>NC_134051.1:19781520-20381520 GCF_965140245.1 Athene noctua | reverse complement strand
ACTAAAGTTCAGAATGGTTTCTCTTCTTGGGAACTCCAGAATTAACTATTTCAATAAATAATCACTTAGATGTGAATCGGCCCTAATCAAAACACGGCTGACGTTAGGACCTTGTTCAACATCCCATTAGGCGAGCAGGCACCTGCAAGAGCGATTCATCTTAGACACGTTAAAATGCTGACGAAAGGGATTCTGTTTCTTCATAACCCCAGGCAACTGGGATTCAGTTACAACTGGCACTTAAAGCTGGCAGAATCAATCTAGGCGTTGCTGGACATTCTTACTTATACTTTATCCTACTGGGCTTTTAATATTCCCACTTAAAATTTCTGTGGTTTTTGTTGGTTTTCTATTTTTGTATCATTTCATACGTGATGTACGCACTATGGACCTTTAAACCATCTTTGAGAAAATGAAATGCTGTTGCACAGGGTAAGGCAATAATCTGTGGTTCATGACCATAATGGAGGGGGCAAGATGTCATCAGTTTAAACTGCAGTAAGAAAAATGGAGGTGAGGTATTAAAAAAACTCCTTCTATTGGCAAAGATACTACAACACTACTTAGTAGGGAAAGCATGGGTATGGAGTCTTCATCATTTGGGTCTTCAAAGCTAAGTGTAGTTGCTCCTGCTATTAACCAAGGGGACAAGCTAAGTGGTCTGTTATAGCTCTTTGCAGGCCTTTTTTCCCCTGCACAATTCCTATGCTTGTTTAAATTTATTTCCTACAGTTAGAGTATTCTTTCTGGTTTTTTACTTCTAGGCTGTTATCAAGAAAACTATTGAGCTGTCAAAGCAACGGGCATTGCCTGACATAACAAGATATGTTTTAAATCTCTTCAGTCAACTAGCTTAATGTTTTTAAGAGACTTCAGAGATGGAAAAGGGACAAACTCCTTCCAAAGCTTCCACAGACATATTTGCAACAGCTATATATACATCACCAAAGAAACCTCTCATTCCAGGATGGGTCTAAATTTGTGCTTGGAATCGCACATCTACCAGAGCTGGAGTTGACTTTTCAGTCTGTGGATTCACCTCCCCTGCTGGAGGCTGCCTTTAGGCTTGAACTCGTCCCATGCAGGTGGGCAGTTTCAAATCAGGATTTATCTCATGAAATTGTGCAGATTGCAGTCTCACGGAACATCACAAAAATATGGACTATGTGTTTATGGCTGACGGGCAAGACTTCAGCACACCAAAAGATGAATTTGCAGGGTCATTTTTATCTTTCTGAAGTGAAACTTCCCACTGGAAGGAAAGCTAGCTCCAAATAAACTCTAAATGTTATAAAAGATCCAAACAGGATGTTAATGACTTGACTTACTGGTGTGGTTTGAGCTCAGAGGGCAGCTGAGCACCATGCAGCCCTTTGCTGCGGCTCACCTTCTGGTTCAGGGTACACACTTGTCCCTTTTACATTCTCATTTTCACTAACTGGTGAAGACAACTGAGGCTACAGATATACATAGTAGGAATCTGGATTGGAAATAGTGCAGGTTGACTGCAAATACTTTTAGTAAGACAGTGATAAAAATATAGATGCACACGTTGATTAGTTAATTTATACTAGAGCAATCTTTGTACTTAGAGGACCTATTTTAGTAAAATTAAAATGCAGTTAAAATGCAGATCAGTTTAGTAAAATGACACCATTTTACTGAAGTTGCTGGATATGTGCTGGACATATAAGGAAAGATTAGAATATGCTTTGCATTTTAAACTGACTAAAGTGTGAAGATGAAGTTCACCTCACATGTAACTGTACAGACTAAGATTTTAGAACTCACAGGTCTTAGCTTCTCATACTTAATTCTTACTAGCACTTTGGAAAATAAGAGCAGTCCAGTGGTCTTCTCAATACCAACAGTATGAACTTTTCTGTACTTATAAAAGGCACAGCTGTCAAACTGCCTGAATAATTTCAGCAACAATGGTACTTAATCATTTACTTCCTTCAACCACTTTTATCTTTAAAACTTCTGCAGCAAACACCTACTAAGTGGCTTCTTACTTACATTTCTTAATACTGTATGTTGGCCTTACATACAGCATTGATTTCAGTTAGCTTAATTTTTCAGACAAAAGAAGCATTTATATTAAAAAGCAAAGTACTACATTCTAAAATAAATGTGTGATGTTAAGCAGAGTGATCTGTGAGCTGCATGGAAGAGAATGTACGCAAAGTGATTAATTAAAACTTGGTACATCTTTTTTGTGTGGTTATATATCCAGAGCAGAGGGGATATTATATTATATACTATTATACTAAATATTATATACTATTTCCTACTATAATGATGAGCAACAGTCATAGTAAATGCAAAGAAAAATACCTTAATTTCCCAGCAGATATATACATGAATCAACACAGATTTTTTGTGACAAAGTCTTTGGGGCAGCAAAAAAGGATACATCTCCTTTACAAAGAAAAAAGTATTACTGCTTTGAATCACTGCACAAAAATGCAATTACATTTTGCATCTGAAGTGCTGAACTAGGAATATCACTAATATTACACTGTTAATGTCAACATTAATGGATTTAGTAAAGAAAGATTTAAGACATCAGACTTTAAAAGGGAAAAAACAGGTTTATTTCATGCAGTTTACAACACGCTAGTGTTATGAAAAGGAGGTTAAAAAAATACCCACACACATTTTAATTGTATGTTTGTTTTTAAAATTATGGTTAACTGTAACCATCTTCAAATGATTTGGGAAGCCCTAGCAGATTTTTATCCAGAGAAATTCCATGGATTCACTTTCTTGCCTATGTCTGTGCTAAGAGTTTTGGCTAATGCAAAAGCATTAAAACCAGATCAAAACTCAAACTTTGCTGCAGTAAGAACACTTCAGAGATAATGAATTGGCACAAAATAAAGTGTTATTGCTAATCCACTATCCAGGAAATAACATGTTGCAAGTATGGCCACTTGGATATTAACACAAACAGCTGATGCACAACTAATTTTGAGACCGGTGATTTGGGGGAAAAGGAAAAAAAAAAAAGGAACATCTGTTGAATTGGGTAGGTGGGACTAGACAGTCCATAGGAAATGGGTTTTTCATAGCTAGGCTCAGATGAGGCTCAGGACAGAAGCAGGTGGAAACAGTTGCTATCTGATATGCCTTCAGTGTGGTGATCTTGTTTCAGTTCCAGGTTGACAGGTTGGCACTTGCTTCATCCTAGCAAGTATATGAGCCAAGTTAAGTTTGAGTAAAGTTGTGCATAAGCTTTTGGAAAAATCTTCAAAAGGAGCAGGAATCATGTACATAAACACATTAACTCTTACATTTCAGATTAACAGGCCTGGAAATCCCAACAGGTGTTACAACAGATCAAAATTTAGGCTCAGCTTTCTAAAACAAGGAGAGCACTGTCACAGAGCCTCCTCCCCTTCCACCCACCCCCAAAGCAGCAAAATAACTTTCTGAAAAGTTTCTCTCATTCTAGTAATTATTAAGACACAACATGCTAAAGAGAACCCTTTGATGGGCCCTGAAAGCTGTGCTTGCAGCAGTATCTATTCACTGAACTTTTGAGAAGTTAACGCCTTGGTAGATCTTGCTGAAGGACAGTTAAGTTGCAATGAAATATTCAGTGACAATTTCCTGGAGCAGAATCTCCCTCAATGTCTCCTGACTGCCAGCACTGTTCATAAAAGCTGGCAGATTTCAGCACAGGCAATGATACAGCGGTGGGCGAGTGTGCTATCTTCTCTAGTGTATTCCTCACCCAACTGGATACTGAAATTTCAAGCCACAGATGAACACTTGTATCTGCAATTAGTTCAGCGATTTGTAAAAATTATTTTAAGAGTCCTTGAGTTGAAAGAAAAACAGACTAGCTGCTTTTTAAACGTTATATGTCTCCAGAACTTCAAATTAGCCCTGGAAAGGATCTCAGCCCTTAGCATTTCTGCACTGAAAATGGAAAGAGTTCCTTCTGTCTGACACTCATTTAGGCAAACTGAACAATAAAATCTATTTAGCCCTTTAAAGCCTCAGTTCAGTAAGAAGCCTTTAAAGACAGCTCCTGATTGTTGTGAGCCAAAGGAAAGTTACATGACACTGAGTTCAGAGAGCCTTCCACAATTTTTTTTAAACTGAATATTTATACTATTTCAAGAATCAATAATTCCACACACAAACCCAGGTAAGATCCTGAGATTGTCCTTAAAGCTGGAGATAACTGCTGTCTAAACTATAATGAAGTGGCAAGCAGCATCATCAGACCGTAGGTACTTCAAAATTGTTGTGTTAGGAAAGATACTTCTCCAATGACCCCTGGAAGTTTTAATCCTACTGTCCTGAGCTAGCAGGTACTGCTAAAGGCATAACAAAATCTCATCTCTCTTCAAGGGCCCCACCTTTCAGGGCTGATTGAAGAAGTTAATTTGAAAAACTTGAAAGATGCTTTTGATGTGGTGAGAGAATAAAATAGGAGAATGACACTTGCTGATTTTATCACATCTCAAGTGAACAAAATCCCAGGCTTCATCTCCAGACTCTTTCACTTGACTTTGGTTTCCATGACAAGCCCAGTATTTCACTTTTCTCGGTACTTCTCAAGGAATATATTCCAGTATAGCTGAATGACTGGACAATACACATGATAATCGAGTTTCTAGGTCATTTCATTCAATCAGATACTGTTGCAGTTTTGCAATATTAATAAAAATGGTAATTTTTAATTAACGTGTGTTAATTTGCTGGTGGTAGCTCCCTACTGCTCAGAGACACTGACAACTCTCAACAACCTCAACATTCAAAGAAGAGTGTTCTGTTCTGAGAAGCAGTCTTCTGAAAACACCATCATCCTACTCAACAGACCTATTCCCTAAGCATGCTTGCAATCAAGGTTTCTTTTGTATAATCTGATAGAAATTTTCATTTTTCTCCTGAAAAAAAAAAAAAACTCAGAGAAAGAGGAGATAGATTCAATTTTGGTATCTTCAGGAAATGGTCCTGTTTCTAATCAGTCATAAATGTGCATTTGCATTGCTAGAAATAGAGCTACACAGCTACTGTCCAAAGACAATCTGAAGATGAAAAAGTTAGATGGATACATTGAGCTCAATTTCTTAAGAAACATCTTTTACTAATGCTACAATGAAAAACGAAAGGAACTTTTATCGTTACAAGAAACCTAGTTGAGTTAAAAAAAAAACACAGCACATTTTCCAAATTTTCTGTGTATATGATTCTGATAGCTGAAAGTTTAGTAGAGAATCAATATAAGCTTCTAAATACAATCAGGCCTTTGACACACAATTAAATTGCTGTGGGATAAAAACCTGCAATTAGCCACAATCCATGGAAACCACAGAATAAGTGGGAGAAAATTAGAGGTAACCTTTTTGTCATTTGTTTAAAAAAAAAAAAATCTATTTCACATTTACTGTGGGAGCTGCTGAGTCAGACTATACTTTTGGAGAGTTATTACAGACCAGGTGACATTCACATCTTAGAGGCCTCGGCATGGTTTGGTCATTGCAGATAAACTGATTTAATTGCTGCTTGAAGAAATTAAAAGCATTTAACACAAAAATGTCATCTCCAGTACAGAAAATTAGCCTCTGACAAAACTTAAGGCCAACAGTATGATGTTTCTTAACTCAAAGAAAGAAATTCCTATGGTAAATTTGAACTCTTCAGTTTTTAAACAAGTGTTGCAAGATGTTTGTCATGTAAAAGCCTTTCAAGAATTTCACTGAAAATCCACTAATAATCCGCTGAAGTAACCTCCTGTTCCATAGATAACATGCCAACAGCTTCACTGAATATTGGTATAGCAAAAGGGCAGAAAGCTAAATCTTCCACAGAGTTGACATTTTCATGAGAGGTCATCTTGGTAATTGTTACATTTGGTATCTCTCCCTTGCTGCTTTATTTCCTTCTGCCATGATCAATTCGTGCTCAGGATCTTAAAAATTCCAATCTGGAATACTGTTCTGGTCTAAGAACAGAGGAGCTGTGTAAATCCAGAGTTTCCTCACAGCCTTCTGCAGTCCAGCTTTTCAGGTAGAGCCCCCTGGGGAGTCCATCGGCTTTACATAGTCACCGGCAGTTCTGAGGTAAATACTCTCCAAGTGACAGAAAAGGGACAAAGGACTCCAGTTTGAACTGTATCAGTACATTACCTCATCCTGCAAGATCTTAACAGACAGAGCAATGTTTGCAAAACCTGGTGATGTAGACTGGACTCTAATGCAATTACCTTGTTACTGTAACTAACTTTATTTGAAATTACAAGAGTCAAATAAAAAGAAATCAAACTTATTTAGGAATCAGTTCTCAATGCCTTGAAAAAGGCATACCAGTAGCACTTCCATCTATCTGAAAGCCTCACATGTTCACAAAAATTAAAGTAATAATAACATTAGCAAGAACAGGAAAGTAGTTAGTTCAGGTGGTCTCAAACAGCATAGTTTAAATAATTTACAAGGTACCTGCCTATTAAAGTTCTCTCTCTTTTTTTTTTTTTCTTTCTTAAAATCTTTGTGAGGTATTGGAAACAAAGTGCAAAATGATTAACCACTCATTTCCCCAAAATTTGCTACAACAGGGATAACAATGTAAACTAAATTGCAGGTAATCTCACCATAAAAGCATGTTTTTAAACTGAAAATACTCCAGTGGAAAAAACACACTTAGAAAAACCCCTCTTTTACATATTCTAAATTTGTTCAGTTTGCTCAGTTTGTTACTCATGCTTTGCTGCTGTTATTCTTGAAAATTTCACTTTATGAAATAAAATATTCTGTCTTTTGGGGGTTAAGAGAGACAACAGAAATGTTGATTCAGAAGGATCACTGTAAAACAGATATTTTAGGCATTAAAATCCACTTAGGCCAATCCCAAATTACTCTGCAGAGCACATCAAGAAAACAACAAGAAACATGGTTGGCTGCAATTCCATGAGCTAGGGAGCTCAGAGAACTCGGTGAAGTCATACTGTTTAAAAACACAGTGGCTACTGCAGCAGAGGAAATGTTTTAATATGCAGTTAACACAGACAACTGTTATGCTTATTTTCAGATACACAAGATAATCTGTTACTATTTAGGGGAAATTTGGGTGCTAAATTTAAGCTGATAAAATATGGGTGCCTAAAAAAGTATAAAAGTATAAACATTTCCTCCTACACAATTACATTTTTAGTAAATTCAATTCAGTTTTAACATCTTAAAAAAAGACAAACATTTTATGTGTTGCTGTGGAGGGGCCAGCAGCTTCCTGTGCAGACCACATCCAACTTGCAAAATGCATTACAAACCCTTTCAAGCATTAGATGCATGGACAAAACATTTAGCCCATTGCTTAACCTGCTTAGTAGAAATGGTTTTTACAAATTGTTTCTGCTCATTTTATCAATGTATAGTAAATCCTTTAAAAAAAAAAAAAAAAAAAGAGTAGACCCTGGGTGTTTGAAAATCAGGCTTTTGCGTAAAGGATTGCCTAGAGTATATGCATAAATCCTGAACTTACTGAGAACGAAAACTGTAATGTCTTTAGAATTCAAAACAATCTTGTAGCTTTTTGAAACTCCTTTCTACTGTTCTCGTAAGTCAATGAAGCTGAGTTTTATACTGTCAATTCCATTAACTGTTTTAAAGATGTGCTAAAGATTTTGCTCAAAACATAGTGTATTAAAAAGCTCCAGTCTTGTGTACTAGCCTTCATCAAGGACAAACTAATAAAGCTGCGCCAGATGTTTTCAAACAGTGTTGTTCTTTAACTGCATAGTTGAAACAGTATAGAAAGCTTGATACAGGTATCCTGAATGTCTGAAGTAATAAGTTTTTAAATTGGATGAGCTTGTGTTGATTTTTATCCCAGTCATAGAGATAAGGATCTAGGACTAGCCAGCCATATTTCTGTACAAACTCCAGATCTTGGAAAATCTCTACCATAATCCACAGAGTTCAATGCTTATAGGCATTTTATAAAAGCACAAACACACGTATGAGTACAAACATCTCAAAAGAAACAATGTTCAGCTGTTCATTTTAAGTGAATTTTGATTCCCCTTCCAAACATCTGGCTAAGACTGGAGCATACTTTTGCAGGAGGAGACTGTTTTAGCAGAAGGAACATCAAGAATAACTCAGATGAAGGCCATTTTCTCTGAGTTTAGTCTTCCCTTTGGGTATTAAAATATGCTATAAATCCAGTCAATATATACACCCTTCCTTTAGAGTAACCTTTTGTCTGTTGTGTAACTTTTTATGTGCTAGTTTCAGTTGATCTCCTAGGCTGTTATTACATAATAGAGTATGTCACAGAGCCATAAAGGAATGTGCAGTGTAACACAGTCAACTGGGGCTGCCACTGAGTCTGAAACAACGTAGGCCCAAATATTTGCATTTGTGGGCTGTAAAATGTGTGTGTGTGTGTGTGTGTGTGTGTGTGTGTGTGTGTAGCACCAATTACATTGTCCTTTAAACGTTTATAATGATTAGTAGGAAAATGTCTCTGAACTTATCAACATTGGGTCATCCAGCACCAGACATTAAGTGCTACATGTCTCAGAGGAAAATACGAGTGCATGGTCATTTCTTTTCAAATGACCAGTGTCAGTCAGCCCACAAGAGAGTACAACCATGCACTACAACCAAAACTTAACACACACTCCCACACCATCTATTCCCATTATGTAATCTTGCAATGCTTTCAGCCAGTTGACACCAGCTTATAGGCAAAAATGGTTGAACCCAGATCAACAGAAAATTGTCTAAATCAGATTTTTTCTTTTTCAGCTGAGCCTCTTCAGTGTGACAATTCACTGCGTCTTGGAATAAAAGAGAAAAAATTGTCACCGTTCAATACTGTCTTCACATCCTGGAACCTCGTTCTTGCAAAATCTGAAACAGACCAATAAAAATTCTATAAATGAAAATTTGTTCAATGTCATTCCTAAAGCATGGAGGTCAAAGAGCAGCATAATGACTATTTCAAATAACTGATAAAGTGTCAGGGAGCCAGTTTAAGTACATTCCTGAAGTCTGTGCTTTAAAGCTGAAAAAAGGCAGGTTGATACATACTGTGCCTACTATCAAACAATGAAAACAGATGTAAATCACTGCTAGGAACTGTGTATGATTAACATAACCAAAGCTTAAGGGTTGGTAGAGGTAAAAAGGAAGCCATCTCACCTCATCCTAGTTCTGAGGACACTTAGCTCCTGTGTGGTACATGAACTTGGGTACTTTATTAGAAACTGAATTTAATCTTCATTTTTCCCACTCCAGTAAAATGTCCTTAAACCTCTGAAGTTTCAGCTGCAAATTGTGTCCCATAAATTAGTACTGAAAACAGGAACTAGCAACTCGCACAAATGGCACACTGGGTGAGATGATGCAGGAAGCATTCAAAGGCCAGGAGTACGAGCTGGCAAGATTTAAATCAACAGACTGATGTAAAATCTGAAACAGATGCCCAGGCTTGGTCTTTTGCATGAACTAAAGTCAACCAACTACCTTTCTTCAGACTTTTACTATGCTGTTCAGACATACAAAGCTTATCAGCTGGACTGACCAGCTACATGAAAGTAAGTACTACTCTGACAGCAGTTTTAAAATATTTTTAGACTAGTATTATTTGCTCATGCCAGATCTCACAAGTTTTTTAGGCATCCTTGTCCATGTGACAACTGTTTCTGTGGGCAGAGGACACAGCACACTGAACTTTTCACACATTACCTTGTCCATCATTATCCTCTGAAACATCCAAGCCAGGCAGCTGTGAGGGAAGGCAGGCTCCACCATCACGAGGAGGAATATGTTTGTCAAAAATTCTGTCTATGGAATTTGGTTCTTCCACTGTTACCAAGGAACTGAGATTCCCATTACAGTGAGTAAAAGGATTTTTCTTTCTAAAAGCAGTTGGTTTGTTTAATATTCACTTTAAAAGACATATATTAAACATAGGGACTAAAGTCTAATGGAATCCTTGTCTATAGCATCTTATAACATGAAGAACATCTAGTCTACTTCAGTTTGACTGTTTTTCTCTTTTTCTGTTTCAACTCTCTTTGGCTCCTCCAGTAAGGAAAGGATCCAAGTCTTAGGACTGACTATCCAAGCAACAACGTTTCTCATGTTGCTCCTCTAAACCCAGTGGCAATCAGCAATAATGAGGTCAACTCTCAGGCTGCGTAGTACTGCAGGGAAGCCTTTAAGCAAACGAACCAATCATGACAGTAGCCAAATAAAACACTAAGCAAAGCTTCAAATGTACTGAGCACACATACTTAACAATGTTAACCTATACATAAAAGTATCCCTAATGATACTTCATTTTCTTCTGCCTCTTGGCAGTTTTTGTAGTGCTGGGAAGGGCTGTTGATTTCAAAAGCTAGAAGAAAGCAAAGGCACAATCCCTGGACAATGGTATAGCTGTCTTCAATGCAGAACTTTGCTTATTTCATGACAATAATTTACTGTGTGTACTAAGCAAAAAGCATTTCATATGAAACTGCAGAAAAGATACAAGTGAATACTGCAAGGAAAAGCCAGGCCCTGAAAACTGCTCAGCAACTGGAGGTATAATATATTCAAAAGGGATTAGACAAACTTACAGAAGATAGTGTCATTGATACCTACTCATGGTATCACAGTGTCATTGTAGCTTTCATAGTGATCTCCATGCAGGCTTGAAGCCAAAATTCCTAAACTGAGGCTTACTGGAAGGTGGGGAAATATATCTGAAGTTAATTTTATAAATGCTTCATACTTCAACTCTTTCCTCGAGTATTTGCTATTGATCACAGCTGAGAATAAAAGTGCTGGAGGAGATGTCCACATAACAAATAACAGTCCGACCCAGCAAATGAAGTCAGTAAGTGAAACAGCCTCCAACAGAGATGAAAATATGGCTGAAACAAGCACCTGCACAGTTCGAAAATAATATTGGATCTATTAGTTTTGTGAATCTTTCCAATTTAAAATAAAACATTTGAGTTTATTCTCTCCTAGAAGATAAAAAGTATTTCTAAGATTAATAGAACTACCTCCTGTAACTTCAGGAACACATACAATAAGATAAAGCTAAGCCAGATCTAGATGCTGAACTTTGCACACTTTACTGAGCCAGTAAACCCAATGTAAAGCAGAAAAATCGATCATATCAGGGAATACTTCAACACACATCGCTTGGTACTTCTTCTATAACCCTTATCTTTATTAAATGGGAAATGATTTCTGATCAGAAAGCTCTCAGGAGCGGTATTCCACTCACCTCTGTTCAGAAACTATGCGAAAGAGGATGTTTTGTAGTCATGGGCAGTGACTTTGTCTGAAGAAGAAACTGAATTCCAATCATCAGGAATTCTATTAAAATTTTACTTACTATGTACTGAAAGAATGACTGACTGGTTTAAAATTCCTCCTTTTTTTGCCCCTGCAAAACCCTTTAATGACATTATTCCTAAAGATTTTAGTGACTTACTGGGCAAACATACCAAGATGTCTCAACAGTAACAGAGGTCAATAAAATTTGAAAACAGTTATGGCAGGTCTTCTCCCAAACTGGTAACAGCTGTGACTGAGGAGAATGTCTGGAGCAGAATCAAGCAAGGAAGATGTTTCCACTTGAGAACATGCTCTACTAGCTAAACTGGTGACTCCACGATTAATGCTCCTCTGACCACACGCTTCAGATCACAGAATCACTGAACAGTTTGGGTTGGAAGGGACCTTTAAAGATCATCTAGTCCAAGCCCGCTGCTGTGGACAGGGACACCTTTCACTAGACAAAATGCTTGAAAGAATGCTCGAACCCCACCCAACCCAACCTTGAACCCTTCCAGGGATGGGGCATCCACAGCTGCTCTGGGAAACCTCTTCCAGTGTCACACCATCCTCATAGTAAAAAATTTCATCACTGTATCCAATCCAAATCTACCCTCTCTCAGTTTAAAAATGTTGCCCCTTGTCCTGTCACTATGGGCCCCGGTAAAAAAAAACTTTCTCCGTCTTTCTTATAAGCCCCTTTTAAGTGTTGGCAGGCCTCAATAACATCTCCCTAGAGCTTTCTCTTTTCCAGGCTGAATAACTCCAACTCTGTCTGCCTTCATAGCAGAGGTGTTCCAGCCCTCAGATCATTTTCACATCCCTCCTCCAGACCCACTCTAACAGGTCCATACCTTCACTGTACAGGAACCCCAGAGCTGGAGCCAGAACTCCAGGTGGGGTCTCACGAGAGAGGACTAGAGGGGGAGAATCACTTCTCTTGACCTGCTGGACACACTTCTTTTGATCAGCCCCAGATAACTGGCTTTCTGGGCTGCAAGTGTACGTTGCTGGCTCATTTTTCACCAATCAGTACCCCCTAGACCTTTTCTGCAGTGCTGCTCTCAACCCATTCTTCACCCAGTCTGCACTGATACTGGGGACTGTCCTGACCCTGGTGCAGATCTGCTGTGCTCAGTTTTCTTTCTTTTCTTGTTTCTGTTCTGTTTTTTCTCCAAGTGCACCAGATCCAAAGTTGACTGATACACTCTAAGCAATGTTGAATGAACTTTCATATACTAGGAACCTACACGTGATTGCTTCTTAGGGAAGCAGAATGTGATAACTATTTTCCTCCCACTCAAAATAAATCTGCAGCAGATAGAACAGTGTTTCAAGGACTGTTCATCTCTCAGGCAGCTTAAGAATCTTTCACTGAATTCCAGCAAAGTGTCAGGTTTGTTTTTTTTCAATAAAGCTTTAGATTTGATCCATTCCTTGAGGCCATTCCTGAAGACTTGGCAAAAGACCTTATTCTACCTCAGCAGTAGTTTCTGTTAGCATCCGTTAAGAAAATAATGTAGGTTCTTCTTCAGCTATGCAGAAGCAACACTTCAGAGATAAGTATAAAGCTGCTTTACAGCTAAAAAGTTCAGGTGTCCAGGTGAGAAGCTGGAGTTCAATCTCACGTAATGGTCAGTATTTCCAGTTTATATAGGCTCAAGTGACGACCCACATACCCTGTCACTGAACAGTCAGTGGTGAGTTATCTTCTAGAAATTGGATAGCAGAATAAACATGAGCAGTTCTTGCAGACACATTAGGAAAAGGTTGCAAAAGTTGTTATTTCTGATGCAACTTTTGTGTTCTTTCACTTGTGACTTTTAAAGTACCTTGAGCTTCAGGAAGATGTCAAACTAGAGTAGAATGGACCAGATCCCTCCCCAAAAGAGTTGTTTCCTGTGATAAATATAACTGTAGCACCAAGATCACACTATTTACTTATATTTTACTTATATTTGCCAGGTCTTGATTCAAAAATTATTAGTTTCAAAATTATCAGGTAAGACCATCTTTTGACTATGTTGCACTTCAGTTAAGTTTGCTGATTTATTGCCTAATCAGACATCTAACTCAGAACGTTTACTGTAAGCTTGTATCAGATGCCTCTACACCTAAAAAAAAAATTTGACAGAAAAGCTGGTGCATGGAAAATAAAAATGAAAAGCAAATCTGATCCTAGAATCTACACAAATAACTTTTCTTCTCAGAAAAGCTTTAAAGGAACTAATCGTAATACAGCTTGTAACAGCAACACTAATTACTCTGTCAAAGAAGCAATATCCAGAACAGGAATTCTATCTTTGCGAACCATGCCACAACTATAATCACAAACACACACACCACCAGGACTAGCCAAAGGACACTAGTGGGGGGTAGGAATTGAATGGGTCAGAAAAGCATCTGGGTAAAATCCTAGGGCAGCTAGTGCTCACCATGACATTTACACTTAATCTGAGTCATTCATATCGTAATCCGTTTCTTCATCCTCACTCTGAGTGGCATGCAGCAAGTATAGAGAAAGGAAGGGAAAAGAAGAGATTGCAAGTGAGTCAGAGCTGCAAGAAAGTACAGTCCACTTACACTTGAAGCATCTGGGAATTACATTTATTTACTTTTATCTGAGACTCCCACTTTTTGTAAGAAAGTATGACAGCAGAAAATTTCAAGGACCATTACAGATTTCATGAAAATTCCCTTTTTCAAACGTCCTGAAGTCAGCAGATAGAAGCCAATAGTGCCATGCAACATAACAGGGACTGTAAGTATAGAGAAAATTTAAATAAAACTGTAAAGCTGGTACCTTAAACTCCGTGTACTCTTCGCCACGGATGGGAAAGGATATCACTTGAGAATCTAACTTTGGATGCAGACATTATGAACAAGCTTTGGACTTCCCAAGAGTGACAAGTCAATAAAGCGGTAGGAAAGAGAAGAATGCTCACGGGAATACAGGTTACCCTTCAGTAGCTATGGCTACCAGTAAAAGCCACTGGAACCATTTAAAGTCAATGTTCCAAATGCCATTAATTCCCTTCGCTGAGGTGTAACAGAAGGTTACACAGAAGTCAGCTACTAACTTACTATGCAAACTGTGTTCCAAAAAAAAGAAAAGACAAGAAAAACTGTCTCTAGGAAGGAATGAAGGTGAAGCTTGGTTAGATGGGCTATCAGAAAAATGCTTTTCTCTATTCTGAAAGTCCAGTACTATTAATTAAAATTGAAATGCTTGTCAATAAAAATTACATACTGGCAGGTTTTTGTTTTCTCTAACCCAACCTGCTGTAAAAGTAATAGGAAGACTTTCTCATGGCTTCTAAAAGTCCCAGTATATCGGCACGTTATTCTGTATATATCACTGGATACCAGAATTTCAATCATATGATTCATGAGACCAACTCAGACACTAATGAATAGATTGCAGATTAGAGGATTAATGCTGGCGAAGAGAGAACTACTGAGACAACAGGTCCCAAGGTCCAGTCAAGATTCCTGAACACAGCTGTCAGAAACCTCTTGACCAAAAAGAATTTTTTTTAAATTCCCCCCCCCCCCCCCCCCCGGCACAACATATACCTATTAAAAAAAAATTATCAGTCCATTAGAAACACAATGTATAAAAAAAAGATTCTTCAAGTATTGCCATTAATTGCTACCAACAGTTCAACTCTTCCAGGACAAACTGAGTGAATGTTCATTATCTCCAGCCAAAATTAACAGTAATTCTTATTCATCACCCTGGTCAAATTACACTCTATTACCTTCTCTGAAACGACGACCAAGGAGCACTTCAATGGAGAGGTATAAAATTCAGCTTCTCAGAGCTACTGAATTTACAGAGTTGTACTGCACTTTGAACTAGCTTTTGTACTTAAGAGTTTAATAGTTCCATTTGTTCTGTATTTTCTTTTACATCAGGAATGCAACAGAACTCTGGCAACTTCTGAAGTTCCCTGAAGATGTACTACCATTTCTTATGAAGATGTTTATTAGGTTCTAGAATTCCACGTTTTATTTCGGGTACATATGTCAGCCCTAAATTATTACCAAACACCTCTAACTTTTAAAGTCTTCCTGAAGCATCCTGGCAAAAGCAGACCTTGACTAGGGTTTTGGAAAGAGTAAGCTGTGGCTTACCCACATTCACTGTTTACCCTTGATTACATTAATCCCCTACAACTCTTTGGAAGTTTTATCTCAACAGTTACAAAAGAGCATAAATTAATCATTTCACTAAGAATCCAACAGAAAGCTTAGAGTATTTTTATAGCGCAATTTACAGAAATGTCTCCGTCTGTGTAGCTGCATAACCAAGTTAGAAGGCACAGAAAGTAGTGTAGTTTTATCTATTTGAGGCTTCAGTGCCAAGATCCACATCAGTTCTTAGCATTATTTCAAAATAATTTCAAAAATAATTGAAAAAGCAACCTTTGATGTTTTACCAATTGTTTCCCATCTATATATACCAAAAGAAAAGCTAATACAAGTATCCAGTTTGTCTGTAGACATCTCCTCATACAAAGCAACAATATGACGATAAAAACTGTTTGATGGGCATTGAAGAGAAGAAATACATACATACATAACTGGTCTGTCTTATTACTAGCCAGTTGTGTTTTTACATTTTTCCTTGTACAAACTCTGAAAGACAACTGAGTAAAATGCTAAGACACTGTGGCCATTACAATCTTTTTTAAAGTTGGTTACAGAAAGTAAAGAGAACTAAGTAGAAACCTGAAAATATTAAGCTAACAAATACCTTCAGTTTATAGTATAGTGCACATGCCTACATTTTTGAGAGATGGCATACTACAACTACCATTTTTGACAGTAAGATTTCTTCAGCTGAACTCAAGCAAGAAAAACAGTTCTCAACTGAAGCAATGGCAGAATAAGGAAGCATTCAAGTGTGTAAGAAACAAACCTCAACTCTCAACTGTAAACAGCAAATATCTGCCAATACTCAAAAAACCAGGACAGGTATCAGGCACACTACAGACTACGGCATTTAAGGAACCCATTTGGTACAACAAATGCATGCTGACTGTGCCCTTTACAGACTCTCATACAATGGACAGGAAACCATTATTAGTCATGAGTGAGGGGGGGAAAAAGGCAATTAAATAATGGTCTGGAACAGAGGTAGGCTTAGAATGACTTAGTGAAGCCCATCCAATTTGACATCATTTCTGTAGTCCTGTATCTAGTAACTTACCTTTGCTTTTTCACTGGGTTCACTGGTTGTGCCATAGGGAGTGTTATGCAATTCCTTTGAGACAACACACAGAAATTCGGCCTGATCTTCATTGCCATAGTTATAGGAAGAACCAATACTGACCAGCTGAAAGATGAAAAAAAAAAAAAGTCAATTGCATTTTCAGATAAAACAAATTCCGTAAGTTCTCATCATTAGTACAAACACTGCTCTTCAAACCACTGGTTGTGCCTGAAGCATGATTCTCCACTTCAATGCAAATACATTCTGATGGTGACAAATACACTGACACTCTGATGGTAAGATAAACACAGCTTTTCTTTTTAAACATTTACAGAATTAATGATTTACAATTATTATTATACTGTGAAAGAAAAGGCTACAGAGACAGGTGAGTGGAGAATTAGCCTGTTCTCTGTTTCTGTTATTTACTGGGAACCTTCCCATCCTCCAAAGTTAATTTTTAAAAAGTTTGTATGTGGTATCTTAATGTGGCATGATTTAACATATAAATGGCTGCATGCAAGAAGCACTTTAGACTTTAAGGGATACCCACCACTTCACTTACAGAATAACAGTACTTCAATTAAAACATATTTTGCGCAGACAAAGACAAAATTTGCATTTGATTGGAAAACAGCAAGACACAGCATGGTGGGACACCAAGATTAACATTGCTACAAGGGAGTTAATTAAGGAAGCGCTACAAGTGGAAGCCATATATAATGAAATGTGATGTATTTACAAGCTTCTACAAGTCTCAATATTGAATGATAAATGACAATTTACTGAGAAAGGATATACTCAACATCAGTACTACCTTGTACACAGCATGTTTATCAAATGGCAGAAATTTCATGTAACTTCTCTTACCTTACACACAGTACACTTACCTAATGCTAGAAGCTTTACACAGCCTGCCTTCCCAAGCCAGAATCAATTCTGATGTAGCTGGTTCATTTATTTTAAAGGTTCATTTCAAAAGCATGACAAGATTATGTACGGTGCAATTACTACTGACACAGATCAAAGCCCTAATCAACCCGTTGCACAGATACACTGTATCTAAATGTCATTATCAAAACGGTATTAAATCTACCTACCAAACCACCACACACATGTGATAAGGCTGTCCTATTACCCAATCTCTATTCTATCATTAAAGTGCCGTGGTAACAGCCCCACAGAAAAGACTTGACTTGTTTTTTAGGGCAAGAGCACTTGAAACACTGTAGTTATCTGTCTAACAACGAACTCTGTACTACCATTAGTCTAACAGAGCACCAAAGAGAGCAAAAGCCTTGTTAAAGCAGGGAAGATGCAGCCAAGACGAAATCCTGATCCAGAAACTGTACTTGAAGGATAAGATCATTCCCTCAACAGAAGCGGGAGGTAGACCAAGGTTAAAAGCAGCTTCCATACAGCACTGTCAGGAGAAAATAAGGCTCATTGCACTTTTAAGGAGAGAGATGCTCGGACGTTCCAGCATGGTGGCAGGACAGCCAAGCATGCACCTCCAGAGACAGATCGAGCCAACAAAGAGCAGCAGGCAACGTGTCTGCACAACGAACCAAGCTGAGGTCAGGCCTTGGCCACGTCAAAGTTTTTGGACCCTGAGGGTATTACAGCATGCAAGACTCAGCCTCCAATGAACAGTACCAGCAATCAAAATTCAATACTCTCAAACGACCTACTTTAACTACACTGTCTGGGTGTGATCACCAGAAAACTTTCCCTCCCTCCTCCACTCCTAACATCACACTAGTTCTGCAATATGCATACATAGTCAGTAGCGAGCACAGGCTGATCAAAAATGAATGTGATAAAGACATTTCTTCCACCAAAACCATGTAACGAAGTTACAAATCTCCAGGTGTTTCAGAAGCACCAATTCAATCCTCACTGGAATACAGAGCACTGTTTATCTTGAGACGTTAAGTCAGCTAATCTTTCACAATGGATACTCTGCAGTCTGCATCACAACATATTTGTGTCATCACAAAACCCATACAGGAGTTGCTCAGTTGCACAAAATGGACTAAGAAAGTCCACTGAAAAGCTGGAAAATCAACCTGGACTTCAGATATAGAGAAGATTTGTTGATTCTCTTCCTATTGTTACTGATTTTATTATCAACTGAAATTAAACTGTGTTTTAATATAAGTATAGAATTAAGAGATATTTTAGTAAAAATAATTTATTTACATTTATTGTACTTTGAATCTAGCAACCGACTGCTACTCTAAAATCCCCTGTACAGCTCCGTACCAAGGCCGAAGGGATTGGTCATAATTGTCCAGTAGGAATGGTTAGAACCTAGGTAACAAAACGCAAGATGATTTGTAAACTGATTTATAATACATATATAGGACTAGAAGAATGCAAGTAGTTGTCAAGGTCCAGGATTAATGGGAACTGAGGGAAATGACCGTAACAGCTTGAAAGTGCCTGCCAAGAAAACTGTGTCCTTACGCAAAATGTAATTCCATCCAGAGATGGCAACCCCCAACTCATGGACCACCTACTCACGTTACACCCCAGAGCCATTTCTAGACATTTCTAACCTCTACTGCACAGAATCAAAAATAGGAGGAGAATACGTTAATGATTTCTTAGAAATTGTATATTTATGTATGAATACTTAATGAATATGTATGAGTAAGTTCTATATAAGGTGTATGATTCTGGTGCCTGGCACGTGTTGTTGGTGAGAGCACTCCCCTACATGTCTGGCTGTCAATAAAGAAGTGTCTGCTTATCTGCATCAGCAAAAATTATCATGCCCAGATTTTCAGGACAAAAGCAGTTAACTTGGCTCTAAGCATGCTGAAGTGGTATAAAGTTTATCCTATATATTATATAGCAATTATAAACCATACAATACAAATAAAGTAACTGCTTCATTTATTGAGGTAAAAAATAGGACTATTTTAAACAGTATTTTTAACCCAGGCTAAAAGGCTAGAAAACATTCAAAAAGTTGGATACATGTTTAAATAAAGCCATGCATAATTCACCTTCTCTGAAGAGAAATCTGAATAATAAAATCAAGTGTATGATTTATCAGGCAATTTTTCTTCTTGCAAAATGGCAAGAACTTGCTATCAGATAAGCTATGATAAAAACTACCAGAATGAAAAATTCTTCTTTACTCATTGACACTCAAAACAATTAAATGACCTCTCTGAAAGCAGATATGATACAAGATCCAAACATCAGCCAAATCATCAATCCTGATTCAACAAGGTTGACAGGTCCTCAGCTGATAGCTACTTACACCCCCCACTAATGCGTCATAATACAAATAAATTGACCTTTTGGTCTTTTTAGGAGATGTGGCAGACTGACTACTTATTAGCTAGTTGGATAGGGCTATTGATTTAGCTGACTGCAAAACATCTGGATGACTTTTTGCCATTATTAATCAGCTGATGTATTTCAAGATAAAGTCACTTCTGCAGCGTTAAACAGAAGTTCTTCAGAACTCCAGCACATGATACTCTTGTAAGCAGTTCCACATGGGTGTGACTAAGAACATGATATTTGCATAGAAATAAAGCAGTATTTTCGCCCTTGTATTCAAAGTCACCCCACTGTTCCCAGTTGGGGTGGAAACACTTTAAAGAGGATGCTGATACACTGGAAGGACTTGTTAAACTCCTCACCCCATGTCCATCTGTCTGTTGTGTCGTGTGTGATGTGTCCTGTCTCATCCTATCATGTGTCCTGTCCCATTCATCTTTGTCGTCCCCCCCACCCCCCAAGAAAAACGGCTCACAACGTATCAGAGAAATTTGAGGTCTGCAAAACACACGTTAGGATGCACAGGGAAAGGATTTCAAACTCTCCAGCCTGCTGTTTCTCAGACTTTCTGAAAGGACAAACACTTTTTAGCTCACGGGGCTTAAACAGCAGAGAGAGTTTTAATGACAAGAACTTAAGGAAAGAAAAAAAAGAATATTCTGAAACTCAGAATTTCACTGATTTGTATGCTTATATATACACGTATGTATATATGCATGTATGTATTTTTCCTCACTGGTTCTTTCCTTCCATGACTTGTTTCATTACTAAAGCAGTGTGATCCTGCTTGAGCATCCCCGTGAGCCCCAACAGTGTCATAACCAAGCATAGGAAAATGTCAGTGGTACTTATCACAGAATATTCTTTAGATCATGATCCATTCACTGTTTGCATGGAATAAGGGTGCTGACACTAGTAGGCTGTCAGCTGTAACTAAAAAAGGCAGGAATGAAAATCATTATTAATAATAATAATAAACAAATATAGTTATTTCCATTATATTGCTTGATGTGCCAATACAGGTCAGGATTTTCCTGTAAAGACAAAGAAATACTAACAGGGAAGTTTCTGTCTCATAAAGCCTGAACTTGTAAGATAAAAAATGACAATCTGTAAGGGCAAAGTTTAAAAAAAAAAAAAAACACCAAAATGGTTTGGCATGAGTAAAGGTAGACAGAAACTACCTGATGCCTAGCTATGGTCAGGCTTGCTTTCAAAAAGGAAAGATTTAAGAATGATTTCAGGGACAATAATGAAGTAACTTTCTGAAGAACTTTTCCTAAGTCTGCAACTCTGTGAGAAAATAACTGTGACTTTCAAAAGACTATTTAAGAAAAACCTGTGATACAAGTGGTATGTATAGCTGAGAGAATAGGTCAAGTGATTCCTGCATCAAGTTACTCAATGGCAGCAAAATATATCAATCTCTTCTTGTCTTAAATCAATGACGGTACACCTAAAAATATCCCTATGAGTAGGCAAAATGGTTCGGGCATCACTTTCAGGAACCTTATTACTTAAGTGAACAAATCTCATGTCTAACTGAATTGAGAGTCCTCAAAACCAGCCACATTTCAACAACTTGCCTATACAGATTTGTTGTGCTGGTTTAACAATATTGATTCAGAATCTATACAGCACATTTACAGGACAAATTAGCAATAGTACTATCATCACAGACAACCACTCCAACTTGCACAAACAACAGCCCTATCTTTCCCCGTTTCCCACTGGAATTACATTAACTAACTCTTCTAATTCATGACTACCAATTTTTCTTTCAGTGGTGGTCTGGTTCTCAAAACTGAGTAAATTTCGTAATAGTTATTTTCAAATTCTATTTTAAGTATTCCTCTACTTTGAATATTACTGCTTCTGTTTCAGATGTGGTGAACTCCTTGTACCCCAGAAGGCTTGTTTTTTAATTTTTATTATACTAACATTTGATAGAAGTCCTCCGTTTATTTTTTTTTTTTACAGAATCATGTTATGTGAACATAAGAATGGCCTCTACACCTTTTAGAGTTACAATGCATTAATTCTACTGCCTTCTCAAAGGATCTGCAAAATGTTATAAAGATACATACATATCAGTCATTAAACTCAACGCTGATGACTGACCCTAGGATGGCAAGCGTATTTATTTCAGGTCTCTCAATGCAATTGCCAGACTTCAAATCTAGGAGGAAGGAAAATTCATTCACTTCCAGATTTTTTTCAATACTTGCCTTAATTTCTTCATTGTCTTCCCCCTTCTCCCATTTTACTATGTTGAATTTTACTTTGAGCTACCTAAGGACATGAATACGTGAATAACGTCATGCTGCCTGTACCCTACACGTTCTCAACAACAAGACACATCTACTTCATTCCAGAATGCCTGCAAACCCAGTGCATTAATTCCACATTCCAAATGTTACCTATACAACTGCAAGAAACAGACAGTGCTCGCTACATTGAAAGCAGATACTGGAACTCAGCTAGGCAACAGAGCAGGTACAGAATCTAGAACTGCACAGCTAAGAGTCCACGTAAACTCATACGCAAGGTTCTGCTCCTATCCAGTCGCTTTACTGCCATGTTATCTTCAGGATGTTATACTGACCTTTCAGACTGAACAACCATTTATACAGCAAGAAAAAGAACAAGTACTCTCAGTATTTTATTGATGAAAAATACTACAGAACACCAGGTTCCCAAATCAATTTCCGTAAGACACTTCAAAATGGAGCACAGCTATGTAAAGAGCTGGAAACTGCCTCCAATGTTACTGGTAGCAAAAAATTTCCAAACTCTTGAGCGCTGTGAAGTAACACACCAATTAAAAAAGCAGTGACCTGAGGGGACCAGGAAGGATGAGACAGCCTAAAAAGCCAACGAGTGAAGCTATGGTTCTTCGTTTGGGTTTCAAGGAAATTTCCCAAGTGGCACAAAAACCAAAACAACAAAGAAGAAAAAAGTCAAAAAAAACCAGGATGTTCTTTCCACTTGAGACAAGATTTAAAACTGTTGGTTGTGTTCTCCTCTCACTCCCCCATATTTTATTTCTGAAAAATTTTGTTATTTGTTGTCCCAGTTTGAAAATCCTTCATATACCTAAAAAACAGTTAAGAGTTCTGAGTTACCAGAAATAAAGAGTTCAAACTCAAAACTTCACTGGCTATTAGGTCGATGAGATACACTCAAACTAGAACAATGATTAACACAGAAATATCCCTTTCTAAATCCAGTGAACTCAAAGCTTTATTTTCAGAGCTCCTAATGTTTAAATTGTACCATTTTTGTTTAACAAGCATGGATCAAAGGCTGTTAACTTTGGAGGAAGATTTAAGGAAAGGAAATTACCTATTGAGAAGCACTCTTCTTAAGAAAAACCTTTAACTAAATAACTGGGGGGGTGTGTTTGTTTATTATTATTTTTACAATATGAACATTCATAATGTATAATGAAATACCGTGAATATAAATAAAAGCCAGTCACAAATACACACAAATTACTATGTGCTGTACATCCAGGAATAAAGTGGAATGATTTGAAAGCAGCAGAAATGCAAGGAGGCCAAGCATATCAGTGTGAGGGCAAAAAGAATGGTGTGACACACCTCACTGCAGCATTTCTGGAAGCATCTCTCTTCCCCTTTCACTTCCCGTGACACTATCAGCAGATACTCTGACTGCTGGGCCCGGCCACAGCTGTACTGGGAACCTATACTGACAAGCTGAAATAACCAATCAAAGCAAAACACAAAAAGAAACCTTTGTAAAGCTGAAGCACATACCGTTATCCAAATCGTACAAATAACAGATGAGCTCAAACGTTCAGGTAACATTTACTTGCCACTAGAACAGGTTGCTATCAAGCTACAAGTTTGATTTCAGCATACTTAAAATTTATGAAGGCAGTTGCAAAGCCCTTTGTAATTTCAAGGGAAGCTAAGAATTACTGATAGTAAGTCAGGAAACTTCCCATATCACTGTGACGTAGCCAACTACTCTGAAAAACATAAAGTTTGGTGTATTATGAAAGTGAGCATTATTTTCCTGTCATACTTGCAAAGTGCAGAAGGTAACATGGATGTAAGACTGGAAGGTGTTATGTAAAGCAATATATCAAGCTTGGGTATGAAAGAGCTTCACCTTATTCCAGATATTGATAAACAAAATACAGCTAAGGAAACATATGAAGCCAACTAGAGGAAAAAAAGTTGAGTGCTGTAAATTGGTTTTAGAAGGGGCAATTTAAAGAAGATCCAAGAAAAAAAAACGGAAGTGGAAAAAATTGTCTGTCTTGTTCCCATAAACATCAGTACCAAGAACTCTGTTCACACTTACCAAATGTCTAATATTCGGAAGTTCAGAACAACCTCAGCTAAATTTCTCAACTTATTACAAAAAATATTTTGTCTTAATAATACATGGCAATTCCTAGCCCATTTAAATTAAAGCATAGCCTGTCAGCACACTTGAGAAAGATTAGAGCTTTAGGTGTAAGGAACTAGACAACAACTGCCTATTCTGAGTAAACTGGAGATTGCTAATAATGAGAAGGCTCATGAACAGTAAATTTATTTTTATCCTGCTATTGTTAGGTGAATAATTTTGAAGGTAGCAGCTAAATACCGTCCTCTTCATACAGTGAACGAACGTATTTCAGACAGCATTATGGTGACAGACTCAGGTTATATTAATCACTGACACGGCACTGCTGCCTAAAGCCTTTTCATACAGCAATTTTGTATAGCTCCAAGTTTCTCTTTATGCAGTATTGCAAAAACACTGTTTTTTCAGATTGCCTGAAGACGTAACAATTGAAGCTAAAAATCATCTACAAAATAAACTCACTGAGATCACAGAAGTGGGGCAGCACAACTATTAGCAGTTGGGTTTGGACTGAGACTGATACATAACTGCAGTATTCTAGCAGTGCTTTCACTTGTATTTGGAAAAGTGCATCAGTTTTACACCTTCCAATCCTATTTAATCACCACATCCAATTGTATTTTACCAGAAAATTTTGGAACATTACGGGGAAAGAAATATTTTTGATCAAACCAACCACTTAAATATGTTACCTGGGGCACAGAGCACAAGGACTCTCATCCCACAGGAATATTACTCCTCTGAAAAAGCTGACTTCTATCCCACCAATGATAATATGTACAAAGCGTGGTAGGTGGCACCCCAAAGACTGCTTCTGAAGGAAGCATGCTGCTGAGCAATGCAGGTTTAGAAAAGATAAAAAGTTACAGAAATGCTACAGTGTTCTCAAATCTCAAATAAAACTGGTTAGATTATATAGACTATTCTAGTCATGTTTCAGGTGAATGATGTTTGCTAAAAGCAGGTCTGCAATACAACCAAAGGATAGAATGGCCTAGTCTGAGGGTAATGAGAAGCTGAGTAGTATGAGACCATACTGGTGCTGTGTTTATCTACTTCAAACTGTGTCCAAGAGAGCAACACGGGGGAGGGAGGAAGTAGGGTGAAAGCTGGATGAAACAAGGACATAACGTTCAAGAAACCACCGGAATTTTTCAGTCGTAAAAGATTCTAAATTCTAAAAGAGATTATAATAGTTCTTTCAACACTTGCACTCTCAACGCAGTATTACTCCAAAATACAACATTCTCAAAGAATACAAGGCTTTAGGACAGGTAAAAGCCATAATATCATTTAATCTGTTAAAAGTAAAGAATCTCTATCTGTAATGAAAGCCAGTTTCTCACGACCTTTAAAGAAGAATGTCAAAGAAACTTTGTCAATGCGCTGATCAAAAACAGTCATGTACATCAAGTGAGAGCTTTTTTTCAGGGACTTAAACCACATTCAGCTTCCAGCATGCCAAACAGACCTGGTAACACTTGAGCTGAAGAACTGAAGTGTAAGCAGCTTTCTCTGTGCTGGTTTAGCTTATTTGATCGTGGCTGTCTCCATAACACCAGCACCTTACACATTTCATCAAATATAAATAAAACATTCTCTTTCATGTTTGTGTGTCATACTTTTAAAAAATGTTGCTTTGTTGTGTTATTAGGGTGGGACTGCACAGGCTAAGGACCTTGTGTTTATTCCAATCTCTCCTACAGTTGGCACCAGACACTGAAAAAGATGCTGGTGGCTGAGCACTTGTCTCACTCCAGAGTTAGCAGGTTTGTTGCTCCAATGCAGTGTAAGTATTCTGGTAGGTGAGGAATGTGAAGGATGAAGAGGCCACGTAGTTGGTTTCTTATTTACAGAAATTAGCAAAGATAACAGAGTAGATCTTGCAATTTTACAATGTATTCTTGAATGTACACACAAAGTTTTTTTTATGCAGTGCAAAGAATGAAAAGATTCATGTACCTCACACCTATCCAGCTTCACATCCACGCTGGTTACGTTCACCCTCTTATGTGTATCAGTCCTTTCTCTGAAGACCTATTGTTTGGGCCTGACAAACATTTAACTCCCAAGGTCATCTCTTTTACCCAGACCTCTTTGTATCTGACCTACTATCGTATAAACTTGTATCAGTCAATTTTGGTTTATTCACCCTTTAAGTGCTCATGTGTGGACACCGAAGAATTACATTTCAAACATGATGTAGATGTTTTTATAGCAAGTCAGCACAATTTACCTCTTGGAAAGCTAGTTTTTTTGTTCCCTGACAAATAAGAATACAAATACCAAATTCTAACGTAACTGTGTACCTTTATTCAATGTCCGAAAACGACTGAACCTAAAA
Source organism: Athene noctua (assembly GCF_965140245.1). Lineage (NCBI taxonomy): Eukaryota > Metazoa > Chordata > Aves > Strigiformes > Strigidae > Athene > Athene noctua. The sequence continues at coordinate 20,354,981 of NC_134051.1, read as the reverse complement.
AGATGCATAGAATTGACTTTATACTCCTCTTTCACATAACTGAATTTTTAGAAGACTTTTTAATTATATCCCATGTGGTTTTTTTTTACCTGTTCAAACTTCCAGCCATCAGACATTGTGGAAACCATTTGAGTGAGTTCCTCTTCCTGGCACTGCAGCACCCTGTACACATGTTTGACTGGCACCTTCAAGAAGAAGTACAAGATGCTCAATACAGCATGGAATTCACCACATTTGTGACTTGCCTAAAACTGTCCATATTCTTTACAAATGGTAAGCAACATCACCTTGAATACTCTGTTTTTTCTTTAAAAGAAATCTCATCTGTTCAAAATTAAAATTGGAGAAGACTCAATGCTTCATGAATGCTTCAGGGCCTGAAAGTGCTTCTTACCAGTTATAACAACATAATCTTAAGACTTGCCTACCATTCCATGTGGCAGCAAACCACATCATTCAAAATCAAGGTTGAGGTTCTGCAGAGGCCTACCTAACTTTAAGGAATGTCTGACCATATTTAAAAAAGTCTTTATTTCCCTGTCAAAGTTTCCCATACCGAGCAATGAATTACTAGGATCATTTCAGCTGAAACCCTTTAGAGCAACACCGCTATCCCACAACCTGGCTTCAGGAGAAATTTGGTAATATGAGTTTGTAATATCTCCATGAAGACTGTTATCAGGGAAGGCCAGAGTAGCAGAGTTAAAGAACAAACCGGAATACTTTCTTTACTTAACCGTTTCTCTATCATATTCACTTTCACAAAAAAAAATTCATGAGCTGCTATGAGAAGCGGAGTCTTCTCAACTACAGAGCACTACAAACAAACTTGGCTACAAAAGCATGACAGGAGCTAAACTGCATCTGTATGTACGCTGTATAAACAGCAGTTATACCATAGTTAGGCAATCTCATCATATTCAGAGTATTTAAATGTATATGAGAAAAATACATTCTACAAAAGCTGTGTTCTAAAATAACTATTTCCAGAAACGATATTATGACAAATTTACTATTATCAGTCATTTTTAAACAACTCTTTAGAATGTTTTCAGTTTTTGAACAAAAACTGGAACCATATGCCTGTGCCCTTTGTAAGCAGTCTGGCAGTTACACGCGATTAAGAATATTAATCTTTGCATACTAATGATTTCAGCTCAGCCAGTGATGGAGGCAGCCATTCAGTACCTTACTGAGGAAATGAGTAATTAAGGAGGAAAAAAAAAAAAAAGGAACCCACCCACCACTTGCCATAGAACAAATAATCAAAAGCACACTAGAAAACAGCCTCACCTGTGAGATTTTGCTGTCTCTTTCTCTTATTTTGTCCTTTACCAGTTTTATTAGTGATGTGATATTGTAGAATTCAGCCTCTTCCAGTACACCTAGTATGAGAACAATTTTTGGAAAGAGAGTGTAACCAAAGATTCCAGGCCAAAACCACTAACCAGTTCCTAAGATGACCTTCTCTACAGCTATAGAAAATGATTTATTTTACCCTAGGAAAAGGTCATTTACCAGCCTAACGATTCTGACTTCCTTCAGGCACATGTAGTTCAAAGTTTAGGTCATTCTGAAAAACTGTCCTAAAAAAAACCCCAAACAAAACTGATGCCATGTCACATACAGAATGAGAGGCAAGAAACAAATTTTTTAAAATGTCATTCCATAGCAGACTGATGGACGAGCATAGCTCAGGCCTCGCCTCAGGCTAGAATGTAAGAGAGGAATTCAGATAGTCCTACTGAAAAGCTCTGCAGCTACTAGTGTGCAGAAAATGTTTCCTTGTTTAGGATTTTCCTCAATACCTAAGATTTGAGACCTTAGACCCTGAAACAAAAGCTTAACGACAGATATTACAGACTGCTCCCACTCACATGTTCAAAGCTTACCTGTTCTCCACACACACTGTATTTAACAAAACACGTGGAAATTATAGTTCATATTATTTCCTGCTAATATTGTTAGACTGTATTTCTCTGATTGATTTCTTCAATACCTTATCGATACAGTTTTAGTACTGTATGTTTAAAACAGTCATCCTCCATTAGGTTAAAATTGATATGAACTGGGCACATGGAGAGAGATGCTGAGCGCAGAATTTACTCTTTAAAATCATATTCCACACTTCTAAACATCCCAGAGCTTCACTCTTACTTCACTTTACATCTTCTAAAGCTTGTTTCACAGCCAGTATTCTTATGCCTGAAGAGGACTAAACCCAAATACAGGATTATAGGATAAAATGCGTCCCCCCTCATGTTTGTATATCTTATGTTCTATTTCTAACTGGGGACAGAGGTTGTGAAATCAGGAATCATACTCAAAACACTCCAATAAATAGCTGCCTGATACCTACCAGCTTTGCTTGAAACATCAAAATGCTACACTGATTAAGATTTACCATCTACTTGAAAGTTATTTTTGGTGATTCAAAAGCAGTGACAACAATAAGCAAGTGACAAGAAAGCAAGAGATTTAGTAACATCTTACCTTCCTCAGCTAGGTCCTTGTTAATAACCAGTTTCCCATGTCTGAGATAGTTCAGCACTGGCCCAAAGTAGGTCGGGTCTCTGTCTATTAAATAGGCACCAGTTTCATCCTAGATTAGGAAAAAGAAAAAAAAACAAACCACCAAACAAACAAAACCAACAAAAACCCCCCAAACACTACCAAAAAATCCACAAACAAGCCAAAAAACCCACAGTAATTTGAATGTCTGAGGAAATGAAAGCTTGGCATCTGAACAGCCAGCATGTATTCAGACATAGCCACATCACTTAAAGCCAAATAAAGTCATTAAAAGGAATTCAACAATGTAGTTGTAATCGTATCATACTGATCATTCAACTTAATCACGTATTGCACTACTTCTCTTACCTGATCAATCCCCACCAACCCTTATCAAAAGATTATGAACACTGTTAGCATGACAGATCTAAGCAGTAAGTGAGAACAATGAAAACTAAGGTTAAAAATAATACTTAAAAACAAGAAACTATCATTTTGTTTGGAAACCTGAAGAATCAGAATAACAGCTACATTCCAGTGAAGTTCTAATTCCAGATTTGCTGGCCTTTTTTTTTTTTTTTTAATTAAAGGCAAACAAACCTACCTTCTCTTTAACCTTAACACTTTGTTTTAAAAACTTTTGGTTTTGTCTTAGCTCTGATGTACAAATACTTACAGGGTACTGAGACCAGCTGCATACCAAGCAAGGGTTGTATGTGCATCTTCTAAAAAAAAAAAGTATACTGAAGATGCAGTTCCTACATACCTCACACAGACATAGAAGGGCTAGATCAAACTAGCTGATGCTTGGTTTACTGGACGGAGTACAGCACTGTTGTTGCTCAGCCTGGAGAAGAGAAGGCTCCGGAGAGACCCTATAGCAGCCTCCCAGGGCTGAAAGGTGCTACAGGAAAGCTGGGGAGGGACTCCGTATCAGGGGTGTAGGGATAGGACAAGGGGTAACGGGTTTAAACTGACAGAGGGCAGATTTAGATCAGATCTGAGGCAGAAATTCTCTCCTGTGAGGGGGGTGAGGCCCTGGCACAGGCTGCCCAGAGCAGCTGTGGCTGCCCCCTCCCTGGAAGGGCTCAAGTCCAGGTTGGACGGGGCTTTGGGCAACCTGGGCTGGTGGAAGGTGGCCCTGCCCGGGGCAGGGGGTGGCACTGGATGGGCTTCAAGGCCCCTCCCAACCCAAACCAGTCTGTGATCCTATGAAATTTGCCTGCATAGCTGATGTTCTTGACAAAGAGATAATGGAGTAAAATTGCTATTTCCTACATAATTTAGAGTCTATCTGTGAATATCTGTGATCAATGCAGTACTGACATACTTTGATATCCTACAGATATGTACTGGAGAGATGCTCCAGTACCTCAAACACTTCAATTTATTCTTACTTTTAATATTCTAGCAGTTTACAGGAGATACTAAAAAAGCATCACTAGCAACAACCCTAGCTAAATTTGAATCTTTTCCCCCAAAACTACATGTGACAGTAATACTTGTTCCACATGAAAAAAATTCTACTAACCCAATCCTTTGCATTTGGACATTAATGCTGATATGTAAAAGGTTTGATTACTGAACTGTGATACCTGAAAACTCTCTCTACTTAACAGGATCTAAAGTTCCTAAAATGTTTCATTGGAAAAAAGATGATGGATGCATTTTCTGGTATACGAATTTAGTTTCTGAATAACTGTGCTTGTCTTACCAGGATTGGCAGAATGCAGAAAGACCACAGCTTAAACTACAGAAAAAAATAAGAAACCTTTCTATAATTAAAAGCTAAATGCTTTACACTTAGACACACTGTCATTTAAAATGTGCTGTTAGTTAACCCACACTCAGAGCAGACCGTGCTTGATGAAGTCTAATCACAATTTCTGAACTCATGGTCTCACAGCAAAAAACAGCGGATAGCTGAAGTGCATAAAACGGCATATTATTCATGTTTCACATTTAAATACTTTTACATTACCAAAACACTTCAAGAATGAACAATCTACAGACACAACCCAAAGAAATTAAACTAGCTGACAACTGTATGAATTATAAGCTTAAACGTATTATTTAATACAGGAACAGAAACCATGACGTTGGAAAGGAAGATTTAAAACTGATAAAAAGAAACAGTTTAAAAAAAAAAAAAAAAGCAGAGTCTTTGGTCATCAGTTGAACTGAATTAAGAAAGACACAGGCTTACAAAACCAGAAGTCCTCCAGGTTAAGAAAAATAAGTCTCTAGAAACAAGCTTCTTCAATAAGATTGTTGCATTCTTTTACACTACCCTTCACCTCCCGGAGCACTGCTGACCACCAGCTCTACACCATGACAGAGACAAGACGGGTGGGTCACAGAAACAAATAACTAAAAGCTCTAAATGAAATCCCAAGTAACAATGGTTACTTCACTCCTTACACAAAGGCTTTTTTTGGTTTTTTTTTAATGGACTACAGTATCTGAAATTACTCTTACCTGAGTAGATTTCTATATGCTAAAGAAGCTTCCAACACAAACACAGAGGAAACAAGCTATGTCAGGCCTTCTCTTTCAGCTTCCACCTAATGAGACGTCACCAGCAACCTGTGTTACCTGAAATCATTAGCCTAGCATGCACACCAGAGCTTATTACTAGCACTTGAATCAAACATGCTTTACACACACTGACAGCATCCACTCTGTGAAACATAAGACAATTGCTTTTGCCTTCTTCCTATTTTTAACCATTTTACTCATCATCCACAACCTGGTTTTCCATTCTGTTATTCCTCATCTCACTTCTTCCCATTATACCCATTCCTTTCCTAATCACCAGCAAGTTTTCCCATCTAAAATCTATAAAAATGCTTAATCTCCACATTAAAAATACTGTACCAAACACATGTATGGCACATACCACAAATGAATAAAGTGCCATCTCACTAGTGTCACAGTTTACTCTATGAAGCCTTTCAGGCAACAACGTGTCTTCAAAAAATAATAAAAAAAGAAGAAAAAGGAACACAAAAGTCTTATAATTTATGGTGTAATAGTAACTTTTTTTCTTTTTTATGTTAATAAATATCAACAGTTAAAGAACTCTAGCTAAATTCTAAAAGTGAGCAATCCAAATTCTGTCAATAAGATTCACTTTAGTATGTAAATTCCATGCAAAACTATGAATAGACTGAACAATTCAAAGTAACTGTCCACTTGCTTACCCAGATTACAGATATAGAAAACATGCATTAATTAACATTCTTCCAAAGAGAAAGATGTGTGTCTTGGACTCTGACCTTATAACTCAGGTATGCTACAGATTACTGCCAGGGAGTCAGGACTCAGAACGTAAACCCTTCAGTAAGAACAGTGTGTAACAACGTGCAGAGAATGCACAGGCAGAAGAGGCACAAAACTGACTTCCCAGGCATCTTCCTACAGCAAATGCCTTCTCACCCCTCCTTCAGAGAGAGCCACCTGACTATCCTTCAGTGTACACTAAGCACTTCACGTTGAAATCACTAGGAAAAGCCGATTACACTAGATCTTTAAGGATGTTTATGTAAACATAAATCCAACAGAAGCTGACACAGTAATGCAGTTATCTGCTCCACCTAGAACTCTCAAAATATGGGTCCTAAGTCTTTCCACACTTTCAGAACAGTCAGGATTGGATTATCCACATATACATGAAAACACACTGTATTCTCACATGTAATTAGCATTTTGGACACTCTTTCTAAAATAAACATTTTTGGTTTATTGTAAGACAAGAATAGTAAATTGCACTCCAAATGTGATCTAGGCAGTTAAAAGGTGCGACCACAGCTTGCGCAGATGTAACCGAACTAGCTTTAAGCTTGCTGTCTTGAATGTTGATAGACTGGGTTGTCCCAGCTGTGCTACTTCCTCAGATAACTGCAAGTTCTGAGCAGGTCCGAATCCTCACTGACAACTAGTGTGGGTATCTGGAAGCCATTTCCCAAGTTTCAGGTGAATACCACAAGTGCCGGACAAATCTATATTCTAATAAGGTCTCAGTCTTCTCCCTTGTAGATATATTTTATACAAACAGGTGTTATTCTCACCAGAACAGTAGCTGAAACTCAAGTTTCCTCTCTATTCAATGTGGTCACATGACCCCAAATTTCGACCCTACAGGTGTTCCATACAAATTTTGCCACTCTTTGTGAGGATCCTCAGATCAAATGCTCCAGTTGTCTTTGCACATCCAACACAGAAGTGCTAATTAACTACATGGGTGTTTGTATTTTTACCCAGTTCTATTTTTACATTACATTCTTCTCTCTACCAGGAGTTTTCCCTTCCTTGTCCGTAAGTCCTAGACCTTTCCCATACCTCCTCCTTTCTGCAAGGACACCATTTAAAAGACAACATTACTGAGCTACAGTGAAGGCTGCAGTTGTTTATTACCACTCTCCCACACCAATGTTTAGTCTGGGTTACAAATACCACTGAATTTTAGAGGAAGCCTAATAAAGTCCTGCTAAATTTTCAACCACCTGGTTCAGTGCACCAATGAAAGGTCAGTGTAGCTCAAAACCACATTCCTTCTTTCCTAAATTAACCCTAAAGCATATCTACAATCCAGCAGTTGTGAAGGCAGGAGACTCAAGGTGTGCATGTATTTTCAAAGGATTTGAAAAACAGTCCCCAAAACATTTAAATGATCATGTATTCCAGTCTCAATCATTTTCACTTCAATCTTTATAGAGAGTGAGGGTCAAATGAATCATAACAAATATTTAGCCTGATCTTAATTGAAAACATACATAGGACTCAATTTATTTAACCTTTAGAAAGCAGGGGTGAAACCTAACCATTTAATGCGAGCCATTCCAATAACTAATTACTGTCGCTGTTAAAAGTATGTACTTTCTAGCCTGGACATCTATAGTTTCACACTCCACTGGCTGAATCTCACAATACCTTTGCTAGACTGAACAGGCTTCGCTATTACATTTCTAGTCTCCATGTATGTACTTCTGGACTGAGAAGTCACTCCTCAAGATTCCTTGCCAAAAAAAAAGTTTTGTTCTTTACAACCTTCTGCCAAATCATATTTCATCTGGTGACTACCCTTCAGGTTCTCCAATTTTTTAAGTGACTGAATTGTGGATACCAGAAAGAATCAGGTACAGGATTCCAGGAGGACACAAAAGTGGGACCAAATACATACTCCCTAATACCTCCCTAATCCCATCACACACTCTCCCCAAGAACTGCATTAATACACTAGTTGAAGTGTCAGAAATTTATTTCCAGTCAATGATCTTCATTGAGGCCAAAACTAGTCTGAAGATTTCTGAAGTGCTCTTCCAGAATGGACAAACTCAGAATCCACCCTGCCAAGCTCTTAGCTCAAAGCTGTGCACTCTAACATGGATATCTAAAAAACTGACATTGTATACACACACTGAGCAGGCAGAAAATTCTGCTAAAGGTAGCAATATGCACAGAAATACAATAATATTTGGCACTAAATCTGGATTTAGAAATAATTGTCTTCCCTACCCCCTCTGCTTTTTAGATCTTGAGCTAGATGCTCGGAACACATTTTTCTCAAACTATGTGACCTAAAAACTTTGAGCATCAGCAGACTGCCAGTACTAATCAAAACTACATTAATAACACAACCCACCTAACTAGTCAGAAATCTCATGGACAAGTAAAGTTTATTTCAGTTATATATCTTAGCATAATGACTACAATTAAGATACTTTTCAGTGCTGATGGTTAAGGATGTGCTGCCAGGAAGATTTTGATCTAAAACTTTCAGTGCTTGCTTGCTTCCTTAATAGTTTCTACCTCAGTACAATTACGCTTTAGAAAGGGATTAAAAATCAAGCATGAATACTGTTGCCAAAAACCTTAAGAAAGGCTGACAATCTTTTCAATCAGGGGAAAGTTTAAAGAATGATTAAACAGTTTATAAAAGAAAAAGTGGCATATAGATAAAACAGAAAGATGCTGAAATCAGGAAATACCTGGCAGCAAAACTTAGAATACGAGCATTAAGTTAAGCACGGATGAAAATGCGAGCTAGACTACTTGTCTATTTTTGTGTATTCATCTCTAAAGCAAGATCTAAATATTCCAGAAAACAAATCCTATTGTGAACAGTAGGTGTGACCACTACCACTCATTCAGTTGCTGAAACGATTCTCAAATAAATACAAAGATGCGTATCACATTGTGAAATAGACTAAATTCAGAGAATCAACATCACTATCCTCATTCCATTCAACACTAGTTTTGCCACAGAGTGTGCCAAGGTTGATCTTTCTTCTGTTGCAGCTGGAAACATATCCAATACCAAGCACCAGGCTGCAGAGCCTCGTTCAACATTAGCACCTGAAGATAACTGGAAGGCAAACATGCTACCTTTCTTGAAGCCTTTCAATTCTTTTTAATAGCAAGCATTAAAGAAATCTTATGACTTATGTAGTTAAATAAGAAAAAAGCATCTTGGTGTAGAAATTAGAGGAAAATCATTATGTATGCAACTGGTATTTGTAAAGTACAACCTATGAACTACTTCAGTTTCTTATTCTAACTTCCAATAAACTCATCCACCTAGCCTCTTTCAGAAGATCTTAATGTATCAACATGGTTAAATTTTATATGCCTCACTTGGTGAGCTTAACCAGAAACAGCTCTATTATTGTTTGGTTTTGCTGGTAGGTGTGTTTTCATCTGAGATAAGCATTTCTTATGCCTTCATTTTCTAAAGATTCTGACTCGGCAATATTGCAAATCAAGAAAGAATGTGAACTAAACTTTTTTTCTTCAAAGACATATATTTACTGGTGTACAAGTTAATTTAATTATTGGCTCTTCTGCTTGATCTTGCTTCCAGATGTGCAATCTGACCCTCTCCCTTTTGTCAGTTGGGACAACGCTAGAGCTTTCCATAAACTGGTTTTACTCACCGAAGCTATAAAAAGACGTACCTCCTCCTTCATTTTTGCCGAGTTACATACTTAGCAGATGGAGCATGATCAGAGGAATATGAAATATGCCTATGAACTATAAAACATCTTTTGTATTACGAGCACAATTCAGTATTAATCTGCTGAAAATATATCTAAAACTTCCCGAAGTGGGTTACTGAAGTCCATCCCAGACAAACTCCCCATACAGGAGACATGATAAAATTTAAGGATAGATTTTTCACACTTCTTTCAAACAGAGGCTGTGGCTGTAGGTTTTGATAATCTCATCTGCCGGCTCATCCCTCAGGATTCTCCCTGCCCCACCTCATCATCTGGAGGAGGGGACAAGTAGGTCTGGGATGGGTGTAACAGGCACCAGCCTACACGAGCTCAAATACACATTCTCTCTCACTTTAAAACTAGGTGTTTAAAACCCATGTGATTTTTAGGAAGAAAACACGATGGAATCAAAACCAGGGAATTACAGGTCAAAGACCAGCTCTAATGCTCCAGGCTTTAAGAGGGCAATATCTTTATCTATTAGCTGCACCTTGCAAGAACAACTGTTTAATGAGCACAGAGTTGTGCTGCACAGTAGTCACTGTAAATAATCTTTAGTACATAATTAAGAAAAAGATGTCAACTCAGTATCAGGTTACAGCTCGCAACAGGACTCCAGAAAGTAAAACCATGAGGGAAAAACCCCAATTTTTCACTATCAGATTTTGATTTACACATAGGTGGCAAAGAACCAGAGTCCAGGATGACAACACAAATACCACCAATTTTCCCCTCGAAATAACTGTGCTCATCAGCTAACAGCCTCTGATATTTTAAAATGAAACCATACAGACAATACACTGATGTGCTATTGCATCAAGAGAGTATGATCACAAACTAGTGAGCTGTCAGGGAGGAATTTTTTTCTTCTTGAAGAGACATCTATGATACCTGTTATCATTCAGAGGGAAAAAAGGAACTGCTTGGATTATGTTTTCCTGTTTACAAGAGATGAAGAATATAAAGATTTTGAATCAAATCCTTAGAAAAAAGGCTCTACGTGTTTAAGTAATTTTAGGTACTGTAACTAAGACACTATAATGGGTAATCTAAGAGGTAGGCCACTTCTGCAAAATCCAAGATGACAGAAAACCAGACTCTAAATGGCTGAACTGAAAATCAGTGACTACAGATCGTCAAGACAATAGGACATGAAACCCTGACAAGCACTGTACTAAAAAGACCATTTAACCAGGAAAGGCTTTGCTTTTTGTACACCACTTTGAAGACATTCAGGTTCATAAGCCTGGAGAACACATCTCCGAATAACAGGACTTTTCTCTAAATCCAGGTTTTCCTCAACAATTTGTAGTTCTCTCTATACCTGCTGCTTGCCTCACATTACAAAATAATCTATTAAAGATAAGTATACCAGCTACAATTTTATAAAAAAGACTACTCACGATGACAGGACGATGCAATTTGTTTGCATCTTGCTAAAGTGGCTTCCATTAGACTTCTACACTAGCAAAAAAGGATGACACTTTGTCCTATCTAAGCAGCTCAAATAATGTGTAGGCATGTTCCTTGTAAGCAGAGGATATCTTTCCAAGGCTGTGACTGCAGCTAGCTTTCAGTTGTCATGTACGCTATTAACAACTATAACTACATAAGTCTAGAAATGTGAAAACAATTTATCATGTCTCTCCATATCCTGCCAAATAGTTAAATAACCTTAGCATAAATTTGTGATTTGCTGCTACAACCCAAGAATGTAAGCACACTAAAAAAGAAACTGTTTACATTAGTAGCCTCTTTAAATTCTTGCAAGACAGCAACACCTCACCGATTGTGCTTGTGAAAGACAACTGATTCCATCAACCAGCAAAAGAAGGCAACCAAATGCCTTACCTAGAATGAAAGCATTTCTTCCAAAAATGGCCTTCTCTTTCTCTCCCTGATGACATGGAAAGATAGCAAATAAGCACCTTTTTGCAGTGGAACATCTGAAACAGGTGCCTTAATAATTAAGTGTGCTTATCTTTTATTTAAGAAACCTTAGAAGAAAGCTTTCCTACTCCCTCCCAAGTAAAGACAGTTTCTGACCTAGCAGCAAGCCACCTACATTTTAAAATTTATTTTTACAGGTCAGCGTAAGCTAATCCTCCCCAAAAAACCCCAACCCAAACCAAAGACAACAAAACACAATCCCCACACCACCACACTTTAAGGTATTTCATCTCTAACTCTGGAACACTATTCAGGTTCTGTTCCCTAAATTCTTCAGCATTTAAAATATCCTTTCTGGAGGTTATGTGTGAGAAAATGAAGAAATTTACTACCAACCTATTTGAAAATAAAAATAAAACCCACCACTATTTCCAACCTGTTGGTTATACATTCAAGGGTTGTAAGCTGCCCCTTCCTCTTCCCTCAGTGTGCTGTACTGTACATCCATTTTTATCCATTGTGCTCCCAACCGTCTTTCAGAGGCAACGCTATATACAAACACTTGATATCCATCACTACAAACCACTCCATAAAAAAAATCTTAATTGGTGGCTTTTCGTTCCCAACTGAAACTGAATCAGAATGAATACCTGAGTATTCAGGATCACCCACCGTTTGCAGTCCATGCAGAGTAAGTAACATTTTACTGAAGGAATTACTGAAACACAGGATGCTGTGGCAGAGCGATAGGTTGTTATCAGAAGTAGTTTGATCTGGTTCTTGAAACTGAACAAGAGTGATGACAGTGCAGAAATAACCCATCAGCGCAGGCAGAGGCTCCATCAAAACGCTGAAACTAAGCCCGGTCAGACAGCATCAAGATTTACACAAACGCAGGACGGATCCTGCGCTCTCCGTGGTGTTTATAAGCACTTGCCTTACCCTCCCTCCCCAGCCACCCCCTCCAGGTACCCGGGCTCGTCGAGCAGCGCGGCGGCAGACCCCGCCGCGGCCACTCCGGGCTCCGCGCTGCCCCACGGCCCGCGGGGACACCGCCGGCCCGGCCCGGCCGCGCACCGGGCCCAGCGGCCCCGCGGGAGCGAGGCGGCGGCCGCGGCGGGGCCCGCGCTCACCTTGTCCGAGTCCAGGTCGGGGTCGGCCTGGCAGAGGCGGAAGAGGAAGGACTTGGGGTCCCTGCAGAGCGTCTGCCGGGTGGTCAGGAAGCAGGTGCCCCCCACGTTCAGCCGGACCCACTTGCCGGGCACCGCGCCGGGCGGCGGCGCCGAGCTGCAGCGGCGGCAGGGCCCGCCCGCGCCCAGGCCGCCGGCCGCGGGGACCGGGAACTCGCAGTGGTTCTCCGCCGCCATCCTCGCCGCCGCCGCCGCCGGAAGCGTCCGCCCCAGCTCCGGGTCCCCGGGCCCCGCCCACCGGAAGCGTCCCCGCGGGACGGCTCCCTGCCCCGCGCGCGCCCGGGGCGGCCCCGCCGCCATGCGCGACGCCAAGCGCGGCCCCGCCCCGCCCCGCCCCGCCCCCAGCGGCGCGGAGGTCCCGCCCCGGCCCGGCCCGCCCGCGCGGAAGGAAGAGGCGGAGGCCGGCCAGGACCCTACATGCCTTTATTACAGACTACCGAGCATAGAGAGATCCGTCATCCACCACTAACTACACATCTACAGCACAGATCTGTCGAGAGGAGAGGAAACAGTCATTAAATTATGAGATATGATTAAATCATCGACCAATAGAAAATTTATATAATAAAGCCAGAAAAAAGGTGTAAAATATAGTTTACAATAATTATTCACATTCAAGGCTGTACATCAATACATACAACACCATGGCCCCGAACATGAATTCAATCCAAATAATTCATATATTAGAATTTAAATAACACAGACTGAACTAGAGGCCAACAAGAGCCAGCAAATAACCTTATAAGAATAAAAATACAAAAGTGTGTATCTCATATCATTGCATTATTTGCTTCTGTTTTCACGAGTTCGTAGAGAGGAGATTGTTTCGTGGTGTTTGTTGAGGGGGTTTGGGTTTTTTTTGTTTGGGGTTTTCTTCTTTTATCTGTACATCACAGTTACAGCTACAAACCAGGTAGAGAATATTACACACGTAACTGACTGCCACCAACCTGAAAACAGCTAGCATACAACTATCAAAACTGATTATGGTTATGGTTCCTGGTTCCTATTTTTTCTCTTTTGTCAGATACAGTAATTGTAAGTTCTGCTACAATTGAGAACATTTGCCACATCCAATCAGAGTTAGTACATGGTCATAGGAAGCTTTGTCAAATGGCAACCATCTACATTCACTACCATGCTGACAGACAGACCAGGTTATCAGGTGCTTAAGAACCTCTCCAATTATTTGCTGTATAAAAGTCATATTTCTTCTAAGAAAAAGGAAACATTCTTAAATTACCAGTATTAACTGAAAGCATGCCATTTTGGGTCAGAAAATTACTTGTCTGTAAGCTCACTTGATCAACCGATGGACAATCTGTGTCATGAAGCTTTGCAGGAGCACTTCCATTTGATTAATGAAATATTTGCATAAAATATTACAGGCATTCAGCAAAATTTCAGATATAAATACCACACCTATTCGTGTAAGTCACTACTAGAAAGGAGTGATCAGAATTCAGACCACATCTTTAGGCAACTATTAACACACAAGTTCTCTCCTCAGCAAGGTGTTCAAATCAAATGTTTTGTCCACAAGCCAAATGAATAATTGTGTTGACTTCACTAAATAACTCAAAAAAAATTTTTGAAAGGTACATGTGGGAAATCCTCAGGACTCTTCAAAGTTCCCAGCACAAAATATAATTATTTCAAGCACATTAAATTAAGCATCTTGAACTATGAAAACAGACTACAATTATCACATCTTTGTTTCAACTCACAGAGCTTTTTCCAGGTTTATATATAGCAGATACTTCACAACTAAATCACATCAGGAGAAAAGTGGAGCACAGTACTATCTGATAGATAGATGTCTTCAGCATCTAAGTGCTTGCTCAGGAAATGAGGTCTTATTAGGTAATATCAGTCTGCTCTCAATGCCTCAACATCACATCTGAAGCAAGTCTTCCTAAACATAAATCCTCCTCAAAACTGGACTTTAAAGCCAATGGTATAAACTCATATCTCCAGTTTATCAAAGTAGTTTTAAACTTCCTGTGACTGTGCTGGACACTGAATAGAACAGTGTGATTCAAAAATCCTTTCTAGCAGTAGTACTTCATCCTTTCTTAATCTCCACCCCACAGAAAACCAATACAATAAACACCTTGCTGAAGTTCAAATCCCAAGAAAAACAGAATTACAACATTACTGACCAGATTCTTTATCAATGATTGGCAATTGTTCAAAAGGCAAAAGATGGAATGAATCAATCAACAGACTGGGTTTTCAGCAGGTTTGCAGTGAGGAGTCTGAAGAGTCTTCAAGTGCCTAACAACCCCCTTTGTGCTTTGAAAGACCTCGGATAGAGAGCAGAAAATTAACTGGCTTATCTGAAGCTCTGAAGAACCTCCCTTGTACTTTTCATTCCACGAACTCCCATGAACCACAGGAGCCATCTTCAGGATAAAGATCTGAAGCTACCACACTTAAAACAGGAACCAGCCCTTCATAGTATACAGCACCTGCCAATACACATTTAAGTGGACAAACTGGTGAAACATACTTAAATCCATGTGATTGCTTTGTCTTGCCTCACTCTATTCTTCTGCCATCTTTCAAAACCACAGATTTCACTTACAGTCCACGAAAGGCAAACACCTCTCAGTAAAGTTCTAGTCCCTTCCCAAAAAAAGCAGCAGCTAAGGAAGACTTGATTTGGAATGCTGAAGGTCTAGGGGAAGGGATGTCTGTAGAAGATGCTCACAGTTTCCTGATGACAGCACTGTCAAAAGAGAAAAGGAAGTCTGGAAGGCTGATGTCTGCATTCCAGTAACCTTCTTGATAGCCTACTGCTATCGAGATTTCTTTGGCTGAAAGCTTTCGGTGGGCAGGATGGAAGTCTACTGAGAGGATTTTCAAGGTGTGAAAAAGCAGAGTAATTACTCTGTTATGGCAAAATGACTACAAGTCTAAATATTACAGAAAACATGTTTAAGCATTCCTAGATTTCCACCTAGTGAACAAGCCAATGGAGATCATCTCCTAATGAAGCTAACTAAGGTGTTCACTACTGGCAGAACAACTTTGCCAGACTTTTATTGAGGCCAAGTTTTGTCACACTGAATAGCAGTGGCACCATGAATCTCCATCACTGCCAAACTCTCCTGTATAAAGTTGGGAATATGTCTACATCTCCACATCAAAGACTGAATCCAGAAGCGGTAGGGTTGCCTCTAGAAGACCCAACATACAGCTGGAATTTGACAGCCAGAGAACAAATGGATAGCACTGCAACAGACTTACAACATTTCATCTTGGTTAGAACAGTAAGCACAGGGTTAATACAGGCACAGATAGAAGGTGTACTGCTGAAATTTCAGTGACAAGGAGCGTACCTTGTACGGGATGAAATTTCTCTTGATGCAAAGGGAACAGTGTTCTCTTTCTCATCTCGGCCATTTGCGGGACACCTTAGCTCCCTTACCACCGGGCACTGCAAGCCAGTGATTTACTTTTGTCAAGCCTGTGTACATGGTGGGGGAACAGAAGACTACACAGATGTTGTTCCTCCAAAAGAAAAGGCAACTGCACTCCCTCCTTTAAAGACTGAAAGATACTGGAAAAGCTGAACTGTCACCAAGTTCAACCACATAACGGTTCCCCTTCACTCTGTACAACACCAAGATATCTATTCATGTGTTTTCTGAGAACTCCTGATAAACCCCTGCTTTTAAAATACTGCTTTTGGAACAGTAACCCATGAGTGTTTTCAACACTGCAGTGGAGCATTTATTTCTTTGGTGGAAAGAAAAGCACATCGTAGTACGAGACTTCAAAATGCAAAGAGATGGTATGTGTAGAAGGTGAATAAACAGATGTGATGTTTATACTGCTTTTAAACCAAGGAAGGAATGCCCTTGTCCAGACCTAGGCCATTCCTCCTGCAGGAACACGGTCATGTTGAAAATGCCATTAGGGAAGTTGTTTTTAGCACAAAGTTATGTCTTTGCAACATTACAAGAAATGTTTGACCACAAAAAGAGCCTTAATTTGAAGAGGACAGAGATTGATATAAAAAATATTTTTGTTTTATAGATATGCCTTAAGTACCATATATTTTCCCCTTTGTATCAATATTTTCCTTTGAATTCTTAACCAGATTACTTTATGGATCTAATATTTCAATGGCTTGCATTTTTTCAGAGTTGCTAAATATTTGCCCAAGGATCAAAAATAGGATTATTTGTATATCTCGTTATACAATGAGACAAAAAAGAGTCAAGTAATCAATTGTACAAAGCTTTCACACTTCCTTCTCTACCCAGGTAAATAGTTGGCCCCACTAAAATGCACAATACATGCACACCCTGGAAAGAAAGCTTCTAGCCCTCATCTCCCAAAAAGGTGAAAAACTATTTATTACTTCAATAGCAATCTTTTCCCCCCCCATACTAACTAGTTAATTTTTTTAGTTAGCATTAGTTAAAAGCATGCTGGTAAGTTTATTGTCCCTTGATTAAACACACATATGATTCATATTAAAATTTAAATTGAATGTTTAAAATCTTATAAGCTTCAGAAGCCAACATTTCAATTTTAGAAAACCTTCAGTGCCGTATTCAGCATTTCACTCTCTCAAAACCTGTATCATTGGAGCCTGTCTGCCAGACACATACATCTTAATCATTCACATAATTACTAAAGTACCACATAAATCCTGCAACCAGAACTATATTAGGAATTACACATGGGTGCAACTGACCTGGCTACAAATGCCATATACCAATAAGCTGGGGGACTGTGAGGAAAGGAGGAGAAAACAAAGAGGTGGTGCTTAGGAGAGGCATATAAAAGCTCCCTGATGAAATACAGTTTAATGATAATCTGAAAGTCACAGAAAAATCCAGCCCCATAAAATGCAAGGCTGGTACATGATTCGGCGTGTGTGCGTGTGGATTGGTTTTTAACTCATCTTAAATGAAGCTGGTAATGCAAGGTCTATCCACTAGTCTGCAGCAGAAATTGAGCTGAAGTGCACAAAAGCAAGATCTTCACTGCAATGATATGCATGTGGAAGCCTCAACAGAAGCACAGAGAGCGAGCAAAGCGACCCTGAATTCCATTAGGTTTTTGCTTTTCTTTTTTTCTTTTTTTCTTTTTTTAAAAAAAAACAGAACATTTCAGACATATGCTTCCCCTTGAGATGGTAAAAGGTGGGTTGAAAAGATTCCTCTGATCGGCTGCACACGGAGTTCTAGCAGCAAGTAGGTAAACAGGGAAATTTTGGATGAGCTTTACTATTTAGCAGCATTCTGGTGGTATCTGTGCCGCCAAACTTCATGTATCTTTTTGCACCATTTATGAGCATTCCCACTCGGGTCCATCAGGTAATATGTCCTGTTTGGCTATAAGTGAACAACATTTTAATGAGTACTCCACACACAGTTTAACCAAAAAACAGTAATTATTCTGCACCTACCAATAAAATAATTATTCAAAAGCAGTTCTTAAACTTTTCAAAAGTTAAATTAAATTACAATTATATAACATTATTTATTACTGAATAACCACACATCTGGCATATCAATACTGTTAAGCAGTCAACTGACAATATACTGTTGGCACACTCCTTGTGATCTGCTACGTACAAAGAGGGCTAAATTTTAAAAGTCTTTCTTAAGAACTTCTTTCAAATCCCAAAATCTATTTATAGTTTATCTACAAATGAGTAACAGAAAACCACACTTGTCTTTTTGTGGGAAATGTGTATGTAGGGGTTATTTTGTTGTTTTTTGTTTTGGTTTTGTTTGGGTTTTGTGTTTGGGTGGAGTTTGTTTCCTAAATTAAAGCTATCAACACTTGTATTTAAGGAATTATATTTTTTTACAGAAAAATTTATTTGTTAACAACTTACAATAATTGTCCAAGGACCTTAGTGCAACTTACAAAGAAATTAAAGTCACTTACTGTGTGAACAAAAAATGTCTTAAAATTCTTGGCTTCTGGCCGCAACTCTAAAGACCATGGAATTTCTCCTTTTAGAACTTTGTTGACAGGATCCACATAATACAGGTGGGGCCCTTCTGTGAGCAGCAATTGGCGCCGACGTGCAAACAATCCCTAACAAGAAAAGTAGAAGCAGCAATGCAAAAAAAGCATGAGGAGAAAAAAACCAGATGTGTAATCTCCGAATTTAACAACAGACATAGAATTAAAACAGCTCTGTGATAAGATAGTATGTTTGAGTCTGGGGGACTTTTGTGTTTTCCTTTTGCTTTACATATTTGACCTCAATCCCTTTTTTAGGGCATTGCAGTGCGTTCCTACCACATGGCAGAACACAAGTACTATTTTAAGCAAGTATCTTCATGCTCAAATAAAATATAAAACTAGCCGTACAGCGTGAAGCAAAAGCTATTTGTCCAGAATTCCAGCACAGAAATCAATACTCATGATTTTGTAAAGAAAACTAGGAACAAGCAGGTAGTAACTTAGATGAAAAAGAACCTACATTCCTGTAAAACTGACAGACTATCGTTGCTCATCTGTACCATGTTAAAATTAATACTTAAAGCTGTTCTAATGTCACCTCTGACACTCTCAGACTACAGGCACTAGTCAATTCCAGGAAAAACACCACAGTTAAGGACAATATGGACTTGTATTTTATTTTCTGATATATGTGGCTCAATCCACATGCAGATGTGCATCGATATGAAGCATTTACGGGCTCTGTCAGACTGGGAGAAGGGGGAACGAAAACTCTTTACTACAGTTGCAAAATGAAAGCATCAGTAGAATGTTTTCTTTTAGCCTTTTCCAATAATCAAGAGCACACCACTAAACTAAGAAAAAAACCAATCTATTCGTAAGAAAATACAATACTACATTTAAAAAATAAACAAAACAATTTCACATTTACAAATAGGTTAAGCAAGGAAGCTCTGAAACAGGTTCCTTATCTATGCTGCATCTGTGCAAAAATGCGAGAGCTGAATTTTGTTACAGAGAATTAAAAAAAGCCCTTACCTTTCTTTTGTCCACTGGACCCATTTTTAGGATTAAGTTATTTTCTACAAACTGATGCCTTAAAAAAAAAAGTAACTATTACTCCAGAAGCAATTTATCCACAGAAATAGCTTCTATTATCATCAAGTAATTTTTCATGTCTGTCCCTAGTATCTCCTTTCTGCCAAAGAGTCCCAAAAAACTTTACTAAATGAGTTTTGGGCTTTGCCTCATTCCAAGCCAAAGAGTTTTTTCTAAAATCTGACAGTAGGAAAAGAAAAAAGAAAAATCACAAATAAGAACCTCCTTTCAAAAATGAAGATAACCACTAATAAGTAGATGGTCTGGAGGTATTTTGGTTAGACATTAACAGAATATCATTAAAACAACAACTTAAGGCAACTGAAAGAATGAAGGAACCTTTTCCAGTTCTAGGACTCTGTAGAGGGAAGACTTCTCAGCAGTGGTATAGTGTCATTTCTGCCTATCTTATAAACATACTCTACAACATCTTCTAGACCTTGTAGAAACACAGTATTAGATTGTCACTGCTACTGCTTTAAAAATAGAAGAAAAAACCTTATTTGCTAATTTTTTCCTTGAAGATATTAAGACTGACATATTAATTTGAATCAAACTTTTTATCTGGATTCCATACTGCTATGCAAGTAACAGATGAGCTGTATTCAAAGATCTTACCAAGGATTTCCACCGGCTTGTTTTGCCAGAAGTAACCTCTTTTCATCTTCAGAAAACTGTAAGTCCAGCTCAAAGGAATTGTTGTCAAGGTCATGAATATACTGTTCAATATTCCCTCCTGACGTCTGTGGTGTACTTGTCTCTGGGGCAGACAGTGAATGGGAAGAGGCAGAACCAGAAACTTGCATGCAACCAAACTGACTCAGGAGATTGTCATACTGAGGGATGAAACAAAATGAAGAAGTTTCTTTGATTAAAAAGCTTATTTTGCACTAAACTGCAGCTTTTAATTTAAACATGCTTTTGTTTACTATAGTTTTGGGCAAAAAGACAGCCTACTCTCTATAGACTATAAACAGGCACTTATCCAAAAAAGTATGCTTGGTCAAAAGCAAGCCAGCCAGTATTTTTTCCAAACACTTTATCAGAAAAAAAATGCCAACTAGTTCAAGTTTGAACCAGCAATTTTATGTTAGATTCTTAATAATTGAGTCTTCATTCAAATACAACCAATCAGTGGTTTCAATAAAAATATTTAATATGCAATAATTATGCTTTAATGAAAGTCTCAGGCAGCATCAGAGCTGAATATAGCAACGGACAAACATACGTTTCCATAACAGTCTTCATCATCCTCTGACATAGCAGGTAAATACGCTGTAAGTTTTGGGGGTGTCTGAAGATGTAGGTTCTCCCACACAATGGATTCAAAGAAGGGGTGAGCCTTAAGAGGTCCATATCCTCCCATTTCTTCACAACCTAATCTGTTGGTAGCATCTAGAACCTGAGAAAATTACAATTAAGTTAACATGCATAAAATAATGACAAGGAAGGGGTGAGCACCGTTCACATTTGCACAGCAGCATGCAAAAACTTCAAACCAGTTGGTCTCCCTGCCCTAAGCACACGTTTCTAGAATATAAGGAGACTGCTTACAATACAAGATGTTATTTGTCAGTATGTCTTGTCAGCAACATTTTGCATTAGACCAGCTCAAAGATCTAGAGAAAGGGTCCAAAGCATTTTGGGTCCACACAATGTTTTGGCTTTGTTTCTTCATAAAAACAGAAACAAAACCAAGTAAACACACAGAAAAGTCCTGATGGGATATAGCTCATTTAAGTATAGCCCTGCATCACGCTGTAGTGATGCAAGCTGTGGAAGCTATAGCTGATGTCAAACACCAACCCCTCAAGCACCCTAAAACCACACAGTTCTCAGATGTTGACACAATCTGGACTTTACCATTCAGCAGGCACTGGCTTGGCCATAGAGCTGGCCTGGTCACATGCTGATAGGCCCTTTACAATGGTCACACTCATCATCACCCACAAACACAGGACAGTTTCCTCCTCACCTTCCACCCCATACTAATATGCCAGGCTACTGAACTTCAAAAAGCTTATGCCACCCAAAATGTTCTTGGCATATTCATTTTAGTGCCATGGCTGTATCTCACTGATGAGACAGAACTACTTTTTGTTCCTGTCAAACATTCACATGCAGAGTAATTCTTTGGCTCATACTATTAGAGACATGCAATAAGTGCAAGGTAAGTACATGCTAAAATACAAGGTGAACTGATTTACATTGTAATGAGTATTTCTCCCTGTGATAGAGAACACTGTTTTCAACTAAACAATTCATTATACAACTCAACAAGAATTAATCTGGGTACTGTGTAAACCTAAGTATTTGAATGTTAACTTCTGTGTAATGTACAATATTTAGAACCACTTGCTTCCATTTCACTGAGAGACATTCCTTGTCCATGCTTTAGAATTCAGATTTTAAAAAATAATCTGAGTGCGGTTTAGTAATGGACGTTGATTTTCAAGACACTCCCCTACGCAGTCAATAACACTCACAGTCATTCTTATTGTAAGGTTTGCAATAGAGTGCATAGAAACTTTAGGAAAAAAATAACTACGTAAGCTGAACGATTCCAATGTCATCAAATTATTTAACAGCAGCAAATATTTACCAATAGCTTTTCAACAAGGTCTTTTGCCTTGGGAAAAAATTTTTCTGGAAAGTCATATTCCAACTTTATTATCTTCTGGAATATAAGATATTCATTTCTGCAAAAGAGAAAAATATTAGCTCTTGTTATTAGTTCTCCAAGGTTCTTCCACCTTAACAGTGCATAACCTGGACAAATATTAAATGGGAGATCTACAAGTTAAGTCACATTCCCATAAATCTTTCTAGGGTAAAGGGGCACAGTCTTCCAAGTATCTATGATCCTGTAAACACCAGATACTTGCATAATAACAAGTTCAAACGGCTCAGTACAGAGGTGCCTCTTCATGTAGGCATAGTTACCTTCATGGTATAAATTACATGTGAAATCCTAGGATAAATTAAGGAATCTCTCTCAGGAACTCTAGTTATAGCTGTCTAAGCATCTTCATGACATCAGAAAGGACAAATAAAAGCAGGCATGACATTAACACCAACACTGCACCATGAGAAGTTGTACTTCAGAACTGCTAGTAAGGTAAAAGCTAAAACCAAGTCAATGTATTTATAATCCACATGTAAAGAATTAGCTTAAAACTCTTACCCAGCTCTAAATGGAGGCAATCCAGCTACAAGTTGATATATAATACATCCCAGAGCCCAGAGGTCAGAGCTTCAAGAGAAAGAGGTAAAAACATATCACATGTTTTCCTATGCAAAGTCTTTAAAACCAATTTTTAAAAAAAATTGTAAGCTTCTGCTGGTTAGAATATAGCACAAACACATGGGACAAACCTGCCTAGCATAACTACCACACTATTTTCACTTCATTCCTTGACAGAAGAGTAGGCTAGCAACACAACTTTCGGAAACAAAAAGCATACAGTAACCATTCCACGACTACTGACTACAAGCACATGTGCTCAGTGAAAATAATTAATGGGTACATAATAAGACTAAAAAGAATACTTATTATCAACTACCACAATTGATAGATGCATCCAACTTAGTGCAATATATGCTCCTTCAAAATTAAAATCCTTTCCTCTAAATATTTTATGTAAAGAGTCACAATACAGCTTTTCCACTTAAACCTTTTAAGACAAAAAGACAGGCTATATAGCACATGGATAAGGGAATGTCTTAAGTCTTAGTGTGTTGGCTTGAAAAAGTATTTTTAACTTATTTTACCTCAAGGTAAACTATACACAGATTTGATTAAAGCTCAGAAATCCTCATGAAAGACTAAAATACTAACAAAGACTCAAAACTACTCAAATTATGAGTTTTCTGTAAAAATGATCCATTATGTAACTTCTAAAAAGAAATGATAGCCTGATGAAGTCCTTCCATTAGCCAAACCAGTCAAAACCTCTTTACTCGAAGCAAAATGCAAAGTCTAACGGTGTAGCATTTGAAGAAACTCTAGCACAAACTACCACAGTTACTGATATGAGACCTTTTTTCCCTATGATTTGTCAGTGATTACTTTGATTATTCTTCCAGCATTGTAATAAAGCAGGTATACAGTCTGTAGGTTACATCAAGAATCAATTTAAAGGAGATAAATTCCTTATGGGTTTCACTCACACCAGCTAGAGAGATGAGCTTTAAACCCCTGCAAACTCCAAGCAGAGCTTAGCAAAGGTAACTGCAAGTTGATCTAAATACAAGTCAATGAAAGCTGTAGCCTTTCCCCTAACCAACAGAATGTGACATTCTGATTACCATATTAGAGCAAGCTCATATGAAACAGAATCAAAAAGATTATGTTATTTGGATAACAGAATAAAGTTTACTGATTTATGTGCAAGAGAAACCTAAATTCACATTACACATCTTCTCCTAATAACACCTAATCCTGTCTGTAGAACTCCAGAAAGTAGATGAACTGAGGAAACCAGCACTCAGACAAGAAGCAACACTTAAAAAAATACTTCAAAGTTTCTTAAAAAACCTTTGTACTCAAGCATCTCATTTCATTGAAATACTAAGCTTGCTTGCTTTATTCATCCACTCCCCTTAATTTGACAGTATCCTGACAGAAACAGTGAAGTTCTGAAATACAATCGAGTCCTCACCTTTTACAGGCAGATTTCTCTGTCAGCAGTTCTGGAGAAACATACTGGGCTGTCCCTACAAATGAGTTTGCCCGTGCTGGTAAGAAAATTGAAAGAAATAAGCAAAGACATACTTATGGAGAAGTCGACCTCCCGCCTCCCCTTACCCAATAAAAAAAAAAGCAATCTGTTGCAAGTTATGTGACGCTACAAAGAACCCACAGTAATTTATCCACCCATCCACCAAAACTGCTTGGAAAAGACAAATCAATTACTCTGTGATATCTATTTGATTCAAGAAGCTAGGCATTTAGGCACTGTTAGGTATAAAATCTACCAATGCCAGCTTACTACATTCAAGTAAAAAATTATGTTTATAAAATTCAGTTCAGCCTAGTGCCTTTTTCAGGCATTGCAGCATCATTGATTCACAGGTTAATACAAAGCAACTGACACAAGAATTCTATAACTCTCACATTTAAGCAACTCTGGAAGTCACCAGGGTTAAGTACATAACAGAGTAAAAGCTGTTTCAAATGAGACATAGTAACTACCTGTTTGTATTCTTGTCTTGCAAATGATAAGTAATTTGAAGTAGTTCAACTTCCCACGATATTTGGTGATCTAGCTGGCTATACCACTACGCCAAGCATTACCTCTTTTGACAATCTAAGCACTGGCAGTCAAAACTCTTTCAAGATCTCAGTGATTTTGTTAGGTAAGAGGTAATGATATCTGAAGATTACAATTTGATAAATACATTTTCAAAGAACCACTTGCTACAGTTAT
This sequence comes from Athene noctua, assembly GCF_965140245.1. NCBI lineage: Eukaryota > Metazoa > Chordata > Aves > Strigiformes > Strigidae > Athene > Athene noctua. Next base: position 20,329,925 of record NC_134051.1, on the reverse strand, counting down.
CAGTGTCACACAGCAAAGTAAATAATGGCATACCTTGTCTGCTATCTGCAGATAACACTTTTGCTGTTCCAAAGTCTGTTATTTGAATGTGCATATCTTCATTTAGCAAGATGTTCTCTGGCTTAAGGTCCCTGGAAAAGGCAGATTTTTGTATTTAAACAGCACACGAAGTTGCAGAATGGTCTAGTGACTTATGTACATAATGCTATCATAAATGATGCAGACATTCCATGAACATTGTCGTGTCAATTTTCCTCGAACTTGCAGCTGTCAACGTGTAGACCGCTAACAGATTCTGAAAGGCCCATTAACATTTTTTCTGAAGAGATCTGAAGTAACAATCTGAAAACCAAGCTATTGTGCATCTCACTTGCTCAACGGAAATTAAAACAGCACACCCCTTTACTCCCAAACCTTAATTAATATAACATCTGACAGATTGATCTTCTAGGCCTGTTTTCTCAGTGCAAAACTTCAGTTAGGTCAACCAATGGCAACCCCCTCAGCCCCAGCAAAATGTCCAGAACTGTAAATCACCTCTGCTTTAAGAATGGGATGTTTACATTTGTCACCTACAAATCTGTGTACAATCTGTATTTCAAACGTATGTGTACCATTTGTATGGACACTGCCTCTGGTTCTGAATAAAACCAGACCTCACCCTATTACACACACGATACACAGCAATACAGAGTGAGATGTCAAGAGGTTCATTACAACAACATAAACAGCAGCATTGGGTTACACTTATATTATTTAAATTACACCAAGTTTCCTCAGTTGACAAGGAAAGACAACATATTTCCCTCCTAAGACGTATTTTTGGATGCTCAAAAGAAATCTAGAAGAATGGGAGTTGTTTCGGTTCACTGGTAAGAAAAATCAGTGCAAATTCAAAGCTGTTTCCATCAACCGCTGTGCAGCATCATTTTCCTCAGATTAAAGCCCCCTATTACTGAAAAGCAAGCGTTGGGCAGTTGTACAGTTTAAAGTCTGTGGACTAGCGCAGAAAGCTGGGAAAGAAAATTGGGAAGAATTATGACACACAAGCCATAAAAATCCTGTTAATTTTCCTGTAAGTATTCTCAGAGAGAATTAGAGAGTACATGAACGGAATGGACTTCAACAGTTCAGGGGGGGCTTTTTTTATATATACATATGTATGTATATTGTACTCTATACATATATACACAGTTTCTATACCATATACCTGTATTATGTATTAATATTGTATTATGGATCTAGGATATAGCTATATATCTAAATACATAGAGGGATATATCTGTAGTAACTTTTCCAGAGTAGCCTGTATCTTAAAGTGGTTCTATCTCATGTTATATTTCTTTAGGCAGCAGAAAATCCCAAGAGCTTTCAGTCAGGCACTGCTAGAGCTATGGACTTCTAATCAAATAAAATTTATACTAAGTTCTCTAATTGCACAATTTCACTGTTTTCTTTTGAGCTTCTCATAGTAGCCTTCATATGGAGGCAAATATAAAGCAGCTCTTATAATACAAGATTTCCAATATAGGCTTAGTAATACTGACAATCATGCTATATTCATTTTATATTCTCCCAGCCTAACGTGTAGGCTATATAATCAAAGTGTAGCTGGGAATTCTTGAACTCTTTTCTTCCCACTATATGAAATTTTATGCTTTTAGTACCCTCCACATCCAGTCCCCTTAGATTCTATTCCCAATCATTTCACAGAAAAGTCTTAGGAAAATACCTTGTCCTTTTAAATATAACTGAAAGAAGAAATAATACTATCAGAATTATAATCAGCCAGCTTTTGGCCAATTAGCATCTACTGTTTCATGAACAACTTCTTGGGAACCTACACATACAATATATTTCTTATCCAAAAAGAAGTTCTGTGTCTCAGATTTCTCACACACCTTTAATTTGTTTAATAAATATGAATGACAAAACATTCTTATCCAGACAATATCATTACATCCAGAACAACTGCAAAGGTCTGATTAAAAATTTTGCTAAATTTCATCATTTATCTAGTTATTGTTCAGCTTTGTGGAAGTTGTTCGCTCAGTGAAAACTGAAATACATTAATTTTACTTTTCTTGATGACATGCTGCACACTAATCCACACACCATCAGAATTCTGGTTACATAACACCACAGAAAAAAAGTGTAGTTAAAAAGTCAGTTTCTGGTTTTAGACTGATGACCAAGCTTGACAAATACAAGGTTTTGGTAATGTTCATTCCAGGCCAAAAAGTTTGCTTACTTTTTCCTTCTAGAACAGTTGGTCTAATAACAGAGATGATCTCTCCTCCTAAAGTTTTCTTTGTTTAGCTCCCTGTTAACAACAGTACTAATGCTAATGAAACACTATTATGCTCTCATTAGCTTCCCATAAAATCCACTTTGCTTTAGACCTCACAAAGAACATTTCTAGAAACAACACCTTGTGCATAATCAAATGCATATTGGTCTCAGCTTCTTATTACCTGTGAATTATTCCTTTCCCATGCAAATATTCCAGGGCTGATACAATTTCAGCAGTATAAAACCTGGTACAGGTCTCATCAAAAGAGCCAATTTTGCGTATATACTTTAGCAGCTCTCCATTTTTGGCATAGCTAAGCCCAAAATCTGAATGTAAGTATAGTTAAGGTTTATCACTAAACCATTCTAGAACAAAATTCCCCACACCTCATTCCAAAGACCAGAAATACTACTAAAAAACTTATATATAACAACAGGGAAGAAGTTGGTTAATTTGTAAGTTTACATAGCAACCCAAAACAATTTCTTAAATACATTAACCACCCAGGACACAGGTCCCACTTTCTTAGCATAGCAGACTACATAAAGGGTTAAATTCGTAGTTTTTCAAGACAGTCACCTGAATAATTCATTTAAACTGTATACATAATCACCCTCAAAAAGAAGTATTTACAGTCATAACTAGCATTCAAGCTAAGTTTAAGATTGCCCCATCATCTGGAAAGTTCCAGAGTCAGCTCAGTGTTCAACGGGCAAGTGTTGACATTACAAACGAGAGCCCCTGTGAGTTCTGTTAGTGCACACGTGTACGTATGTACAGACACACGCTACGGGGCCTGCTGGCACTGCTACCAGCCTCTGAAAAGCACAGCTACCTACTGACCCCAGAAATGGGCCAGTCTATCCCTTCACCCTCAGCACAGCCAATTTGAAGCAGGAAGTTTAGGAGGGAATTCACAAACAAGAAGAAAAAAGCTAACCACAGATCAGTTTTCAAGGTGAAACTGCACTTTGCAATTACTGTTAGAGAGAATACTTGGGAAACAGTGGCCCAGACAAGAGTTTCAGCTTTCTATCATTCAGATGATTCTGTAAGCACTTTTACATAAGAAAAAAGTGTAATAGATTTAATTGTTCAAATAAAAAATAGTACTATAGCTAGCTACCCCTATTTTAAACACAGAAATTGTGGCATTTACTGTATAAATCAGAAACGTAAAACATTTCTAAACCATTTCATACACCCCTTAAATTTTTATTTATTTTTTAAAAATTATTTTACACTTAAGATTCTTGCAAGTTGCTTTTCAGCACTGACCACAAGTACAACATAAGGTATTATTTTATTCATCTCCCCTGTCCCAGAAGCCACCCACTCTTCTCTTTGAGGAGGCATACTCATTCTATTTGCTTAATTTAGATTAAAAGTATGACTGCAAAACTGCATTGCAAACATTAAGGTATTTTAAATATCTCAGGTTATTTTCATCATTCCTGTTAGACAATGTTTCAAAGGAAACAAAGCTGGGTATCGGTACTCTTAAGCAAGTGTTACAGCAAGCTTTAAAATGTAAAGGATACATAGCTTTTCATCATCCTGAAAGGTGAAGTAGAGTTTCACAAAAAAAGGGTGATCCAGACGGGACATTACATCTCTCTCTCGTGTCACGTATGGCACCTTATTTTCTTTTATGATATGACGTTTTTCTAGAATTTTAACTTAACGAAAAAAGACAGAGTGAAAATGAAGGAGGTACAACCAAATGGAGTCCATTTAAGCAATTTGTTTGGGGTTTTTTTGGTTAAAGTTATCAAAATTACTAATTCTGTCTTCTGAACAGGTGTTCCGTAACAGGACTACATTGATATTACATTTTTTAAAAGTTCATGTTGAAGAAGTCAATACTTACTGGCATATTCTCTAGAACTTGCCAGTTCCCGAGCCAAGACAACCTGTTGCCAGAGAAGAGAAAATGTATTGAAACCATTCATTAGACATACACTAACATTGATTTTTGATCTTCCGGTACGTATTTAGAATACTGATTGTCCAAAATAAGCTATCACAACCGTAATCAGCGAAACATTTAAGCATATGTTCATATTATGCTGGCTTCAGCAAGACTCTGCAGAAATTCAGTTCAACAGTACAATGCTTGGTTCTCTAGAAGACTTACACACCTGACTGGATAATCACTGAATTAGCCTTTTTTTTCCCACAATAATTCTGAAGATTGTAACATAAGTCACAGTAAATTGCCGAATCTTCTTAAAGGGGAAAAGAGCAACAAGTGCACTCACAAATATTTACACAAAGATCTGTCACAGTACTTTTTCTTAAGAGAAATTACAAAGATTGAAAGATAAATTTTATCTGAAAGATCAAAAGGAAGAAGTGAGACAGGGCTTTCAACTATTTACAGTTTGTTAGGAAAAAGATTTAAAGAAAGGAGTAAAGGATTTCCAGTCAGCAGAAGCAAGGGTTAACGCTTCAGGCAGGCAGTTCTACATTTATAAAGAGAAAAGCTTTTGGAGGAACACAAAGTTCATCTTCAAGAAAGAACTTGTATAAAAGTCTGCTTAAGACAATCTCAGAAGTCTTCTTGCATTAACCTGAGCAATAACGTTGTAACAACAGATAACTAGTTCCTGCTTTTCTCATTTTAAGTTTAGATCCATTCCAATATTTTGCTAGAATCTCATTATACTAATTTTCTATTTTTTTTAAATCACTGCACCAGGCTTGCTTCTAATCCACTTTCAATTTTATTCTAACCCCTTGCCAAATAAGTTATAACAGAGTACTCCAAAATAGTATTACGTACACCTGATACTAAATGTTAGGCATTTAGGAAAAAGAGCTTCTAAATAAGGCACTTTTTCAGATTAAAGAAGTGCATACAGTTGCACTCTTTCAGTATTAGAAAACTGAAATCTCAGTTCATTAGAGGCACCTTTAATTTTCTAAATTTCATCGTCTGCAAACACACTGACGTTCACAGTATTTGATCAGTGAAAATTTCCACAAGAAACAACTAGTCTGTTACAAGCTGCATCTCTGCATAAGGATTTTGAGACCCTTCTGTGTACACAGGTAACATTATTTAAAGCTGTGCAATCAAAGGAGAATGTTTTTATCTTTTCCAAGTTTTCATCAATCAAGTCTACCATTTCTACCAAAGCAAGTCACTTTAAAAGTCAGTACTTAAATAAATACCCAGATATATAGTGCTAACTTTCTGCATTTTGGAAATTGCTAGTTGTGCGTTTTCATAAAACAATTCAGTGCCATCAGAAAAATCAAAAAATCCAATAGGCAATCTTGCCTGTATATAGACACATAGAGTCCATAGTTGGATGGCAGAAGTGATCAACTGACACAGATGAAAATGTATCTTGGCCAATAACTCCCAAACTTGAATTAAGCTGTATAGCTCCAAAGACTGACTGTCCTCCAGTCCTGCATGGTCTCAAATTTTTTACCATTAGATTTCAGATGTATTGCCCACATACTTATATTGATATTGAACAGCTGTGTTCTAAGTACACAGTGTTGAATATTTACCTCCTAGCATGAGTACTTGGGTACTCTCAAGTCTCTTCCTCACTGAACAAACCTGAGTATACCATATATCCTAATTTCCTAACTAATAATCCCCCCAAAACCCCAGTGGAATCAGAACAAAAAAAAGAAAAAAACCAAGAAGTGCATATTAATACCATGTCTCTGCTATGCAGGGCCTGAATCTTACCCACCCTATGGAAAGAAGTAGTATCAATAAGGAATATAAGTTCCATAGAAAGGAATTAGACCTTAATATAGGTATCTTAAAAAAAACAAACACAAACCCAAAAGCATTCACAGAATATGTAAATGTGTAAATTGCAAATTCAGACAACAGCAAGGCAAGAAATGTAATTAAATGTCTCAAGCTGGAGGAAGGTGAGATAAGAAGAGCAGGGAACCCTCAACAGAGAATACAAAGCAGAAATAATTGGCAGAGATCGCAGGCAAGCCCAACTCTAAACCAGAACAAATACTTCAGACTGATGGAGATTAAGGATTAAGTCTGCATTTAAGAACTGGTTTTAGTCAGACACTCATACTTCCCTAGAGCTTCTCTTCTTTTTAAGAGAAGCCTCATTTATAAGTGGAGACAAAACTAAGGGGGTGGAAAAAAAAAAATATCTACAAGCCATACAGAAGGAGGTGAGCAGGACAACATGCCTACCCAAACACGAGAATTGTAATTCTGCCAGCCCATAAGCAATATTATTCTGAGAGGAACTTGAAGCTGTCTACAAAGCAAGCAGATTTTTACTACTTTAAAAGAGCAGTGAAGCAACTAGAAGGCCCTGGATCTGTCTGTCTATTGATATCAGGCATGAGTCCAAGGTCCCACAAAATTGCAGAATGCTCTGAGGAAAAATCCCTGAAGCCAGATCATGTGCATCTCTGCTGAATTTGAAATACAGCACTGATACCAGGTAGAGTTTGTGGTAGCTTATTATAAGTCCAAGAAAACGGAATATATCATTATGACGACTAAATGATTTTTATTTTTTTTTATTCTGAATCTGTCATTTTTGAGGTATGGCCCCTTCTTTTTGAGAGGAACACTTTTCCAGTCAGAATATTGGTGAAGATCTTGGGGAATATAATCAGATTTCTGAATCTATAACCATGTTTAATAAGAAGAAAGCATATGCTTTTTAGCGAGATGTTTCGATAACACCGCGAAGATACATGCCCCACAGATGAAAAGCTTTAGTGTTGATACATTAGAGAGTTGTGCTACCATCCACAGGGACCTTAACAGACTGGAGAAATGGGCAGGCAGAAATCTTATCCTGTTCCCTGTTTTGAACTTTTTTTCCCTTTTATGTCCTGACAGACACCAATCTGAACATGAGCCACCAATGTGCCCTTGCTGCAAAGGCAGCAAATGGTATCCTGGGCTGCATTAGGAGGAATGTTGCCAGTACCTTGATGGAGGTGATCCTTTCCCTCTATTCAGCTCTAGTAAGATCACACTTGGAGTACTGTGCCCAGTTCTGAGCTCCTTAGTAAAACAGAGACATGGAGCTACTGAGAGTCCGGAGAAGGACCACTAAGATTATTAACAGAGTGGAGAATCTCTCATTTGAGGAAAGGCTTAGAGAGATGGGATTGTTCAGCCTACAGAAGAAAAGGTTCAGGGGAAATCTTACCAATGGATATAAATATCTGAAGGGCAAGTGTAAATAAGATGAAGTCAGGCTCTTTTCAGCAGCGGTGCAAAGGAAACACAGGAGGTTCCATTTGAACATCAGGAAACGCCTTTCTGCCATGAGGGTGACCAAGCACTGGCACAGGTTGCCCAGAGAGGTTAAAGAATCTCCATCCCTGGAGATATTCAAAAGCAGACACGGTCCTGGGCAACCAACTCTAGGCGATCCTGCTTGAGCAGAGAGGTTGGGTCACCTTCAGAGGTCCCTTGTAACCTCAACCCTTCTGTGATTCTGTAGAGCAGCAAGTTTCCTTCTGGAAGGATGCAGTCTATAGGCTGCAAGGCTACAGTCATTATCCTCAGCTTAAAGTTTTTAAACCAATTTTTTAAAATTTAAATCTTAAAAACATTCAGTTGCTGAAGACAGGACTGGACATTACTTTTTAAAAAAAAAAACAAGCAAGTACTGTTAAGTCCCCTCCAGCAACAGTTTGTAACCTGGTTCAGTGGCCATGGAAAGAGCAAAAGCAAGTATTTCCTGTGGAGTATGATCATTATGAAAGGCATCCCTAAAAGTAATTATCAGTTTCTAAAGTCACAGCACTGCAATAATGGACCAGAACTGCAAAGGCTGACAGCGGAAGGGACAGGCAGGAAGACCTAACTCCTGAACATGCTCTTTCTAGCACTACTTGAGGCTCAACTGATTATGATAAGTGAAATTCTGTTTGTAAAACTCAAAAGAATAAGGCTACGCAGGGATTAACATTTCCATGGTATTCAGTTTCTCTCCTGCTGCCCACCTAAATGCATTTGAGCTACCTAACTTGGGACAAAAACCCCCCACCTACCAGTGAATAGGTAGCTGAATGCTGGGATAGAGGTTTATTGAGAGCCTGGGCAAGGACCTATGAAGTCCTCAAAGGAACATGGTGCTAACTTTCAGAGATCACAAGGAGAAATTTAGTGTCCCACTGAAGCAGTGTGTTCTAGTATACCCAAGAGGCAGCAACTCTGATGGATTCTTTAGGGAAACTTGCAAGTTGCAAACTATGCATTTCAGTGTGAATTAGCCCTGATGACTACTAGAGGCCTGCTTCCTAAACACCACAGCACACTGTGTAGGAAGAACTAGAAAAACCCAGCACTTACCAGTCAACAACCAAAAGGTATATACAAATGACTTGTGAAAAAGACTCAGAAATATTACTTACTGTCTTACAATGGGGCAACTACAAAAACATCAAATGAAAGTATTAATTGTTTCACGGGTTCTTTAAGCTAACACTTTAGTAATTCATTCTTGTGTGATGCCATGGAAGCAAAAGTTAGAAACAATCCATTTAAGGCTACTGAATACAAAGATACTAACTGTGGCTCATGGAGTCCTTGATGGCCATAACAATAGAGGCTGAGAAACAATACTGGAGAAGTATCACTGTTCTAACTTCCATTCCTAAGCATCTGGCAGTACCTCCTGCCACAGACAGGACATTGCGTAGAAGTTCTTACCACGACAAACTCTTAGCACAGATCTAATCCTTTATATCATAAAATTTTAACACAACCCATTATGCTATGAAGCTTACATTAGAAAGCAATGTCTCCAAAAAAGCCAAGCATCAAGTCATCAGGATACAATTGAACTTCTGGTGAGTTTAAACAGTACTTGAAAAATCAGCACCCACATTTAGTGCAACACTTAATACTTAAAACAGCTATGTCCCACTCATTTAGTCTTCAAGCTGTTCTCTCCAGATTTAAATCTCAGAAATATTACTTGCACAACAAATTTGGCAGTTCCTATAAAAAGTAAAGTTACCGTTGAAAAAGATCCTTCACCCAGAATTTTCCCAAATTTGAAGTCATCAGGTCGTTTCTTTCGAGGCTGTGGAGGCTGCTGTCCTGTATGTTGCTGCAAGGAGTTTGAACTAGATCTTGATTCAGCTGCAGTGCCCTCCATGTTAGATCCCTGTCTGCTGCCACAGGTGGAAATGACAGATGGAGTGCTGGAGTCTGCCTGGTTCCTCACCATTGATGGGGATGAACAGGAGCATAACACCACACTAGACTGGATTGGAACAGCATCATACTGAAAAGAGAAGTGAAACCATTACTCCCACACCTTCAAATAATTACCACACACATCTGCACTTTATTTCCATGCAAGCATCTCAAAGTCCTATTTGAAAGGGTTATTAAAATGTCTTTAGGAGGGTATGTTAGGATTTATTTTGGAAACGGCAGCTTTTGACTGTTAAACAACTCTAGGTCATGCTGCTCACACACATATAGCCGTAAGTCAAAAGTCTGAACACTTTAATTCAAGAATGTTTTTTTTCAGGCTCAAAAAAATGCTCCCTAACACCAAGGTATCAAATTTCAATTATATTCTCCTGCATTTATCTCGTGCTTAAGAGACAGAGCCATCTGTTCAATCTTAACAAGTAGTAGTTTTCCTGAAACTAGAATAATTATCTAGTTATGCAATGAACACCTGTATTCACAACTAACATTAGAGATCCAAGTTACAATGAACTGTAAATGAACAAGCCAAGCCTGAAAACTTTAATGAAGACCAAGGATACATTCCTGAATTTTTACTTGGAATCTCACTTTCTCCAATAGTATTTCCCTTTAATACACATTAGGGAAGGACAGGAAGAAGAGAACATACAAAAGGCAGATCAGTGAAGGCTTTTGTAATCACCAATATCTAATACTTTTTTTGATGAATGTTCTGGTCCATGTTCTTTTAAAACAAGGGAGATTACACTATTTAAATTGTACATACAGTCACATGAAGACATCCCAATTCCAAAAGAAAGACCCAGATACAGCCCAGAAAACAGCAAGTACACTCCAAATACTGATCCTTGTAACATAAAAAGCAAATCATCATTTGGTACCCTTTTATCAATTTTTCCCAAGACTAAGGAAACTTGTCAAGCTGCTTTCCTTCTCTGTTGGTAATACACCTCCATTAGTCTGTCAGGTGTCTGCTTGAAGGGTTTTACTTGGCCAGAAAACACAGACAACGGGACAGTCTGTTGAACTAGTTGTGACAATAAAAACTGAAATGGTATGCAAACAGAGGGAATATTTAAGAAAAGTAACACCATGTCTGAACATCATTTTTTAATCTCAGTATTCTAACATACATCCAGCAGAACGAAACTATGATTTAATAAAAATATCCTAAGCTCAAACCAGATGTATTATACAACTCTGACCTAGTCTGTAACATACCTCATGTTGATATTCAAATAAATATTACTTCTGACAAGAATAATTTTTTATCTCATGAATTTCAAATTGATTCAGAACAATTTTTTGCATTTCTATCAGAAACCACTTTAGAAGGGAATTGGACTCACATGCAATCATGCATATGGGCTTAAAGCACCTAGTTCCCAAATTAGCAATTACTCACTTGGCTGTGCTCTATGCAGTAGGGAAAAGCAGCCTTTAATAACAACTAAACTTCTTTCAAAAATAAGATAAAATTCAGAAATACACTTTACTTACACATTTAGTGGCATTACAGAACAATGATAAACGTATTCCTAAGCACGCCAACATACACTTCCTAAACTGAAACAAAGGTAACAAGGTCAAAAAGAGTATAAATAAAACTCTCCATTTTCTCCACTCTCCATAACTGATACATAAATATCAATTCCCACAAGTGAAAATTATCTATTATTAAGCAACTATTCTAAACAGTATCTTTCAAGAAGCAGAGGGAAAATTCCCTTTTCAACCTGAGTGCCAACTTGCTCCAGGATCTCTATTTTAGGGCTTCTTCCAAGAGCTATGACTACACCAATGGAGCAGCAGACCACGAACAGGTAACAGCTTCTTTCATCAGACCTTTGTGATACAGCACAGACTGATGAGGAATCTGCCTATAATGATAGCTAGTTGCTATATTTTGTACCACTTTTGTGAGGACAAAAGGAGGGGACGAGGCTAGGGGAAGACTTGGAGACAGATGAGAGAATTAACTCCCCCAGAGAGGAGCACAAGGCCCTACTCAGAATCAGTTATGCAGCATTTCTTCCCTTTGAAGAAAGTATATCGATGCTATTATGAAAACAGCACATACACATAAAAGTATGTGTGCTGCAGGTCACAGTTCCTTTCATGCCTTCTGTGCAGCTATTTTAGCCAACACCTTTCCCAGACTAATTACTGTCCCTAACATGGCTCAGCTGAATCCCCTTTCCTTCAGACAGCTACCCGAACAGCAGCCCCTATGAAGATACAGAGTAGCTAGAATTAAAAAACAGGTTGTACTCTTCCCTATCGAGTGTGCAGGAAGGCTGACACAGGCATGACTGCTCAACAAGTGAAGTGATGCCAATGTAAGAAACATCTCATTAATTGAAATATAGTAAATAAAAACCACGTGTAGACAGACTAAATATTGGGGTTGTTACAATGAACTGGCTCCAGTGCGGCTATTCCAGAGCAGCTGAGGGTTTACAGGTAAATAAAGCAGCAGCACTGTGGGGGATCTGATTAGATTCTGCAGCTAGCAAGATCACCTTGAAAAAACAAACAAACAAGGAAAAAAACCACCACAAAAGCACTGAAAGGGGGAGAAAGGTTTGGACACAGTATATTTCCTTGCACAGTATCTGAAACTAAGTCACTATGAATATCAAGTATAGAGAAGTCCTAAGGGGAACGGAGACAGGAGTAAAGGACTTTGTAGGAAAAGAAGGTTATTTCTAGACAAGGCATAACGTCAATGAGTCCCCTGACTTTCTCAAAGGAAAGTCAAGATTAAAAACAAGAAGGACAGAGGAAGAGGCAATACATTTAAAGTATCAATTAACTCAGAAATGACAGAACTATGCAAGTAGGTGTGTTGCACCTGAACATTTATATAAAAGGTCACTCCTACACTTGTCTTTCCACACCCATTATTGTTTAGTATTTTGTGTCCTGTATTATTTACCTTCAGTTTTGTTTTGAAAGACTCCAAAAAACATGTCTGCAGAGACCATACATGACTTCATATATGCCAGACAATACAGGCTAGCTCATCCAGTCTAACCTCACACAGCTACTCTTCTGCAAAAATCAGATTTAAGATTCTGCTTATGCTAGATACAGACTTTAGTGAGACATGAAGGCAATCACTGAAGAATTTAAAAACCTTCTAAACTCATCTTCAGTTCCTCAGAAGCTCGAGAATGCTCTCCTTCCAGCAATTACCAACATTTCTCAGCTGACAAGCCATTGAAAGCACAAGCTCTCACAGAGTGACAGACTTACCTACTGCACATCATGGATCACCGTGGACCACACTGATAACCACTGATCTAATCATTCTATCTCTGCTTTTAAAAAAAATAGCCTCTAATACCAGCCACTTTCTCAAGCTCTTAAGGGTGGTGTTCCTAATTCACTTCCATATAGAAATTGTTTCCTTCTTAGTGCAATGTACTGTGAGTTTGAAAACCTAATAAGGAAGAAAATAACAAACCCACTGAAGGTAAGCAGAATTACAAACCAACAGACACAGCAAAATCTTCATTAACTAATTTTCACTAAATCACTACAAACAGGCTTCCTTTTATTTACATGCCATGTGAAGTAAGTCCCAATTATTGTTCATTTCCCTCTTGCCTGCAAACTGTAGAAACAAACCTTAAAAGAAAAACTGAACCAATGCAAAAGATCTTTGCTACCACTGAAGCTCTAACAAGATCTCATTTGGGTTACAAAGAAAGTCAGTGTGACTAGGGTCCTAACCTATCACCTGTCTGATAACACTGAGTCTAGCTGCTGAATTTTTTATTACTCAATCTCTAGCTGCATTAATAGGGCAGACATGATCAGAAAAGCTCTTCCATCCACTTACCTATAAGGACAATTTTTTTGGAAGCAGACCTTGCTAACAGAAAATATTATTTACACAAAGCATCATTAGCTCTACACCTCAACTGGTACATTTGTTTTGATTATAAACAATGTTGATGAGACTGTATAAACTAGAACACTGGCAAAACCCTCTATGAATGTTTTTTTAGGGTAAACTATTACAGGTCTACTAGATGAAATAATGCAGACATCCATAAAACATTTGACTTGGCATTATATAACGTCTCAAATACAGAATACTGTTGAGGAAAATGAATCCAGGACATATTCTAAGCAAAACTGGTTAAATTATTAACCAACTTATAATTAACAGTCATCTTAAACACGGACCTCTTCCAGTTCACACCTGGATTTGCTCTCAAACCAGAAAGGTTGAAAGAAAAAAAAAATTATTATATAAATTTAAAGACCAAGAAAAACCAAAACCACACACACCATTTGACAAAAAAGCATATCTCTTAAAGCAATCTACAGCTTTTGGTAAATCAGACAGTGAGACCTTACTTTTTTATCTACCAAAACATTACTACAAATTCAAATACAGCTCAAGAATGTAGGAGTAATGGTGGGAAACAAGTGGACAAAGAATTTAAACTAGACCATACCCGAATATATGGAGCTAGAAAGCATCAACTAGGAGAAGCAGTCTTACTGCCACAAATACTGTGCAAATACTAAGGAGAAAACCAAAACAAATCAAGACACTGAACTCCTGAAAAAACATCTAATCATCTGACTAGAATAAGCTCCTTAAAATCTGTGTTTATTAAAGAATCTGAATGTTCTACCCTTGTGGTATCAGATAATACAGAACTCTAAAAATTAGGATCACCTGAAATTCAATAAGAGTCTTACTGGATATAAGAATTACTGAGTGGTGTATGTCATAAATGTTAGGTGAAATTATAAGCTCACAGACTATCATGAAGACAAACCAATACAAACATGTATGTCCTACATCAGCACAGTCTGTTTAAGAAATTACAGGATTCCAAAAGCAACATAGCAGCACTCTAGGATATCTATGAATTAATCTTTTCACTTGCAAATGGGATTTGCGAGGCTTTCAAAACAGATACTACATGATAGTATAAGATACTCTCCACAGCTCTCAGTATCCCATCACATCTCTGCCAAACATAGCCCTTTGATACAGAAACAGGAAGATCTTACAAAATCTATGAATCTAAGATTCAATGTACAAATTAATGCACTTGTCAAGTGAAAATATGAAGTCATCTATTTATCTGTGCAATTAAGGAGGAATAAAGCACTTCACATTGAGAGAAGGTCAGCACTTTCATTGGACAGGTGTTTTGTAGTTTTAGAGTTAAAACTGACTTGCTATTATTTACCAATACTGAGATTCTGCTGAAGACTGTTTGAGTTAGATGGGCTTGGCCTGAGGGGTTTTGTAAATTATTTTCATACTGTCATACAAGCCAAAAATTCTGAAATTGAAATTTATTTTTTATTGCTTATAATTTAAACATTGACAACCTGGGGTCTCCTAAGGATTTATCTGCAAAATGCAAAGCGAAAAAATGAATGACTAGGCAGTTATATATAACATATGCTTTTCAGGGTGCACTGGTGTTTCAGGGGGTTGACAAACATGTAGCAACTGCATCTGACACACATCTTGTGTCTGAAAAAGAGCGTAAGAAATGGCAATGGACAGATACTATGCACAGCTTTCCCACTGGCATCCTCCCCCCTCATATCCCACAATGCAAATATTTACCTTCTCCAGGTTCTCCAATACCTATCTGTGACAGCCTCCACTTCAAAGGCTAGAGTGCAAGACACCCTGGAAGTTCCAGAATATTCAAAAAGAGAAAAAAAGCAACTCATCAGGTCAGATACTAATATGAGCCTGAATATATGTCCTCAAACTATTCCTCACAGAACCTAAAAAGAGAACACAGGCAAAAGCAGGGCAATTCAGCTATCAGAAAGGTAAGAAACACTGACTCAAAATAACAAAACCCAAGTAGAAGCCTCACCTCCCAGTGTGGAGAGCACAGTACAGGTGGCACTTCCCATTATCCACCAATCCCACCCAGGAGTGGTCTGCAGGAAGTGTAATGATTATCATGTAATCCCCATCAATATTCAACACCAGTCTTCCTTTCACAAACTCTGTACACTGCTGCGCCACAGTGACTGCCATGAATGAAGGCAACCCAGAACAGTAAAGATGGTGTGCTTCCATAAACCGGGGTAAACATCAATTCTCATACCTTATATGCTCATGTCTCTTTATGCTCTGGACTTTTGTCTAAAAACAGACTGTCAGACTTTCTGCTAAGTGACCAACAGCATCCTCTTTCTATTAACCAATTGTACATATGTGTGTATATAGAGAGAAACAATACACTGAATAATTTATGAAACTCCACTGTATGCCGATACCCTTAGAAGTTTGTCAGATAATTTAAAGAACTTAATAATACATCTATTTGCCAACATTATTGTTACCTTTAAGGAATTAAAATATTTGCCCAAAGAAAAAGAGAAAATCCATTCATATGCCTTAAAAAGCATCACTAGATGGTGTCAGACTGTCTTCTTCTAACAAAATCAAGCATGTAATGGACAGGACAAAACTCAGATTAAGTCAAGCCTCAGCAGTACTTGTGAATGCAGTAAACAGCTAGTAAACTGTTCACGCACCTAACAGGAACTCTGACACAAGTACATACAGACATATTTAAAAAATCAAAACATCATAGTACTTAGGAGGTGTTTAAGAACATGTACTCTGCTCACAGCCTGATAGCAGACATCTCCCCTATCAGGAAAGAATACCACTAGACTGGGACAAGGAAATCAGAAGTACGCCTTCAGATTCTGAAATCTGAGGAAAAAATTGCCAAAGGCTTTAAAGAACCACACTCAACATTCATTCATTGAAAAGAAGGAATCTATTTTTAAAAAAATATAACTGAATATTACATGGGCAAATACTTATTCTTCTCTGGAATGAAAACGTTAAGTCATCCTTTAATGACTTATCTCTGTGCAGCAGAGTGCAAAATGTAGCGCGAAAAACATAATAAAATTTGATCAAATGGGGCAATATTAAGGCATTTTTTTAAAATCTCATGGTTTTAGGTACTATACAAAGCAGTTAATTAAACAAGCTGGTTAATCTTCAACATATTACAAGAAGTGAAGCTTGTACTGAAATGACAGATCTTGTTCAACCTTTCTTAAGGCAGATAATTCAAATGTCTAATGCAATATCATAACAAATAAATTCAACAGGCATTTCTAGGAACAAACACTCCTCTCCAAAAAACAAATGAGGCACTTATTAAAAACAGTACTAGGTTACAAAGGTGCCAAAAATATTTCCTCAGGACAACAGGATTTTTTTTTCTACAGAGATGTTCTTTGAAGATCACAGTAAGTCATTTTCTTCAAACTGCAGTCAACAAACCCTACTCCAAGTATTAATTATTTGTAGACATTAAAAAAGCATTAACATCAAACATAAATCTTCTGTAGAAGTGGTTTGCATTTATGCTGTATAGAGCTGCATCAGCACTTTCAAACCTCATCATCAAATGGTATGCAAAGATTACCATAGAGAACTTAAGATCTAGCTCATAACCCAACAAATTGCCCATCAACTCCACATCTTGGAGAAACCGACCATTACAGTCAGCAAAACAGTCTGAAGCCAAACAATTTGTCAAAATCTATACTTTGATCAAGGTTCATAAATGGTTACTGATTACTGCATTTAAAAGAACAGATTGAAATCTCCTATTTCAATTATAAAAGCTATTGTAACACAATTCTGTTTTGCAAAAGAATCTGAAGTCATACATCTATCTGGAGTGAAAATTTTTGATCTCAGAAGTTGCCACATGAAAAATCTGTTAATAGACCATTTTTATGAATAAACCATACAAATTTCAAAAGCATTCTGTTGTATAAAAGGAGGACTTTTTTGTTGTTTAAATAGACTGCCATGCTAACTGACTGAAGTCTAGGCTCTGGCCCACCAAAACTATTATGCTCACCTTCAGGCAGAGCGTCATTTGAAACCTCTCAAATGCTGCAAGGTGCATTCACATTCACTGAAGCACTGCATAAAACTGTTCCCCCAAAAAATGCCTTAAAAGTATCTTGATAGAAATGGCCATCATTTAAAAGAAAAGACAACTTCTTTAAAAATAATGTCCTGGCAATACCTTTCAAGATTAAAGATTGTAAGTGTTAAGGGAAAGCTTGGAGCAGATAATTCTTCAAAGACACTATTCCACCTAAACTGGCCGGGACCTTCGCAATAGTGAGAAAAGGAAGTATGAAAAGAATTCATGATGATGTAGTCTGCTTGATATACTAACAGCCCTAACACAATTTAAAGAAAAATTACAGTAATATGAAGGTAATGGTGAAAATACTTGGAATAAATCATTATAAGATAGTTATTTCAGAGGAAATATAAATAAAGCCCTGGCTAAGCCTGACATAATGCCATGCTCTAATAACCAATGATAATTTGATTAGCAAAATTGTTTTTTTCAGGGACTTTCCTTTGTATTACTGTAAGGCACAAGCAGGTTGATAAAGAAGGGTCTAGTATCTAGGTAGCAGTTTGCCTCACGTCTTAAAACAATTTTGGAAGACACAAATCCTATCTTCCAAACATAATCAAGCAGATTAACTTTGAAGAAGAATCAAAATGAATTGATTTTTCTTCTTAAGCTTTCTTGATGTACATCCTCACAAAGTTCGTGGTATACAAAGAAGTGTTTTAAAGTTGGGGAGACTTACTGTATTGTTCCTACCAAATAATCTCAAAACACCAGAAACAAAGCTCATCTGTGACACACTACCTCCTCTGTAACTGAACTGATCACATACCACCAGTTCCTCACTTTCTGCAGTAAATCTACAACACAGTTTATCTGTGAGTGAGTAATGAGGAAACCAGATTCATGTTATATCAGCAAAAATACAACTAACAGTCTCAAGGATTTGGAAGCACAGAGAACACCCCTACACTGTTAGATTGTTTTGAGTCTTCATTTAGGGAATAAAGGTGTTTTATCCACAAGACTGACTTTGTTTCTACAGAAGTTAACTTCTCACATACAGAGCAATGTTGACCCAAACTTTTCAGTTAATGCAAATGCCTTTTTCTACCTTAAATATATGGTGGTATTTACTGACACTAATTTCTAGGATTCTAATTCCAAATTCAGGTACAGATTAAAGCTAATGAAAGGATTTGTAAGAACGTGCACATCAGCCAGTTACCCCCTAACCTCCCTTACTGCTAAGCAAAGCACTTAAATTCCAAGCACCTTTAGGGGCAGACTATTTAGGGCCTCCTTGCACCACCTCCCTCCCCCCACGCCTAAGCCTCAAAACAGACCAGAAACAGGAAGCCACAAAAATCTCGAAGAACCTAAAGCCAGCCTATGGCCCAAATAGCTATATGTGTAAACAAGCCATTGAGAATTCATTTCACACAAACAGATCCGGGCCAGCTCACAAGAAAACAAAAGCCATCTGTAATCGCAGTAGTCTAGATCACATTCTACACCATCAGTTATCTCATGAAGCACACTAGCAGCAAGCGGTGCTGCGCAGCATGGATGGGGGCTGATGCTAACAAACACAAAAGGATGCCCTATACAAGGCTCCTCACTAGCAGCTCTAGGAGGCAAAAAGAAGACTTCTGGGCGAAGAGCAGAGAGGGAGCCACGCAGGGGTGGCAGTACACAGGTGGAGTGTACAAAGGCTGGACAGCACAGTCAAGAACTGTAAATTAAATTCCTGCAGGATTACTGAAGAACTGACCACCAAATTTAATACTTTCTTTTCAGAAGAATGTGCTAAGCAAGTTAATCCTTGCAATTTTTCACCATAAAGAATTACAGAGTATTTGCCAGGTGAAGTATTTACAGCTTGTCTTTTAAAGCAGAAAGCAAGTCTCAACTTCAGTATTTAGTCACACAACAAACTAGTTATTTCCTACAGCACTGTTGAGTAGAATCCATAAGACATGGAAAATAAGGTTCTAGACAAAACAGACACCTTTGGGCATGTTGTGTTCAGTCCTCTCATATACTTTAGTTAGACCTCTGTAACTTTCCACAAGCTTACCTGCAACTAAGATGTCAGAAAGGGAAGTGGGAAGGGAGAAAAATAATCTCCTTCCCCTTTTTTTGCTTCTTTATTACATATACATAATCTAACTTGGCCACCTGCAAAAAAAAAGCTTTCCCACTTGAAATACTAGAAACAATAATTCCTTGGCTTCATACAAATTCTTCAGGAAGCTCCAATATAAGGAACTTGGAGAAGGATTTTATCTTTCAAACAATGTTTCCCGAAACAAGTTTTTATCTTTCCATATTAAAAAGTAATTTCTCACTTGCACATTTTCTGATGCCATAAACTGTGTCAGTTCTAAAGCAATCCATAGAGCTTTTCTAGGAAACAAGAATTAGATAAAATACAAGTTTACTGTTAAAAAACAGGGATCACTAAAATACTTCACATCTTTATAGATCAAACCTATTTTTATTACTCTGCCAGTTTATTACTTTTCTCAGTCCAACAAAGTGACTGCACCCCTGGTTTCATGCCTTCTGTACCAAAACTCATTCAAGTACTTCAACAGTCGGCATCCTTCCCAAGTTTTTCCTGCAGTGCTGCCTTCCAACTGATCTGCTTTAGGGAAGTGAAATGAGCCCGAGTCTGCAGGGTGTCTTACAATATCCAGCTACAGCAATCTACTTGCAGAATTTCAAGAGCTATATAAAACAGACATTACTTCTAGCACTGTAAGTAATAGAACAATAACCCAAAGAATAATCTGCTTTTAAAAATAAAAGTCTGCCCAGACAGTGGAGTCATTGTTTAGTCGAACATTGCTATTATATCCAGATTATTCTCTGGATCATCTCCTTTCCACTAGCTACCAGCACTTCTTATGTTAGAAATATGAATGCATATAAAGTTGCTCCTCTTAAGCTTCTTCCATTTTTTCACCTTTGAGCACCTTCTCAACAACTGTATCTTTTACTGTTTTCTATTCCAGCAGTCAGTTTTGGCAAGAGATTTACAGAAAACTTATCACAGTTAAAAGCCTATGCATGAGTGATAAAGACTAGTTATAGTCTTATGCTAAAAACCAAGAGAATATTAATTAGGTAGGCATGTAGGGAAAACCTCTCAAGCCGGAAAATGTAAATAACCGTTCTTCCAGACTCTTCATTTTGAGAGGTAGAGCATTTCTTGATATGATACCCAATATGCTTATAATGAAGGCATTAACAGCAAATAAGTAAGACCACACTGACACCTGCAACTAAAGCAGCACTAAAGTTGTTTCTTTCTTAAAAGTGCAATTCTCTCCTTGGTATCACATCTTCATAAAATAGTAGAATGTTTTATGAGTTGTTCACACACACAAATACAAAAATTAAATCTTTAAGCAGCAGAATGCTGGAATATTCCTTTTCAAAGTTGTGCTCTATGCTTGACAACCCTCCCCTCCCGCGACTTTTGCATTTATAGTAAAATAATCACAGAACTCATTAACATAATTAATTCTATCACACAAATATTAACAAACCGCTCAGCATCTCAGAAATAATGGATTTCCCACATTTTATATAATATGAACTACAAAAAGATCAGCTGAATCAAGCCACGTCTATCTGCTACTGCCAGTCAGTACACCCTTCTGATCAGAGAATTATTAAGCAGGACGGAAAAGAAGAAATTAAAAATAAGTTACCATGAAAAAATATTTTACTTTTCACAAAAATGGTTGTCAACTTTGTTCTTCATTCATTCCCTCTTTGTAAGTTTCTCTTACAGGCAGGGACCTAAACTGTATATAGTAAAGTAAGAGAAATTGAAGCATTTTAGAGAGAAAAACCTAGACAGAGAAGCAACAAGAAAGGACAGAAGCACAAAGGTAAGCAAACTCCCTGTTCAAAAGAGTCCAAGTAAACAGAAGTCATCTCTGATGCTGAGCAGCAGCCATATGGAGCTCTATCAAGTGGCAGAAAAGCAAAACTAATTTCTTCAGCAATCAAGCATCGCTTTATTTCATAACCTTCAATGCAGTATTTTATATCCTCCCCTGTAGGGCTACTCCACATAATTCTTGTCTTCAGTCAACAAATGCGATTTGGTGTAACACCCTGATGAAAAAAGCACTGAGCATGAAGAGGAGAGCACAGCGAAACGGGATATGCCAGTCCCCACGCAGAAGATCCTCTTTAGCCAATTCCAACTGATGAAAAAGTTTTAAGTGCTGCAGAGTGAAGCCTGGCAGCTTGCAACCAATAGAAAGGAGACCCAGAAACAGAGCAACACGCACACAAGGAACATATCCCTGCCGGTTAGTTACACAGACATCAGTGAAAGACTGTAAAAAACTGTCTTTTCATAGGGGAATTTGTACACTAACTAAACTGTACAACCTACAGTGCAAACTACAATTTACCATTACCGCCCCTGCGTATCGGCTACAACTCCATCTTCCATCAATCAGCGCTCACAGAACGCTACAGCTTTACGCTGTCAGACTAACGTAAACAACTGCGTTCGAAACGGCGCCCTACCGCGGCCCTGGCGATCGTCCTCACGCGTTGGGTTCCACTACGAAAGAAACCGGTCGCGGAGTAACAGGTGGCGTCCCCAGGGCAACAACGCCGGCCCCCGCGGTGGGCGACGGCCCGGCGAAGCCACGCCAACGCCCCGTACCCGGAACCAAGAGCCAGGCTCCGCGAGAGGCCGCGGGGCGGCTACTCGAGCCTCGGCCCCAGCCCCGCTTCCTCCCGCCCGCGGGCCGGGCTCGGGGCGCCCGCCGACCCCGGGGACAGGCGCGGGGCCCTCCCGCGAGGCCCGCGGCGACCCAGGAGGCGGGGAGGGGGCGAGGAGAGGAACGAGGACCGGGAGCGGCGGTGCCGAGGCCGGCCCCGCGGGGCGCGGCGCTCGCCCGGTCGCGCTCCCAGCCCAAGCGGGCGGCGGAGCCGCCCACGGAACCGCCACGACCCGGCAGCGCACAGGGCGAGGAGGGGCAGCCCCGCACGGGCCGGCCCCGGCACCCGGGCCTACTCCTGCCCCCACGCCCCGCGGCCGAAGCGCGAGCCCCGCGCCCCGACTCACCAGGCGGCTGCCGGTGCTGGCCATGGGCCCCGCCCGGCCGGCGCGGCCCGCGCTCCCGGCGCCCTTTAAGCCCCCGGCGCCCGGCAGCCGAGCCCGAGCCAATGGGGCGCCCGCATCCTCCGCCCGTGACGTCACCCACAACAATACCCCCCCCTCCGCCGCGCGCGGGACTTCCGGGCGTCCCGCCCGCCCATTGGTGGCGCCATCTGCTACTCACGTACGAGTCCGGACGGGGCGGTGCCGCCAGCCTCGGCGCCCGCACGCGCGGCAAGCATGCGCACTGGTGCGGCGCCGCTGCCGGCTTCCGCTCCCGCCCGGGGGCGGGGCCGGTGAGGGCGGAAGGGGGCGGGGCAGCCGCCGCCTCGCGCTCACATCCGGGTCCGCGCCACGGCGCGAGAGTGACGTAGGGGGTCGGGGGGCGCGAGCCGCCGCGCGGGGGTTCGCCCCGGTAGAGCCGCCCTCTCCCACCGCCCGCGGAAACGCCCAGTCCGGTGCGCGGGGGGACGCGTGTTCCCGCCCGCCGCGTCCAGCGGCACCGCGGCGCGTCCCCGACCCCGGCGCTGGCGCGAGCGGCCGGGGCCTGCCGGGGGGTGACCGGGACGGGACCGGCTGTTCCCCCGCCTGCCCCGGGGAGACACAGATCTGCAGGGGCGGGGGGGGCGGCACAGCTGCAGGCTCGGAGCTGAACTCTCCCTAGGCAGGTTTTTGCGGTAGCCGGCCCAAATCAACGTCCCCCCATGATGATCTCCTTCAGCTGGGACAAAGCCGCTGGCCGTGACGGGCACATGCGTGTGTGTGTCGGGGGGTGCTTTAAGCGTACCCTCACTCTTTCAGACTGTAGTGTCGAAAATCTTACCAAATTATGTAATATCTTCTTCCCAATCACTAGCAAGTGAGCTCTCTTGTCAAAGACAGAAGTTGATGAAGCAATTTATATTGCTTCTCACTTTTTAATCCTCTAGATATTAAATATATATATATTTAGTACTTTATTCCAGAATCCTTTTAAAGAATGAAGTTAGGCCACTTGGTTTATCATTACTTTGGGCCCTATTTTTCCTACATTAAGAGATGAGACGTTTTATTTAAAAAGCCCTCTAGGATTCTTGTTCTGCATTAATTCTCAGAAATAACTTTCAACATTGCAGAGACTGCTTTGGGTAATTATGGTTTACTTTTGGGTAATTTTGGTTTTGAAAAAAATATTTTAGGGTGAATTCTGTCAGACCCTGCAGAATTTAACACACTTGTTAAGGGGTTTAAGTCAAGTTTTGTGCACTACTATCATCTTGTTAAAATGAATCCTAGTAATTATCTTGTTAAACAATATTGTTCTACTGAAGCAAAAAGGGTGCTTTGTACTTCAATCTGTTACACATCTATTATTCTCTCCCTTCCCTGGTCAGTAATAGGCCTCTCCACTTTTTCCTCAGACTGCTGACAAATTTGTACATTTTGTTGTTGCCCCCTTTTCTGTTTAATTTCAGTTTCTCAGTTTATTTTCAACTGAGCAAGAGATAAAAAAACTCTACTGTACAAGTTCTCCAGCAGGTCTAGTACCATCATCTCTGCAAGATGAAGCCGCTGGACTTTGCAGCACTGTCTTCATCTCTTAAGGATGATACAGCAAAGCTGCTCTTCACAGCATCAGTGAATGCTTCCCCTGCTGAAAGACTTTAATTGACATGATTCGCTGGTATATCATGAAACAGCTTTAGATGCTGCTGTGTGCTTATGCTACCGCTGTTCTGAAGGCACCATTCGTTGTTTTTCTGCGAAGGAAAATGCTACAGTTTGTCTGATGTTAAGCAGTAAATTGCCTATAGTGATGCTGTTGCCTGATTTGTGTCTGCCTCAGCTCATACGTGTATGGTGCGTGTGGCTGATACACAGCCCGGATAAGCAGGGATACAAATGAATTGGACATCACGTCTGCCTAAGTTATCCCTGCTGGGATAGGAGGGGAGGCTGAACAGTGCTGCCTTGACGCACACAACTCAGCTGAGTCATCAAGAGCATACCCTTCTTCATTCTTTCCTTTTCTTTGTGCTCACAACTCTCACCTGTGTAACCTTTGAAATAGCTGTAAACTGCTCCGTGATCCATAAAATTTACTAGTTCTGTGACAAGCCTTATAAAAATATGCAGTGACATAAACATAAATCTGACTGTTCAATCAGCTGTGCGTACCATTATGGTACTGTCTAGTTATAGAGCCAAAACTGTCAACAGATGAGAGAAAAATTGAATCCATGTACGTGAAAACCAACAGAGCAACAAAACATTCAGTAGCCACAAACACCGTTGCAGCATTAATGCCATAAGCTACACGAAAGCTTTTTGCAACTTTGCAGAGTTTCTCCTGCTTTCCTTACTATAATTCAACACTCATGTTTGCCAGGAGTCTTTATTTTTCATGATCGCAGTTTATTTACAAAATTTAAAAAAAAATACAACAAATCTTCTGTCTAGCCTTCCTCGATAAGAGGATCTTACGCATTTGCCTACTAGTTACAAGTGTCTTCCCACTCTGCAAGGTCGTATGACCTCAACAGCATCACTCAGAAAACATCTTTGTGATTTTCCAAGAAACAAGTTCAAGTGCAAATGCATTTCTCTGCAGCCCTGGGTGCTAACCTTCTTCTGTCACATGACCTCTAAACTGAGATTGCTTGGAAAAAGCCTGCTCTAGTTTTAGGTATGCCCAAACCATTACTCCTGTTAAAAAAGCAAATGGGTGTTCTGCACCTGCAGTTAATTTCTGATGTGCTGCATGTGTTTGCATTTCACAGTGCAAGCAGCAGAAGCTGTGAAGGCCGTGGTAACAGATAATCTCTACTACTTTTTGAATGTAGTTTTATGTTAAGGAAAAACATTATCCTTGGAAAATACAAAGAAGTGGGTAGCAATCCATATAAAGAATTGAAATAAGAGGGTGGTTCTACACAAAATGCAAAGGAAAAAATTAATCATCAGAAGTACCAGCAGTAGCATAAACATAATTCACAAAGCAGGTGTAACTGATGTAGCCTTTCACCAGTAATGGCAACAGAACAGAGAACTCTGGTGCTTGTAAAATCTAGACAATTAAATTAGGTGTCTAAAATCTCTTTCTGTCTCTGACTGCAGAATCCTATTTTATGCATAATTTAAATCCCATTTCCATGGTCCCTAAACGTGTGGAGATAGGGCTTCCTTCATACCCCAATACACATTTTGAAGTAGCTCCAGCAACTTGTAATACAAAATGCTTTGAGAACCTCATTTTTTTTGTTTGATCGGGAGCGTTCAACTAAGCTAAATCTAATCTTAATCAATTTACAGAAGCCATGCTCTGTGAATCTCTCTGAAGTGCATATCGAGTACACGGTGGCTCGGGACTAAACTGAGGTTTACACAGTGATGATATTTAAACTTCTAAACCCGTCATCCTGTCTGCGCTCTGCCCCTTCACCTTTCTTACCAGTGTGTGAGAGCAGTCACCGCCCTTCTCTTCCAGCAGCCTTAATTCCCCGCCGTGCTTGCCCAGGTTTCCGCACCCACACTCCTGCAGAACCGGGGTAAGGGGGAGCTCCGGTCCCGGGGAAATGGCGTTGGCTGGGTCAGGTCACTGCAGCATTGGGGGTGACCTGCGCCCCCCCGCCCTGCCGGTGACTCGCAGCGGTTGTCAGGGACTGTCGTACCCGCCCGGGGACGGGCCCGGGGACCCGGCGGAGCCGTTCGGCGTGTGCGAGGGACGGAGGGCACCGGCCGCGCCGGGATCCTCCGGCAGGGGGCGCTGGCGGGGGGGGGCAGGGTCGGCCAGGGCATCCCGCACCGGCACCCCCCGGCACCCCCCACCACAGCCCGCAGGTGCGAAGTCGCCCGGAGCTCTCTGGGTGTCAGACCCAGAGAGAGAAATTCATTTTTACTACCTAGTTTGCAGGTGCAAGCAGCTGTGGCAGCAGTAAAGCGAAAATAAAATTTTGACTCTTAAGAAAGGTCAGAAGATCCGAGACAGGCGCGTTATAAAGAAACCCTCGGCTTCCTCCGGCATGTACACAAACGCCGTTCAGATTGGCGGGTGACTTCCCTGTCACTGGATTATCCCGCCCCAGAAATATTGCTGAGCTGGCTGCATTTATTTGCTCCGAGCTGGCCCAAGATTTCCCAGCCAGGGAGGAATGCATCCTGCCTTCTTCCTCCCACAGAACGCTGACTGAATAACCAACTTCATCCTTATCTCCAGCAAACAAAACCCCACAGTTTGGCGGTAGCAGCAGTGCAGATTCTAGGGCATGAAGGTAAGCAAAGGTGATGGGAGGGCTCAGGAGTCTTAAACTGTGTGTAGGATCTTTAACCACATGAAGAAACTGGTATTAGTAGTCAGAAGGTTTGTGTTTGGCGCTGGGGCTCCTCCTGCTGCAATATACTGAGCTGTGGGAACCACTGCACAAGCTCTTGAAAGCTGTAATCTCCTTCCGAGGACGGGGTAACCAGTTCTGCACGCCGAAACCAGGTGAGGCATGCTATTGCTTTGTGTGAAAGCACTCTTAATGTTTTTGTTTACTGCTGTGAATCTCATTCTGAATACATCTATTGTCTGGTTTTGAATGTAAAAGTATGCTATGAAAAAGTCTTCAGGGAGCTTACAACTTTTTCAGCATTTGACAGACCACGTTAGAAAAAGATAATACAAAAGACAACTCGTTACTTGTGTTTAGACTGTAATGATTGTTACTTCTGTGCTCTGGCACTGCCTATACAAGGCTCCACGTGAACCAGCTTGGCTCAAGCAGCCACGTTGTGCTGGGCCTGCAGCACCGTACAAATATAAACGTTCTGCTTGTGGACAGAGGCACCTGCCACATCATACTGGGCAGTTGTACGTGCACATGATATCTAGAGCTGATGCTGTCACGCAGTTTCTGTGCTGCACTGAAAATATGAAGTGTGTTGATCAAATCAGTCTGTTCACCAGCCCTGAAATGGTAAGATTTGACACTGGGATTTGGGATTTTGTCAATTAACTTGGCTCCATGAGCATCCAGGAAGAAGCAATCCAAGTGCTGCACTTTCATGTTGCAACTTTATCCTTGGCTTACATGTTGTTAAAGACAAACCAACCCACCCCTCTGTGTGTTCATAAAAAGCATAAAAAGAACCTCCTCTCCTCCTTTCCAGCTGTGATCACCAGTACATAAATATGCACGTCATCAGATATTACGGTTCTTGCTTTAGAACTGATAGTTTAGATCTCTGTCCTTGATTAGTGCCTCTATCTTCAGAACTGCTGTGCCTCTAGCAGGAACAGATCTGCAGATTAGATTAAATTACTGAAGATTAAATAGACTATTTTTTGTGTGTTTTTACTGGCTAAGTGAGTGAATATGTGGATGGTTCTGTGAAAGAGCATACACTCTCCTGAGGGATGCTGGGAGACTCGAGTGCATATGCTTGTCTGAAAAGGCCTGTGGTGATAAAGATTTCTGCAGCACAGGATTCATGAGTCGCAGGAGCCCGGCCATACAGGAAAGATGGAGCGACAGGGCCGTGGAGCTGGAACTGACAGTTCACGCTGGGCAGTTTGTAAGATGGTGCTGCTCTGAGTCTAACCAACCTTCTCTGTCCTTTGTTTACACAACGATCAAATTTAACAAAAGTAAACTAAAAAGAGAAAGCTTGTTTCTCTTGTCTCTGGAATTACTCTCCTCCTATCTGCTTAGTTAACCAGGAAAAGATTTATGGCTTTATTTGGCCATTGACTAATGACAGTCTCAGGAAAAAATTACTGCTTTCACAGGCTAGGCTTCTGCACCCTTGGGCAGGAGTTTGCAGATCAGTGATCTCAAGCCCTGAAGCTCATGGCTGCGGGGAATGTTTCAGCATGCCAAACACCAGTTTGACACTCGTGTTTTGCTTCAATGCATCAGAAGCCACCCTGTGCAGACAAGTCACCCTGACTGAGAGGGCACAACAGGCTGAATGTTGTGACTTGTTTGCTGCTCTTTCAAAATGAGTTTGTGCCAGTGCTGTGGTACCTATACTGTTGAGAATCATGCAGTCTGATCTTACCCCTCTTGAAATGAACATGCAGATGACTAAACAGCAGAATGTGTGATGGAGATACAGCTCCTATCACTCATTACTGGGAACACCAGTACTTCACCAGAGGTGTAGCCACTGGCTGGGCACTAGCAGAACTATGCTGGTCCTCACGTGCTAGACGCCACAGGACAGCTCACCATGCTGGTCCCCTTCTTACCCCTTTTTCTGTTGATGGTGGGAGCAGCAGCACTGGCTTAGTGCTTTGGTTTGCCAACTAGGGAGAGCATTTAGTTTCTCCCTCTCCTTCTTCTATGTTTTCCAACCAACTTTTACAAATGATTCATATAGTGAATGTTTTCTACAGTTCTTTCCAAAGCTCTCTGACACTAACTTCTGAAAAATCAAAGTCTGCATTAATTCCTCTGCTTTATTTACTTCTGAATAATCATACAGTGTTAGTTCTTCTACTTTATAAGGACAAAAAAAAAAAAAACAAAACCAAAACAAACCTACAACTAAACCAAAATCTTTGTCACAGAACATTTTCAGCTCCTTAGTGGATTACAAGCATTACTTACATATAGTCTGAAATTTTTTCCTCTAGTAAAACTCAGCAGGATGAAAAGAAAGGGTAAAATACTGGCCCCTTTGTTCCGGTTGCAGATAATACACATAACATGCACTGGGAAGTCCCAGGACATGAAGGCTTTGAAGGCTTGACCAAAGCCCACATTATGTCTCCTTATTAGATGGTAGTTCTCTTATCTTCCACTGGAAGGAAATATATCACACTTAGAGGCAAAACTCAGAATAAGGTCAGAGATTCTGGGAGAAGCTGTGAAAAAACACAGCTTGAACCTCATACCAGTCTCAAACATGACACTATAAAAACAGAATAAAAAACCTAAACAACAAAACCCCAAACCAAACAAAAAACACAAAGCAAAAGGACAGAAAAACAGGGTTTTATAGACTGCTTTTCTAGAAAAAATATAGTTTTTCACGGGCTGAATAAAAATGAGGCTTTGATTGTTCCAAAGACCTAATTGTAAAGCAGAGACATTTTGTCCTTTTTTCTAGCTACAACAACTAACATTTTCTATGGTACCTTTCCTCTTTTAACTCCTCCCATTTTATAAGTAGCTGCATAAAAGCAGAAACAGCTCAAAGTTGTTACACCTGGAGAACTGCTAATGCTGCAATATCATCTCAGCCCTTTAACTATCATCAGATAACCTGTCATCGGTTCTGATAGTCTTCCTGTCCTGGCCTGATGGACACAGGCAGCAGCATCTTTGACTTCATTTCTCTCAAGTAATTTCCTACTACATTCAATCTATTTCCTTTTGCTTCTCTATCTCATTAAGTTTTGTGCTCTCCCTTCCATAGCCTGACCTGCTGCTCCTTACTCATATCTGAATGTAATTGTTGACACTCACCTTTTGCCAATATTACCAGTACAGAATACCTTGTTAACTGAACAAGATTTTATGAAACTGGTTCAATTTCTGTACAGACATGTTCATAAGCAAATGCTGTCAAGTTCTGAGAGGTTTAAGATACAATTGATCTGACAATTTCAGGAAACATCCCTCAGATTCTGAAGGTTTGAAATTTGGGACACTACATCAAACCACACTAGGGGGTCTAAAAGTTTGGGATCACCAAAAATCCTTCAGGCACAGGATCTTGTTTTACAGGTTTTCTTCTCCAGAGGAAATTATAGCAACTGTTAATGACCATAACATCACATCCTTCTCCTGCCATTAGATTGTGGTACAGTATAAAAAGCACCCTTGAACGTAGTCTTTACAAGATAAAAAGCACGAAGGAGCAGAAAGGGGATATTTTTTCAGACAGGAGAAAATCCCTTTGCTCACAACACTGAAAACAACGCACTGCTGGCACCTCCTGTGGCTGTCACACAAGTTGAATGTGAACGCCTCATTCTGTTGCATCTTTTCTCCCAGATGAAGACTTCCCACAATAGTTCTCTGGCTTAGCACAAGTTTTTGGGAAGGGTGTCTCAATCTGCTTTGTTACTTATAACTGAAATCTTTCTTTGCATTGTCAAATCTAATCAGGGCTAACAGAGAGACAAGGGAAGCGCTCCCAGAGAGGAGGAATGAATGTGTGCGACTGCATGTATACGTGTGCCAGCACTTGTGCACCTCCCAGTGTGCTTGCTAAAGCTGTCGAGCCTTTTAAATTTAGGACATGGAACTAAGATTCCAGGAATCTGCTTGGTGGGTAACCAATCATATATAGGATTATCTGTGGCTAGGCCAGAACATAAACTTCCAGAGATTTGGCTCAGAGAGGCTGTACCTATTGAGCAGATAGGCCAAGGACTCCTCAGTTCTGGAGAAGTAACAAAAGCCCCAGGCGAGGCCTGGCCTGTTTTGTGATTAAATAAAGCTCGTTTGTGCTGTTCTTGCTTTTTACCTTTTTCCATTAGATCAACCCAGTCAATTAACCTTAGAATAAATTTCTGTTAAAATCAAAGCAGCACATGGGGCTTAGTTACTGCAAAATGAAAAGTTACAGCCATTCGGGATAATAAAGAACAAGGCCCAGTGCCTGATTATCTTTAATTAGTGCAATTATAAATTCTGATGAGATCAGGAACCATTTGAAGTCATCAATATCATATTAAGAAGCAAAATTACCCTATTTAGTAAAAATTGTTTATCACAGTTTTATGAAGAATCATCCATAGCTTTAAAATAATGATGGAGTTTAAATCATGGTTCAGCACTTTGCAAATATTGCTGCTGCCTTTGGGAGGGACACAATTCCAATATCTCCTCCTAAGGAAAAACAGCGGGTCTGCTGCTGCTTCCCTGGCCTAGGGGGTTTTGGACTTTTGCTGCTGCCAGGAGGTTAATTTAGGGAAGGGCAGGGACACGTGTCTCCTGAGGCAGCAGAAGTGGCTGGAGTCAGGCCTCGCCATGCCTGCAGGGGTAGTATTTTCTAGCCAGAGCTGCAGGTCACAGTCGTCTTTTGAAGTACAGAAATTGAGGATTTACCTTAAAATGACACATGTTGGTAATTGTCTGCACAGTCACCATTTAAGCCACTTGGGAAGACAGGGTTGGGATCTGAGAGGAGAGCACAAAGATCTCTGCAGGCAGTATTCCTCAGGGGAGGTCACTCTGATCATTCGGATGTTTGACAAGACTGTTACCACTGGAGAGCTTCAGTAGTTCCGCAGGAATCAAACCTCCTGTGGTACCATTGTCACACAAGGTACAATAGTCACTACTGCTGAAGGACACACTTGCTACCTCCAGAGGTTCCTGAAGTATAAGGAAGTCACCCTTTCCTTGTTGTGAGTGAGAGGGGTAATTCTTTCCCATGCTAGGGCTCTCAAGGTTGGCTTTAATTATCTCAGAGATTTTCAGGCCAACTGTATCATCAGCATGGTTTTGTGCAAACAGCAGTCCCAGCCTCACTTCTATCTCTTCTGCGCTTACATACCTGCTGGGGACATACTGTTGGCTTGGACCTGAGGCAAATACAAAGTCTTCTGCAGCAACCAAATTTGTGCTTTCCATAGGTTTCAAGGAGATCTGGGAAATCAGTTCTTGGGTGCTTAGATCAGAAACTCCATCTGCAGTCACTTTGTTTGAGTTCCTGGCCTCTTCTCGTCTGAGCTGGCTACAAGCCTCATTAGGTCCAACCCAGTCCTAGTGAAAGGATCAATAAGTTCAGGACATTTTGCTTAGTGTTCAAATCTGACAAATAACTGTTATTTTTGTATAGCTTTAGCACAGTAATCCAGAGATTTAGTGCAAATTTACCAGACAAAGTTAGAGTAAGAGTGTAAAGAATCTAGCTGCTAATTTCACAAGAAATTTTCAGGAATTCACCTCCGGGATATACTGCAGGCTGCTTGTATTGCTTTGGCTTTGCAAAGACGGGTGCACCTTTCATGTTCAGTGTGGACAGGGAGTAACTGGAGGGGGTTTATTTCTAAGGAGATTGGAGCTGGACAGAAGCTCTGGCAGTGTAGCTAGTATGTGGGGCAGGAAACAGAAACTATAAACTCCCAGGAAGACCAGAACCATGTGTCAGTAACTCTGCTCAGGAGCTAGAATGATTAATTCTGGGGAAAAAGTCCTCTGCTCATGATCTGAAGGTCATAAGAAAGAAATGGAACTTATTTCTTACCTTAAAATTTCCATTGTGCAAATTATAGAGTGGCTGAAAGAAAGCAGCTGGCGTGGGGATGTTAAAGCAGGAGAGGCTTTTTGCTCTGAAGTGATAAAACAACACTTAAAATCAGAAAAAAACCAGACAGTTTTTCTATATTCTGTCTCAATGACATAGCACACAGAGATGGCATGAGAAGCCCATTTCACATGGCTTCTGACACCTCATGCGATCGTCTGCCTCCGGCACATGCATTTGATGTTTCTAGCCTGAAGCACAGTTTTTAAAATTTCTGAGGAATGCTCTATGCTGCAAACTCAGTACTGGTCTATCAGTCATTATACGCACTGAGTTATTTATGCCTTTGTTTAGCAACTTATTTGATCTAATCCAATGTTTCTGGAAGTGTATAGAGTTCTAGGTTCATTACATTTAGACAGAGAAATTCTGCCAGACATCCCAGTCCCTTTATTAGAGTCTATCCTGTAAAAACATTTTATCGTATGGACATTGTGTATTCTGTTTCTCTAAGAGTGACATGTATATGGAGCGTAATAACGTATGTCAAGACAGAAAAGGAAGAAGTAGGAGATTTGCCTTTGCTCTGCCAGCATAAAAAAATGCAGAGGATGGTTGAACCAAGGCTCTAGAGACACTTTTTTCTCTGTACAGCTTGGTCCCAGAACCTATGAAACACTGAGCCTGAGTCAGTGTAGTTTGCCTGTATTGTTATTTTACTGACCACTGCCAGGTATGTCACAAGTAGCTTAACGCTGACATCAGTTTAACCACCTTTATGGATTGCTGTCTACTTGCACTTTTAATTTATCTATGTGAAACCTAACCAAAAATTTTGATGGGTTTAAATTTCTTTAACTCCAAGAGACCCTCAATCGTGAGCTGTAGCTGAGTTTGGGTACCACAAAGGCACTTTGGTCTCTTCAAGGATTGTGTAGTGGGTCATTAACTATCATCAGCCAAGGAACATGTCATGTCCCAAGACTGTCAAAAAAGCTTTTGACAACAATTGAGTCTGAAGAAGAAACAAGAAACAAAAGGGATATAAGGACACTTGATTTACCCTCTTCAGGCTACAAAGATCAAGGGGAACTTAATGTAACATACCTTGAAGAAAGCTTGCAGTTCCAAAATAAGTAGAGTAGAGTGCCAAAACTCAGAGGAATGAACAAGAACTGCATAGTTCTGGTATTTAGGATATTTTCAGACAGTTTTGGTACACCTAGGAAAAGAATCAACACAAAAGTAATTGATAAAAAGTCTGGAAGTCAAGCTAGAACCCCACATAGGCAAGCAATGCAAGTGAAAGAGGCTGCTAGAGACCTCAAGGAATGTAATTTGGCTATGAAAACTTGAGGGAAGCTAGTTCTGATTTGAAAAGCTTCATTTTACCAGGTATTTTCGTTTTTTTGGGACACGGACATGAAAAGATATGAATTAAGGTCAAAACAACATTCTTTATACCTGCTCTTTGAAACAGCGTTGTCTGGCTCCACTCGCTCCACTGACTATGGTAGGAATCCTCATTTTCAGACACTTTGCAGCGAACTCGTGCGATGTAAGCAACATCAACGCGAAGCTCTGCGGCTTCAATTTCTATCTGCGGCAGTGAACTGGGTGGTGTCTTGTTCAATGCAACCTGCAAAGTATTACAAAGAATTTCTGTTAACAACACCAGGCACAGGGATGGTCTTTTAAATACTCTTCCCTCCTTCCTTTTCTTTCACAAATCCTCTTTTCTTGGGTGCAAGAAGAGGGCGTGCATGATGATGGATGAGTTCTGAATGCAGAGTTCAGGAGAAGAAGATTTACTGACCTTCACTATTGCTGTTTTATATAAAGCTTTCAGCCTTGATGTGGGAAACCAGAAAGGCCAGCTTAAAACAGTCAGCTGCCAGAAGGCCCTGGACTGAGTGCCAAGGCCATGGTGCCCACAGAGCAAGGCAGCATCAGTGTGTGCCTCATCCAGTTACCTCCCAGGACACGCTGTACTCCTTATACTGCAGCTCATACTGAAGAATATCAACGAGGTACCAAGGCACGCTCCACCAGATCTGGCACTTGCTGGCAGTGACGTTGATCTGGATGTTCGAAGGTGGATCAAGTTTTACTGTAAATAAAGTGGGGGTTTTTTACAATATTTTTGACATGAACACCACAGAAGGAGATGCATGATACTAGACTGACTAGCTGGAAGATAAAGCTGGGTCTAAAGAGCAATACTAAGACCAGCAGTAGACCAAATTAGCTTAGGTTAGGTCAGAACAGCTACAGAACGAACTGTACATAAATGAATGATAACTCAAATAGCCCCTGGGGACAGCCCAGCAAGCAAAGAACCACTCCGCATGTCACATTCTGCTCTTCCAATGTACCACTAATACAGACAGTCTCTGAGATTTCAAATACTAGAGCATTTCTCTAAAGTACCAGGCCATGGGATATTGAATTAGATCCATGATTTTGATTCCTCATGACTTCATTTCTTAAAAAAACCCAACCAATATTAGAGGCAATCCAACTGTACATTATTCATGGCACAAGAAAATGTGACGCAGGTAAGAAGTACGTTTGAAAGATGCTCCAGAGCCAGCCCTCTCTGAAGTCCTGGAAGAGTCAGAATGGAGAGACACTGGGACTGCATCCTTAGTGATGACGACCACACAGTGCACTGCACTCACCAGGGATGGGCAGGCTGCCTTGTTTCCATTATTTTCATTTGCTGCCTTTGAGGCCCCCTCTGTTAGAATATCAGACCCATCCCAAAGCTGCTGGGCAGTGTCAGCTCACACCTGCCCTGGTTCATACTTACTGTGCTGGCGGGGATTGTACTCTGGGAAAGTAATGTACGTGTGATTACGTCCAAAGAAGTTGCCTTGGAGAGAGACTCTATAACCGTCTGTTTCCAAGATCTGGCTGGCTAAATGGATTGTGCAGTGGTACTGATTCTGCATCCTCTCTCTGGCAATCAGTTTGCAGCTGGCGTTGTGGCCCTTTGACCAGAGGCTAGAAGAATAAAAGGGCTGGAAGTTTCTTTTAAGTCATATGATTAAGTGCTTTTCAGTTTATGAAAGATGGGTGGCAGCTTAGCACAGCACCACATTCTGGAAGAACATGAACCTCTTCAGCGCAGATGGCAGAGAATAAAGCTGGCTGGACAGCAGGGCTGAAGAGGGAGGAAGGAGACACCTTCATAACCTCACTGCCGAGAGCACCAAACCTCCCGGGAGCTGCACGCAGAGCCCAGTAGCTGCCCCTGCTCCCTCTGACAGTGCTGCTGGGTGTTGCTGCCAGGAAAGCATCTGGTGTGGGGGGTAGAGTGGGTGGACAGTTACTTACAAGTGCACAGCACAGAGCTAACAAGTTGTGCATTAAAGCCTCTTTCACTATGAACAAACCAGCACTGACAGCAAAACATGTCAGAGGTTGGTCTATTGTTTGGGGTTTTTTCTAATTGGGTTTTTTTTTAATATTCACAAGCTTCAGCACATCATGACAGAATGAACGACAGAAAATAACATCTTGGGGAAACAGCTCCAAAGAACAGTCTTCTATTATTAAATTATATAATGTAGCCATCTATTAGAAAATATTTCATGTTGCATGTGACCCCACAATAAACTGGGATACCACAGTTTATCAGCTTGGCATTTTTTCATAGGTTTAAAATCCAGTATCACTAAGACATTTTTTACTTAACCTTACCAGTATATATGAGGCATCAAATGTCAGCGTGGCTTACCCTCATGTAATAGTTCACTAGTTATTGGTAGTCAAGACAACATTATTACATAATCCAAACACATTCACCTCAAATTAGCATATCAAAATACTTATTATCCTATCACCTAGCAAACTATTCACCTGATTTCTTCTGTTAGAGGAAAAATTATTCACATAATATTCTGTTATTAAAACTTACAACTAACTGGACTTCCAGAATCCTTTTGTAGATGTATTGACTGATTTAGATTAAACCACTAGGTGTTGAATTTCCAAGCTACAAGGTAAAACGGGATCAGAAATTGAGCGGGCAGCCTCCTGCCAGAGGGGCTCTGGCCGCCCGGGGCGGAGGGCCCCGCCGCCGGGGGAAGGTCTCTGCGTGAGGCCCTGCAGAGGGGGCCCCGGGCGGACGGACGCCCCGAGCCGGCCCAGCTGCGGGGGCCCCACGGCTGCTGCTCCCCCGAGGCCGTGGGCCCGCCAGGGGCTGCCAGGGGCTCAGGCAGGGCGATGCGGTGGCAGAGCCGCGGGTCTCCGGCTGTGGCGGGAGTGCAGGCCGCGCCAGGCTCCGCCTCTGCGGCTCCGCGGGCCCCGCCCGTGCCACAGGCAGCTCTCGGGCGCGGCTCTTACTTGGTGAACTGCAGGTGGAAAGGTCCGTCTCCCACGGGCTCCCCCGCTGCCCACACGCACCTCACGGTAGTCTCGTAGTTGTTGAGGCAGCTCAGGCTGCCGGGGAACTCTGCAGAGGAAGGAGACCCGAGCTGCATTCGAGTGTCACCTGAGGGAGGCCGCGCTCCGGGACTCGCTTTCCTGAACCGCGCCTCATCTGTCCTACCTCGCGGTGCTCCTCCTCTCTTGTACCTGCTTCACTCACGAGATGAGTGTAAGACCTTAGGGCAGGGACCTTGGGCAGTGGCTGCATTTTTGCTGCTGCCCAGCTCGTCCAGTATGTGCCTGGCATTGCCAGCCAGCTCTACCAGTTCCTGGGACCGGGCAGTCGCAAGATCTCATCTCGCACACTTTAGGGCCCGTGAATGAACAATGAGCACATGCATGCACCTCTCTTCCCACAGTGGACCTATTCCAGATCTCCTCTTACCTCTCCCTCTTCCTTCACCAAAGAGCAGCACAGCAGTAACACACAACTGGAGGCCCAGCTGCCACCCATCTCCTCCCATTCCAGACAGTATCTAAAATAAAACAACTGTTAGAGGCACTTTTCTCAGTACTTGTACCAGCAGGCCGAAGCTTTAGCCAGCCCTGACACAAGCTGACCTTGATTCTGTTAAGACAACTCAGATACATAATTTCTTCTATAGGAACTGATGTTCTCATGGCAGTAAATAGC
Source organism: Athene noctua (assembly GCF_965140245.1). Classification (NCBI taxonomy): domain Eukaryota; kingdom Metazoa; phylum Chordata; class Aves; order Strigiformes; family Strigidae; genus Athene; species Athene noctua. The sequence goes on along the minus strand of NC_134051.1, from coordinate 20,292,146 downwards.
ACTTAGCACAGGAATCCAAAGCACCAGCTGCCTGAAAGGAAATCTTCAGTTCCTGCCATTTGATCGGGGCACAGGGGGGTGTTCCATCTTTCCTCTTCCTGCAATTTTTGGCATCTGATTTATGACAAGAGCAGCAGAGCACCACAGTGGGTTGGAACAAATGTTCATGTTTCCCTGTATCCTGTGTCTGACAGTAACAAAAACCAGATGCTTAGAGAAAACCATAGCAATAGAGGAAGCATAGATGTTCTTCTCTCAGAACATTCTCAGCCTTCAGACATTTGCAGCTCAGGAGCTTCCTGAAGCAGACACCATTTCTGCATATTCAAGGCTTCAACAAATTTTTCTCTCACGAGCTCGTTCATCAGCAGTAGTCACCTGCTGAAAGTCACCTACACCACAAACACTGCTGCCTGCCATTAATGAGGGGTCTTTTTCCCTTGAGGGAGTTGAGTGACGGGCCTTCTGCACCTACCCTTTCTCTTCACTAGAGGAACATTTGCTTGAACTGCTGATGTCACAAAACTTTTGAGGAAACATTTCTTCAAGTCATTTGGAGTTGTCCTGAGCTAGTGTGAAAGGGTTTGAGGTCAGGAACAAAAGCTAGGATAGAAATGGGTGTTTTAGCCTACAGATTTTGTATTTTAGAAATTTTGTATCTGAACAAATATAAGACCTATCATAGTTTTCTCTCTCTCAGACACACAAACACACATACCCAAGATGCTACAATTCCAGGCAGATAACCAAATCACTCATCTACAATGTGGGAATCTTGGGATCATATTTCCTTCCCATAAAACAAAACTCCAAAAGACAGAAACGGAGAGAATAACTGATACGCTTCTGGTCAAAGTACTCATCGAGGGTATAGAATACTTAGGGCCTAGTCATTAACCCAATGTACTGAAGGGTTGTGTAAGAATATTTGAAGTATATCTTCTGCAATATGAAACACTATCTCTCTACAAGGTTATGCTGGACTCCCTCTCTTTTTAAACAGAAATTCCATTCTGTGAATTCTTTCCTGATGAAGTTTTAATTTAAAATGATAGTTTTCCATAAAAAGTTTGATTTGATGATTTTCCAACAAAAAAGTTTAATATGAAGAATCCTGACCTGATCTACTCAGCAATATATGGTGCTTTTAAAGATGCTTCCAGTTTGCAATATTTGCCGTTACATTAATGCAGTATCTCTACAAGTAGTGTGCTGCTCTAAGGAGCCCTTGACTCAGACTGGAACCCAGAAACATGCAATGAGGCAAGGAAGGAAGCCAACAGAGGGTGCAGGCAAGGACAAATACCCTGAGAGAAATACAGAGAAACTCTCTGAGTAGCCAGAGATCAGCTTAGGAAGGCCAAAGCCCTGATAGAATTGAATCTGGCCAAGGACATCAAGGGCAACAAGAAAAGCTTCTACGTGTATGTCAGTGATAAAAGGAAGACTAGGAAAAATGTAGACCCTCTCTGGAAGCAAAAGGCAGACTTGGTTACCTGGGATATGGAGAAGGCTGAAGTACTCAATGACTTTTTTGCATCGGTATTCCCTGGAAGTGCTCCAGCCACACTGCCCAGGGGACAGAAAGTAAAGGCAGGTACTGGGAGAATGAAGAACTGCCCACTATTGGTGAAGATCAAAACCATCTCAGGAACCTGAAGGTGCACAAGTCCGTGGGACCTGATGAGATGGATCCACGGGTCCTGAGGGAAATAGCGAATGAAGTGGCTCAGCCACTATCCATCATATCTGAGAAGTCGTGGCAGTCCAGCGAAGTTCCTGCTGACTGGAAAAGGGGTACCCCCATTTTTAAAAAAGGAAAAAAAAGAAAACCTGGGGAACTACAGGCCAGTCAGTCTCACCTCTGTGCCTGGCAAGATCATGGAGCGGATCCTCCTGGAAACTGTGCTGGGGTACACGGGAAATAAGGAACTGACTGGCAACAGCCAGTGTGGCTTCACTAAGGGCAAATCCTGCCTGACGAATTTGGTGGCCTTCTCCCAACAGGGTGACAGTGTTGGCAGATAAGGGAAGAGCAACTGATGTCATCTACCAGGACTTGTGCAAAGCATCTGACACTGTCCCACACGACATCCTTGTCTCTAAATTGGCGAGACGTGGGTTTGATGGATGGAGCACTCAGTGGATAAGGAATTGGCTGGATGGTCACACTCAAATGTCCCATGGAGAGCAGTGACGAGCGGCGTCCTCGGGGGTCGGGGTCAGCGCTGTTTAACATCGCTGTTGGTGACATGGACAGTGGAATCGAGTGCACCCTCAGCATGTCTGTCAACACTGCCAACAGGTCTGAAGTTGTCTTGAATAGGAGCCAGTGAAAAAGAGCCTACGCTTAGCAAGGATTTGATACTTCGATCATTAGGATTGGTTTACTGAGGGAAATCGGTGATCTGGTGGCTACAGTAGCAGGAGCTGGACTCCACAACCAAAAGTCTCCAGTCCCAGATTTCACAAAGCTAGACAGCAGCATCCACATATCGAGCACTTCCCTGCAATAATGCCTGCTTACAGTGTCCCTTTTCTGAATTAAATAATAAAATAATTACAACGTTTCAGAAACTGATGAAGAGAAAAGGAATCTTCCTGGCTTCCGCTTCACCACCTCTTCATTTATGGGTTTTCATAAATATCCTGTTTTGCTGCAGACCTTCTTCAGAGTGGGGGTTGTCAAGAGGAAGCGTCACCATTAGCTGATTTTAGCAGAGAGAGGCTGGGAGGCATGAAGTCTCTCCTGCTTATCATTCTAATCAGGGTTGCACACAATCCCTGTGATAGATACAGTAAGACTGACTAAACATGAAATAGCTGCATGAAGTAGGATTAGACATGTGCTTACAAGAAGTTGTTGAGGCACACAAACAAACACAGGTCAAGATAACTAAACCAGGACAGAATATTTCCAGGTAATTGCTACTAATTTGATAAACTCCCCCTCCCGCCCCCCTGCCACAAGAAGTTCTTTGTTCAGTTCTGCAATGTTTGAAACATGTCAGATGTTTCCTGGTTGTCTAGCTCACCTGGAAACAAACACAGCATGTTTAAATGCAAATTTATTTGTTAGAAGCCATGCATGTTAGTCATAAGCAGGTGATGGAACGCTGTATGCTGAAAGGCTTATCAGAACAGGATTTGGGGAAATAGCACGTGACCAGCTGCACGAGATTCTGCAGTACATTAGTGCAGTTAGAGGAGCTAACACAGGCTGTGGAGGCATATCAGTTAAAAGAAATGTTACTGCAGGTACATGTAGCATCTGTAACACCATTATTAGCTCATTTCTTCTGTTGGGATCCACACTTTGAACAAAAAGTTGCTGAAAAGATGAAAATAGTTCTAAAAAAGGGCTATAAGAATGGTCTATTCCTCAGTAACTTTCCTCAGAAACCAACTAAAGACCAACTAAATCTCTTTACCTTAACTAGAGGAAAGGCTAAGCAGTAATTTCACACCAGCCATAAGTATCTTACATGGGAAGATTTCAGGTAGGATAAAAGTGTTGGGTTTTTTTTAATCTACTAGAGAAAGATATAAAGAATCCAGCAGTTGGGCACCAAACGTAGATACAGTCAGAAAAAAAGTGCAGAATTTGTACAGAGGGGAACTACCTTTGTTGCTGCAACCTCTTGCCTAAACATGTGATCCAAGACTTGTAATCTATAAATCTTGGTTAAGCATCTTAAAAAAAACCCCTTATCTCAGATGGAAGTCGTGAAATTGATGCAGGACTTAGTTATAATTGTCTGTTCTAAAGTAATCGTGCTAGTGTTCTCCCCTTAACATTGGCCATCTTCAGCCTCGCAAATGTAAACTTATAGTACATTCCAAAAAGCTGGTTCACAAACAGGCCCTATCACTTCTCAGTAACTGTCAGACACTTCCCACTTATGAAGGAACTAATTATACATTTTGTAGTGTTCGGGGGAAATATCAATTGCAAGCACAGAGACATATTAAAAGGTTGTTTAAGTAATGTCTGCTGATGCTTGCAAAGAGTTTGGCCTTGTGAGAAAACAGCTACATTTTTGCTAGAATCCTAGAGATGCTCCGATGCCTTTTCTCATCTTTCGTGCTCACTGTGCTTCCCACCTGGCTCAAGTCACTCAGCTGTGGGAAAAGAATCGGCCTGAGGCAGGTTGAGCTGATGGCAGCCCAGCCTGACCACACATAAACTGGCTTGGCAAGTTCCAGAAGAAAATGACTGCTTTGGTGAGATTCTCTTCCTCTTATGAGGGTCAATATGGAGGTTTTGATAGGCAGTGCAGGAAAATTGACAGTCAATTGAAATGTCACCTCCTCTTGGTGCTGGGCAGCAGACAGCCACAGAACGAGACAAAAAATGAAGCAAGTGCAAAAGCACTTTTCAGTTTCAGTGAGAACGGGTGGGTGAGGGGACTCCTGGTGCCAGAGCAGGCATTCATCATTCTTCCCATGACCACCATCTCTGACCACCTCTGCAGCAGCAGCTCATTACCACTCCAGGAACCAAGCAGAAACCAACAAGGTGCCAGCGCCATTGCAAGGGAACATCTCACTGGCACGTCTCAAGTCCAGTGCCAGCAGCAAGGGCACAGTTACACCAGCTGGGGCACTGGGAGACAAACCAACTTCCTAGCCAGACCGATTCATGCTGCTTTTGCTCTAATGCCCAGTTTCTGCCCCACTGCTGAGTTGTGGGAGAAGGCAGAAAAGCCCCGTAGGTGTGGGAGGTGTCAGAGGAAGGGAGAAGAACCATTTTCACTGTGCAGGAAAGAAAGAGTCCAAATGCCTGAGAGAAGGCCCTGAAATGCTACACCAGGTACGCTGCCACCAGCCCAGGTTACTGGTTCAGCACCAGAAGCTGACCAGTGACCTCAAGTTCCCAGGTGCTCTCACGCTGGTTGTGATGGTGTTTCCATCTTTTCTGTGTGTTTCCAGGGCAGAGTTCTTCTGCCTGTTACCTGCTCGAGGAAGTGAGGCCTTCCAGCCATGCCTTTCCCCTCCCCTCCTGTGGTTCCCTCAGCTGCCTCCATTTCCCAAAAGTCATCTCAAGTAATTTTAACCAGAATCAGATTTTCCAAATGCTCCAACTTCTTATCAACATAAAGACAGGTGATCAACTGTTATTGCTCTATCTGTTTGTATTACCAGAAATCCACATTCAAAGTTCTGGCTAACTCCCACATTCAGGGTCCAGTGGAACACACAATAAGAAGAGAACCTTTGCTTTTAGAACTCTATAGAGTGAAATAAATTACTTGATAGATACCACTGAGAGGAGAAGTAATACAGGAAGGCAACAGCACAGTCTCAGCATGTGGGTAGCCTAGATACTGTCTGGGTTTTAGCAACTCAGCAAAGTAGAGCTTTAAGGAGAGACTTGAAGAATGAGGTTGAGGTAGCTCAAGAGGACGGTAGGCAGTACCTTCAGTACATAAACAATAGCATGGAGGAAGGTTAGGAGGAGGTGGTTGATGATCTAGTACGAAGTGGAAGCTGGCATCATAGAGAGTTGACTTCTTGATATGGAGGTGAGAGATGACAAGAGGAGGCTGTCAGTGACTTAAAGTGGGGACAAGAAGTTTATGTCTGATATGATAGAGAAAAGGAGATAAAATAATTGTACAGAGAAATGTAATGGGTTCAAAGTGATGGACACAAAAAAGGACCTTTGCATCTCCAGCCTTTGGATGATTACAAGTAAGACAAGATCATCTCTACAAAGGCCTGATAAAACATGAAATTGAAGTGTCATACAAGAGCATGAGCAAGGATTTTGTGTGGAGATGTGCACAGAAGATTTGTCAGCGTGCTCGAGTACTCTCCGATACACGTACTGATATCATATGCCAGCCCACACCAGACAGCCAGGACTCCAAGGTTCTATCCCACCTCTGCCATCAACTTTTATATACAGTAGATTATTTTGTCAGTGAATTTTTTCTTGTTGCAGCTCATGTATGGTCTGCCAGGCTCACCTAAATCTTAGAGGAAGTCAGAAGCACGTTCCAAAACATGCTCTGCAAGACACACATGGTGCACAGTGGAGCAGGAACAGAGACCTGGACCCTTGAACGCTCTGTTTCCATTCCTTACAATTTAGCAATTAGTCATAAGTGACCTGCTCTCCCTTGGCTGTAATCCCTTCCTTTGCTTGAACCTCTTCCAGAGGCAGCACCAACAGGTACTAAAGGCAGGACACTGACCCACCCCATGAAGTAAAACAGTGATGGGCAATAGTGTGTCTGTTCCAAGGTGCACATCCCCCATCCATTAGGGGTACCCCAGGTGCACATTCTCCAGAGTGATCCATTGTACTATTAAGTGTGATTGTTTATCGTGGGCAGTCCTTCAATCATCCCTGCCTACAAGAAAATATTTCGCAGGTCCTTTAATAAAAATTAATGACATATTATCTACCTCCTGAATACCAAGGCCTCTAAGCATGTGTCTGACAGGAGCATGTCAAGTGCACATAGTAGACTCACATGATCAGCGTGCAAACTGCTGGAGAATAAAAACGAAGTAGTAGATTTCCTCATCTGCACAGATTATCAGGGACAACCCCATATAAACAGTCGTCTTCTCCCTTCATCTCTGAAGTGCCTTTTTCCCACAATTTGATGCTCAGGAAGCTAGGTACTTTTAGATTAGACAGACCTGGATCCCAGAGGCTGAAAAAAGCTGCTATAAAGGATGACTACTGCAATAAAGCAATATTCATACACACACATATGTATGTATATACATATATACATACACACACACATTAAAAAACCCCATATTTTTGTTTGCTAAGTCCCAGATGCTGAGGGTTATTTTGGCTAGATTTACATTCACATGTTTCAGTTAGGGAGGAGTACCTAAAAATAATTCATCCAAGATGGTGCATCTTTCTAGCACAATCCGTATCAAAATTAATGCAGTAGTGTGGTTTTGTGCTCAGCAAATAAGCAGAACAAAAGTGCAAAGGCCCTTCTGGTGATTTTATTGTTCCACGTTCCTAGTACAAGAAACAATATAGAATTCCACATTTAGGCAAAGCAATTATTTTTCAATATTTTAGCTCAGTAGATGTATCCTATCGTTATTTACTGGCATGCATATCACAGAAATATGTTAAACGGTCTTACCAGCTCAAAGGAAACTTCACTTTTCGCACTGCTTCTGTCCCTTGATAGTTTAGGCTGTGTGGTTTGATGATCAGGCAGTAGCAGCAGTGGCATAATAAAGCAGAGCTTACTGTGCCCGATTTTAAAGATAATCTCAAGAACCAATGAAAAGCTGCTCAGATTATCAGATAGAGTTAAAGTAGCTGCATCTGCAATTACTCATTAGTGATGGAGAAACTGAGGAATTTCTGTTGAAGGGTTAACATTTAAAAGGCCAAGTAATTTCCTGAATATAAAAGAACGTCCTTGTAACAGAAGAGCTCTAAGTGACCTGGGGCCATTTCCTAGCCCTGCCGGGATTTGAGAAGGCTTCCAGGGAAGGGCGCAGAGCGGAGGCAATACCTGCTCTGGGCCCCCCCCGGGTAAGACTTCTGCCGACTCCCGTAAGACCCCTTGGTTACCCACCTGAACATATATTACACTTTTCACAGTTAGGACAATCCTGAACAGGAGCAGAAACAGAAGGCCCCTAAAATGCCAGCAGCCTTCAGAGCATCATTTAAACAAATAACACCTGCTGCTTCAGAACTGTCCAGATGCCTGTCGTTCACCTGCTGCAGCAGAAAACATCCCTGTCTCCTGTAGAGACAAACCCTATCCCTGCACCTTCCCAGCCTCTACAGCAGGTCACCATAAAAATGCTACCGCTGCGCAAGACACACAGCTTTTACCACATTCTGCCTACAGGGCAGACAGAAAAATCAGTACAAGAGTTCAGCAGCAGTTTGGCTCAAACAGCAAAGCACAAGCCTCCTTTCCCAGTTCCTTTTCGTATTACTATTCCAAAATACAGAGCAGTATTTCTGACAAGAACATCACAGCCCTCTTCAAGTTGCCTTTTTTCATACTCCCCCCATACCCCAAGTGCCACGCAGCCCAAAGACTGTTAACTGAACTCCTGCTCTCTAAGGGCCATGCAGACCCTTCTTTCATGTTTTCCAGGACCCATTTACACCTATCCCACTGTCCCACAATCACCTTCCATCAGATGAACATTTTTTCTCACCAGGTGATTTGTTTTAAGTTACATCTACCTTGAATTTGTTTGTAGTAGTCCATTTGGACAGACACCCACTGTTTGTCTACTGTCAACTCAGGAACAAGTGTGTATGTTTTGCTATCTCCTTTGGGTTTGGATCACAGAGACAAACATAGTAAACAGGAGAAGCTTCACATTATAGTGGAAGCTGCTCGAACACACAGCACTTGCTGTCTGTGCTGCAGTCCTCAGTTCATACCATAACGCATGTTTTTTAGCCTGAGATAGACTCATACAGACCGGGGTTTCTGTGTCTACCTGCCTCTATGCTTGGCTAGTGAACACACTGTTAGCCTGTCCGAGCAGATGGTCAGTGTAACCCAGGACCATCTCTGCATCCTGATCATGCTGTCTCTCACAAATCGGTGAGATCTGGCTTCCCTCTGCTCATCAAGTCCCCCAGTACAAGGACACTGTTCTGGTCAGTGCAGCATCTTAAGTCCACTATCACATCCCTGACTTGTGAACACTGTGCAAGGTGCAGCAGAGCTCAGCCATCCAAGGGCTTTGTCTGACATCTTCTCGCTGCCGCATCCCACTGCGCAGTGTGACTGACCCCACCTTCACAAGGCAGGCTAAAGTTACATCACCTGGTTACCTGAGCACAGCAGGAGCGGCTGAGCAGATTCCCCTGCACTGAAGGGCTTTGGCAGCCTGTTGCAAACTCTTTTCTTTTAAGCAGACCTGCTTGGCTGAGCACTTCAACACCAAATGCCTTTATCACACTATTATCATAACTCTTTCCTGTGCTTCACATTGCTGTCCAGGAATCTGCCACTGCAGGTTACTGAGATCACGGAAGGGTGGAGTGAGACGTTTTAGAGACAGCTTGTTGGAGAACAGGGGAGGCCTCCCAGAAGCCAACAAAATGTGGACTTGCAGTCCTACCAATGACTCTAGCATTCCCAGGGAAAGTTTTTCCAAATTAGGTACTTCTAGGCAAGGGACATTTGCAGTTTGTTGCTAAGAGCAGCAGAAAAAACCCCACCTCAAACCCCTTCACATCCACAGTGTCAACAACTCATTGGCCAAAACCTTAATTGTTCCAGCTTGCTTCAAAGGGAACAGTCTCCCTTATTGTAATATCCTTATGCCACATACCAAAGTGACTCTTCTCTACCCATGAAGTCTGCCTCCTAGGGTGACCAGAGGCGACTTCTCACCCAACATAGCACCAAACCACCACCTTCTACCAGACGTGCAGCTGGATAGTGTGGCAATAACAGAAACAGCTCCTCCGGCAGCTCCGGGGCCAGCGATGCCAACAGAAACACGGAGCACGCAGAACCGAGATGCAGAAGGACCCTAGGAGATCAGCAAGCTTCCCCTCCTCCCTGAGGCAGCCTGGCGCTGTTACCATACGGTAGTTTCTGAAGGGCAAACAGCTGTGAGAGGAAGCTGCAGGATGTTACAGCCCAGCAGCACACGTGGCAGAGACAGGGTGCAAGTGCCCGCGCAGGGCAGGCTCAGCGCATCACCGGGCGAGCGGAGTTGGCTCGACCCGGTGCTGCCTCGTGGAGGGTGTGTGGGGCACTTGCAGCACACAGGGAGGATGCATAAGCACGCTAAGACCTTCCATGGCTTCTCACAAAAGGTGTCAAGAAAAAAAGAAAGTAAGGAGAGAAGGAACCAAAAAGTGTTGGTATGTTGGAGCAGCGCCCAGGAAGCCCCTGAGCTAGAGGTGTATCGAGGGAGTAACAACAACGTGGGCAAAGCTAAGGCCTCTAGGTTCAAAATCAACTTAGCAGAGACCACAGCTGTCTGAACAATCCAACCAGGGATGTGGATGCACAGAAAAACCCTCCCGGCACTCACCTGTGAAAGAAACAGCTTCTCTTCATTGATGCACTCCCTCTTGTTTAGGGAGCTGTGGGGTTGGCTAAAGTCTTGGCCAGGATGAGGGAGAGGGAACAGTTTATTGGTATCACAGCAACAGCAGATTATTACCACACTGGAAACATGCTTCATTCAACACAAAGGTTCTCTCAGTATAAGATCTCCTGGAGCCAGGCAGCCCACAGGTTAGTAGCACTGTGCCTACATAAGATGTAGATCTTCACATTCAATATCAGTATTACAGTAACTTTTTAAGGCAATTAAGGTGAACAAACCAGAGAAACAGGGATGTCAGAGCAAAACATATTCACAGTTACAGTGCAAATACCAGTTTCATGGCTGGCTTTATTACCTAGAAGAAATTGCTCAAACTTTGTGCTACTGACCTGTTAACTTCAGTAGACCAGGTCCAGGGCAGAAGATGGAGTTGCAAGCACATCCAGGTAGGACAACATTTCTGAAATTTCTGTATAATTCTAAAAGCTGCTCAATGTTTCAGTTAATGTGCTTGGAAAATGCTGGGAGAGATGCTGATTCCGTAGAAAAGCCTGGTAGCAAGATTTTGCCTGGAATTGTAGGTGTTTTGAAGACTTCTCATTTGCAGACTCCACCTGGAAAGGCAAAGTCTTTCTGAAATCTGAGTTGTGTTTGGTCTCTTGGACACACAGTTCTGTGATAATTATAGGATAATTATTTTTGATCATACCCCATGGACAGGGCTGGGACCCTCCATAATTAACAAACTATTACAGTTGTGTTTAAAGAATCAAAGATATTAGTAGGAAAAGTAACACCACTTGTGTTGTTTGGGAATAGGGGAACTTTAATGTAACAAACATGCTTGCCATGGGTTATGCTTCTAAGATTCCATGTACATCCAAACTCTCAAGTCCTGTGAGAATACCAGGGAAAATAATTTAAAGTGTTGTACTCTTTATAAGGCTACTGTCAAAAAAATTTGCACATCTACATAAGCTAAAGGGTAATTTTCAAGGTACAGTTGCTTTTCCTGCCCTTATAAGGGGATTTGACCTAGGACTCTTAAAAAAAAAAAAAAAAAAAAAAAAAAAAAGGAAAGAAGTCAATCACGTCAAGTTTGAGACATTAACAGAATAAGTGGCAATAGAACTAGGCATATATTTCTATGGACCTAACAGTTTTCAGCGCTTACACAAAGTAAACTTTCTTTTCTGAATTTTGTTAACACTTTACTCCTGGCACAGTATGGAAAAGGCCCTACACTCCGCAAGGCAACATCAAGTTCCTAGTTTGTCTGTCCCCCAGTGACAGGGCTGTCAGCGCGACAGGAGACCCACTGCTTGACGTAGCTCCGTGGAAAGTCCTCCCCCTCCTGCTCAAGAGGGATGGGCTCACAGTTGGTCTGACTGTTTTGCTCAAATTCACAGTCAACGGGACTCCCACAGTCTGAGTCCACAAAGCCACTGTCAATAGTGTCCAAATCTACGCAGATCATAGGGTAGCTGTCACCAGGCCTTGCAGTCTGAGGGAAGAAGTCACAGGAGCCTTCACTGTAGGAAACACTTTCACCATCAGGAGAAGGCAGAGAGCCTGGATTTTCCAAATCCCACTGATTAGGCTGCAAGCAAAGGGCTTCTAGGATGCTCCCCATCCCTCCTTCCAAAGCCCTTTCTACTTGCTGGCGGGCTGGGACACTCGTACTCCTCAGGTGGTCTGTGGACACAGACCCTGAAGCAAGTATTTTGTCCTGTGTGCTCAGGTCAGCCGTGTCCAAGTCACTGGACATCTTTCCATCTTCATCATCGACGTTAACCTTGGGGTAACCAGTTTCTCCAGCACTGCTGTCTTCCTTGCTGGCATGCCCATGTCCCCTGTAGACACGGTTGCAGTTGCACTGGCAGTTACAAGGTGTAAATTCATCAGCCACAGTCACGGTATCGATGGACAAGTGCCCGTATGACTGGTCCTGAGCCCCACTGCTGCTGTTCACACTAGACAGTAGGGACTGGCTGTCCTGGCCTGGGGCAGTCAGGCAAGACACACAGGGCTTGCAAGGCAGATCTTTTCTCAGCTCATGCAGCTCCTCCCGTGAGGTGCTGTTGGAAGGATGCATGGTGTAAACTTCTAGGACTTCTGGAAGGACTATTCCCCATTCAAAGAAATCAAGGGTCATTTTTGTATGGGATGCACCAACCCACTTCTGCATAAAAGGACATACAGGGAGAGAAAGGTCAGTATCATCAGGTTAGAGTTCCACAGAAATGACCAAAGTTCTTAAGCTTTCAGAGGCAAAGTCAAACTCTAAAATCACTGACTCCTCATAAATAGCAGGGTATGAGATGCTGCTATTACCAGGCTCAGGCAGCTGCCAGAGAACTGACTCAGGTAATCGAAAACAATTAGCTTTGAGAGGTTTTCATGGCTTTTCAGTTTTCTCTATGCTGCAGGGAACTCCACTGCCCATAGCAGCATTCCTCTGTGCATCAGCCAGAGGTCCCACCCAGCCCAGCCCGTCTCCCCTGCCCTCCTGTCCTGGGCACTGCTTTGAGAGGACAGTCAGGTTCTCCCCGCATGCTGCACCTGCACCCAGCACACACATAGCCCTGCTCTGTCACTTCCCTCGCCTCAGTTCCCTGGGAGGGGGGTCAGGGGAAGGTTTCTCCTGATCTTCTGTTGTGCAGCCATGCCCCAGACCAACCTTTTCTCCCACAGTGACAAGGAGGCGGCAGTGGTAGGCAGGGGACAGGGACCTGCCTGCTGCAGGTAGCGCTCACTCACGACCATCAGGGCCACACACTGAATCCTGCCCCCCAGTATCACATTCTGCCCCGTGCCATGCATTATCTCTAGATCACAGTCCCCTTGCATTCAGTCACAGCTGGGAGTAAAAGCACCTCTGGGTTTCTCTAAGAGCAAAGTAAGTTTCTGTTCTTTTTGGAGAAGTCACTGAAGTCACTCAGATCTCAGCAAACTTTTGGCACGTGCCACTAAGGAATGCAGGTAAGTCCTACCAGAGGATTCTGCAGTCCAGAGGCTGGGCACAACACAGGCTCAAGACCTGGCTCCCTGTCCGACACTTGCCTAATAGCTGAGCTGCGTCAAGGCTCTTCTATGTGCACCACGTTCTGCCGTGTATGAAGGAGGCAACAACACTGAGCTTCATAAACACTGTGAAGGCTTCTGACAGTGTAGCGTGAGAGCTGGGCATTGCCACAGCTGCCAGACTGCCTTAATCGTACCAGCCTCCTGCCCCAAACTGCACTCAGCGTATCTAGACATGAGCAAAGCACTTGGGAAAATAACAGCTTGGCACAGCTTATTACCCTCAGACACAGAACATGGAAAAGTCTTCATTACAGCAGGAAGCACCATGTCTATTTTAATTTCTTTTTAACCTAAGCGACAAAGAGCTTATTACTAAAGCTGTATTGGACAGAAATGCACCTAAGGTTAAAAAAGCTATTTGAAGAAACAGCAGGAAATCCCTTTTTTAGAACTGAACAGACATAGTATTTCTTATTTCCTTCTGACAGTTCTTTACAAATTCTCACCCAACATGAATCTAAGGACCCATGTAAACACAAGAGTAAACAACGTTTCTCTGCTTTCCCTTCTCTTTTTATGCCTTAACTTTTCCTCTAACAGTTTTACTGCTTCCTACCCAATCCAGGACATAACTGAACCCGTTGCTTTGATGCAGGCAGGATGCAGTTGAATGAGCCCCACATCAATTGGTTTCTTGTCAGCTGAAGATGACGTGTCTGTTCCCATATTAGTGGTGTCACCGCATCCCCTTGACACGCCCTGCCTGTGCATCTGGTGCTGTGGCTGTGTGGGCAACTGCTGCTTTAATCTGCACATTTGGTAAGAAGTAACTCAGCTCTAGCAACTGAGGCTCATTCCCCTCCCAGCAGCACTGAACAGCCTAACTGGAAACTAGCAAGAATGTAATTCCCATGGAACAGAGAACCCCATGGATTCACCCCGAGAGGAGCGTGGCGCTCGGCATGCAGGGTGCTCAACACTTCCACTGTGAGCCCCAGCCTGTGAATCTCAAGAGTTCCCACACTGAGTCCACCTGGTCCTGGCTACTTTCCCCGAGAGCAGCCAGTGCCACACAAGAGGACGCAAGTCCCCCGCTGGTGCAGATACAGGAAGCCACAGCAGGGCTGAAAGAGGAAGGCAGGAAGGAAGGGAGACAGCCACTGTGGCTTCAGCCTGAACGACACCCATCCAAGACCCCTTGCTTAACCTAATCACAAACATCAACCCTGCAGCAGTGGGAAAGTACAGGAAGATCATAAGGGCCTAGCTGGTGTCCCTCTCCCAGAGGGTCTAAGAAAAAAGCAGAAACAAAAAGCAGACACTGATGTGTCTCTGATGAGTGCTGCTGTAACAGCAGGAACCTGTTCAGAAAGAGGCAGTGACGTCTGCACTCACATGCCAGTGCTTTTACAGTTTGATAACAACATTGTGAATTGCCCTTCAGCTTAATACAACCGTTATTTATGCACGTTCAATATTCTTTTACTTTTATACCCTAAGAACTCCAGAAAACCCTGCAGCCTTCGCAAACCATTTTGTCACATGAGCAAGTTTGGCTGGTGTTAAAAGAGAAGAGAATTTGGGAGGGCTGGGCAAAGTTACCCAAAGACACTTCCTTCACAGGGAGGCAGCAGTTATCTGTCCCCAGGGCTCTAGCCATCTTTCCAGGATGATATGCATAGCTATTGCCTGTATGAGTGACTCTGAAAAGAGGACTGCAAGGCTTAATGTTGAGCTCGTGTCACTGCAGAGGCTGGACTGGGAGATCTGGCTCTACAATGGCCTTGATGGCAGCATGGGACTGGAGCTTTGGAAAAACCCCAGTTATTGTCCTGGTATCCCTTTGTCCACTCCCTTCAGATTTCCAGGCTTCACAGATCACAGCTCAGCTCACCCACTGAGACAGCACCTACAGGGAATAAGCAGCATGGACACAACAAAGGCCTTCACGCACGGAACAGACACTGGCGAGCACTGGTCCTTATATCTGGAGCCATTTGGCATTCCCTTGAGATAAACTCCCCCTCCCACTGCCCTAATGAAAACTTCTTGCCCAGGACAGCATGATGGGCCTTTTAGTTTAACTTTGTCACATGCTCCACTTGCTTATGTAACCCATTTATATACCTTGAAATCTCCATTATGCACCAGGTAAAGAGGTTTGAAAAAGGGAGCAGGGTCTGGGATGCAAGCCATCTTCTTCCACAAGCTGGAAAAGAAAAGTCTTTGTGTTTACATGCACATTACAGATGCAAAGCAAGGCATCTCCAGATCCAGTTCAAGCAGCTGAAAGCACCTGCCCAGCCTCACTAGCCTCACAAGTTCACAGAGGTGGGGCCTCAGTGACCGTCCAGACCTGCTCACACAATATTCCTGCCAAAGGAAAGAGGCTCCAGTCGTTTCCTTCCTGGAAAAGCACCAAGTGTTGGAAATGCACGTTCCCCTCAGGCTGGGCTGGCTCAGAGCTCTGCCCCGTGCGCTGCTCCCACGGCCCGGTGGCTGCGCCAGCCCAGCGGCCTGTCCCGTGCCAGTGCCCACACCACCTCTCCAAAAAGGAGGGAGGCCCCCAGCCAGCGCTGAGGGGCCGGTGCCAGCTTTGGAAAGGGGCCGGCCAGCCCCGGCTATGGCTCCCATCCCAGCTGTGAGCACAGGAGGACTGGGAGAGCAGCCCAGGGGCGGGGTGGCCCCGCACAGTCCCCCCGTGCCGCTGTCTGTCCCAAGCAGACGAAGGGCAGCAGAGCCCCCGAGAGCAGCGCTCGTGGCTGTGCACAGCTGGGGACGCTCTGCGGGCCTCGCAGCCCCGTAGCTGCGCTGTGCACGGATATACAAGACACAGAGAAGACTGCATGTGAACACCCCATCTTTAGCAAGACAGAATAGGAGCATTACACCAGCTTCCTGAAACATTCTTACCTCCGCTGTTTGGCCAGGAAGGTTGTAACTGAGGCGGTGATTGCCACGACAACACCAAACAGCAGCAGCCATCCCATGCCTGCTGTCTGTGTCACTGCTGGAGAAAGGAGACAGGGTCATTCAGGCTCACATTGCATTTCTACCCTGGTCAATAAGCAGGAGATGGTGAGGACACCCCCTCAATTTCTGCCCCAGACTTTCTCTTAGGGACACTGAGGCCGTCACCTGGGGCTCAGCACTCCAGATACGAGATCTGACTGAGGATGCTCAGAGGAGAGTGCATCAATGAAAGGAGCGGTGCATCAGCTGGCCTGTGGCCTGGCTGTGCTGCAGGCTGACAGCCAACATGTTTGGGGCAGGACAGGTCCCTGCTACATAGAGCCCTGGTGTTTCCGACTCCTGGTTTAGGGACACCTCAACAGATAATCCGTGAAGTGAAAAGAAGAGGGCAGCTGGCTAGTGACAAGTGAAGAAAAGGTGTTGACTAGATGAATGCTTGTTGGCTGCTCTCTGCCTGCAATGGAAAGGAGAACCTTGGAGATGCAGAACTCAGATAACCCCTAGCGGGTGGAGCCTGACCCTGCTGCTACAGCACCATGTCATACTTCGGTCTGAGCCGCAGATCAGCGAGAGCAGGGAGGTTCAGCACATGCTGCTGACATCGACCACTGTCACCCTGCCCTGCTCTCTGCACAAAGACTCCCTGTTTTCACAGCCTCTGTTCCACCATGACAAGCACCAGTGTACTTCTGTGCATAAGGTACTGTGCACTCTCTGTGGAATGGGAGCGGTGGCTACCAAACGGAACAGCTGTGGCCAGCACGACCAAACATCAGAGTCCAGACACAGACCGTAGCCCTGAGAGCAGGATCCCCCCCCCCTCAGCTGAGGGCAATACTAAGTCCCAGTAGTCGAGGCACCTCTACTCGATCTCCCGCATTTCTGAAAGGGGCAGGCAGGACCCTGGGCACTGGAAGGAAGCTGAGGCTGCACTCCTGCCGTGGCACCCAAACCCACAGCCAATGCCACCAAACCCTCCTGCCACGGGCCGTGCTGTAACGGGCTTTGCAGTGCAGGGGGTCCATACAGACAGCACGTATCGGCCCAGGCCCAGGGTTCCTTACTCAGCAAGACAAACATGCCTGTCTTTACTGGACTATTTTGAATTTGTTCTAATTAATCAGATTTGACACTGGATCAACTGGAACAGCAAGGCGAGCTGGTAGTGTGTACCGGCAGGGCTGGTTTTCAACGTCAGCGAAGAACTCCACTCACTCCAAAACCCACAGTAGCCAGTGTCTTCTCGGGGTCTGGCTCTCACTTGAAACTCGTACTCAGTGTTTGCCTGGAGTTCCCATGGCAGGATCAGCAGTGTCCGTTTATCTTCGTGGACAGCTTTCATCTTCCGAGTCTGTGAGCCATGAAACACCAAACATTCAGGGCTGGAGTGACTGCTCCCACCTTACCCTCTCTGCTCCACAGCGAGGAGCCCTGCAAAGTAATCTCCTCTGCTTTCGTGTTGTGTCTGCAGGGCCATGCTCTGGCTGGTTAGCAGCTGCACGGGGCCCTGGAGGATCCTTCCATGCAGGAAAGCATGAGAAGCACATGAACTATCAGCCTTCCCCACAGGATCTAGTACTTCTCAAACAGCTTCTGCTTCTCTATTTTTTCAGTTTTGCCTGTTTTCAGTTCAAGCAAGCAAATAGAGGCACCTTTTCTAAACCATAACAACCCCTCTTCCACAGCAGCACTCCTGTCCTGGTTGTGCTGGCCTCCTCTTTGCTGGTACATCCTACTTGATGGTAAACTGAGATCTCACTTACCTCCCAGGTGTCGGTCCTTCTCTTATAACGCAACTGGTATTCCAGCTCCTCATTCAAAAAGTAGAAAGAAGAATCCTGGTAGATGGTTTTCCAAGAAATATTGTAACCCTCCGAGAACACAGCGGTCAGATTGAACGGAGGCTGTGGTTTGACTGGAAGACAGGATGGTGTTACCCTTCATAACATTACTGCAGACAAGAGGTGGCCCAGCATGGTATCAGCAATGCAGAGTGAGTAGGGAGCAAAACTGCCCTGGCAAGGGTGGGCCCTCCTACACAGGGCAACATCCACAACATTTCTGTCTCTCAGGTTGAGCAGTCCTGAGCCATGCACAGAACCTCACACCTCCGCAGTATAGTGAAGTCAGGCCCCCATTGCCCTGAACATGCCTCTGCCTGTCTCTGAACCTCCTTGTCACCTAAGGAGCAGGAGAGTATAGCACAAGGGGCTAATACCTCCTGGGAGATGTAAAGAGTCGGGCACCTTGTTCTTCTCAGGACGTAGGAGGACTCTGCATAGTCATGGTCACTTACACAATTAGGGAAATACCCTTCAGTGCAACGGGGGCATCAGGAAAAGTTGAGTGTAGTGGACACTGCCTAAACCCAGTGCAGATCCCTGTGTTGTAAGTGCCTAAAAGGCAAGTTTTGTGTGCCCTGCAGGGTGTTTTCAGATATGGAAAACATGCACAGACTCCAGCACTGGTCTGTGATGCTTCTGTACGGGGACATCCAGGAGACATGCGAAGCACCACCACCCTATGTGTAGTCTGTCGGGGGGGGGGGGGGGGGGGGGGGCAAGGGGTGGTCCTGAAATGCTGTGGCATTTGTCAAAAAGATGACAGTTCTCATGTAATTTCTGAAGAATCCAAGTAGAAATATACTTTTTCATATGCCAGGATGGTACCTGGCTAACCACCCCTTTTCTTCAGTGTGCTGCACAACTTGGAACACAACAGCACTCCACTGAGTCAGCTACATGATTGCACCTGGTCTTCCTGTCAGCAGGAGAGATGGTGAGGAACTGCCCCAGAAAGCGGAAGTGCTACCTCTATTGTGTCTGGGACACCTTGTGCCACCCATAATAATGTCATGTTGGTTCAGGGTTCACTGCCAGAGCCTCCAGAGACTCCTGTGAGGGCATCTGTGGCATCTGAAATTAAAGAAATTCCTCCTGCCCTTTCGATTCTAACTGAGAACAAACACTTGCATAGGGTAGGTATGAGACTGGTCTAAGGTGGAAATTTATCACCTCCTACTACATGGGAAAAAGGAATTTCCCCATGAAAAGACTGGGGTCAAGCCAACTGTAAGCTCATCCTCGAGCATAGATGTTTTTGTAGTTTGCAATAGCAGCAATAAGAGCACAGTGCTCTGTGCAGACAAGTGCACGCCAAACAGAGCCCCCTCAGCTGCCACGCTCACTCCTTGCCCAGACTGCCCTAGCAGATAGACATAAGGTCAGACAGGATTTATGAAATCCGCCATTTTTGTACTTACTGTTCTCTGCCATATAAAAGCCTTTGGAAATCACGTGCTGCCCATCAGCCACCTCTGTAACCTCCACCTGGACTTTGGTATCTGCCAGGAGTCCAGTCATGTCCACAGTGCACACGTACTGTGTGTGACTGCTGTTCCCAGACAATCGCAGGAGTCTGCAGGCAGCCACAGTATTTTCTGGTTCTTCCTCAGGAACCCTAAAACCACCAAAAACAAACAAGCAAGTCCACATCTACCACATGCTGTAGCTGGACTAATCTGTTGCTGAACCACCAGACATAGAGATTAATAAGAAAGAGGCAACATGTTCAAACAGAAATTTATCTTTGAACTTTGACAGATTATTTTTTTCCCTTCTATTTGCTCAGCTTAGCATCTTTGAGAGAAGTGGGAAAGTGATGCTGAAGTGTTTGTGGAAATGAAAGGTTCTCACCAGGGCTGCACGGCCCAGGGCTGCACTCACTTCCTTGCTGGTGCCAAACAGCACCATACGGGGCTTGTACGAGCTGCGTGAGCCTGCCAGCACACACGAGTGAAAGTCCACGGTTAACAGCAGAGAGGGCAAGGACAGAAAACGACGCCAAGGAGGCCAGAGTCAGTGTGGCAGGCAGCGGGCAGCAGCGCTGTCTGCACACACAGGAACCAGGGATGCTTTGCTGGGGGAGAAGCCAGCTGGTAACAAGTATGAAGTACCAATAAAAACCAGAGTGGCAGCAAGAACAAGAATGCTGCCTAACAAAGGGGGCAGAAGGACACCACGGTGCTGTGGCCACGAATGGAGCTCTGCTGACAGCGCCGTGCGCAACCGGCTGGGACATACCATGTTGCAGTGAGGTTGTATGACCCGGCACCCAAGTCATGTCTCAGGATACAGGACAGGGTCTGTACATAGTCCACAAAACAAGTGAGGTTTTCACAACATGTACCTGTAGGTTTGGAAGAGAAAATATAATCTCAACTTCCATGATGAAGCAAGCAGAACTTTATACCCACACAGACAGTCCTCAGGGCTCCCTCTAAATCTGAAGGAACAGGCCACTCTGTGCCAGCCCCCTCAAAACTCCTCAGTCTTGGAGCATAAGATGTGTTCCATCTCTACAACAAGGTATGTGTCAAACAAAAACCTATTAAAAAAAGCTGTGGCAGCAAATGGCATGCCAAAATACCAGGAAATACCCAAATTATGACTGAATTTTCAAACCTATCTCTGTTTGCTTTTATACAGTTACTACAGCAGAGTCACAGATTATTTCTGCAAGAGTCCCATCTTATGTAGCACATAAAAGAGGCATCATTACCCAGCTGGAAACAGTAGCATATTCAAACATTTTAACAATACCACTTCCTAAATTGAGTACTGTTCTTTGCTCGTCTAGTTCTCATTATATCACATCTACATGGCACTTCACACATATTTAAAAACTGACATTTCAGTAATTCTCTCTTTACCCTTCCCTCTGCTTACTATTTTCATATCTGCAGCATCAACACTTTTCATGTTCAGCTCCAGATGCTCAGAATATGCTTTTAATGGAATTTTGGCAAAAAAATATTGCAAATTTGAAGTTCCTATAATTTCTATAAATCATTCTGGTACTAAAGTGATAGGCACAATTTATTAATCACTTCAACTGAAACAGACTTCTAAAGAGAACCTGAGAGCCAATTGTAGAATTTACACTGGTCATTAAGAAAATTAGCTAATTTGAGAGTGGTCACTAAGCAGCATTTACACTCTTCTAATTGTTCTGCAGGAGCTCTGCTCACATATCAGTATCTGACGTGTGCTGTAGGAAAAGCACCGCTGTTCTACGCGAGCACACTTCAGTTATCCCTCTGGATCTCAAGGCAGGGGAGATGGCAGCACAGTGAGAAGCACCTGCATGGGGGAGCCCTCTCCTGAGAGCACCTTGGGCTCACAAGAGCCACTGTTACTACACCAGGAATAACTGAGTGAGGAAAAGCCTGCAGGAGGTAGAGCGTGCCGTGCCAGTGCAAACCATGCCCACCACAGTGACCATTCATCTCTTACATGTACAGTATCACCCCTTTTGATGGGAATAAAATTGCCATCATCTAGGGGAAGATCCAGGCTGTTACATCCCCCTGCCATCAGGGCTGCCCCCAGCAGGATGGGAACACGTTACCTGACAGCCATCAGGCACCCAGATCCTCTGATGCTAACGAGGACAGGAGTCCCCCTCCCTTTGCCATTCTGCTGCTTGCCTGGTTAGAGAAGGTGCACTCCCTGCTCCCTACCTTCCCTTGGCTGAACACGCTTTGTCTTCAGAAGAGCTGTTTGCATAAGATGAAAGCAGGCCTACGTGATAAGCTCAGTAACCACAATGCCTGATTTTACAGTTAAAGAGGATGCTGTATGCAGAGAACAGTCAACATGGAATGCAGACAACGTGTGCATTGCTGGACCAGAAATATCTGTTCCACCCTCCAGATCAAACGAGAGTTCTCACAAACAAGTGTCTCTGCATTTACAGTCACAATGCACCACGGACGTGTGCAGGGGAGGTGCAGCCCAATACTGGGTCAGAGTACATTCAAAGGAAAACAAAGTCCAACTTTTCCCACCAACTTCTCTCATCACAAAAGTTTCTTCCTAGCCCTGTTGCATGCTGCTCTCCCTATGTGAGCTCTGAGCAGCACTCAGATTTGTGTATGAGACCCCCTGCGAAGAGTCAGGATGGTGACAGAAGAAATTTGGGGATGCTTGCGACAGACTGGCCCCAAGGGTGTACATATGCTTTATTAAACTGTGATTCAAATTATGTGGTTGTCACTTTGTTTCATTTTGACTTTTTCATTTCACACTGACTTCATAATTCTGTTCTAAAATTTTCAATAAGCTTTAACTTTTCATTTTGAGCCCTCAGTAGGCTCTTCTGAGGGCCCTGGTACAAGCACTGTTTGTTCCAGCATCCTGAACAACGTACTTTTTCTCCCTTAGCCTAAACTTATACTCCTACAAAAACGCAGCTATAAACCCCTTGCTTTCCTTTACAGAGGTCAGCAAGTATTAATAAGCACTGCTAATCAGCATTCTTCTATGCTGTTATGTTAATCAGTCAACTGGTACTGGTAGCTGGTAAGCTGCAAGTGTATCTCTGAGCAAGAATCTGTTAACAAAATTAAGAAGAGTACAGCTTTTTACTGGAAGGGAATAATTAAGTGTCCTAAACCCAGTTAGATCTAGAATGAATTGTCCACCCGTGGCAACTTCAGAAACAAAGCCCAAATCTTTTTTACAGTAAGATCTAGTTTGGTCCAGACCGGGTAATTCCCTGGCTCGTGTTACACAAAATTCAGGCAGACATCACAGTGGTCCTGTACAGCAGGAAGACATAACTGAATTAATTTTTTCTGCTAATTTAGGTTTGGAGCAGGTCCAATGCTCTGCCTAGAAGCAGCACGTCAGATGCTAAGCTTGCCCCTGTTCCCTGCAGACGCTGTTGTCGCTGCCTTCGTCTGTGCAGGAAGGCGGCTCTGAGCCAGCGCCAGCCGGGGGGGGTGTGACTGCACGAGGGCTCAGGCCGGGTCACCCACTGTCCCTGGCCTGCCAACAGGAGCCCTAAGCCCTGGGGATACCCCGGTCTTGGCCACTGGAACGTTTCCTATGGCAAAGGTGTTTTTTTTGGGGGGTGAGAAATCCTCCAATATCAACAGGAGCCGTTCCAATGCAGGGCAGGCACTCCCCCTGCACAGTGTGCAGCCTGGCTGAGCCCTGCTCCGCTGTGACCCTCTTGGGTCCATCCTCCACTGCCCGCGGAGACTCTTCCATAACTCAGTATCCCACGGAACCTGCTCCCCTGGTGTCCGATCTTGTGCTTGCTGTTCCATGGCAGCCTCCTGCCACCCACATCTCAGCAGAGCCTGTGTCAATGGTCACCAATCCTGTGGGTGTGCAGCCCAGAAGAGATATTTGGGAACTTACTGTACTGGAATAAAAGGAAGAAGGAAATACTCTGGAGCCACAATTTGTTCCTCATGTTGGTTCTGATTGGATGTCCTGGGGAAAAAAAAAACCAAACCAAAACTCAAACCACAAACTTAAAAACAACAAACCAATTACAAGTTCAGCTCAGCCATCTACTCTTATGTTGAAGGTTAAGGTGGAATTAATCTTGCTTTCATGTAAATGTCTGGAAGTCCCTAATTTGCACTAATAATGCAGCTCTCCTCTATCTACTCCACGGGCTAAGGTGGGGCTGACCAACGGCCATAAACCAGGTCAGTGAAATCTCCGCTCCTTGCCAGCAGCACGTGCACAGAGAAAGCAGCAAAGTGACTGCAGCCTTCGTCTCTCCATGCAACAGGAAGGCACTTGGGTTAAGCACTAACCCATTTTTTCTTCATCAGCTTCGTGCAACTAGAAATGGCTTGCAACTAGGAGAAGTGACATTGCTGCGGCTTAAACATCCGTACTGCAACTTCATCAGATAGAGTCTGAATGTCACAGTGGGTCTGTGTGAGCAAGGCTTGTGAGAAGGACTGGATGATCTTCAAGGTCCGTTCCAACCTAGGCAATTCTGTGATTTGGCTTACCCATGGTTAAATAAGCATGGAATATCTAGATGAGAGACTACAGGAAAGCAGCCTGGACAAAAAAATTACAGCCTCCCATGTGGCACAGAAGAGAATCAGGTACAGCACTCATTTCAGGGACAGGCTGTCCTGATGCCGTTTGGGGAAGAGAACCTGCAGGAAAGGCTCCAGAGAAGAGGACAGCAGGATGTTTACAACAATACGAGGAAACAGCATCACATACTGTACTGGGTCTGGCTGAGCCGGAACTGGTTTTCCCCTACAGCAGCCCCATGGTGCTGTGGTTTATGCTGGGAGCTGCAGGGTGTTGGCAGCTCCCTGGTGTGGTGGCTACTGCTGAGTGGTGCTTACACAGCACCAAGGCTCTTCCCAACATTTCCCCCAGTGGGACTCGGTGGGCAAGATCTTGGGAGGGGACACAGCCAGGACAGCTGACCCGAACCGACCAAAGGGACATTCCAGACCATATGACGTCTGCTCAGTATAAAGCTGGAAGAAAGGTGGAAGGGGGGGGTCACCCTTGGTCCTCCGAGGCAACCACTCCATGTATGGGAGCCCTGATCCTGAGAAGGCCCCACAGCGCCTCCTCATTGGAAGTAGAGAATAAATCTGTTTTCTTCTTTTTTTTTTGCTTCCACGCAAAGACCTTTGCTTTGCTTATATTAAAACTACTTTTGTTTTACCCACAAGGATTGGGGTTTTTCACGTATCTCATTTTCTTTCCCCTCTTTGCCCTGTTGAGAAAAAAGGGGGAAGGGGTGGGGAAGTGACAGAGTGACTTGGTGGGTACCTGGTATTTAGCCAAGGTCAAACCACCACACATACAACTGACCGCTCAGCCCACAGCTCCTGCTACAAGACCAGGCCTCAAGACACATAACACATTAAGGCTGGGTTTTCACAGTATTTAGCTTTTACAGAAACACTTAGATGGGCACAGAAAGACTTAGAATGAGCTCCCTGCAGAGTATTGGCTGTTGATACCCAGTACAGATTTCAGTGCTCTCTTCTCAAGCTACTCCCAAATGGGCTAGGCTGCCTGGGAACAAGACTTTGGAGAAGCAACCTCTGTTATCTTTGGAACATACTTCTGTCAGCAGCAAGTTGCAAGGATGCAGAGGAAGCAGGGCAGGCCCACGTGCTGTGCCACAGAGCAGCAGCACTGTCAGTGTCTGGACACACAGGAGTGCCTCTGCAGAGCCCCAGAGCTCTGCAACCCCCCTGCGCTAGACTGCACAGCAGCACCTGCGAAAGCCAAACGGGTGGAGACTGGGCAGCAAGCTGCAGCCACCTAAAGATACCCAGAGCTCCTGGCAGGCCTGGTGCAGGTGACAATCACAGACTGGGTTGGAAGGGGCCTTTAAAGGCCGTCTGGTCCAACCCCCGCCATGAGCAGGGACATCTTCCACTAGATCAGGTCGCTCAAGGCCCCGTCCAACCTCCAGGGATGGGGTATCCACCACCTCTCTGGACACCCTGTGCCAGTGTTTCATCACCCTCATTGTAAAAAATTTCTTCCCTACATCTAGTCTGAATCCACCCTCTTTTAGTTTAAAACCGTTACCCCTCGTCCTATCGCAACAGGCCCTGTTAAAAAGTCCCCCCTCATCTTTCTCATAAATCCCCTTTAAGGAGGAAGCTCTAAGGTCTCCCCGGAGCCTTCTCTCCTCCAGCTGAACCCCCCAACTCTCCCAGCCTGTCCTCACAGGGGGTGCTCCAGCCCCCCCAGCATCTCCGTGGCCTCCTTTGGCCCCGCTCGAGCAGGTCCGTGTCCTTCTGCTGTTGGTGCCCCAGAGCTGGACCCAGCCCTGCAGGGGGGTCTCCCAGAGCGGAGCAGAGGGGAGAATCCCCCCCTGGCCCTGTGCCCACCCTGCTCTGGGTGCAGCCCAGCACACGGGGCCTTTCTGGGCTGGGAGCACACGTTGTTGGCTCATGTCCAGCTCTTCACCCACCAGTACCCCCAGGTCCTTCTCGTCACAGCTGCTGCCCATCACCCCCAGCCTGTGTTGATACCGGGGGCTGCCCCAAGCCAGGTGCAGGACCCAGGTCGCGGGGTGCCTGTGCCTCCTCCCCACCACCAGCAAGCCTCCAGACAGTCACTTAGCAGAGAGAATACCAGTGAGGCCTCTCCCACCTGGGAAACATTTGTGGTGTTTAAAAATTTCCCAGGTTTACTCAAATAATGAAAGCAAAATAAATTTAGCAGCCACCAAAAAGCCCCTGCAGCCCCGTGTGAGCTCAGAGATTTGCTCTCACGGCAGCACAGATGCAGTGTCCAGATGAGATCAGCACGGCTCGCTCGGGAGGTGCCACAGACACCTCATGCCCTGCGGTGGGAGCAGCCATGCTGCTGCCGCCCCTCCTTTCCTGCCCGACATATCCTGCAGATGAAGCACAAGCTCCAGCTCAGCGAGGAGCCCCAGGTACCCTGACAGTCCCCCCTGCCTGCTGTGAGCAACCGGCCAGAAACTCTTTCCCCACACTCCAGTCCTTCCTTCTGTAGGGCACATTTCCTGAGGAAACATCTTTTCTTGACCCCTCTGGTCCCAAACTCTCCAGGTTCTCCCTGTGTAACACCCATTTTCATTACCACTGCTTCTGGTGGTGCAGTCCCTGGTTACTAAGACACAGCCCACTGCCTAAGCCCACCTTGTGCTCCCACTCATCTTTCCACTGCTCTCTCTAAATGCTCATTCCTCTGAGGAAGGACCCTCTTACCCTGCCATCTGCCCACCTGACTTCATGCTGAGCCTGGCTGCACCATGAACACAGATGCCCTCAAGACAGGCAGTGTCCTGAGGCAGCGTCTGCTCCTGACTTCCCAGCGTCGAGGGCCTGTTCCCTGCAGCTCATTCAATAGAAGAGCTGTGCCAAGTGAGCCAGCCCCTGGGGCCTGAAGGCCACTGGCTCTAGAGACACAACACAGACCCTCCACTGACTTTTTAAATCTCCTTCTCCCTGAGAAATACCTAGAACCTGTTGTTGCTGGGCTCAGAATATTCAGAGGTCCCCCAGCTCAGGATGCCAACAACCTGCCCAAACAGGCCTGTTCTTACCCCGAGAGCGCAGAGTCCCCAGGGCTGCTGCTGCTCCTCAAGCCTTCGTACTCTCTCGCTGCCATAACCCAGCAGGCGCTCGGCTGCGGGACACACTAGTGCTGCCCAGCACTCGCCCTACTGCAGCCCCTCGGTGTCACTTCGCTTTGTGACTGTCACGCTCCACAGTCTCAGCCACCCTGTAAGGCCAAGAAAGGCAACCTGCTGCCTCTTCTTCAGCAGAGGAAGGAAGGGTTGGGCCCTCAGAGCTCTGCAGACCCACTGCTTGTTTCAGAATCCAACTGGCAGTGCCCCCAGTGATTCACATCCATTTCAGTAGCTCCCTCGTTTTACCCCCATTCCTGCCTAAATGGACAGAGCAATGCAAGGGAAGTCTTTGCTGCTTTTAGCTACTGGACTGTGGTTAAAGAGCCTTCCCTATTTTTCTTTCTCTGCTCAAAGAATAATACCATTGATCCAATGGGACAGAAAGGACTGAACAGGAAAAAACCAAAGCAACAAGCCCGAGCAGCTCATTGGGAGGATGTCTTACAGAGATATCAGAGGCTGCCATTACACACTGGAAAGGGGTTAACATGTAAGGTTGTCATCTAGAAAGGAGCTTCCTGAATAAGAGCACAGTGGCAAAAGACAGACATAGGATCTGTTAACAGGCAAAGCAAGGAGACAGTACTTCCTCACTTGGAAGTCCACTGCCCCAACTCTCACCCCGGCCAGTGCCCACAGATTAGCCCAATGCTTATCCCCTTCGCTTCTTACACAATTCTCCTACCTCGGAGGTGTGGGGAAGGATTGCTACCTCTGAGAGCACCGTAGAAAGTGTCCATGCTGTGTGTGTCTGGCCTCCTGACTGTGCTCCAGGTCGTTATGACAAGACGTGGACGTGTGTGCAGAAGGGCTGGGAAAGATGCACCTCTGCAGCAGTGTCTCTGGTCTCTGCTGGCTGGAGGGCCTCATGACTTCACAGAGATGTACAGCAGCCCCTGTGCAGAGGCTTCCTCTGGTCAGGCCCTCTTCAAGCCTCAATCTCAGTCTGTGATTAAGACCCCCACCTTTCCTACACCCCTCCATTCATTACACCCTTCCCACTCACTTCCATCCATCAGCACCCTGCTCATGTCAATGTTCACTTGGAGGAAAGAATTTATTCCCTGTCTGGCATTAGAAAAGTCCTTTCTACCACCTCATTTTAATTTCTCTGTGAAACGGGGACTCCGAGACAGCTTCATGCACCCTTGAAACAGTTACTTTTATAAAACGTCAAGCGCTGTACAGCTGCTAAGCACCATTGCTGCAAGCTCTGTAGTATCCTAGGGAACAGTGTACTGAGAGCACAGTAATAAAGTTGATCAGTCATTCATATAGTTGTGCACATGTCAAATGGTGCTACAAGGTTTTAATATACCAAAGAACAGGAAACAGGACCAATACACAGACTTTTATGTGGATTATTTTTGTTAAGGATCTGAAAATATGGTGCTATAAGCTGCCAAAGATGGATGCAGTATAAGCTTGTGGTTTGAAGTATCTCCAGGAAATGTATGCACTTACAAAACTTCCACAAAAAACAAAAAAAGTCTAATTAAGAACTCAGTTTAAGTAAAATAAAAAGAAATCTGGCATTTCCAAGCATGGAAACAAGGAAAAGGAAAAAAGAGTGGAAGTCCCTCAGTCCACCAGTTATATGCAAAAAACAAGCTTTCTTCTTGAAAAAAATTCATTATCAATGTACACTGCCATCTAATCACAAAGCAAGAGGGAAACAGAAGGATTCTCTAGCTGTCTGGTAGAGGCCAACTGCACTGACAGCAGGGGCACAGGGGCCACGTCAGCTCTAGAAAGATTTACAGTGAAGTCACAGGTATCAAGTAACAAGCTGGCAGCAGGGAAAATTGTTGGAAACATGGACATTACCTTGCCCCATCCTTTCAGCTGTCCATTTCAGCCCTCCAACTCTTCCATGGCCGGCCTGGTTAAATCATTGTGCGACTGCAGACACTGCTGGGGAGCAGGTGGATCTCCTCAGCTCTGAGTAAGAGCAAAGCCTGCTTGTACCGACCAAGAGCTGTAGTGTATTGGAATACACAGTGATAAATGGCAGCTGACGTCACCACTGTATCAGTATTACTGTGCTGATAGAAGGATGTGGTGAGCAGAGGAGGCAATGAATGCGGGTCCCAACACCCACACAACATTTATTACTGTATTGCTCTGCTCTTACTCTTATGTGAGAAAGAGGTGGGAGAGGAGATCAAAACTCACAAGGCTCAGATCTAAAAGGTCATAGTGGGGCTGGTAGAGTTCAAGCCTTGCAGTGGGGAGGCAGCAGCATGAAGACATTAAATGGTTAAGCCCAGCTCTACACTACAGCATGGAGATCCAGGCAGCCCAGCACCTGCACTCTGCTTCCACCGCCCAGGACACCCGGGACCAGGGTGCCAGCCCTCAGACCACAGGGGCTGACCCTGACTTCCATCCTGTCTTGGCTGGGCCCTACGAGGCTGATGGGAGGGAGGGGAGCTCAACTCACCTCCATGGACATTAAAAGAGGCTGCAAGGGCACTGCAGCTCCCTGGGCAAGAGCGCGGAGAGGACTCGGCACACACGGCGCAGCACGGCGGCAGGAGGCTCAGACCGGAGGAGTCACCCAGAGACGGCAGCGGAGCCGCTGGGCACGCATGAACTGGCTCCGTGTTCAGCTGAGACCTGCCCAGCTCAAGAGCCTGCAGCCCTGCCAGAGGGTGCAAAGGCTTGGCAAGGCCCAGCCCCGCAGCCTGGGGAGATGCACAGAGAGTAGGAACCAGCTCTGACCCAGCCCTCAGGGCTCCTCAGGTGGCTGTGAGGGAAATCAGAGGTATGGGAGAGTCATGGCTGGTCAGTCTCCGTACAATATGTATTTATAGGCAAGGACAGAATAAATCCCATCCCTCACGTAGGCAAGATGCAGCCATCACAGACCACTGAGGGCATAAGAAGATGCTCAAGACAGAAGGTCCTAGATCCATATTCAGCAGTAGCAGATGTCTGTCTCTCATGTACTGACAAGATATTTGAAAAATAATAAAGAGCTTACTGCTTCCAGCATACCTAACATCTGTTTGAAAACGAGAAATCCAGACTTAAAAGGCTGCTGATTGCAGTCTGGAGCAAAGAATACACAGCCATGGGGAAACTGGTAGTAACAGCACAAAAGAGAGCAGCTGATTTCTGTGCTGATATATAGGCAGGACAAGGTGAAATGTCCCCATGTTGGGGAATGTTCCCAGGAATTTGTAAGAGTGTTAACAACATGCCAGAGTTTTTAAAAAGAAGGTAGGCTATTCTGGGCCATAAATCAGGCCAGCAGGTCTAAACCAAAACTATCAGAAAAGCTAATGTGGGATCCAGTTAATATACAACAAAAGGACAACAATACAGAATAATTGCAGCCTAAGCGGTTAAACAGAAAATAACACAAGTGATTTTTAAGGACTTGTTTGAGAAAAACAGGCATTTAGGTGCAATATGTTTAAATTTGTAAAGCTGGTGGTCTTAGAGTACCACCAGAACTCCTGTTTTAAAAATTAGCTCAGTAGCATCAAATGCATATTATTGCATGTTTTAAAAGTAGCATGGCTTGTGCCTGCCAGACTATCAGTCCTTGGATTGATCACACGTGCTGCCCATTCCCTCATTCCTCTGCACAAATAATGGTGCTGGCACACCTCTGAGAGTCCCGTGTAACCACTGAGCAAAAGCTGCACCACTGTCCAGGTCTGCCATCCTCACAACAGAAAGCTCTTGCTAACTGCCTGGGAAGTGCCTAGCTCAGCTGCTCAGCCTAACGGGCCCTGTGCTATCCCAGCCCGCACCCAGCAGGGACCACCTCCACAACCCATAGGCACACCAGCTGGGACAAGTCTTTGTGAGAAGTTGGGCCTGACCCCACACCTGCAAGTGATCCACAAAGCGTGCAGAAGGGAGAGCTGGTCTCTCTTACAGTGCTCTGAACACGAGGAATAGCTGTTGGGCTAAGTAACAGGATCCTCTCCGTGCATGTTAGAACGGTGCACAACTACCACAGGGGCCAGCCCTGTTACCAGCAGCTACCCGGCAAGCACGGTCAGGAGCCACCTGCCCTGGCCTGAACATCCAAAACATCTGTTTCTCCCAGGGTGAGTCAGGGGTGTGGAGGAGTTTGCTGATTAGAGACAAGGAGAGGAGGTAAGACTGAAGGTAGGTAATGAGCCCTAGGAGAGGGCAGCAGTGGCAGTTAGAAGTTCTTTTTATAAGACACGGAATTTTAATGTAAGAAAGTTTACCCTTCACTGACTGCCAGAATTCAGATGTGCAGCTTCCCTCCTGTGATGCTCACTGCTGGTGAAGCATAAAGCCAAGAAGGTGGCTGGAATAGCTCATCATGCATGGATGTGCCGAAACTTAGTGACTGATTCTCTTCTGTCATCTAGCACTGTGCCTGTACACGTGTGCACGTATGTGCCAGTACAGGCATGTGCACTTGTGAAACTGCAAGTGCTGCAATGGGAAGAGCAACAGGTCATCCTGCCCCTGCAGAGCAAATGCTTCACCTACACGTAGCTCCTCTGTCCTGGGCAGCCCAGCGCAGTGTGACCCACCAGATCTCCCTCAGCGGCCGAGAGGGACTGTATCCACCACACCCAGCCCGGGAAGAGCCAGGACATAGGACACGGGCAGGTCTCTAGGAGCCCCGATACTTGCTGCCACCTGCAGCACAGCACTGGATACACCTGCACGGAGCAAGGCCAGTCAGGGCACCGCGTGTGCAGCGACTGTCTCCAAGAGCTCTCGGTGCTGCGTGGGCACAGGCCCCTCGGCACCTGAGGTCCTGTGGCACTTCAGAGCAGCTGCATCCAGCCCCCAAGGTAAAGCTCTTGGACACCTGAAGGAGGTCAGTTGCCATGGACTGCTGTAGATTCAATATGAGAGGCAACTACTTTCATGCAGCTGTAATCCCAGCCCAACCTGCAGTGGCAATATTCATCAAGAGGCAAGCATGAAGGGCACACCAGGGAAGGCTTGGTGGATTCTGCTAAAGTTATTGATGACCCCAAAGCATTTTGCCATGACTGGAAGAAGGGAAACATCCATATGTATTTATGAGCAAGAATAAATATGCATAGAGGAAATAACAAACAGAGCTTGCAATTCCTTTCTCTAGAAGGGAGAATTAGTGACACTTGCAGTTATCAAGTTCATGACGAGAGGAAGAAAACCCACACAAACCGTTCTACCTCTGTATTTTCTTTCTGTCACAACAGAATTAAAACTATATCCTCAGCATCATCAAAGATACAGACCTGGTGTAACTCTAGCGTCAAAGCTACCTTTACTGACTGATGACATTTAGGAGGAAGATAATCATACATTACGATAAGTAATGAGTAAAAAAATGGCAGAAGAACAGCTGAGACATGAGTAACAGTGTTCTACCGGAAGGGAAAGCAATAGAAGAAACCGCCTCAAAGCTCAGGAAATGGGGTAAAGTATGAATGAGCCAGGCAGAAAGCAGAGGTGTTAGTCAGCAAAGCAGCAGGTTGAAAAACAACAAAGCCCCTCAGCTGGCGGCCTGCAAGCGACACAGGATGAGGAAAGAGTGCGTCGCTTTTACTCTGGGGAATGCTGAGTGCCGCCCACAGAGACCCCAGCACCCTCCTGCCTGCCTTTCGCCTTTGCCAGTTGCATCTTTGTAGTCACCAACATCAGCCTCAGCCTCTTGTTTTCCCCAACACACATCAAGTCTGAACCCATTTGGCATGAAAGCTGTAGCACGAGCACATCCCTGTCTCTGCCAGAGGAAAAAGGCTTACCTTCCCAGAGCAATCGCTATGCACGTCTTGCTCACACGGAGGGGATCACACAGAGGCTTGTATCTTCTCTTAGGAAATCACCAGACGCATGCTGGTAAACAGAAACAGGAATGACTGTGCCTGTGAACTCACCCTAACCATCTGGAACAGAAACCCACAGCTCTGCTCAGGCTCAAACCCACCACCCTCATCTGCACCATGCAAAACATGCCCAGAGCATCTCACCAGCAGCCTCCCTGCACCGCAGGCCCTCAGCCACGGGAACGCACGCTCTCCCCAGGGCAGCTGCCACACCACCCTTCTCCAGGAGCCTGGCACCCTTTGGATAGCCACCAGCACTACTCCCCTCCGGGTGCGTGTCAGAGCCCTGCCCTGCCGTTGGGTTCCTGCAGCTTCACCAGCTAAGCATCAGCCTTTCCTTGTCTGTTCAGCTGAGGCGTCCTGCCCGCTCCACCCTCCCCTCTCACAGCCAGGCTGGTCCCAGGTCACACCTTCTGTGCTTCCAAAGAGCTCGAGCTCCGCATGTGGTCAGCCGGTCACCACACGTCCCCACAGCACTCACCCAAGTCCGCAGCGCTGGCAGAACTCCCCGCTTCTCCCATGCAGGTTGGCAGAAACGGAGCCATTTAGAGCCAACATCCATCAGCTTGTCCCCAGGCCTCTGCTCACAGGGATGCACCAAGACCAGAACTCTGCTACTGGCAAACAGCTATTTATGGCAAGAACCTCACCTGAGCCTCTTGGATCTCTGTTTTACCACAGCTGCCAAAAATCAGCACATCCCACCAGTGCTGCCTGGCCAGGAGCGTTTACAGCAGGGCACCCACACCTGGGGCTGGGAACAGCAACAGCGGGTGCCTTGCATGGCTGCTGGCACTTCTGACAGGGTGAAAACACCAAGGTGATTTTCAACCTCTGACTTTTGAAGAAAAAGCCAATGGCTCGCATCGCCTGTTGCCTCCACGTGGCACGCAGCAAGACGAGCACGCAGCAGGGCACAGGCTCCATCCCAAACCCTGCAGCCCTAACGTGGTTGGGAGCTTCTCATGTCACTGGGGGATGCACCATGTCTTTAGGAGAAAAGGCGGGAGGGGGGTGCAGGATGGACAAACAGGCAGAGTTATATGTATTGCAAGATGCTTTTCATTGGGGCATATTATCAACATCGGAGATAAACAGGATTTTCATGGAAACAGATTGCTCCAAAGAAACTAATACTTCCAAAAATTCAAAATACATTTCTGCACGTAGAAGACAAAAGGCTTCGTGAGACTTTTTCAGGGCAGTCCAAGTTTTGTGAAGCTGTGGCTTTGCTCTGATGCTGGTAGGAGCTCACTATAAAGCGGCAGAAGGCAGAAACTTGTTTTGTCTGAGGCTAAGAAGGCCAAAACATGGGGTTATTGGCTCCACAAAAGTACAGGGACAAGCGCGATTAAATTGTGTCGCATCAGTGTATCTGCATCCAAATCAGCACTGGTAAATGTTTAAGTGCTCAGCAAGAAGAGGAGAACTCTGAAGGTTGTTCCTACAAAACATAGAGGCTGGGGGGATTCCACGCTCCACCGTGGCTTTGGTTGTGGTGTGAGGCTCCTGCTCGAACGAGGAAGCTGCTGGGGTCCCCTGGGTGCTGTTCTGTGCCCAGCTCTGCAGAGCTCACTTCCACACTCCGCACCCTGACACCGTGCCCGTGCAAAAGGTGGAAAGTGATGTGCTAGGAGCTGCAAGAAGCTAAAACAATGACAGATAACACACAAAACAGACAACACGGACAGCAGTTGAATGTGTTGGTCCTTCACACTAGGGACCACAGCTGAAGGTTTTTGAGACAAGTTGTAAGAACAGCAGAAGCAGCCTGACCAGAAGTGGAAAGAATCCCTGATGCTTCTGTACCCCGATGCTTCTGCACCACTTGTCTTTGCAGGGGCTGGGCCCAGCTCAGAGTGAACAGATGGCACATGCTAAACTATGGGTCTTAATTCCTGCCCCTGTGGAGGAAATGAGGCAGGTGATGCTTCTACTGTGTCCCTGGTGTTGAGGAGAACATGTGTTCCTCCTACCTGCCCTGTGTAACCTTCAAAGCCAGGGCCTGGCAGACACCAGCACTGGTTAGCGAACACCGCAGCAGGAGCTGGCAGAGCTGGCTCCTCGAGGCCTCCGCTGCCTCCTCACCAGGGGACGAGAGCACTAACTTCAGGGACAGCCACGGCCAGTGAGGACCTGGTTCTCACAGCAACTCAAGAACCAGGGACTGGTTACAACCCTGAGCCACGTATGGAAAATCTACCCCCGGAAGGCAGCCCAGCGCTTTCTCACCCTGTTTTAATCCTTGTTTCTGTGTGGGTGGCTCACCGAAAGTGAAACCAGCAGTGGCTGAGCTGGGGAGAAGCAGCCAACCTCAAACTCTTCATCTTATGGCAAATTCCCCCATGTCTAAGAGCTGGGGAAACAGCAGCAAGTAGGAAAGTCCCGGTGGTGTGTTAGTCACCAACTCAGTAACCTTCAAGCAGAGGACAAACACCACGCTGCTGCAAACACCCTGCTCTTACAGGGCAGAACACAGAGAGGACCCTGGCTGGGCTGATCCATCACTGAGCTGCAGCAGGAGCTCCTTCGGGCGCCTGCCAGGCTCCCCGGGCTGCCGCAGGCCTAGCGCACTCACCCCTCTATCCAAGACAGGCTGGGACTCTGCCAGCTCTGGCTGTGACAACTGCCCCTCTGCATTCACAATACAGAACTTCAGGTCTCCTGCACAGATGGTCAGAGTTTTATAGGAAGTATTCTGGCTAAGAGCAAAAGAAGGAAACAGTTGCTCCTCCCCCCATGTCGCTAAATGTTTCACAGCAGACAGTTCCCCACTCCTCACCTAGAGATGGAGTCAGTTTTAATTCTCTTTTGTCTTCCTGGAGGGGTAGAAGGTGACTGTGTGAAAATTTCCATGTTGCAGAAAGCCACAGAAGAGACAGGATGGAAGCAGCACAGCACACGGGACAGAGCAAAGCACCTTCAGCCAGAGTACAGCAGCAAAGTTCCTCTCAGCGTTGCTTTCTCAGCTTGTCAGAGGAATGAGAATAGCCAGGACTTAGCAAATCAGTGGTGGTGCTGGCGGCTGTTACCAGGGGCTCTGGGAAAAGACGCCGAGGTACGGCTACGTGTGTTAGTGAGGTACCTGGAGAGTGCCCTCTTCCTCACTTGGCTGTTTTTTTCCTTTGCTTTGGAGAAATCTGCTTTGAGAGACGATAGTCCTGCAGCTGAAAAACAGACCAGCTCATTGGTCTCAGCGCTCTGGCTGTCAGCAAGTTCAGGCTGAGCTGCCACTCGGTTTCCAACCTCATCACCACAGTTCAGTCAGAGGGGCCCCGAGGGCTGCGTGCCATGGCTGCAACATCTGATGAAAAGCTGGCAGCATGACGTGGCTGCCTCAGTCATAGCAGCATGGTGAAAAAAATTAAAATTCTGGGTACTGAGTGATCATGATACAGCACCATGTGGGAGCCTGGGGCAGAACTTGCACTGGGCAATCTGCAGAGAGGGGAAACAATCAATGTGTGCCCACACACATGCACATGCCTGGGCACTTTCCCTGAGAATTAGTCAAAAGCACCTATTTTTTTGTGAAAGCAACTGTAAGCAAAATTACACCCTTTGGAAGCTCGTCTCTCAGAGCTAGAATACAAACTGCACAAAACATGCTCCCTAAGGAGTTTTCTACAGAAAAGGCTAGGAGAAAGCAAACTGTCCTCTCAGTCTCTATTTACTAAGGAGTTTTGTCACATAACTCCACAGTCAGAAGTAAACATTAGGGAGCAGGGTTTTGGAAGTTACAACCACCTCATTTGGTTCTCTCATCCTTTGTTCTTTGGCCACGTCACTGCTAGAATGCAACACCTAAAATAATTTGTTTTCTTAGATAAAGTTTGTATCTCATGATAGATAAGCACTTGGACATTCTTGCACCCTGCCTGAACAATGCAGAGACCCAAAGCAAGATGCAGAGACAAATTATTTAAAAAGCTACTTCTTCATCCTAAATTAACCTGCCCTTAGAACTTGATCCCACGTTCTCAAGTCCCTGCTCCAGCCTAGTCACACCCTCATCTTGGGGTCAGTGTTAGTTTTTCACAGGCGGCAACAATCTTGTGATTGGGTTTGCCAACAGCTTTTCTGTACAGGTGCCTGTTTCCAAGGACCTAACACCGTTCAGAAAGAAAAAGACAAAAAGGCAAGGCTATGGCATTCTCTGCAACGGAAAGGCAGTCAGTCAGAACGAGCTTTTCCCGAACTGGGAACACACCCGCTTTTCTCGGGAAGCCATTGCCCTCGCGGTGAGGCAGGTGCTAACACCTGGCAGGCGGCCAGGTGAGATGTGGAGGTGGAGGAATTGTCAGCGCGTAACAAACGGCACTGCAACTAAGCCAGAACTTCGCGCAGGGCTCCATTCGCACTGCAGCCCTGCAGAACCACCTGAGAAACACCGAAAATGCCCTGACTGCCATCAGTAATTCCGTGCCGGTAGGAGCCCCGCGCTAGCTCCACAGCCCGTGCTCGGAGGGCCGCGGCCTGCGGGAGCGGAGCTCCTCTCCGGGGCGGCCGAGCTGCCTCTGCCGGGCCCACACCTGCCTGGGGCCAGGCCGGGGCAGGCGCTCCCGCAGCCCGGGCGGCCCGGCCCTGCGCGGGGACCCGTCCCCAGACCGGCCCGGCCCGGCCCTGCGCGGGGACCCGTCCCCAGACCGGCCCGGCGCTGGCCCAGGCGGCGGAGCGGAGGCGCGGGAGGAGGGAGCCGAGGTCCCGCTCAGCCGGACCCTTGCCCCTCGGGCCGGGCGAGCTGCCCGCCCAGCCAGCCCCGGGCTTTACCGCCAGTTCGGGTTATGCAAAGGCGCAGGAGTAGGTCTCCCCCTTCTCGGAGAGTTACAGTTTGACGCCACCAGAGAAACACTGAGGGAGAGAAGGGGAAGAATACCCCTGCACGTAAAGACATTCAGCAGAAATGAGCAGACAGGAGGGCACAGCTCTGTAGAAGAAAAGCCAGGGAAAGGCAGAATGAAGCTGGGGCTCTGCAGAGAAGTGCTGCAGCAAACGGCTTCCCAGTCCTGGCCTGAGCAAACCCCCCTCCTGGCTGCTCCAGCCAGGCGAAGCCTTCCCGGAGGGTGGCACAAGGAGCACAAGGGTAAGAAAGCACCGGTGGTGTCCCTGCACCTCCCTTAACAGCCCTGTGCTGCCACAGTAAGCGGTGAGGAACCTGCTCTGGGGAGCTGCAATAACTAGCTGTGGGATTTTGCCTAAACTTGACTCTGCTTGCATTTAGGGAAGTGAGTCGGCTTACTCATGAGGCAAACCATGGCCTCTGCCTCTTCCTGTTCCACCACCTCAGTGCGGGTTTTGCTGACAGGTCCTGGAAAGCCTCTTCATCTGCCTCACGCACCCCCCATCACAGAATGTGCCTATGTTAACTACAGCAGCAACGGACCTCACACAACAAAAGAGTATTTCTGATAGAATTAAATCTTGCCAGAATGAAAATAAAATTCAACCTGGTATTTTCGGTAAAACAATAAAAACATGCCGATCAGCACCTTAACTACAAACAGCAAGATCTTTCACTAACCACCACTTTAGTGAAAGTGAGCCACAAACCAGTGCCTACACAACATCAACTATCACATCTGAACACAGACACTTCCCTGCAAGTCTCCTTCCAGGGCTTACACACCCTTTTTTACTGCTGCAAAATTGATGCATAGACACTTCTACTACTTGGCCAACCTGAACTTTGAAGAGAGATTTGTGGTGCAAAAATCTTACTTACAAAACACATTAAACCACTTTCTGTGGCATTAGTGTTTCCTTTCTTATGAATGGCAATTCAAATAAGGTTTTCTAAATGATGAGAATACACACATATTTTAATACACATAAAATTACTTAATAGGTCTTCACTAGTTTGTGCCACTTGCCAGCATACTAGGGTGGAATGTACCATACCAAAATAGATAATAATGCCCTAGAAAAATACAGAGTTGTAAAACTTTTGGAACAATTATCCAACAATAAGAATATGCCACCTTAAAGCTGCAGGCATAATTCCCATTCTGACTGGACAAGAATGAGAAGCTAAAAAAACCACTCCATCAATTTAGGGAGTCTGACCATAAACTTTCTGGGAAAACACTGCTTAGAAATGTCTGATTTCACTTACAGCTGTAAAAGTGTGGAATAACTGCTTCCACAGAATAAGAAACTAACCATCAATAACAGCATTGCTTAAGCCCAAATGACAATAATCTTTATTTCAGGTCTAGATTGAGCAAGTATAGAAACAAGTACCCCATGCTGGGGCTAGGCACACAGGACCTCCCTCCTCCCCAGTAAATAAATTATGGAAGCTGTGTGATGCTGCCAGTGCAAGTCAGTCGCTTCCCTTCGACCTGCACCTACATTCCATGTCCAGGTGTGAAGACGTACAGAGCCGGGGCAACAACCACCGGAGCTGTACTAAGAACCCTGACTTCATGCAGCTGCCGCTCACCTTCAGAGAGCAATCATGGCCAGAGAAACTCTAGCTCTGGCTTCAGCCCCTTCGAGTTGTAGCTGCAAGCGTTCGGTGCTAACCCCCGCCGTCCCAGGGCCTGCACCACGTTACAACCCCCCTGCAGCAGCCCTCACCTCAGCAAGATTGGAAGAAAAGCAACATTTCAATTTGCCATACAGTTTATTCCCAAAGACTGGTTTGGTTCAGCCTTGGCAAGTGTGGCTAGGCTACCTTCATGTAGCAGTTGTCCTCCTGGGCAAGGGCCTGTACAAGTTTAATTTTTTTCTCATTCTTCCTGTTGTTTTCTCTCAATAGTTCTACTGGACTTTTTTTAACTGCAGGTGCCAGTCCAGAACCCTCCCTGGAAACGGTGTGAGAATCAGGACAGGAGTTATCCACAAAAAGAGGAGGTGACAACTTGTCTGGGACCAGGAGCTCCAGGGGCTCTGCAGTTTTTCTGTCTGAGTTTAGCCCAGCGCTGTCCAGTGACTCTTCTGGTAAGCCAGCTGCTGAGCCACACCTCCTGCCTACCACATGCTTTATCACCTCTTTATTTTCCCCTGCATTTCCAAGTTTCCCCAAGTAGTTGTGCGTGTGGCAGTGAAAGGCAGTATTTAGTCTGTTGCTGATGCTCTCTTGCGTTCCTTTACCAGTAGAGTTAAAGCTGTCAGGTTTTGTCCCCTTTATAGTTCTTTCTCTGCTGTTAAAATCTTGACAGTTCAGCTCTACCAAATGCAACAGCTGTTCATCTCTACTGGTATTTTCATCTTTGCTATCACTAGACAGCTCATTAGAGTCGATGATCCAAAGGCTGCCATCACTGGTCTCTGTGACATTGTCACTAGAGGCGGAACCTGGGACAAGGCTGCAGTCAAAACCCTGTACAAGCACACACATGTGGTCATCTGTCCTCTGGTCAGGTTCACAGACGATGGTATCTGGAGGTGTTTCTCTCAGGTTGTTGTACAAAAGACAAATGAAGGGTTCATAGAATGACCTAGAAATAACTTCACTGTCATTGTCACTGTACATACCATGACATTTAACTGCATTATCAAAAGGCTGATACCCAGATGGTTGAGGTCCAATGGGGCAAGAAATTCTATTGGCCTTCTTTTGAACATTTTGATACATTACTTGCTTATATATTTCTTCCTCTGGTAGGAAAGCTGAAGTACTGTCATTTGTGTGTGTGGAGAAAGATGGAAAATCAGTATGTTCTGAACAGGTGTTTTGAAAATCAGGCTCAGTGCAGGGAGATCCGTAGTTGGCATAACATGTCTGATTGCTTGGGGGTTGATAAATTTGATCTCTGCAGCTAAGTTCTACTGTCTCTGAAAACTGTGTCAAAGGTGGTGAGGAACACATGTTTTTGAAACACTGAGTCAGGCTACTGTTAGCCACAGACTGAGACATGAGGCTGTCAAAGCTCTTATACACAGAGCTGCTTGGTTCCTTGCTTGCAGACACAAGAATATCAAAACTCTTGTACCCCGAGCCACAGGGCTCCACGGATGGAGAGACAAGGGTGTCACAGCTCTTGTACCCCGAGCCACAGGGCTCCACGGATGGAGAGACAAGGGTGTCACAGCTCTTGTACCCCGAGTCACAGGGCTCCACGGATGGACAGACAAGGGTGTCACAGCTCTTGTATCCCGAGTCACAGGGCTCCACGGATGGACAGACAAGGGTGTCACAGCTCTTGTACCCCGAGCCACAGGGCTCCATGGATGGAGAGACAAGGGTGTCACAGCTCTTGTACCCCGAGTCACAGGCCTCCACGGATGGAGACGTAAGTGTGTCACAGCTCTTGTGTGCAGGATTGCTTATTCTGTCTTTTTTGGTCCCAAAGGATGGTTTATTTGGAGATTCCTGGATCAGGACACACAAGTCATGCTGGCTTTCAGAACTGCATGGAAACAGGCTTTGATGAACCATATGTTGAAGATCTCTTGCATCCAGAGAAGCAGAATTTATGCTCGAGCTCCGATAGCCAGATTCAAAGGATTCTTCTGATTGTTCTGACTTCTTGCTGTCTGTGCTACAATTGTAGTTATCTTGAAAGGCTTTGGTGAAAAGGGAGACTGTATGAGAAATATCACATGGCTGCTGGCTCTGGGCTGCACTTTCTTTTGGACTTCGCTGTGATGGATTTTCTGATTCAAATTTCTCAAAGGTTTTATTCTCATCTGTGATGATGTCTGGGTCTTCATTGCCTTGCATGCTGTTTTCATCTGCCAGAAGATCAATGAACATCCTCGCTAGTGCATCATTGTGTTCAGTGTGCTCCCTGAAAGCACTGACACTGCTCTCACAAGGCTCAAACGTGGTCAGCTGGTCACTGGTCTCTTCCTGGCTCTCAGCCTCAACATCTGTCAGACATTCACAGATTTCTACAGACTCTTCAACCAGAATTGTCTCGGGGGTTAAATCTGCACTACTCCCTTTTGGGAGCCACTCTCCAGACTTGCTGTGGCAACTGCAAGATTTCTCAGCATTTCCGATGTTACCTTTTCCCTTGAAGTTTTGGCTTGATAAACTTTGAGCCAGACAGTTCTTGCAACTTCTGTTTTTGGAAGTCAAAAGGAAAGGACAGTTAATGTTTATGAAATAGGAAACAATTTTACGTTATAAAGTAGAGGTTTTTGGTTTCTTTTTCCCTTTATCTTACTTACATTTGGTTTTCCATGTGACTCTGCTTTAAGTCATGGAAAGGGAACTTAATTTCATCAATGTAGCACAAAACTGAAAACTAAAAAATATACAAATCAGATTTAGGACACATGAATTGTATTTCGTATCCCCTGCACTAACCAGACAATAGCACTTATTACATATTCTACATATGGTGATCAGGAAAAGGTATTTTTTGCAAAGTCTTTAAATTACCTTGACATTTTTTACAACCAAATGGCTCTTCGCTGGATTTGGGATTTGATCCCACCATTCTTTCTTCACTCTGCAAAGGAAGAATTAAAATTGTTTGCTTTAACTGCATCTTGGCTTCATCAGCGTACACTTCCCTCTTCTATTTTTCTCTCTTAGCCATCTGCATTCAGCAACAGGAAGTGCTTGATCTGTGCATCTCCAAGTGCTGCTTTTTATTAAACTAGTGCAAAGATGTTTATATGTTTGGTGCATGACTGCTCTGCACAACCAGTCACATGTTCTTCTAATCATGTTTGAAATGACGTGTGAAACAGATAGTACACCACTTTCACATCACCACTAAAAAAAAATTTAAAAATAAATACAGATATTTAACCATCATTACTGGAACTCCAGCAAAGACTGGGGTCAAAAACTGACAAACCCCGTAACTGCAGCCTGTTTTGGATGCTGTAAGAAGCCCATATGAGTAAGATTAATAGAGAATACTCAGTTATATATTCAGAAAATGACAGAGTGCAACTGATTTGTGTTTATAAAACGTTTGCTCATAGAGAGCCAGATAAAGGTGCTGAGGAAAAGCATAACATTAGATTCCTGTGCTACTGGGCATCCAGCTAAACAACAGCAATGCTGATAGCTGTGCAAGCTGCTACTCCACGAAACCTGCGAACAGTGTGATACATACTTGGTAAAACAGAAGTAACACATTACAGACACTGCCATGATCAGTATGCAGGATACAGGGACAGCCATCTGCAGAATGTCTTCAGCTGTTACTTGGTAATCTGTTAAATAAACAGATACAGCTACACGAGTATGCGCATAAATACAAGTACTGGCAAAACCAAATTCACTTCTCTTCTCCTGCACCTTAAAAAGATGCTCCTTTAGAGGATGTAAAAATAAAGCCTCCAGCAGACAAACACCAGAACACACAGAGCTAGCAGTGGTGATGGTGTCTGGCGTGTGTCAAAGACCAGCGCAGGTACTGCAGTCAGTCGCTGGCAGCGTTGGGAGCCGGGAGAGCTGTGTGTGCTGGGAGGCCATTTGTCGGGGACAAACCTGCCACACAGTCCCTAAAATGGCATTACCATCTCCACT
Organism: Athene noctua; assembly: GCF_965140245.1. NCBI lineage: Eukaryota > Metazoa > Chordata > Aves > Strigiformes > Strigidae > Athene > Athene noctua. The sequence continues at coordinate 20,248,886 of NC_134051.1, read as the reverse complement.
GTAGTACAGCTATGCTTCTTGTCCTCTCCGTCACTCCTCAGAGATTTTTATAAACCCTCAGGCCTCTGACAGTTAAAGTATCACTTAACTTGCAGATTAAATCTCTTGTTCATTTATACCCAACTTGCTCTTATGTCAATGTTGTTCTTCAGTTTAAATATCTCTTCTCCTTCCCTGGTGTCTACTTCACGAAATATTTATAGCGAACACACATCCCCTTTCAGCCTCCTTTTTGCAAGGCTAAACCACCCACCTTCCCTTGGGTCACCTCTTCCTCAGTTTCCCCAGGAGTTGCCTTCTTATGTTTAGTCTCTTTGTAAGCCTTAATAGATGTACCCAGAATACATTCAAAAGGATGAAGATGATGATTCTGCAACTCTCCTCTGAGAAGAGAGCAGCGGGGTATATGTGATATGCTTTACAAAACTGTACCATCCCTTTACCAAGCTGCTGTTTGTTACAATACCTACCATAGTGAAACTCAACTTCTTCGCTCCATTCACTCCAGTATGCTGGGTAGTCTGTATAGTTACACCTTACACTTGCAACATAATCATAGCCTCTCCTCAAGGAGCTTGCAGCAATTTCAAAGTTTTTTGCCTGGTAGTTAATTGCTTTTACAGAAACCTGAAAAGAAAGTGAGAAAGTTCACTTTGATTTCTTTGAGGTGAAGGGTTAGTGACAGCAATCTAATAACAAGTGTTAGGTGTTTCAGTGACCTTTCACAAGTGAATGACCGTGTATTTAATTTGCTCTGTGTGATACCGCATTTTGTTGCCATGAGTGGGTGGTTATCTGTGCCATGCACCACGCATGTTCCTCCCCTACCAGAAGGGGCCCAGCCCTAACGTGCTGGAATGTTCAGGAGGGTGTCTGAAATGCCTTAAGTGTGTCACGGAGTCATGAACAGCCTCCAGCTTCCTGATGTCTATGGAGCAAACGAAGTTCAGGGAACAGCAGCATAGCACTGTATTTTCAATCTCTGCCCTGTCACTGTGAGCAGCAGACCATTTTGGGGTGGCAGTCAGGAGAGTTTCAACCCTTCAGAGCCCAGCGGAACCACCCTGGGACAACGTGACCTGTGGCAAATGTGTGACCAGGAACACTGCGGGACTTGCCCTTGCTGGCCCTTACACCATTATTTATTAAATGGTTTCAAGTCTCTTCAGAGGACTTTTTAAACTCAAAAGCTCCAGAGAGACAGAAAATGAAAAGACTGTCTCTTACCTCTGTTGCTTGCTGCTTGCTCCAGTATTTCACTTCATAGATGACTGGCTGTCCAGAGAGCATGGATGGAGGAGAATACGCCTCCTCCCAGCTCAGGTTGAAATTACCATTTTCAACTTTCTTAACGGTAAGATTTTTGGGGGCCCTTGGCTTAACTGTATGTTAAAAAAACACAATTAAGGAGAACATGACAATGGGAAAGCACTGATGGAGAGAAGCAGACACACAAACATTCACTAGAGACCAAAATCTCATCACAGTCAATGCACTTAACCTTTTCACTATGCTGTAGCACAAGGATATAGAGGCCAAAACAGAGCAACAGCAAGGCATTCATTAACCAGCACTGAATCTTCGAGCTGGCTGAACAAAATGCAAGTTCACTGGATGCAGTTTTCAGCCTGGAAAAATGGGAACAACCTGCCTGTGCCCTCACAACAGCAGGTTGTGCTGTGGGGTAGGCACAGAGCTCTGACGGCCGGTGGCCTGGCTGTCCTGGCCACCCGTCTTGGAAACTGGTGCAGGCTCCTGTTTACCCTGCTGATAAGCAGCAGCAACAATCAAGTATTGTGAAAAGAACCAGCTTGCCAGTGCAGGTGAAAGCCTGCCTAAGGTATGTGAATGGTTTCTGAGTGCTTGAGGTGACAAGCACTGGGACAAGCACACTGTTCTAGACAAATCAGGTGCTTATAGAGACACAAACTGTACCTATGCTCTGTCCTGTGAAAGAGCAGAGTCATTAACTTTTCATCACTGGTTGTTACAGTCCAACAGCAATTACTGTAAAAATCTCTGTTTGGGGGCATGATTCAACTAGCATGAAAAATCAGAGTATGACAGAGACAGGAATGGAAGAAGTTTCAGTAGGAACAGCCTAGTGTCTCTCTAGAAATTGGAAGCAGCACATTTCTCTTTATTCTGGAATAAAAATAACACAAATAAAATGCACTAAAGACACATCTAAGGCCCAAAACAGCTGCTGGCTGGGAGCTGAGAGGGTACAGCTAGAGGAAGAATCACTCTCTGCTTGCCCCATTATTATACCATCTCCTTAAGAATCTACTCCAGAATCATGTTTCTAAGCCAAAGGGATTTTGCATTTAAACCAGCATGTTGCATTTCACCTCTGATAAGGAAAAACTGTTCCAGTGATGTCCTTGTGATAAAGTAAACAGACGTGAATCAGACGTCCTTGTGATAAAGTAAACAGTTTCTTACCAACCAGGGCTGGTGTAACACTGTAATTCCACATATCAGTCCCATTGAACGTTAGAGTTACAAGATAGGTGAGGGCTGATACAAAATAGTCTGGACATATTGTACATGTGCAGCTTAAACTGTCTTTTCCATTCTCAGGGACACACACGTTTCTGAAAAACAGGCAGAAAATTATGTGATATTTGGACAGCACGGCACACTATTTCTTGAAAAGGCGAAATCAAGCTTCCCAGTGTGTAGAGTTAATCAAATCAGACGATCTCAGTTCCTAAAAATCCTTAGTCCAAACAAATTCAAACCAAAACTGAGCTCCCCCAAATGCCCCTTGGATATCTGTATGACAATAATGAAAAACTTGACAAAAAGGCTAAAGATTGATCCCAAGAGGAAAAATTAACACCCTTTGTCACATTTCAACCTCTAAAGGAGCGGACTTACAGTTTGCTAGTAGAGGAAAAGGTTTACTACAGCCTATAAAGTGAGGTTATTTGGATGTCTGCGTGGAGAAATAATACAGAGCAGAATGGGAGAGCCCAGATGCTTCTTTCTTTGTAGGAGATGACTGGCCCTGCTGCAGAACAGGGACAACAGTCTGTGCTTGAACGCGGAGTGAGGCCGTATGCAGAGAGAATCACCTGGGCTCCCAAGGACAGCACCTTTCACACAGGCTACAGACTGGTAAATCAGGTGGGATTTCTTCTTAAGGAGGTAAAATTTTACATGAAAGGAAGGTTGGGTAAATTTATGAGAGCCCTACCACTCCTACGGGTAGGACTTGACCCCTTCTCTGTCCTAAGAGTGCAGAGAGGTCTGCAGGAGAGAACACTGCACGCTGAACAGAGTGCTGGTAACTGCAGCAACCCATTTTCCTCCTGGCAAGACAAATAAACTGGATTACTTTCTGTCCTGGACACCCATGGTAGAGAGAGGGAATCAAAGCTGATAATGGGTAAAAGATACATGAAGTTCCAACAATGGTAATGTAACATTTTATTAAACACTTACTTTGGAGAAAAATAGGTCCTGTAGGAGAGCAGGAATTCTCTGGAGCAATTAATTTGTGCAGGCACCTTCCAGTGACAAACCAGCTCTTTGTCATAGTCACTGAAACATGCAAACTCCTGTACGTGTCCTGCAGCCATAACTAGGGGGAAGCAGCACACAATGAGAATCAATAGATTGGACTAAGCAGAAACATTAATTTTTCCATCTAAACAGAGCTACCAACCCCCTATAAATTTGTTATTTTTTGTGTTCTGGATAAATGGAAAGATGCATGTCACCAAACGTCTCCACCTTTCCAGAGACATCTACAGTCTTGGAGAGGAAGGTGGTCTCGGGAGCAATATTGAAATAGAAAGGCACAACTCATCCAACACAGTCTTCCAAGCGTAGTGCTATCAGAATCAGATTTTCTATCTAAAACAGAGCGACATTTAATTATAAACCAGCATCATCGTATGTGTTAATACAGAAGGTTCAAAAACCAAAGTGCAGACAATTAACAGTCAGACCAGGATCACTGCCTACAGGCATGCGCTTGCGCTCTATCCACAGTGGTTCTAAGCTTCCCAAACACAAGCCCTCTGCCTCCCCAGAATGGTTCCCCAGTGCCTAGAAGATCTTCCTCTCACAGGCTTTCTTCTAGCATACACCTTTTCTCAATTTTGCCCATTATTTCCTGTTCTTTCTTCTATTTCATTGTTATGATAGTACTCTGAAACCTGGAGAGATCTGGCTGCATTGTTCCAGGCACAGAGAGGGGACAGAAGAGCCCAAAGTCCCTCCACTCCTAATGGTTGTGTTTACAAACTCTTCCACTGGCAGTATTTAAGAAAAAAATAGAAAGCACTGGTCAAAATAACTTTGTTAGAACTGGGAAGTGGAACACACAGCCTTCAGTATCCCTTACAGCCTCATTTTCCATTATTTCAATGCACTCCACATGAGTGAAACAAGGGACAGGAGAGGAGGAGCTATGTGACAATGAGGCCATGCTGTTATTAGGACAAAGAGCGTGCCAAACGTGGAACTGGAATGTGATCATTTCTAAATATAAAAGTCAGAAATAGCTAATACTTTTATCATCCCAAACAATTATTCGCCTTCTCTGATGTTTGAATTCTCTATTATTTGTAAATGTTAACAACACCTCCCTTTTCTTGCACAAGGTGTACCGATCTAAATCATTCCCTCCTGCTCTACATCCCAATTCCCTGTAAAAATTCAGAATAGCTTTGGCTGGTTTTCAGAATCCTATTCCCTGATATTTTTCTGATAGTTATCTAAGGGATTCTGACAGAAGGTTCCTGTGGCAATTATACAAGGGCCAATTTTGTTTACATGGCCCAGCAGGTTACTAACTCTCCAGTCTTGTCATTTACATTGCAAATTCAAGATTAAGGTGCCAACAGTTCACATCCTGTGAAGGCCCTTGTCCTTCAGCTGCTGCCGCTTCATGGGCTTATTCTTTCCAGTGGGTACCTAAGTTTCAGATTATTCCTCCCAAGCAAAAACTTTTGTGTCAAAAATACCTAATTTCATTTTGTCCTTCTTACATTTCTACTTTTCTGTAATCCGTTTGTGCTATTTATTCTAATATAACTTCAGCATACCCTGGCACAGTACAGTATCTGCAAATGTAATAAATGTGATGGTCAGAAGCCTTTTAGTGGCCACAATACGACATACAATGGGATTGACCACCAGACCCTCTTGTACTTCAATAAAAACCCAAATCAAAGAAACACTTAATTGTTTAGTACTGTCAGTGTATGGTCGTTCACCCTCATTAAAATCCCCACATCACTTTCGCTTCCTTTTCTAAAAGGCCTCCCACAAAACTTGGCTACCCAGCAGTCCTGGATCACCTGAGTAAGCTCAGTAACTTCAGCGAGGCTCACCCAGGCAAATGAGGATGTACAGCAGTGTCAAGGAACCATTTTAAAATTCTACAAAAATCATAATCTAAATTGTCTGGTATATTGACTGGTTATAAACCTAGAACTGACTGCAGCTCATGGTTTCATTAGTGTTCAAATATTTAGAAAATGTTTTGTTTTACTTACTAAGGCTAGGTATTTATCTTGTAGATAAGAACTATCAACTCATATCCTTTCTGGATGGCAGCACCTCATTTTATTTCCTTTTGTTCTGCATGGTTCCTGATTCTTCAAAAAACCCAAGAATCATCAGAAGAGCAGCAAGTTAAAGATCAAACTTCTGCAATACTGTAACAGTCACACTGCTCATTTATTTTAAAAGAGCCATCATCTATTTATCTGGTTGCTGTTGTTTGTATTTGTTGCCATTTGTATTTTTATTGTCAGTTTCTTTTTTTTTTTTTCCACTTTAAGATGCATTTTTAAAAGAAGTACTAACATTTTTAAGCCCTTTAAAGATGAACATCATTATTTTTCAAGACACTTACAAGAATACTTCAATTAAATGAAGTTCTTCCTGCTGTGTTAAGCTATGTATCTTGCCTTTCAGTGTCCTCATGTCTTTCCAGAACTCTAAATTGTTTTCTGTATTCTCTTCCTGTGACCTTCTCCCTCTTCTATCTCTGCTACACTGTGTTTTTTTAAAACCTCAGGTATTTGAGAATTTCCTTTTGAAACCACATACACTACAGAGTTTGTTTTCAGTTCATGTAGTTAAAAAAAGGGAACTGAAATACTGGATTTCTTTTTTAATCCTCAACTAGAATACCATGCTGAAGAAACTTAAAACTAGCTAACTAGGGGAAAAAAAATCTGTAAAATTAAACCTTGATAAAGATCATTTACAGAGTGTGGGATTACCTAGATCAGACGACACAGCCAATGCACTCTTGTAAACCTCTGTCCTTCTCACTAATTCAAATTGCACTATTTCATAGTACATAAGAAAGTAACTAATAAACCTTCTTAGAGACAGGCCATTTTTTATTTTAACTACTTTGGTTTGTTTTTTTCTTAAAAAAACAGAAAATAAAAAAAATGTAGACTGCTGTGGAACTATTTAAAAACTATAGAAAACAAAATGTAAGATTATTTTTCCAGAGAAGAAAAATGAATTGTTGGAAAACATGATTTTACATATCTAATAAAAGATACAAGGAAAAAAAATTGTCACATTCAGCTCCTGCCAGTTGAACTTCAGAAAATAACCATTATCTGATAAGCAGCATTTAGACTTAATGCAGCTACATACCCTGCCAGAGCAAGAGAACGGTGCAGTGAAGAACTCCAGGCCATCACGTGTCAGTCATCTGCCCCGGTACAGGCGCACGTCAGAGCACGTAATGTCTGACAGCAAACGCCTGCAAAATTTCTTCAAATCCCATCAACTAAACTTTCCAATTTAGTAATTCTGCATGCCTGGGAGCACGCGGACTGACAGGAGCCCTCTGACTGCAGAGCTACAGGCCCTACAGCAGAGCTATTCCAGTATATGGATATTTCTCACATATTTTATATCAGTTAATTGATGGTAGTAGTGTTGCCTACTAGTCATGGAAAAATGCTGTCAGATAAAAACTTCAGTATGACAGTTGAAACATTGCAGACGTACCTTCATTTGTTGTATATGAAAAGAAAAGGATCCACAGGGTATGCGGTGCGGCACTTGGGAGCCTTGCCATCACTGAGACTGGCCCGGTTCAGTAGGACAAGCTGTGCTGAAAATCTGCCAACAGAAAACACTACTATAAGCTTACATCAGTGTCCCAGCGAAGGTAAGTGTGTAGATCTTCCTACCACTCTGTCAGATGCTTGGATTCAGATCCTCTGCAGTGCCCCTAAAGCTTGCTCATGGAACAACCAGAAGTGTGGAAGAATAAGGATAATCAACTGTGCCAGAAGACTTTTCTGCAAAGTTGTAGTTACAGAGGATACTAAGCTGACATTGGCAGTGGAGCTCTTGTGGCTACTAGGAAAGCAAAGCTGCTAGTATGCAAGATATCTGAAGGGTAAACACTAGACCAAAGTCACTGACAATCAACATGGCACCAAAGCCCTATGATTCCACTCAGATGACTGTAAGAATTTAAGAATCAAGTGCCTGATCTACTGACTAAAACATTTTCCCCAAGTCCTATCACCAGTAGCCTAGGTAATATCATCCTCCTGAAAAACCTCTTAGCAAAGACCTCCGAGCCCTTCTCCACCAGAGTGCAGATTCACTAAACCAGTAAACAATTAAAAAGAAGTTGTAAAACACACACCTAATCATGACATAACCAGCACTTTGGAGAATGAAAATTATGGAGCTTTTACATATTAGAATTCTTTAAGCATAGTGAAGCTGTGTAAGTAAACTGAAACCAGAAGAAATAATTCATTTAAGACTTTCAAGAAACTTACTTCCCCAAGATTGTTTTGCTGATGCGACATAGCCACTTTGTGGAAGATCATACTCTGGATTAGCTACGGCTGCCAGCTTTCATGTCACTAGAAGCCTATGTGATGCATGTAAAATTCTGGTAGATTTGTAGGTGAAGTCACACTAACTAACACGGAACAACCATGACTGCATTCGGTACAAAGAGGGATAGAACCTGTCGATCAGCACGCCGTTCACAGGGCTCCCTCCCGCCCCTTCCCCGCTGCTTGCGGTGGTTCCTGGTCTCCCAGTACCTGTCTGCTACAGCTGCCCTGCTGACACCCACCAAGTTCCCAGGTGGCACCTTGGTTTGGATTTCAAAACCTCACGAATCTCGGGGTGACTAAGTGAAGGGGAGGGAACTTCTCAGATCTCTTTTAGCAGGAGTGGTGCGCGGCTTTCTGCGGAACTTATGTTAGATTTTGAAGTAGAAGAGACCACTGAAAGACGTTAGTTGGTGGTGGCTCAACACCCTCTGCTCCAGCTACAGCAGCAGAACGACCTTGGACGCTTCTAACAGCTTTGAGTTTCACCAGCCCACGAGACACAAGGAACAAGTCTGCTGTGGTATAAACTTATAAGGGATTATCTTAGGAAAAATTTAATGACCTTTTGGAAGTACGCATGTGGGCACTGTCTACATGTAAGGATGTGCAGCCTCAAAGGCATATCCCTTCAAATAACTCCTCTCTAAACCAGGGAAGATTCCCAAGCACAGCTGCTGAATATCTGTTGTCAAATATTCAAATAGAATAAACACAAGTTCAGCAACAGCCAGACTCTTTCTCAGTTGAGTAAGGGACAGAAATTTTAATTTTTTTTAAAGACAATCACACCTCTTATTGATAAATATATCTACATAAATCAAACTGTTGTGAAGTGTAGAAATAGAATCTTTTTTTCCAATATTTTTAGAAGTACTAGCACTTCACTTATGACCAATCTTTACTTCAGTATGTCAGATTCAGCTCCAAGACAATTACCTCATAATGCAAGTTTCTGCACTTGTCAGAAGTCACGTTTAATGACACTACATTTCTTCCATTCTCGTGTGCACGATTGACCTCTCTTTAAAACAAGCTTCTAAAGATTAAACATGGAAAATGTCAATCTTAGAGGTTAAGGTATAAGAACATTGTTAGCAAAAATAGCAGATTAGACTAGAAACTCTTTTGTGACTTTCTCTGGGGCAGTTACTGCTCATGTAGTAAAAAAGGACATTTGAAAGACAAATTTCTCGTAAAGAAAACTATTACGCAAGAGCTGAGCTTTTCACATTTTGGGAACAGACAAAACATGACTGAACACAGTAATAAATTTTTTTGAAGAGAATGTGAGTACCTTTGCTGCTACTCAAAAAGAGCAAACTGCTCCAGCATTAAAAAAAAAAAAAAATCCTTCTTCTACTGCTCCTTTTTCTTGGAATTTGCAGGAGAGGAAGTGTCTGCTTTCAACTCATTGTTAAGTAATACTGTCACATGACTGGAGTTCCAAGAAACTCTTAAAACTCTGGCAGAGAATCCTCTACCACATAAGCATGTATGAACTGGCAGATGGCAGAGCAAAAGCGTCTCCCCCACAGGAGAAGAGATCTGCACACGTGATGAAAATGGAGTTAACCCATAGCTCTAACGAAACTGTCACCATTTTTATCTCTTTTTTTAATAAGGGTAATGGACTATAAATCCAATGCAACGGGAGAAATTTTTAAAATGGCAATAGGTTTCCTGTCTGTTAGCTCTTAGGCTTTTCTTTTATATCAGATAATGAAATACCAATCTTGAAAAAGTATTTCACACGTATAGAGAATACTAAAATCACAGCAAAACGAGTAATCCCAATATATTTGAGGAAAGTAAGGTGCAAAGGACATAAGTGACTGACAAAGCCACGGAAGAAACCTCTATTGGGGCTAGGAGAGAGTCTACGTGAGTACTGGCACCAGTGATCGGCTTTGATCATTTATCATTTCCGTCTCTTGTAAAAAAAAAAAAACGATTGAAAAGATTTTGTTTATTATCAAGAGAAACAATAAGAACTTCTGGTCTGTGTTTCTAAATAAATTAGGGTCACATTTAGTCTACAGGTATAATTTGCAAAACTGTTAAGCTCAAAGAGTAACTCATGCCCAAAGACAGAGGTAGTCATTTCCGTTCAAGACTGCTTAGTTTACCTTTGTGGCAATCGCACAGGTAAAGGGCCACTCCCTATTTTAAAACTGGCCCTTTTATAATTAAAGTACATCTTGTCTTATTCTTTCTGGTTTAAAACACTGGCTGTAACTGCAGACTAAAACAAGATAAGCAGCACATAGCAAAGAAAAGCAAAACTTCATAAAAAAATTTGAAAAGAAGTTAGGGAGTAATTTCCATCTTTTTTACTGCTGCTTTTAATGTTTGTTTTTCTTTTTTTCCTAAGTGCCTACATAAAATAGCAGACTTACAGGAACACAGATGGCAATACCTGCTCTTTGACATGCCACGGGACTGCTGGAGGCAGCTGCACAACGCAGGCGTGCGCTGGAGAGCGTGGGGGTCTGACAAAGTGGGTTTTCACAGGAATTTGGAAGCTGAGGAGAGTCCTGTCTAGTACGTCAGGGAGGAGGTTCAGATGGAAGGGGAGACTGGGAGATATTTAGAAGTTCCAGTAATTAAGGATGGCAACTTTGGTCAAGGAAGGGCCAAAAGATAAAATTCAGTAGTTCCCACTTTGTGCTGCCGAAACAGAACAGCAAACTGTTCCCACGGGGCTCTTGGCCCTTCAGTTCCCACACCACTGTGCTCGTGTTCCCGCCGCGGACAGCGCTGGGCAGGCAGAGACTCCACTCCATGCCCAGATCCTTGGATTACAGATTCTTTAGTGGGGAGGTTCTGTCCCATTCTCTGTCTTGCAGGGCACAATACACACGCTATTGCTTACCCACACAGGATTTCCTGCAGCGTCCTATGGTCACCAAAGCAGGAATTTAATTTCAGAATGACAGATTTAAAGGAGAAAGACATTCTTTATTATTTTAGAATGAGTAATTTCACTAATATTTTGTTGTCATCCTCACGCCACAAATTCCTTCATGCAGTTTGGGACGCCTACCACTCCTGTCATCTTACACAGCAAACAGCATCTGTGTTTCTGGAGAGGGACAGGGCACATTTGAGTAAACGGCTCCTCATAAATACGAAAACAGCCTCTCAAAACGAGCACGTGGCTCCTCTTTAGAAAACTTGAAACTGGTCAGGTTTTATTTATGACTTAAACTGAAGTTTCTGCATTCCAACATATTTACATATTGAGATGACAGAAGTCAGCAAAGGGCACAACACCACGGCCTTTGGGCCTAGAACGGACGCAGTACTGTCACGTAGTTCGACCAACTGCAGATCACAGTCTGCAAGCAGGAGAGTAAATCCAGGTATTTTCTAATTTAAAACTGACAGAAACGATGGAAACTGGTTAATCCAGGCACGTTGAAAACGCCTGAAACACAGAGCGTGCAGAGCGCCCTGCCCAGGGCAGCCCCCTTCCCGCCTCCGTGCCCCGGCCGCGGGAGCTCGGCCCTGCTCGGCCCCGAGTCCTCCGGCAGCCGCCACCAGCCACCGCGACCCGGGAGCAGCCCCGCGGCTCAGAGCCCGGCGGGCGCGGCCCCGGCCGGGGCGGCTTCCCCGGGCGAGCGCGGGAGGCGTCGGCCGGGATTTCCAGCCCCCAGGAGGCTCCCGGGAATGACGCCGGTTCTGTCCCCAACGCTCCAAGAGGCGCGCCGGAGCTCAGCAGCCTCCAGGTGGAAAAATCGCTCCTGCCGAGGCCAACGCTCCCACCGCCGGCGCCCGGAGGAGCCGCGGCCGGTGCCGGCCCCGGGCCGAGCGCTCCCCGCCGCCCCCCAGCGCTCCGCAGGGCCCGGGGGCTCTTCCGAGCCGCCACCCGAATTCTGCCCGTCCCGGGCCACCCCCCGCCCCGAGCCGGGGGAGCAGCGGTGCGGAGGGCGGTCACGGGCCGCGTCCCCCGCCAAGCGCGAACCGCGGAGACCCCGCGCCCGGGCGGGGAGGACTAACCTGGTCCGGCTCCCGCTTGGAGCGGCGCGACGGGCTCCAGCGCCCGGGCTCCGGTCTGGGCCCGCCCCGACGCGGGCACCGCGCTCCGCGGATCCGCGTCCTCTGCCCCCGCCGCACAGCGCGGCCCGGCGGAAGCGGCCGCGGGCACAGCCCAGCCCGGCCCGGCCCGGCCCCGCCGCCGCCTACGCCGGGGTCGCGGGGAGGAGCCGCCGGCGCTTCCGGGAGGACGAGGGGGACGCGAAGCCCCGTGGCGCCCCTGCGCGGCCCAGCCGGGCCCGGGGCCCGTCCGGTACCGGAACCGTCCCAGACCGCCGGGACGGCGCGAACGGGGGCGAGGGCGGGGGGGGCGCCCCATGGGGCGGGTCCGCCCCCACACCCGCCCCGCAACTTACGTCACGGCACGGGGCGGGACCGGACCCGCCCCGCCGCCGGCCGAGGCCATCGATGCCAGGCGGGCACAGCGATCCCCGAGCTGCCGAGCGCGGGGGCAGCGGCGGCGGCCGGCGGGTGAGGGCGGCGGGGGGCGGCGGGGGCCCGAGCGGGCGGAGGCCGGGGGGCGCAGGGCCGGGCAGGGGGCGGCGGCTGGGGCCGTTTCCCGGACGGTTGCTCGTGGCTTCAGCGTGGCTGCTGCCGGCGACGGCGCCCAGGGCCCGGGCCCGAGGCCGAGCGGGCGGTGAGGAGGCGGCCGGGGCGGGCCGGAGCTCGGGGAGAGGCTCCCCGCGCCCTGCCACTGCTCGGGAGGCGGCGGCGGCGGAGGAGGAGGAGGAGGAGGAGGAGGAGGAGGAGGAGGAGGAGGAGGAGGAGGAGGAGGCGGCTGCCGCCGCGGGCAGGGCGGCTGTGCCCAAGCCTCGCCGCGCTTTCGCTTGAGCAGCTCCCGCGCCCGGCCCGGCAGCGCCGGCGGCCCCGCGGTGCGCCCGGGCGGGGGGGCCGGGGCCGGCGGGGGGCCGCGTCCCCGCTTTCGGTCCCCCGGGGCGCGGTCAGCGGCTCGGCGCGGCTGCTCAGAGACCGTCCGTGTGCCGGGGAATGCAAGATGCAGAAATCCCGACGCACAGCGGCGGGTCCTCCGCTTGGTCCGTCATTTGGCCCTTTGCCTGGGAGGAGTCTGGAATCTTCTTTGTTCTGTGAACTACCGACGATGATTTGGCTGTTCTCCAGTCAAGGAATTCCCTGAGATGCTTTTATTTAGCTCTGATGTTCTTCAGCACTTTTAGAGGAGGGTTTTCTGTCCAAAGTCAGTTCCACTCTAAGTAGACAAGTTATTAGGACATGCAGGTAGGCAGAAGCACCTAACACAAAGCCGTGGGAGGTTTCGGCTGGCTCTTGCACAGACAGCACAACGCCTGCATTGTTTTATTCTGTAGCTAAAAGTTGTTGGACTTTTGTTTTGCATCCTTCTCCTAGAACCTCAGTGTCAGTCACCATCTGTATTCTGAGGACAACCTGGGAGATCTGCTTTTTTTCCCCGATTCAATGTTGGAGGGTTTAATTGGCATCCTCTCTAGGCTTGGACTGTGTATTTTTAATCTGCATGAACATGTGCATTAATCCCAGCTTGCACCTCTTGCAGCGTTTGAAGCCCGGTGGGGTATCGCCATGGCAGCTCAGATGACAGATGCTCATCGACGGTTCTTGCAGGTCCTGATGTCTCATGGGATAATGGAAGGATCAGAGGCCAGGAAGCTTCACAAGTGCTGCTGTGAAATACATAAAGGTATGCTGGGAGATGGAAGAACCATTTTTTTTTTCCTGATGCAGTTTACAAATAAGTAGATTTCTGAAAAGCGTACACCATCCAAAAAAAGTTTAAAAACTTTAATGATGTGAGCTCTCTCTTTCCTAAAAGATCAAATAACACAGCAGTGAGGAAATTTAAGTTTTAATCAGGTCAGACTCATACAGAGCACTTTTTATTTTAGCAAAGATGTTTTTTGTAGGTTATATATTTTTTTAAAAAATTGGTTTTGACACTGAAATTTCTAGATTGTTTCCCTTCATACTTGTTTGGAAAGGTTTCCTTTGGAATATCATATGAAGTGTATGGTGTTACCCATCTTGAGTAAATCTGTCGTGTCTGACAATTACACAGTTAGTTTTAATATATGCGATCCCAAGCTGAGTTTTATGGCACATTTGGTCGTATACGATCAGATCTGTTTGAAGTTCACATTCAAACTTGAATAGTGCAGAAATGTGTAATCAGCTCGATAAGGATTTTTTTCAGAGATCTGCTTAGAGATCAGAGATCTCTGTTGCATCTTCTTTGATTTTGAAAATGTGCTGGGCACAAACAGAAGTAAAGCTGTAACATGTTTAGCACTAATTATCAGCAGGTATTAGATGTGTCAGTTGCTGGTTCCCAGAGGATAGTGAAAGAATGAAATTCTTCAATTTTCATCTTTTCCTTATTTATGAAAAAAAATGAAAAGAAATGTGTAAGAACAAGAAGAGCCTTTTAAAAGCAAATACACAAATGCTGTTGAAATTAGTGACTTTCAGCCATTACTGTTGAGAGGCAGATAACACCAGCAAATGTTTACATTTGTTTACATTACACATTCTGAGATGAATATGCACTGGATAGTCTCAAGTTATTTTCTGGTTTTGTAGTATTTATGACTTTAAAAATAAAAGCCTTCGCAGTTATTTGGGAGGTTTAGTCGGCTCAGGCTGTCTGTGAGGCTGAGAGCTGGGCCAGCTCTTGCTGGTGGCAGGTACCGGCCCGGCCGCCGCTGGCTGTGCTGCCCGCAGGAGCAGAGCCTGTGGGCACTGTGCCCGGCCTGTGCTGAGCTCCCTCTCGCCTCGTGTCCACGAGCACCGTCCCGTCCGGGTGACCGTGCTCACTACGTGTTTTCTTTAGAAGTCAAACAGACTTCACAAGTTTTCAAACTCTCCCGAGCCAAGAGAGCTTGCTTCAGCACCTGTCCAAATTTCTGACTAAAAAATGGAAGTGTGGAAAAATAATGTTGCTTTTTACAGGTTTAGTCTTGTATTTGTGAAAACCAAGCCCCTCTGATTTGCAAAAGAATAAATGCTAGAGGTGGCCTAAGCCAGCAGCACAGCTGTAATGAGTTTGTTGTGTGTTAAGAACAGAGAACCTTAAGAAAAAATGCTTTACAGCTAGATCGTGTTGTCAGTGTGCAGGATCAGTGAGCTGTGCTGCAGTAAGAGCTGACGGTTGTTCCTTAGGAAGGTTTGTTTAATAGAAGGATTTAGAAAAAAATGGCTCCGTTGCAACTGCTGCCTACCAAGAACTTCATCTTTTTTCTGCATAGTGACAGTTGATGTGCAATGGAAAAGTTTGTGAAATTACACAGATACTGTGTGGGAGTTTGAACTGTCACCGTTTTATCAAATGCTCTACCTAGGAAAGCTTTTTGTCACGTTGGGAGGCAACAGGGTGTTGAACTTGATTCACTGAATGGAACACTTGGCCCCACATTTGTTTTATGAACAAAAGAACCAGCAATTTGACAAACCCATCCTTGTTGGGGGCAAAGTTAACAATATCACAATTTATGAGATCATGGTAATAGCATTTTTATGAGGAAACTCAGCTTGACTGGACTGTTTCTAGATGAAGTTCTGATTTTGATGTAGTTTTTTCAAATACATCTGAAGACTGTTTAGTACAATCTGAACAATAATTTTCAAATCAGATCAAAGCTAATGTTACTAAAACTAGCTGCTTTGAATTCCTTCCTTTCTCCTGCAGGTTGTAAGCATTATGTAGCAGGGCTGTCTCCTACCTAGGACGCTGGTTTCCTTAAATACAGAAGGATAACAAAGGTGTGTCAGGTGAATTCATACAGTAACCAGCCTGTGCAGCCTCTGAGCAACGATCTGAAAACTGTCCCTCCTGGTGTTCAGCACATTCTCTTGTTCTGGTGTATGTCAAAGCCCTGAGCCTTCTGGCCACGAGACACCTTATTTTTTTGTGTATCAGTCACCTGTGTGCTTCCTGGGAGCAGATGAGTGTCTGTGCTCAACTCTGCTCTGGAGGAGAAGGCCCAGACGTCTGCCGAAGCGCTGCGTGGGCCGCGGGAAGGCGTTCGCTCGAGTCAGGGTGCAGGCTGCAGGCCTGTGGCGGAGGTGATTATAACTGCTAATGCGTTTTCACTGGAATCCCTCGATGAATGCTGTTTGTGTCAGCACTGTGTTATGGGTTCTCCAGTTACAGCAGGACCAGAGGGCACGCTGAGAGCCGCCTGGCAGAGCTCTGGCCTTGGGGCGGGGGCGCCGGGCACTCTGGGCACCCCCTCGGGGTGGCTGTGTGCCCCGCGGGGGCAGGCTGGCTCCTCCCCTGCCTAGTCCGGGGAGCGGCGGTGTCCGAGCTGCCTCTGGGGTCCCTGTACCAGGCACTGGCTGTGGGAGGATGCACAGAATATTATCTGACCCTGACCTCAGCCTGAAATTAGGAAACAGTAACAATAGGAGAGTTTGTAGTTATTTTTCCTGCTGTCCCCCAAGCCAGCTGAAGTTCTTCAGTAACTGAAGCTCCGGGTTTACACTACTCTGAACAGTACAGCTGGAAAGATGGTCCCTCTCACCTGGAAAATACATTTCTCTCTGTAATAGCGTGACTTTTTTTTTTTTTTTTTCACTGGATGGTCATTCACAAGCGTTTTCTTTGCCACATCCTTCAAGGCCAGAAGGTTAACAGAAAACACAGATATATTATATTTTGCTATATTTTTGATGAACTTAAGGATAATTTGGATGGACAAAATCAGGTTGCCTTTCAAACCAATGGCTGTATTTATTGAAGGATGATATTAGGTAATATTTATAAAATTATAAAATGTAACTGTGTATTAAATTACAGTGAAGTTCATTAGAAAAATGGCTGATACAGTCCATATATGAAAGGACGTTTAGGAAAATGGAAGAATGAGAGAAAACTACTTTTTTCCTGCCTGTTTGGATGTAAAGAAGGAGTGTATTGGGGATTGTATCAGACTGGCTTCTGACTATGTTTTGTATTTTATTTAACTGCCTTGGTGGCCGAACTTGGAAGAAAATAACTGTTAGTGTCAACTTTAGTCTACAGCCATACCACTTTCTTAAGCATCATACATTTCGTGCTTGCCTGTGGAAAGACCCACTGAATTAATGATACATGAGAAAGAGGGATTCACAGAACTGACAGGTATTTTTGCTTTACATGTTTCTCAGGCCTTTTAGTACTTAGTATTCTAGGAAAAGCCCCAGCAGCTGCTCCTGTGAGTGACCCAGGGTGCTCATTATGCTTTTATATTGTCTGCAAACTTCAGCTAGGGCTTAGGGGAATTTTTCTTATCTTTTTTGCAGATAACCATCTTTTTTATCAGAGAAGCGTTTGCATTGCAAAACAACAGGGAATGCACTGTACTGTTGTTTTGATATTTTGCTTTATAGTGCATTAAATATGCCAAAACTAGGAAAAGAAAACATGGCTCTTGGCTCCTCGGACTAGTCATTTTTGTGTAGACAATGAAGAATATCGCAGGGACCGGGGAGGTGAGTGTGGGTACGGGCAGCGGGATCCCGTCATCCCTCCGCGGTGGCACCACGAACGCTTTCACTGCGCTGCAGCGGCTGCTCTTACGTGTGGCAGGAGGAGCGAAAGCTGAGGAAACGTTTTGGTGAGGATGAGGTGGGGTTTTCTGGTGGAAAGCTGCGCTCTCCCATCTCGCCTCCCGTCGCTGGTTGCGGAAGCCGCGCTCTTGCTAGGCTGGGTAGTGCTCTTGTATCTTGTCACCACACTGCCCACGCTACAGGGACTGAATTCTGGTTTGACTCTGCACTTGTATCTACTTACCCATAGAATTTAAGGTCAGAACCAAGTAATCTGTTTTTGTGTCCCATGTAATGCAGGATGTATTTTCTGCTAAATATTTTTTGCTGCATATCAGATGCCTTGTAGATGAAGGAGATAAAGTGGAGAGAAGCTTATCAATTACTCATTTGGATGTTTCGGTAAGAAAGACTATGTCCCTTGTGTCAAAATTCAATACTTCTTGTGTTAAGACTGAAAAAAAGACTGGGTGTGCCTGTCTCAAGTTGTACTGGACCAGCATTGTGGCAGTGTAGGTGTCAGTCATCACTCAGTGGCTTGGTGGTCACACTGTAAAACTGAATTTGTGGCTGCAAGTCCTTACTGGAGTTCATGGGTGAGAATCCATCTGCACCATTTAACAGTATTTTCCCTCCCTGAGCTCCTTTGTGGGCTGATGGGTTTTGCTCTAGGTTGTGTTGCAGTACACTACCAGAAGCAGCTGACAGGCACCAGGCAGGTGACACGACGATTTGACACAACTACACTTGCTTTAATGTGATTATTGTTCTTGCTCTGTGTTGGTTTTCTTCACTTAAAGAGTCTGACAGATCAGAATCCTGAACTTTCTGGGCAGGAGCATCCTCTGATGGATGTTTTTGCATTGCACTACCCTACCTAGTGGGGTTTTGGGAGTGACTTTTGTCTGATGCTGTAACACAAGTGGTTGACTCTTATACAGTGTGAAGTTAGTGATAACTAGTAGTATTTTTGAGACATCATAATTTTTCTGTTAACTCTGTTTTTTAAACCCCAGCCTGCTGAAGTCAGCAGGAGTTTTGGCGCTGACTTGGTGTTGTGGGTGGGAGCGCTTGCGGGCTGGCGCTGGTGCTGCTGCAGGCAAAAGCCACAGCACGTGCTTCTACAGAGTGCCTGGAGTCCATCTGCATTACTGCCAGGACAGGACTTGTGCTCGTTGTCAGTTTGTTTGTAGGACATGACACAAGATACTACTCGTAGTTCTACAACAGTATAATTTTAAGCTTTCTGTTATATAACTTGATCACTTACATGCCATTAATTTGTGAAACAGAAACAAGGAATCCCTTGCGTGTAAATGAAAGAAAGCAAGTATATTTTTTGGGTTGCGTACAGTAATTTTCCTGGCCATGTTTTATTTTCTGTTCAGCTTAGTTCATTTCACTGTAATTAATGGATGAAGCGGTGGGTTGCAAAGAGCGTGGCAGGATGTCTGGACTCTCCCTCTGACCTCTGTCAAGCACCTGAGCTGCTCTGAAGCCTTGGCAGTCAGCAGCACAAGAAAACGATACGTCTGCTGAGTGTAACAGGCCTGTTTGAATTCTGCCCCACTAACTTTTAGCTTTTACCTAGGAAAAAAATGTTTGAGCAGATAAACCATAAAAAGATCTGCCTGGTGGGCTTTTTCTTATTTATTTTCAGTCTACTACGCACATGATAAACTGGATCATTTCATCACCACTATTAACAGCCATCTCCAGCCGTTGTTTATGCAGATCCGGAAAGGCATGTCGGAGGGGGACGGCAGAGCACACTACGCCCTGGTGAGGACGTGCCTGGTCCCGCGGGCAGCTGCTGGGGAACAGGGAGGCGACGCTCTGGGTGCGCGGGGAGGGAGCGCGGCACCGAGGGCTGCAGCACCAGCTCGGTGATCTAGCAGAGACGTTGCTTCAGTGCTGAACTGGGATTTCTTTTTCACAGGATACTTTTTTTTTCCCCAAGATGACTTTTTAAACTAGAAACCACGGAGAGCCCTCCAACATTAGTTTTCTTTTCCTCTTACTCAAAAATCAACCTAGCATAAAGGTTGCCAAGGAATGGCCTATGAAAAGCTTTCCTAGGTGCTCTGCAGTGTGCATGTCGGAGAGGGAAGGTTATACAGTAATTTCAAAAGACCATACAGGAGGTATTCGAACATTAGCTGCTGCTTTTAACCTTTCTGGGCCATTTTGCCAATTAAGTTGAGCTATTAATAAGTAGCAGTAGCATGTGCAATAAGAATATGAAATGTCAGTAATTATTTCTTACACTGAAACAAAAATGTGCATGGTACCACAGTTACTGCTGCTGTCCAGCAGAGTCTCCTGGTGCAATGTATTAGTTCTGCTCTACAGAACTTTTCTGTATTCGTTCTGTCGCGCGGAGGTTGGGTGGTTTAAGAGCTTGGGCTGGGCAGAGGCTGCTGTGGAGGGCACGTAGCTGGAAGGACGGACCCAAGGGCCATCTGTAAGGAACAGCCTCTTTCACCCCTTAAAAGAAATGATGTTTCTGTTAATTGTAAGATGATGTATTTGTTACGCCAGAGGATCTTTTACAATTTATGGTGTAGAAATACAAAGGCACTTTAATTTCAGTTTAAGTTTGGGGTTTTTTTTGTAGGTGAATTTGGCAGAAACTGAAATAACTAAACTGGCATCTGACTATGCAGAAAATGAATTAGAATTGTTCAGAAAAACAGTAAGTATCTCAGTTATTAGTTACTGAATCACATTATTTGTGAAGGTACCATCTTAAAATGACTGGAGAAGGAAACGAATGGAGATGTGGTTCAGGAACCAGTTACTGTCTCACCTCAGTTTATCCCAGATCACACTGGGGGGCGGGGATGGGAGTATGTGCAGGTAACGAGTGAATCCCTGTCAACAGTCACCTGAAATCAGCCACGGGGGTGCTCCTTGGAGTCAGTGACCTGACAGACCTGCTTTTTGTCAAACACATTTCTTCAGGATTTTCAGTTGTGATTGTTGGGTTTTTCACTGGCTTCAGTAGTCCACACATTAGATTTTAATGCTAATAACACACAAGTCAGATTTCCTGATTTGAATAGAAACTTTTGTCTATTGTCATTGCTTAGCCAATTAATTCTGTGTCTAATAGTCAGAATTCTGCTTTCTGAACAAGAAAAAACACTGAGAATTTTTTAAAGTTCCAAATAGAACTATTGGGCTGAGATTCCAGGACATTCAGTGTCTAATTTCTCATCAACAACCGATAATGTGAGTTGTGATCAGAGCTGTCTATCTTGTGTTTTAGTGAACTGTTCTCATAGTGTCTTGAACTTTGAGGACTTCTCCAGCCACTAGACTTCTAAGATTTATTTTTTTTACACTCATTCAAATAAAATTTTCAGTATAAACTGGGAAGAGAGGCGTACTGACTATTCTGTGACAGCTGCAGGTCTAATCTACGTGGATAGCACCCAGGATTTCCCTGCCTCGTGAAGCACCTTTACAGCCACGTTGGCAGCGTGGCGCTGGCCCTGTCGTGGCACTCGTTAACTACTGGCATGAAACCAGCACCCTGCTCTGGGATAACGAGCAGCAGGAACGCTCCCAGTTAGAGATTCTCTGAAGACTGGTAATGCCGCTACAACCTTCAAGCGCCAGGTAGTTCAGCTGTACTAACTACTCCAGGGGGACAAACTTTAGTAGTGAGAGATTTTTCCTCAGAAGAACCTTGACAAAGAGCAGATAAAACTTACCCCTGCATATGGCCCAGGGTCCCTGAACGCAGCTTCACGTAGGTAGTGCTGTACAGTTCTGTTTGTGGAAAAGTTTTCTTGACGACGATTAAAACTGTCAACAGCAACTGTTTCAGCTTTTGGCCTGTTTTACAGTTCTGGCTCAAACCATATACTGTGGTGTGTCTCATGTGTGGATGCTAAAAAAGCTGCACATTACTGTAAGGTGTGTCTGACTGCATGGGTTTTGTTAATAGTTGAAAATGTTTCTTTCCGTAGATGGACCTAATCATGTTATCAGAAAATGGCTTTGCCTCTTCTACAGATATTTTAAACTTGGCTGACCAACTTAAGACAAAGAAAATGAAGAAAAAGGAAGCAGAACAAATGCTGAAAGTTTTTGTGGAGAATAAGTGGCTTTCTGAGGTAACTGCTGTATTTTTTCCAGTGTTTGTATTTCCATAGTTCCAGCTATTTTCTTTTTTATGGATGTGATGGTACGGAGCTGTTCTTTAATGATGGCAGAAACGGTTTTGTGGGACTGTGCTTATTGCTGCTCCAGTGTTTTTTTCCAGAGAAAGGTAATGCTTTTACAAGGAAGCGGCCCCTGGGTAGGTCTGTTCGGGACAAGGCGGCTCAGCTTTTCGTACCTGCATGACCTGGACAAGAGCTGGGGGAGCTCCCAGGGCGGTGGGCGCTGGCAGTTACATTTAGAACATGCTGAAAAGCAGCGAGGCCAAACATGTTGAAAATTCCTGTACCAGGAAGTGCCATTGTGCACGTTTTTAAATCTCTTTTACTTCACGAGGGAGGAAGTGAGATCAGTGACCGTGTGGACACTGTGGGTGCTTGCCAAGGCAAGTGAGAGCTCAGTCCCTCTCCTAGATTCATCGCATCACAGATTGGAACCTGCTGCCACACATTTACTGATGTTAGGGTGATTTAGCAGAGACTTTCAAAGATACCTCAAGCAGTAAATGCTTGGATTTGCTGAAAGCCAGCAGAATTTCCACTAATGTGCAAATGGAGGGTCCCCAGACTGCACATCTCTGTTAAGGAGAGCATGCTTGCTCATCTGAACCTTCCACAGACTAGATCTGTTAAAGGTGTCAGATCTTTATTCTGATCCTCTAAACAAACCATGCTACTTCAGCAGTATTTTAGCTTTGCATTATATCGGTGTCAGCATGTTAGCTTCACAATGGCAGAAAGAGGTGGATGTCAAATGCTCGTGAGCAGGTGGTTAGAAAGTCAAAACAGGTAAAAGGAATTAAAACACATTCATTTCACCACTTGTTTTCCTAGAGAAATGGAGAATATACTCTGCATACTCGCTGCATAATGGAGATGGAACAGTACATTCTCACCAACTATCCAGACACGGCGAGGAAGTGCAACATCTGTCACACCCTGGCTGTGCAGGTAACGTTGGTTTTACCACAGCAGCACCTCCTCGAGTGCTTCTGTGGTCACAGTTGAAGTGTCTGATACCTGCCTGAGGACTAGGCAGGCACTGGAAAATTCTGCTCTTGTAATTTGGAAATGGTGCTCATGTATATAAAGAAAATACTGCCCCTCGCCCCCCCCTTTTTTTTTTTCAGTGTAGGTATTTTATCTTGTCTTTAGAAAAAAAAACTTGGAGTGGTATATCCCCCAGTATAAACTGGGAGACAGTGAGCTCACCCCATGAGGAACATTACTGTGCCATCTTGCTTTCCAAAGCCAGCAGGCTAGAGACAGATACCTCACCCTTGAACAGGCCAACAGTCAAGTGTTCACTGTCTTGTCTTTGGACCTTAAAGCCAGCAGTCCTCACATGACACACTCATCTTTGGCCCTGGGAGTCTGGTTCAGGAATTACTCGTGCCTGGATCTCCAGAATGACCACGTATGCTTGTGGAGAGCACCTACAGCACTGTACTGCGACAGCTCCACGTTACCAGTTTAGCCTTGCCTAAGTCGTTACAGCCTGAACTCCTGTTCTGCAGCCACAGCATCCTCTTGCTCCTTGACCCTGCACCTTCTTGTATTCCCATCTAACGTGCTTCCATGTCACTTTTTCCATCCTAGTTGGTCTCCTTCATTGCACCCAAATAGCTCATTGTTTTTCAAGCTAAATTCTGTCCATATAGGGAAAGGGCATTTCCTAGTCTCCAGGAAAATATCTCCTTCCATCACTTACCAGCCTTGACTCTCAAGTATCTGCCAACTACCCTGTGAAGTGTTCTCTGGAGCAGACACTGCGTGTCTGCTGCCTTTTGCAACAACTTTGTATTAAACTGAAGGACAGGTTAGAAAGATCTCTTTTTAATCAACACTTCTGATTTCAGAGCCAAGTATGTGAATCCTGTGGAACTGGAATGCATTTACCTTGTGTCAGAAAGTACTTTAAAGCTCAGACTGAGCCACGCTGTCCACAGTGTAACACCACCTGGACCTGTGACATTCCAGGTACTGAGCAAGCTATTCTAACAAAAGTCGAGTGTGGTAATATTAGAGAATGGACTGACACTCAGTGGCACTGCCTGTATTATTTGTAACTGTAGCTGAGTGTCAGTTATTGCTGACCCCAGTTGCGTTTCAGGCAGTACCAGACGTGGGCGAGCGCTGCCGTGCTGGGAGGAAGCCCCACAGTCACCGGCGGGTCCTGTGCGGGCGGAGGCTGGGGGGGACAGACACAACATGACACAAACTCCCGGAAACACCGAGTTTCTAAGAGCACAATCTGCTTGGAATTCCTCTATTTAGCCAGGGAAATTGGACATTCTGAACAGGAAACATTTTAAAAATATAGACGTTATACAATATAACCCTTTTTTTGTGTTGTTTGTTAACCTTCCTTTTGTTTTCTTTCCAGGTGCATGTCTGAGAGACTCCCAGTCACCATCCGGAACGTGGAGAGCAGAGAAGAGCTTCACTCTCAGCACTCGCTGAGGACAGGGAAACCTGCTTCCACCGACATCCGTGTTCCCCACTCTTGCAGAATAGCCAGACTGTACTCATTCAGTAACGGTGTATTATTCAGTGTAGTTCTTTTTTCCTGAGTTTTATGAATCTTATAATAAAACTATCATTGACCGACCTGCTCTCCTTCAGAGTTACATCTGCACAGCTTTCTGGGAGGCTGTTCTGTTTTTGTAGTTCTCCATATTCTTGGGTTGGGACGTGGTGCATGTCTGGCAGTGAAGGATGCAAATGTTTGACTGGGCAAAATAAGAATTCTCTCAGCTTGACTGGGAAGGGGCAATGCCAGCTTATGTCTGGAAAGTGCTGACAAAATTAGCCTTAAGATTCTTTTAGTTTTTAGTACTAGCACTTCACTCCAGTTTTACGTAAGGATGCTTTTCCCCTTAGAGGGACCTGGAGAGGACTAGCTCTTGCCAGGGCAAAAGACAAGGCAGCGTATCTTTTCCTTGGTAGAAACGTGTGGCACTGCAGGAGGCAGAGTCAGCAGTTCAGGTGATGGTTTATCAAAGGATGATTAAGCTTCAGTTTATTTAACTGCAATTAAACTATGGATTAACTACAATTAATTATGTTCCTAGGCCTTAACACCAGTAACTTTTCCCTGGTGTTAACTGGTATCTTCCTTCACGTTAGCTTTATTTTTTTTAAACTTACTGAAGCTTAGGGCAGCACCATCCCTCCCTGTTATGTAAGTCCAGTTTTTACTGTTACCAAGCCCAAGCAGATGACCCTGACCTGCTGTTCAGTGTGTTGGGGAGCGGAGTCCTGGCAGTGCCCACGTGCAGAGCTGCTCAGAGGCACATACGGGGCGGTGGCCCAACAGAGGCTCTGCACGAGGCACTCCTATCACACACCCACAGAAGTAAAGTGGCTGCAGCATCTTTCCACTTACCCACCCAGCTTCCTCCACCATGCTGAAGTGAGAGTTCATTGGACTTTTTTTGGTTTTAATCCACTTCTGACCTCTGGACAGGGAAGAACATTCTCATGCTTAAAAAGAACTCTCTCATGAGAAGATGCCAGATGCTCCTTTTTCTGCCTGTTAATTCCTACTACAGTGCTAAGTTCAAGCATTCTTCAGACCTATGACCACCAGAAGCTGACAGAGAAGCTGATATCGAGCGATTGTACATAGTGCCAGTATTTAACTGGAATATACAGAACCTGCCCAGGCATCAGAATACAGGACTGAAATGCTGCCTTTTGGAAATTGGGAAACTTGTCTAAGTCAGGGTTTTCCACATCAACCTGTAAGAAACCAAAAGAATCATCAGTAGAATGTCTTTGATCAAACATGATTTGATAAAGTTACATTACTGATATTAAAATTTCAGGCAACTATTTACCTGACTAGTGTTGTGAAGAATTTGGCTTTCATGTGGGTACAGGTTTTCTGAATCTTGTGGTGAATAGAGACGGATATACTTTCTTCCAAACACCTGTATATGAGACAGTAGATGTCTTCCATCTGCCATTAACCCACACGTTACTGGAAACTGTGGGCCATAGCTGGCATTTCACAGAAAAAGCACCTTACTGCAAGTAACGTTGTTATCTTTGTTAGTAATAAACAGACACTGCTATAATAAAAAGCTAAATCAAACTACTGGAATTCAAGTACCTGCTCCCTTGGAGCAGATAAGAATTTGAAATACAGAAAATGCCTTTAGCCAAATGACACTGAATTCAAGGTTTAAGGTACCCAATTAATCAATGTTATTTGGGCTCTACGTTGCTAGAAAGTGATTAGAACTGGGGATAAGGAGGGTGGGCCCTCAGTGCAGCTCAGCGAGCCAGCAGCAGAGGTACCCACACAGAGCGACTGCTGAGCTGCCCCGTGCTCCTCTGGCTCTTCTTTCTGCGCCATCGTCACAGCAGTTCTCTCACTGCAGCACTTCATGGGACGACAGGAATTGGGGCTGCACCGAGCTACACCGAGGTGTGGGGAGGAACAAGGGCCGAGGGGACATTCGCGCTGCTTCTGCCGGGACCCGGGATGTGGCCAAGGGCCAGGCATGATCCTCTTTGTTTGGCACCGTCACGTTAACGGTAAGTCAGTACTCTAACCGCAGCACCCTGGGGGGCATCACGCTACTCAACCAGTCCTAACCCAGCTGCTTTTCCTCTCTGCCTCAACATCCCCCTTCCCTGAGATCCACCCCCAAGCCGTGATGCCCGATGCTCAGAGCCTGCTGCCCTGAGGGCAGCACATGGATGCTCTCCAAAGGCTGGATGAGTCTCCGTGTACCCCTGCCCTGTAAACTGAGTAATGGGCCGCCTCAGTGAGGAGCTCTCGTGGCCCGTAAGATTACACCGAGTATTACGTTGCAGTAGTGACAAATGCAAAAGAACAGCACAACAGCATCTGCATATTCTCTATCCGTCAGTCGTTCAACAAGTTGTCCACTACCCTTGTCTCTAGCACTTACTCAGTGTAAGCAATTTTTCTAGCTATAGCGTTAATGGCACGTGTAGATAATTAAAGTACAAACCTGGGCTAAAAAATTTTGCTGGGGATCCTGATGAAGAGGTGAGATAGTGCCTTCTGGACCAAACCAAGCGTTAATGGTGATGTGATCTTCCTCCCCTTCCCCCAGGCAGCAGTAGTCAGGGATACTGATATCCTCTTTCAATTCTGGGATCTACTCCCATAAAGAAATAAACATTAAAAAGGGTATGTGCTGACTTGCCACAGTATGTAATTCATAGAACAGAGGAACGAGGCTTGACACAAAGGAAACAAATGACCTGCTTGTCCAGCACAGGCAGGAGAGAGGTAGCTGCACTCTAGGAATCTGCAGGAAACGTCCTCACACTTTCTGTCTTGGCAAACAGGTTCTTTTGGAAGGAGAGGTGGGAGAAAGAAAGGGGTTTCTCATCCTTCAGGGACCCTTTGCTTTAGCAGAAACCAGAGGAACCCACAAGAATAAGTAGGTTTGCTGTTCATGGAAAAGGAGCAGCTGATCTTTTACACACTCAACTTGCTTCTCTGAGATTCCTTTTTGCATCTCCCACCAACCTAATCTCTGGTTAACTGAAAACACGTTTCGGATTACCATGAACAATATCACTACTGAAGACTGTTTCCTGTGCAAATCTCTTCCCTAACTCACATGTTCTTGGGGGAAATACTGCTGTCCAAGAGACATCCCTGACAGTACATGATACATCGTACTGAAACAGCACTAAGACTGAATGTCTTCACACCTTAAAGGGTTTTGTTTCCACACCTTTCAGCCAAATGGAACAAACTCATCCCTCTGCTCCTTCAAATTGTGGGAACAGAAACTTAAGAAATACTGTGAATGCTCTGTATGCCCTTCCCTCTATTAGAGTTGACATCCTCGGAGATGACCTGTGCGACAGAGGGAACACTTGCCTGCAGAAAGATAAAAACACTCCTTCAGTTTTACCTGATCAAAAAGCTGGTGCTGGGCAAGGTATCCTACACCGTTCTGAAATTACAGCAGAGAAAGAAAAAAATGTATAGTGACACACAGGGTAAGACTTCTCAGTCAGTTCATTTACTTACAGGTAACATCCATTCCCAATGTTCTACTTCAGAGTACTAGAACTGTTTCAACAGCTGACTAGTGTAACAGTCTTCTGAAACAGTAACTTACAGCTACACTGAAACTGTAAGAGCATGGATATACTCCCAGAATCAACAAATTGTCCAGCTGGAGCTCCCGGGAGAAGCCCAGCCACAATCCTGCGGTGTCTCAACAGTTGTGTTGTCAATCCCCATGACAGCTCATCTCACCCCGACTCCTCGAGTGCCCCCCTCTGCCCCACAGACCCACCTCAGCAGCACGTGGTCCTTCCTGCCAGGCAGCTAGTAAAGAGAAACGAGGGCTTCAGATCCTCAGCTCTGAAAGCACACGGACCTTCAATTGCTAATCAGCTCTTTGGTTTTTTGCCTGGTGGCACATGAATTTGGATCTTGATCCAAGATCTCACTAAACAGTTTAATAACCAAGAGAAACAAAACTGCTGGCTGAGGATCCCGTGTCCTTAGACTCCGCCATTCAGGCTTTTGCTGCAGAAGGTATCCATCCATTCACCAAATTCCAGCTGCTGGACATTTGATTATACACAAAAATCAAACCTAGCTATTGCTGCAAAGACTATTTGTAGTCTCAGACCTTGAAAATGTCAGCCCTTTTAATTCAGAGTTGTGCTTACAGCATACCCCCTTCCTTGACATCACCTCTAAGCATGTTTGTTCCAAGCAGAAATTCTGTACCAGTAACACACCGCTTATTTGGAGATGAAAAAAATGAGAGTAACAGACCTCATTCACAATATACTGGTCGATGAAGTCACCAACAGTCATGAGCTTCTGGGACCATTCCTCATCTGTGTATCGGGTACCCAATTCCACGGGGACTGTGCGGCACCCTGCGACTTGATAAAAATAGTCCACACTGAAATAAAGAAAGTTCCATTACCCGTTTATACTGGTCTTCTTACTAGGTCTGAATATAAGGCAATCAGTCAAAGTTGATCTGTTAAGAGTAATAAAACTCTACTGCCACGAGTTTCCTCTCTCTAAAACCACCCAACCAGAGACAAAAGGCAGCAAGCAGATAAAGGATGCGAGCAGCAAGGAAACAAGTAGTCGAGTCTGTGTGTGTATTATGCCACAACTGCCTGTTTTGGTTGGGTTTAAAACCTTGTTTACCTCAGTTGACTATTGTTTCCTTAAGACTTAAGGAGATTTATGGTGTTATTCTCTCTTATCTAGGGACGGCTAATCTTTTTGCTGCCTGCTGCCATGTTTGCTAAATAAAATGTTGTATCTTTTTATCATTAACAGCAGGTCAATGCCCTGTCATGACAAACTCTGTACAGAGGTGCCAGTAATATCCATCCCGGCTTAAGTCAGAGGAATGACTCTGACAGGTGATACACACCCCTCCATTGACAATATTAACTACATGAAGAAGTTCCTCTTTTTGTGTCTGAAGTTAAGCAGTGGAGTACCTTCTGATACTCCAGAATAAGCCCCTCTGAAATAACAAGTGTGTTCAGTCAATGTCGATTTTACCATTGGCTGTGGAATGAAAGCAACTGCTTAAAGTAAGCGCGAGTGGGTTTTTTCCCTTTTCTAAGGAATCATGAGCCTCACAAATATTCAACTCTCAGTACGGGAAACGTTGGCTTCCTTGCTTCCATTACACAAGCAGCACAATGTTACTACTCACTCCTGAATGGGGGTGTCTGAAGCCCAACACCCACAACACTGAACAAACATCAGTGCTTACGCTTGTGAATGGAAAAACCAGTTGTGCTCACTCCCACGTCTCTGAAGTTCATCTGCCATTGAAGTAATTATCACCAAGTTCCGAGACTTAAAAATCCCTGATCTGTGTCCAACACAGACCCACCCGAGCTGTGAGCAGCTCCCTGAACAGGCAGCAGTACGCGCAGCTGGAAACCAGAGACACGCACGATACACCGGCAGAGCCCCAGAGCCCCCCGAGCCCCGACAGAGCCCCCCGGCGTGGCGCAGCCTCTGCCGCGCGATGCTCCGTGGTTTGATGCCCTTCCCTCACCCATGGCGCAGCTTCCACGGAGCAAAGGCAACATCGCAGCAGGAAGGTGCCGCCGACAAGAGTCGCTACTGGTGGCACCTTCTTCTGGGAAGGTCTCTGCTGCTCCACCGACACCTGACACAGAGCCCGTTCTCGGACTGGAAGAAACTCTTATTTCTCACCTCCACTTCTTCATGCACGGCCAGTGGTCCATAATCCCCTCCAAGACCACAGGCTTCTGGGGGACCAGGTACTTGTCTCGGAAATGCTCCAGCGACGGGCAGCGTAGGTGAGGCAGCGCATCCTCGGGGCGCAGAGCAGGGACGGGGCGGGGGGCGGTCCGGACCCTCTGCAACACACACGTCCCCCTCCAGCACCTGGGGGCCAAGGCCCCCGCCCGCGGGAGGGGGATACCGGCCCCGGGGCTGCGGAGCGGGGAGACAACGGGGCGGGGGGGGCGCCCGAGGGGGCCCGGCCAGGGAGCGGGGGTGGGGGGGGTCGCGGGAGCGGGCCGCGCAGGGCCCAGGTCCCCTCAGGGCGGCCGGGCCGTACCTGGGCGCTCCCCGCGGCTGCGGCGCGGCCCGTCCCGGGGGGCAGCTGCGCCTGCAGGACGCGGACGAGGCGGGCGAGGACGTTGTCCAGGACGGAGGCGCCCATGAGCAGCCCCATGTCGCAGAGGCGGACGGCGGGCGCCAGCGGGCGGCCAGCGGCCACCTCGGCCAGCGCCCCGAAGAGGCAGCCGTAGGCGTAGACCTGCCGCCAGGCCTTGCTGACCTCCCGCCACGGCCCCGCGTTCAGCTTCTCCCAGGAGTAGTCGCGCAGGACGTCCCCCAGCCGCCGCAGCTCCGCCGCCGCCGCCCCGCCGGGCCGCCCCGCCGGGCCGTAGAGCAGCCCGCGGGCGCGCCGCAGCAGCGGCAGGACGCAGTCCTCCACCTCGCCGCTCAGCGCCAAGGTCAGACCCTCCGCGGCGCGGGGGAGCAGCGCCCGCGCCTCCGCCCAGAGCGCGCCGGGCGCCGCGGGGACGGCCGCCGCCATGGCAGCGCACCCCGGCTGGCTGCCGGGCCGGGCCCGGGGGGAGGCCGGGGCGGGCAGGCCGCAGCAGGCCGCGTCAGGCCGCGGGGGTTGGGCCCTGGTAGGCCGCAGCGGGGAGGCCGCGGTAGGCCGCGGCGAGGCGGGCGGGGGCCCGGGGCCGGTTTGCGGAGCGGCGCCGCGCTGTGCCGGCCCGCCCGAGCCGCAGCGGGGCAGGCGGCCTGGCGCGGCCCGTGGCGCCGCCGCTCCCGGCCGGCCCCTCCCCGCGGAAGTAGCGTTGGCGTCGCGTCGCTGGAGCGGGGCCGCCCCGGAGGCCGCGCCTGAGGCAGCCGGTCGCGCGCCCCGCCCCGCCCGGCGCGGTGCGGCCCCGCCGGCGGCTGCGGCTGGGTCTCCCCGGTGCAGGGGCCGGGGGCCGGCTGGTGTCGTTACCCCGCTCTCGTACTCGCACCGGCGGCCGGGGCGGTGGCAGCCCCGGGCTGCGCTGGGCGCTGCTCTCGTCGGCGATTCTCAGAGCCCGTTTTCCGAGCTGCGCGGCTCCCGGCCGCCGCGGGCCGCCGCTGGGGGCAGGCGCAGGGCCGCGCACGCCGGCGTCTTTCTTGTGTTTGTGCCCTTGGGCTGCTACAGGTCTTCGTGCAGCCACATAACGAACCGGAATGGAAACCTCTTCTAGATTAAAAAATACTCATTTCCTCAGGTTAGTTTTAGCGCAGCTCAGTCTCATCACCTGGTTCATCAAGTCACCTTGTGCTTTCACGGATGTGAAGAGGGGGGCGATAGGGGTTTAGGCGGGTGGAGGAAGTAGAGCCATTCCAGTCGGTGGCATTCCTGAGGTTTTGCCGGGTTAAAGGCTCTGACACTAGCCCAGGTCTCCGTGAGTAGTGCGGTATCCCCGAAACTCACTCTGCGTAGTGGCTGTCATCTGGGCTCTAGACCACCGAGTCTGCTGGAATTTAGTAACTGTGTGATTGCTGTTTGCGTTTAAGGGGAACGTGTAATCCATCGCAGTTTTCTTTCTGCTGTAGTTTATGTGTTAATCATCCAGTGGTGGGATGAAAGAGATCGCTGTTTCCACTTTGGAAATGTCTCCGTTCCAGGAGTGGGACAGCTATTAACACGCAGATGACTCCTGGAAGACAGGAGTTTCTCTAGTCAATGTTGGTCTTAAGTATTACAAAGAAAACCTGTCTGAGACTTGAGATGCCAGTCTGAGTAATCTGAGAGGGGCCCAGAAGCGTCCGGGATGAACGCTGCTGTGAGGCAAGGTCCTGCTGGTGGATGATGCTGCACACTTAATGCGTATGGAATATGCACCTTAACCTTCTACACTCTCTGCATAGCATCTTTCAGCCCCAGCTTGCTTTGATAACATGTCCTGAATGTGTTCTCAGTACTTGGCTGCAAACAAAACACTATTTTTCTTAAAATTCAGTAACTCTGAGGAATGTCTTAACATCAGGAACCAAAATCTAAAGCAACATAACAAGAAATGAGGAATTTGTAACTCATGAAAGTGTTGCATGTCTGGGGTTGAAATCTTCAGACTTGATGCAAAATCTTACAGAAAAAGTTAAAATCATCACCTTTCGTACTGAGAGAACACTCCTTCTCCTTTGTCCTGTGCTCAGCCACTGGTGCTTTTGAAAAAAAGTTGATTTGAGTCCTCCCGTGGCTGCTGCTGCTTGTGACTCTCCTCTACCCCATTCCCCAGATGTCTTGTTTGAATGGTTCCCTCCTCCTCTGTCACACTTCAGACTTGCTGCACTGGCTTATCATGCTGCCCGATCTATCCTCTGTCTTCTGACTGCCTTTCTCTTGGCACCTTAAATTCGCCCTGTGACTGTGTGATTTTAGCACCTTCATTTAGAATTTTCTCCTCCTTGATTGCTAAATGTTAATATATGCTGCTATAGGAGAAAGTATTTAACTGGCAAGGAAAAAATCTTGTTAGACCTTGTGCTCAATATTTGTAATTTATGATGCCTGCAAGTGTTGCTAGTCTTGTGCTTATGGACTGTCCCATTTTTATTGTCATTTATGTTAACTTTTATTCCTCTTCATGTTGGTTAATACAATTCTCACCAAATCGTAGTTTTCCTAGTTTAAATATTAGGAATACTTCACAAATTAAGTTTTGAAGATTTGGATTTTCTTTCTGGTATTTTAAATAACAAGAAGTTCTAAACATTTACTCTCTGGCACAGTGGTGGGGCATTAAGACCATGAAGAATTTTATCAGTTTTACTGTAGATGCCGAACCAGTTGGGAGTAGATTTTAGGTTTTGAGTATTCAGGGAGGTTCAGTGTTTCTCTTTGAGCATGCACTGGAAGACAATTCTTTCTAGTCACTCATATTTTGGTACAGCGGTTTGAATGCTGGTGTAGCATCAATATGGGCTGAGCTGCATATCTGATAAGATAATGAAGACAGGTTTTCAGGTGTGTATTAAGTATTGTTGTAGTGTGTTTGGTCTTTAGTCTGGGAGCTCATAATGTCATACTGCATCTTAACAATTTAGTTGAAATTGTCTTTATTGAAAAAAACCCCAACAGATTTGCAAAAGCTGAATTGGGAAGTTTTGCTGTCAGGGTCATTAACCTTGCAGTACACGCGTACCAGCTTTGAAATGTCTGTAAACTAATGCAGATAGGTTTTCTGTGAGCTGTCTGACTGAAGAAGTGGATGGCTTCAGTGCTAGACATTTCCATTTTAAGTCAACAAGAGATAATTTAGTTCCTGGTTCCAATGAACAAAGATTATTGTCATCTGTGTAACCTGTGTAAATTGATGTGAAAGAGTTCTCTTTCCCTGGGGATTACACCACAATCACTGAAACTTGTGCTGTTTCCATGAGAAGTAAATTTTTTAAAGGTTGCAGAAGCCAAATTGCCTAACCTTGCAGGACGATGTCCCCTTTAAAACATGGAGGAAAAGTTGGTACCAAGATTTTTTCCCTGCTGCTTCCTGTGTATGGTCTGCAAAGCACTTTTTGTTCTCTTTTATATTCTGTGTCTTTTTAAAATATGCTCCAGGCAGCTCACTTTCTCCTAGCACTGACATTCAGAAAGAAATTACCTATTTAAAAAACCCCAAATAAACAGGCACACCATTAAGAGAGATAATAAAGTCTGATAAACCATCTGTATTTCTCTCTTGTTTACAGTCATAGATTTCAGGACCTACGGTTACATGATGTTACCTTGTCTGCCACTGGTGGAAAAGTGATTAGTTACATCAAATACATTAAAAAAAACCCACCAAAACTCTGTATCTTATCTTGCCTTTGTCTTCATTGGAAAGAGCAGGTGTTTGACCTGTTCAGAATTTTAATTATTTATTTGTAGTTATATTCTCTTTTATAACACTCTTCCCTCATTTACTAATTTGAATTAATGAACAAAGACCTGCAATTGATTTTGGATTTTATTAAAATGACATCAAGACACATGCTCAGTGATTCACCGCTTGAGTCCTAAGTAGGACATTTTTACTAGGTGGATCAGTTTTTAAAATGATAGCATCTGCTTGCTTGTACACATTTATTTATGATTCTTCCCCAGGCGAGTATAGCAGGAGCCTGGTGAGTAATAACCAGCTGTTGGAATTAGCAAATAGGGAAAGCAGTTATCTGATCTGTGAAGGAGCGTGGGAGCCAAGGCCAGGAGTAATAAAAACTAAACAGATGCCCCAAATATATAAACCCAAGTAGGGACGTGTAAATTACTTGCACTGCTAATGGGCAGGGTAGCGTCAGGCGGGCTGCCTTTGCGTGGAGTTTCTGTTGAGGATGAAGCCCTCCCCACCGCCGCGTCCCACCCAGCGAGCCAGAGCGCGCCCTGGGTCTGGCCAGCGCCAGCAGTGGCATGCAGCCCCCCCCGCTAGCCACCCCTCTGGGGTAGCAGGAGAATGGGCAGAAAGGGATCGGAGCGTGAGGAGACTGAGCTGTTGGATCCCCTTGTCTCAAATCCAGGTGTGCTGTGACTCGGGTCCTTTTAGGTGCTCTTAGTGTGTTCTTACACCGAGTCATTTCTTGGGCAATCGCTGCTGGAGCACGACAGCAGCGCCAAAGCTCTTCCGTGCCCTCGGGAGCTCAGGCTGCTGCTCAGCTCCTCAGGAGCTCCGTGTCCCCCCGGCAGCCCGGTGCTCTGGAGTTACAGGGGTGCTCTCTTTCCTCCTACCTGTGCTCTGCGGAAGAGTCCCTGGAGGACACGTTCTGTGGGACTCTGCCCTGACCCTGGCCGCTGATGAGGCTGGGCCTGGAGTGGCTGTTGCACCTTGGTGGGGAAAGCCCACCCTG
The DNA here is from genome assembly GCF_965140245.1 of Athene noctua. Taxonomy (NCBI): domain Eukaryota; kingdom Metazoa; phylum Chordata; class Aves; order Strigiformes; family Strigidae; genus Athene; species Athene noctua. Next base: position 20,213,952 of record NC_134051.1, on the reverse strand, counting down.
AGAATTCGTGTTTCCTTCCACTGTGACTTTTGGCAGTGATGGTTTCCTAAGCTGGAACTTACATTGTGCTCATCAGGGTTACTGCAGTTGCTCTTAAATAAAAACAAATTTATGACAACAGGTGAAAAATTTATGTTCTTGTTATATTTCCTTCCCATTTTGTAAAGAAGATGATAAACCAAGGTGCAGCTATGGAAGTTACCTTGAAACTTTCATAACATTTCATAACATTTTGATGGTTGTCACATTATTTTATAAATCCTGTATCTTCAGAAATATTAATTTTATATACATCTTATTAGGCTTACACTCCAGGTTGCCATTAGGTTGGCATAAATTGTGTCTCTATAGTGTGTAAAGGTGGGACCCTAAAACACACGAGCCTCTAAATGATGTTACTTGGCCAGTTGTTTGTAGAAAGGAAAGGCAGTGTAGTGTACCTGTAGTGGGCTATTCAAGAAAAGGACTCTGTAGTCACATCAGGTGAGCACAGATCAGAATTTCATGATGCCTTTGCAAGTGGAAAGCATAAAAGTTCAAAAACAACCTGCAAGATGAAGCCAATTCGGTTCAGGGCATGAGGAGTGGAGCGGACCTGCCAGAGACCCGGGGTTTGCAGCCACCTTTTTAACCACCAGGTATTTTTATCATGAATAATAATTGCAGTTGTGAGTTGGAGTTAGGGGCTGTCAGGCTGCTGTTATAAATTACCTTCTCCACTTCTCAATCCCCTGCGTGTGTCAGTACAGGCAGTTGTGTTTAAGGTCAGTGTTGCCAGGTTCCATGGAAGTGCCAGGTTGTGAGTGCTGCAGGAGCGAGACGGGGTGGCTGAGAAACATCTGATAATTTATAACTGACTTCTGGGGTTCCATCTCTTGTCAGCTCTGCCCTCTTTATTAGGCTTATTATGCTGCTACATAAAACAAACTAGGTAGATGCCAGTTTTTTAATTATTTGTTTCTTAAACTAACTCAAATTTTTGAAATTGTATCAGGATACAATGTACCCTTGCAGTCAACCCCACAAGATTCAAAAGTAATCGTGCAGCTGTTCTTGTATTCGAATTTCAAGTAGATTATCGTAACAGGGTTTTATCAGGCTTACTATCTTTTGTTCTAGTAGAAGCAAAGTGAGTGACAGATATGAACACTGTTTTCCTAGGAAAGCAACTCTTTCTCTGACTGTACAAAGGTTTAAAACCTGCTAATCTTTATTTCTAACTATTCCAATTATACATGCATTTAGGTGTATCTATTGGTTGTGTCGGCCATCTTATATTTTATCACATTAATTACTGGTACCTTAGTCTTACATTGCATATCATTAATTATTGTGTTGTTAGATATTAATTTTTTTTGTCTTGGAAAATACAAGTGGTTTCCACTAACATCTTGTAAGAACATGTATAGTGCTAAAAACACTCCTACTGTTTATTTTACAGACATATCAAAGCTGCTGCGAGGTTAATTACTCAAGGTTACTTAATAAGCAAGGGTGGAATCGGCATTCAAAAAGAATCATGGCTGGAGGTCATATATTCAGGTAAACATTCTGTATGCGTTATATGCATTTCATGTTTGTGCCCCAGGTCTAGATTCTCTGTTACAAAAGCTAACAGATTTTCGTTAGAATTTAAAGTTCTAGTTGATTTTATTAGCCTGCCTATTTAAAAATAAAGCCTTACTGAACCCAACTGTCTTGATGGCGTTAGCAGGCTGTGAATATGGTTTAGCATCCTGGTTCTCTGAACCGGTATTTCCAGTGGTTGGCCTAAGCCAAACCAGCACGTGTAGGCTCGTCACTGCAGCGCGGGAGAAGGCGTCCAGCGAGGCCTCCCCGCAGCTCGTGGTGACTGCTGCCTGTGGTCGTGGGGCTGCCTCCCACGTCAGGAGGGTGCTCCGAGGGCTGGGAGATGCTCCGAGGGCTGGCCTGGGTGGCGGGCCCCTCTGCAGGCCATGGCAGCGGCGTCACCGCGGCCGGGCCCCTCTGCCGGGGCGGGACAGGGGGGAGGCTGGTGCTGCTGCCCTGCGTGTCTGCCTCAGGGTACCTGGAGCTTTCCTGCTCCCAGGAGTGGGCGGCTGGTGCCTTCCACCAGCAACAGACACATTTAACACGCAGAGTCCCCCGTCCCCCCCAAGAGGAAAAAGGAGTGAAGACAGGCAGTGATGTGCCCTCTGTCCTTGCCCGGAAGCGTGAACCGATGGTTGCTGTGAGAGTGTTTGTTATCGTGGCTGACTCTGATTTTCCATTACATGGGATGGATGAATGGTTGTGTCTCCCTCTGCAAGAACAGAAGTATGAGTGCATAAGACTTTAAAGACTTTGGATGTTGTTTCTGGCTGCTTTTTCCGCTCCTGTGGACAGGAGATGAATGATTCTGGTTAATAATATGTACAGAATTAATTGTTATACAAGAGTTATTTTCCTCAGATAAGAGAGTTCTTCCTGCTGGAGAGTGACACAGCCATGCATTTCGATTGTATCTTGGAGTTGAGTGTAATTGTACAGTGAAAGTGTAATGACGGATATGTCTTTATCAACCTGTTCCCTGCATTGTGTTTTTATCACTGCCATCTGCTCTGCCAAGAGTGGCAGCTGCCAGGACTCACAAATAGCGCTGTCATGTACTTTCATGTAGAACAACATATTGTCATAATTTCTCTGATATTACTAGATGGAATAACTTTAAGTGAGATAAGGTGACATTTTGCATGGCACTTTGGAATACATTTCATTGCAGTGTGTGTAGGACACACAGTGTTCTTTCTGGAGCAGGCTATAATAGCACACCCAGTTCTACTTTCAGAAATCACTGGAAAACGCGTATTTTTCCAAAAACATTATGTAACATCCATCTGGGACATATGTGTCAGTGCTGAGATGCAACTGAGACATAGTCAGTATTAGTATTGCTTACATATGTAGCCTTAGTTACCTTTGCTGGATGAAAATTATGTAAGGCTATTTTTAAAATGTAGTTATTTCTTTTTTTTGCTTATATCAACTTGAATCTCCTTCATATTTGCAAGCATGTTCAGACAGCTCCTTCAACACTAAAAGGAATAAAAAATCTTTACAACAAATCTTTAAAAAAATCGTTATGGCAGTAAGTACACTTTCTGTTGTCTCAGCTAGGTAGGCGATTTAATTTTAGACCCTAGGTAGGCGATTTAATTTTAGACTGGACCAGAGTTTGAGAGAGAGGGCTCCAGCCCAGCCCGAGATGGGATACTTAGGGTAGGCAGGCAAGTGGAATAAATTACCCTCTGTGGGTGTCTGTTTCTCTGCTCTGGCTGCAGAAGGAAGCTAGAAGACTCACCTAGGTGACTCCCTGCCTTTTCGGCAGGTAAATGTAGGTGAGGTTTATATCACATACTGAATGTATGCCAGCATGTTCTCTTGTTCTGAGTGCCTGCCAAAATCCTGCTTGCCGCAGCAAGTGTAGGAAAATATTTGGTGTAATCCACCTTCACAGAGATGCCTCTCCTTAAAAGTAGTGAAGTACATCCTCTTTTACATATTCATGTCATTCTTTTGGAGGTGTACTTAGTGCAGATTTTACTACACAGGTATTCCCAGTGATTTCTAGAGCAAGTGGCTGGCCAATCTTTCTGTCGTAGTCCCTGTTGCTGCTTCCAAGGGAGGAACAGCGGGGAAGGAAGGAAAATGGTGTGCAACGAGGATACCTGTCTCTTACACGGGTGTTGTAAAACTGTGACACCAAGTCTGTCTGCCTGCTGGAAAGATTTACAAGGAAAACTGATTTGGGGTATTTCTTCTTGCTCATGAGCATTGGTGAGAAACAGCCTTACTGATACAGCAAAAACCCCAGTTGTGATAAAGAAGGTGGGATATGTATTCTTGACTCTTGCTCATGTTCAAGTGCGATAGAATGTAAAATGCTGAACAGCTGATCAACAATATAAAGGGTGGAGGCAAGGAGACAGCTTGCTCGCTAGTCGGCCTGTTTGGAACGGAGCTGTAGGTGGAAAGCTCTTCTGACAGGAGCGTGGAAGGAAGCCAGGGCATGGCTCCTTTATGTTTCTGTGCCTCATCCAAATGGATGTGTAGCTTCGGCACTTCATCGCTAGCCAAGCAGAGGCCTTTGGAATTGTGAATATTCCCAATGGCAAACAGAAGGTCAGGCCAGAGAGAAGTCTCTTGGCATTTAAATGAAGTCGTACAGTCTAGGAAGTCTTGCCTGTCGTTCCAGGAGTGCATTTCAAGAGCTGGTGAAGGCCCCTGGCACTATCCTGAGCACACACCAGATCCCCTCTTTCTCCTGGGGTAGGGACGAGTCTTTTTCATTAACCACACTTTATATATATGTGTGTACCTTAACAGGATGAATATATACATAAACATTCTCTTCCTCCCAAGATTTACGAATCTCATTTGAAACTTCTGTTTGATTTATCCCCCAGACTAGGGCTGTAAGTGCTGCGTGAATTTGTTTTTGAGCTCTAAGTATATTTAGAAGCGTACACAGTTATTTGTGTTCATACATCACATTCTTATTAATGAGCACAGTATAATTGTTGGTTGTATTGACTTTTGTTTCTGTGGATGTTTTTAAAAGATGTTTTAAAGGCTTTGCTGGAGTTTGCATGTGCTTCAGAAATTAAATTTAGTTTGTGATTTTATTACCCTTTTTATTTAATTTATCTTAACTGTTGCTTTCAAGCTGTGAACCAGCTGTTGACTTTGAAAAAACATTGTTCAATTTGAAAGGAGCATTTTAAAGCTTAATGTAATGGCTGTAAGTAATCACTACAGCAATTATATTCTCTGGTGTTGTGCGTCACTATAATAATATTGGAGGTTGTGAGAAAATGCAGGGGAGAAACACATCAAGCTCAGACTTCTCGATTTTGCCTGTGATGCTCAGCGTCTCAGTTTTGTGTATAGCTTGGGGTCACTGCTTGAATCCTGGCAGGAGAACTGAAGGCCCACTCTGTTGTGCCTGTGTCTGTGCCCCACAGGGATGGGGGCTGCTCCTCAGCCTCGCGCTCTGTCCTGCTCAGGCTGGACAGGGAATTTTCTCTCTCCACACACGCAGGTTGTAGGTGGGCACTTGCTGCAGTGGCAGAGCCGCTGCTGCTCGGCCGCCTCCTCCTGGCTAGTTGGAAGATGTTGCACTTGGCATAGAATGGAATTCTGGTTTTGGCTCTTCTTGAGCCGCTGCACACCCACCTTGTGTGGAGCCAGTGATAGCAGAGCTCCTCACAGAGCACACGGAGAGTCTGGCCATGGGGAGTGCTTGGGGTCCTGCAGAGTCAGGTGGTGCTCCCGTTGTGCTCTGGGAATGAGCAGCCGCTTGCCATGGTCAGGAGAATTACTAGGAATAGGTGTATTTCCATCCACATTCTGAGAAGGAACATGCTCTGTTTATTTCTGAGCAGCTCGCTGGTTCAGGCAGGCTGGAGTTCTTGGGGAAGAGAACTTTCAGGGAGGCCGCAGTGAAGATAAGAGGAGCAGCATGCACGCTGGATCCCTTCATGTAACAACCCATGAAAATGCTGTGCAGGTTCCTCTGCCATGGAAATTATCTCCATAATGATTTTAAAAGGAATGTAATATGCATCACTGTGGGAGTGGGCTACCTTTCAGTGAGTCACCTCACCATGCTTTGCACGCAGGTTGTGTTTGGGTGCTGTGGTGCTGCTCCGAAAAGGAGATCTGCCAGCTCACAGAGCCAGGCGGGACTCAGCGCTTCCCCTTCTCTGCTGCAGCACAGCAGGTTCAGGCCACCTACCCAGCTAAACCCTCAGCTCCCCTTAAGGGCTTTGTGAAGCAATAATGCAGCTGGGGAATACCCAGTAGGAAGCTTAGATTCAACAATACACTAAGGCTTCCCCAAATTTACTTTGTAGCAAGATCCTTCAGAATAGGGATGGAATGGCAGCAAGATGTGAGCCAATGCACTACAGTGACAAGAGCAGGAGGGGCAAGTGTGCAGGGAGCCAGAGGCATTGAGAGCCTGGGACAAACGGGAGACTAGGCTTACTGCTGAGGCAAAATTACTGGTGTTCCGTTGCTGTGGTTTTAAGGGAAGGACAGATGATGCATTTGGAATTGTGTTTTGTAGTGGCACTTGTAATGGATGGTAGTCATGGCAATACAACTGGGATGATCCTCTGCTAAGAGGTAGTCCTGCTTTGGCATGGTAATGCTCAGCTAGAATGGCCTGTACTTTTCCTTCCAAGGGTAACATTAAAGTGAGAGCTGAAGCATGCCCACGTGTATCTGTGTGTGCAGTGTGCTGCAGCTCTATGACATCTGCAGCAAAATGAACTTTGATGTAGTTTCCCGTTTCTCCACCTGTGTGTAGTGTGCAAGGAAGCAAACACACTGATACAGATCTAAGCGTGCTCCGGAGATCAGGTGTGACCCTTCCAGAGGAGCGTGGTGGGAGCTGGGCTGCCGGCTGCGGATTTGGGACAGGGGCAGAACCCTCGCCATGACAAAGGCAGTGTGACATGTGAATTACACTATGTGCATATGTGTATGTATGTATAAATTAGACATTCAAAGGAGGTAACTGCTGGGATGGAGACAGACACGGAACAGCGTGTTCTGGAAAGTTAAAAGCTTAGCCAGCATCCCAAGGTATTTTCTAATGTAGCAGAGTGAAATTCCTTTGGGTGCAGCAAATGAGACACATAAAGTGTAATGCCCTGTGAAATCACAAAGAGCCACTTTCAACAGATGGAAAAAACAACTTTAATACAAAAACAAAAATTGATAGACTCTGCCTTTGATAATCCAGATACTGGGTTATACTTTAAAAGTATCCATCACTGTCTATAAAGTGTATTTTGGTTGTTAAATGCACTTGCTGGTTTGTCACTGTATAGAATTTAAAGTGATGAATCCTATATTCTTCTGTCTTCTTCACTCTAAGAAATTAAACAAAGTCTGTGACAAATGGCTCCCAGGTTACACATGCTATTTCACTCTGCTGTCTGCTGTACCTGCGCTGCTTTCTGAGTGTGGAGCCGAGCCCCTTGTTTTGAAGCTGGTTTTAGGAGTCCCCGTGGCAGGGGACGTTAAGAGCTGTGAGCGGACACGGAGAACAGCCCGTTGGCAAAGGCAGAGCTGCAGCCTGGCACCGCAGAGCCAGGGAGCTTTCCTGTGCCCTGGGAGAAGGAGCACCATCACACAGAGGGGGTGAGCGTGCTCACCTTTCCCTCACGGCACCCCTCTGACCTGCCTGATACTCCTCTCGGCAGAGGGGAGCAGGGACACCTTTCCCAGTTATCCTGTGCTGCTCAGCGCAGCTTCAGGCAGGATTTCATGGGAACGTTTGGCTGGATGTTCCTAGGGTGTGTCAGAGCTAGCGCTCAGGAAAGCTCCCTGTGCACCAGACCTTGCGACCTGGTCAGGGAAAACTGGAGACAGCGTGGGGTGGGACAGGAGTCAGTGTCTTGTTCTTTGAGCAGTGCATGAAGCCAAGAGCACGTGAGTTAATGTGACATGCTGAAGACTTGGGACTCCTGTAGCAAAAGGCATGTCTCACAAATCTCCTGGGGTTCTCTGGAGGAGGCAGCAAACACGTGGGACAGAAGAACTGGATTAATATATTCTGCTTGGGTTTCCAGAAAGAGTTCAGCAAGGTACCTTGTGAAAGACAATAAAGCAAACAGCTATGGGGTGAGAGGAAGGGTCCCTGGATGGACACATAATTTACAAAGCATATAGGAGTAAATGGCCATCTTCATGGTGAAGGATGTGACCAGAGGAACCCCCTGGGGATCCTGCTTCAGCTCTTTGACATACTTGTACAGGTCTGGAGAAAAGGATGAGCTATGGCTCTGTGTTTGCTGGCAGTTCTCAGCTATTCAAGGTAGTAAAAATAGGAGTTTACAATGTAGAGAAACAGAAAGTAATGAGCAGGAGGGACAATCCTAATTCTGTGTATACAGTGATGAGTACAGAGGTGATTGTGAAGTAATGAATGAGACCTGTGATTATGACAAATACTTACATGGAAAAGCTGGCATAGCACTCAGTCATAAAAGTAAATAACGTTAGGAGTTCTTAGAGAAGGAACAAAACAGGTAACAGGATTATGTCCTTGCTTAAATTCCTGGCGTTGCACACCTTGAATACTCTGTGCAGTGCTGTTCCCCCATTTCAGAAAGCAATTAATTGAACTAGAAAATGTTAGACAAGAGAGACAGTTGATCAAAGATCTGGAATGGCTTCTTTATGAGGAGAGATTTGCCTTGGACAAAAGATGATTAAATGGAATATATATGTATAAAATCATGTGGAATAGGAAGGATGAGGAAGGAATGATTGTTCACTGCCTCTGTTCATGAAGTAGATGGGGGTGGAGGGAAAGACATGACAATACACATGTCAAACTCAAAGCAAAAAAATTAAGGGAGATGCTTATTCACATTGCGCATACTGGAGCTGTGGAACTCCTTGTGCTAGGATGTTGTAGGTGCTAAAAGTTTCAAAAAATGAAAGCATAAAACTGTGGAAGAAACATCCTTCTGTGAATATTAAATACCAGAGACCCACCCCACTCTGACTCAGAAAGTTTCCAAACTGTATGCACATCACTAGGGGCTGGGGATGTGCTGCTATGTGCTTTCCTAATTCTTATATTCTTCTCTAAACATTTTTCTCCTGTCACCAAAAGTGGGATATTGGGCTGAAGGGACTTTAGGTTTGAACTCATGTGGCCACTCTTACATGTCAGTGTTATCCTAAATTTGACACATTTTAGGTAAGAAATTGCATATGATGTAGGTTTACACGTAGTGCAAATATTTTTTACTCTTGTTTTATTTACCTTTACAATCTGCCCTGGCTCGTCAGAGGTAACTGCAGCCTTGGTCTGGGATGTGTTTGGTCCTTGCGGTGAGGCTGTGCTCCCAGCAGTGGCAGTCGGATCTAGAGGCAGGAGACGTGGAGACCAGTGCCTCCTTGCCTGGGTGTCAGATCCACTGGAGGTAGGTAGGCAAGCCACTGATCTGGTGGTGGTTTGCTGATTGATTGGGGTGGAGGAAGAAAGGGGAAGAAGCAGTTCGGTCAGCACCTCGGATCCATTCTGAGCTCTCTGGGACAGTCAGTGAGGCCCTGAGGATGGTTATGGAGGCTTCTGTGCAGTGCATGGTGACCCGGGTCTGTGCCCTTCTGGTGACTGTGGTCAGTGCCCGTGCATGGGGACCGCAGCCTGCTAGTGGGGAGGCACCCAGACAGTCCGGAGCTTGTGGTCTTTCTGGGTGGAAATTCTGAAAGGGTTAAGCAGGCGTAGACTCTCCACCATTCCCGTTCCTTTGTGTGCTCTGTTGCTCGCTGCACAGCCCAGGAGTCACGAGAATAAGTTCAGGGCTTCCTCTCACTCCATGGCTGTGTTGCTGTCAGGATGGAGCCAGGTCCCCAGCTTTTCCTCTGCAGGAATCTTCCCATTTACATGCCTCAGAAATAATTCCTGTGAATTTAATTAATCACAGTTTACATGGTAATAACCCTTGGAATATTTTTTTATGGGTAAATAATGTGTATCCCCTGCTGGGAGGGAGGGGTCTGCTGGTTCCAACATTCAATTATTGCATAATCTACTTCCCATTAAACGATCAGAGAGTGAGACCAAAGGAAGCTAACAGCAGCGGGAATAATTGGCAGCTCCTTTGTGTTTGGGGCATGGATGTACCTGCTTAGCGCTGGTTCAGAAGCCCCCATGGTTAAGGAGGATGCCGGGTTTTGGAGCTGCTGAGCGAGTGCTGCAGAGAGAGTGTCTGGCTGGCAGCGTGGTGCTGTGCACAGGAGCCTTATTCCCAGGGAAGTTCTGTGCAAATGAGGCTACTCGGCCCCTGGTACCTGACCAAGCCCAGTCTCTTTCCTGGCTGCACGTCTGGCTGCCAGCTGTATTGCCAGGGGGCCAGGGAACGCCTGCCTGCAAGGTTTGTTCAGTCCCTCTTCTCCTGTCAGGCAGGCTCAGAGCAGCTCCAGCCGGTCACAGCTATTTCCCTTCCTTGTGAGCGGTGGGGAGTGCCATCATCACCCATGGCCTTTGGCAGGGGAGGGCGCGAGGAGGCTGCGCAGGGCTGCGCAGCGTGTCTGCAGCAGAGTCGGGCACAGTCCGGACCAGGTGTGCGTAGCGGGAGTTACCGGCCCCGGGCTTGGCAGTAGCCAGACAAGCCCTTCTGCTGCGCGGTGCTGCAGGAGCCATCCCCCAGTGCCAGCCTGGCTGCTGCCTCCGCAGAGGTGAGGGGCCAGCCCGGCCAGCAGCCACGCCACGGCCACAGCGTGCTCCCGAGTGAGGTGACATCTGCCTGGGAGGTGCTTGCTCGGAGCCCTCTCCAGTCCCTGCACTGTGATTATCCTAAGCACCAGTTTATTTTTCCCAGTTTATATTTCCTTTTCCTCCCTTGTCTCTGCTATTTTTGCTTTTATTTAATGTTGTATTCTCTGTTGTAATTACTTTTTAATCTGTAATGTTGCCGCCTGCCTGACTCCCCCAGCTCCTGGCTGCCTCCAGGACCAGCGCTGTAAACAAGTCCTGGTGTCTCTCAACAGCAAGGTTCCTGCTGAAATAGCTCCCTAAATAAATAAAAGGCAAATTGGATATTGGAAAAGAACTTTAAATAACATCTGAATTCCAAAGGAACTACATCTTACATTTCTGTTAGGGACAAATGGGTTCAACATAAGTAATAATCCTCTGGAATGAAAAGTAAGGAAACACTGTTCAACAGCCTCTGTGGGCTGGAATGAGAATAGACTTTGGTGATAAATAAAAGCAAAATGCAAAGATGTCCCTGGGTGGCAGATGGGAGCAAAAGATTTAAACATCATCAGACTACAAACACAGGATCTCTGAAATGTGCCATAGCCTGCCTCCAGAGAGCTGCTTTGGGTGGGATGGGGATAGCTCCTTCCCCCGGTGTGCAGGGAGGAAGCTGGAAGCCCTCCGCTGAGTGCAGTGGCACCTTTCAAACAGCCTCACTGTGCTGAATTCTAGCTCCTTAATGAAACATAACTAGCTGAAATTCTCTCAATGACTTTCTTTCTGGTCTTCCCCTGTACTGATGTAATGCTAAAATCCTCCTGTTCCTGCCTTGTGTGAGCTGGCACTGTTTGTGTGTGGGTGCTGGTCCCCAGCTGATGCCCCTTCTCCACACTGTATCGGGGGTTTGTGACTGGACGAGCCCCAGAGATGTCTGCGCGTTGGCTCCTGGTGTTCTTCCTCTCTTGTGTGTGACATGTCCATTCTTTTGGTTCTGAGGCAACGTATTCCTGTCGCTGGGTGGACTGACAGCTTTGTTGCTGGGTGCTTTTCTTCCTGACCTGTAAAGTCCTCTGTCGGGGTAGGATGGTGCCAGTGTTTCGAGTCTGTGACTGTGAGGGAGCAGCGGAGCTCACTGTGGTGGGGGGGTGATGGCATGTCCCGTCAGGAGTCCCACAGGTGTGTCCTGGGCACGCCATCAGAATGTGAAACAGGGACTATGGGGTTCCCTACCCCTCATCTTCCATCCCCAGTTACTGCCAGTGCCTTGCTCTTCACCTTCTTTTGCAGCTCCGGGGTGCATGTTCTTCCTGAAGAAAAGTTGATTCGTGCTCCCATGAGCCTGAGCCGAAGACAAGCGCATTCAGTGCTGTAGGAGAAGCCCTTCCTTTTGAGAAGCACTTTAGCTTTGCTAAAATGAAGTTCTCGATGTGCCTGTTTATGAAACCCAGCCCAGATTTCTCCCTGCCAGCAGGGTTGTGCTGCGCCCCGGTGATGATTTAAGAGCAGCTCCTGAAGAGGGCAGCGTGGGTTAGCTGATGCTCCCGCACGCGGCATGGCACTTGGTATTCCAGCCGTGTCTAAGGCAGAGCTACTGAAATGTAAAAGAGCATTGAAGGAATTGGTAGTAAAACTCCTGGTGCTGTGATAAGATGCCTGGGCCGCGCAGAGTTATCCCCATTGCTGTTACTGCAGGCTGTGCCTGCCGCCGGCTGACATGAAATGCGGGTGCCTGTGGTCCCACCCCGCTGTCCGGGGAGAGCACGGGCACAGGAGAGCGCCGGTAGGAAACCCCAGCTGCTCCCCTCCCCTCGAGAGACTGACCCTACATATGGGATGGGGTGTGGGACTCCAGAGTTGCGGACGGGTGGTTGTTACACCTTGAGCACTGATGTTGCACTCAGCTCTGGGGAATGTGCACGAAACAGCAAAATGAAAACGCCAATCCCCTACGCCAAGGAGCTTGCACAATGGTGGGGTATGAAGTACTTTTTTCACTAAGAGGAAGACACTGGGAGACCTAAGGGAAGGAATCAGCTTAGTTAATGAATCCTGGGACTTTGGTGCCTGACTGTCTTACAGGTGATGAATGAACAGCTTTTTTCCTCGAAGTGGAAACCAGGATGGTCTTTAGCACACAAGCCTGGAAAATCACATGGAAGTACTTGTGACATCCACATTAATACCAGATGAACTAATCAGGATTAATGCCAGTGGGAGTAATGCCAGTGGATATCACAATGATTAGACTATTACAATAATGAGTTTTCCAGGGAGGATGATGACAGGTGATTTATATACTGTACAGGTATTTCTCCTGTGTAGCCAGACAATAAGCAACTCAGGCACTTTGCTGCAAGAAGTGGGGACTTTTCCTTATCCTGAAGTTGCCCAGAATGTGGCACTCCTCTAACTAGTTAGCTGGCCAAAAAGATCCTGGACAGCAAGGGAGGGAGGGCTGAGTGTACAAAAAGGATTCTGGTGTTTTGTTCCTTAACTGCTTGGAGAGAGCTGTTGGGAACCCAGCCCTGAGATGTTCTCTGGCCTCACTGAGAAAAATGAGAACTGTCTGGAGATGAGATCAGGGACAGTTTTACAAGCACCAAAGTACTCATAGGCAGTAAAGTGATGAAGGTCTGGCTGCTGTTTTATCAAAAGCTCTACCTTTCTGCTGTACAGGCATCAGCTGCTGTTTTCTGTTCTGGTGTTCCAGAGAAATATACCCAGTGGAGTATAAACCTCCAGTGGTAAAGGCAGTTTCACACAGTGTATGTGTGTACAGTGTGTGGCCACAGAAGGCCATGATCTAACAGTGTCATGTGTGATAGTGACTGTGCAGAAAAAAACGAGGAACCTGGGGTAGTAAGAAAAGGTAGTTGCAGTTTTCCAGGCATAGCATTTCATCTTTCACCCTTGTTTCTGTGTCTTTGCTAAGCACTGAGGGTAGTTGTTGCCATCTGGGATGTACAGCCACTTCTCCATAGGCTTTCCACCATCTCTGTAGGCTGGCAAGAGATGAGGAGTTACGGGGTTCTTGTGCAAAGCCTGTTCTACAAGTGTGCTGTCAGACTGTTCAGAAGAAATGTCGTCTTCTCTGGAACTGAAATCAGAGGACAAGGAAGCTCCCCAGTAGCTTGTTGAGGATGAAGAAGTGATGCAGCAGCTGAAGCCCTCATGGTAGATATTGAAGCTCGTTCATTGATTTGTTGGCAGTGCCCAGGGCAGAAACAGCTGAAATTCTTTCCTCTCCTCTTGAGTTGAGAGATACGTGGATCCTTTCCAGAGTCTCGTTTTGGACTTTAGAAGCTGTGTGGGTACCTGCATCCCATCTGCAGCCTCATTAGTTAAATACAAAACTTTCTACCTTTGACGCCCACTTTGGGGAAGGTAACACAGTATTACTATTATTCTCAGCTTTATAATCACTTTTTAAAATTAAGTCAAATGTTTGGTGGTAATAATAATAATAATAATTTTCAATGTAATCCTGAAAAAATGAAAATAAATTCAGTTTCTGACACTGAATTTTCATTATGGATATTTCAGCTGTTTCCCTCTCAGTGAGGATTGTTCATTTGTTCTTACTGCTGTGGGCTTTGCACACCGAGACCTGGCAGCTAATAAGTGGGAGAGTGCCACAGAGGCTGAGCAAGCCTTGTTCATTCTGATTCCTGCAGCAGGTTAAGGTTGAATAGTGAGTTAAAAAGCCAAGGCTGACACTGCTGCCTGAAGGTGTCATATGTTTCAACTGTACTTGTTTTGGGGTAGAACGAGGCAGCATCTTTCAGGTGATAAAATCCTGTGTGTCCTTTTGTTTTCAGGAACTTTGGGACAAGTTTCCAAATTAAAGTAGCCAAAACATTCCTGGGATTTTTCCATGTTTTTTGTGATTCCTAAGCAGGGACAGCACTGTCTGCCACAGGAAAGAGCTCTGTGCTCTGCAGCAGGTTAATAGGTTCTTTTTTCTTTGGAGATGCTACAGTTCCTTTCCTGTCCCCATAATCCTCAACCCTCAAGTGCCAGTGTGGGTTTGTTAGAGCCCTGTGTTTGGACTGTAATCTGACAGAGAGTGTCCTGTGCCAGTGCTGCTGGCCCGTCCCCAGCTCCATCCGGGCAGTGGTGGTACACGCAGGGCTGAGCGCGAGGGGAAGGGACGGCTGCGACCCTGCACTGGTTGTGCTTCTTACTGCAGGGAATTCAAAGCAATCTTCTTGAAGTGTTGGTTTGGAAGTGTTGGTTGGGAAATGTATGTGACCCTAGGCACAGACACCTAGGGTTAATGTGTTATCAGTGTTACTCCAACGAACGTTATTACCTGCCAGTGAGGTACACAAACATATTTTTATGAAAAGTGCCCTCCATCAGTCTTCTGTTTCATTTTAAACAACTGAAATCATGAAGGGCAGCTGGTAATCTACATTAAAGCAAGACAGTGCTGGGCTATGTTTCCACTTGAATGCTTAAATACCCTAGAGGTTCTTTTGCAGATTTGCTCAGGTGACTGTGTCGTCTTTATGTGCAGCTCTGAGGGTCTCTTGGCCAGGCCCAGAATGGGAGGGGATGCAGGCCAGACTTGATTACTAATTACCTGCATTCTGAACTTACACTATTTGATGCTTGAATTCATCTGGTTTTAAAACTGTGATTAGGCTTTGCGGATCTCACACCGATACACGGGTGTTGGGCTGGGAAGCAGCTCCACTCCCAGGGAGGGTTTCGGGGAGGCGGTGGTTCCTGTGGCCGCAGGGTGTTCCGAGAGGTGGCACGCAGGCCTGACAGGCCTGGGGCTTGACACTGCCCTTCCAGAGAAATTCTGCCTTTGCTTAACCTCATTCCTAGCACTTGCTGATCTATCGTGCTGTACTGCAGCGTGAAATGCCTGATTCAGTTCTAGATTAACTTGGTCTCTCCTTCACAGTGTAGATTTACCAGGGATCTCTGCTGGGGAAATCAAATGGAGCGCCTGGCAGGCGATAAAGTCATCGGGGAACTCTTTGTGTCATCCTGCTGAGACATGTTGGGTCTCATCACCAGCTAAAGATCAAGATGCTGCACTGAGCTCATTTGTTTCGGCAGTGAAACAGGAGCACGTGAACACAGCCGAGACCTTGTCACCGCGCTGGGCTGGCGCCACAGCGAGCAACCCCACAGACGAGAGCGCACCTGGTGTGATTTACACCAGCTGGGAATCTCGTTCCCTGCACTCACTTTTTTGTGCTCTGCACAGTGGTAAAATGAGCAGTTGAGGGTTTGCTAGGGAGTCAAACTTGCTTTTTTTTCTCAGTCTTGGATCAAGAGAGCAGCAATACTGCCTAGAAGCTGGAACTGGAGAGTTCAATAATTTTTCCACCAGAACACCATTAACTGGAAAGGGGATAAAGTGATCTGTAATGCAAGCTCTTGTCATGTCTGTCTGCTGAGCTGTCAGTTTGTCAGGCACGGACACGAAACAGTGTTCATACAGGAACGGGTTACACTTGTCTCTCCCTGGTTTGTGCCCCTGGGATGAAATGACGCTGCAGCACGGCTGGACTAACTGTGACACGGGCAATCTTTCTAGTTTGTTAGATTAAAGCGGAAAGGAGGTGCATGTAGAGCGATCATCTTACAAACAGTTGAGAAGGGGGAGATGAATACTGGGACACCCTAGGGTGTCCACTGGGGTCTCCAGGAGCTGTGCAGAGCTCTGCCTTCGGAGGCCAACAGGAATTTCTGCCTGCCAGGGAAGAGGTTTTCCTCGGTCAGGACCTGCATAGCATTCTGGTTCTACTTCTCTGCATGGATTCACATTTTCTTCCAGGTAGTCAACTCCATCCAGTGTCCTCATGAGCAATTTTTGTAGGCTGTTTGCACAGCAGGGCTCAGCTCCTGAGTTACCGGCAGCTGCCTCAGTCACCAGGGGCCCGGGGAGGAGACTCTGCCGCCAGCAGAGCAGGTCAGGAGCACACGAGCAGGGCAATCCCAGGCACCTCCTGGGAGGCAGAGGCAGGAAAGGCCGTCGCTCTGATCATAATGGCCGAGGAGGGCTGGGAGGCAAGATGAGACTGTCCAGCCCAGTGAACAGTGAATGTCTTTGCTGTGAGTAATTGGCTTGTGGCTCCAAAGAGCCTCTCCTCTTCCCTAACTGCTGATGCTTCCGTCTGCCCTCGACTCCTGATCCTTGCATCTGCCCTTGCTGGCCTTCTGCTTTTGTTCTCTTTTTCAGCTAATCACTCTGTCTTCTGTCTCTTGATCCTGCCATGTAAAACACTGGCTGTACGTAATAAAATCAATGAAATTCCTACTCAGACATGACATGACAGACCAACCAGTGGAGTTTGAGCAAGGCAAAACCAGCCTATAATTAACACCTCTTAGGGAAGTGCAGCAAGGTTGTTACTGCACAGGGGCACAGGGACATGCCCTGTACAGACCTGCTGGCTCCCTAGTGCTTGGCTTGGCTTGCAGGAGCCCGAGTTTTGTTGGTTGCGCGTCCTTCTTTGTAAGGAGATGCAGGGTGACAGCTTTAGCTTGGTGGCAGCTGCCTGTTTCAAGACAGAGTTCACTGCAGGCTGCTTCCAGGTGTCCCCTGGAGGAGGCTGAGTTTAGGAGTTTAAACCATCCGCTTTTCAGAATCAAACTAATCTTGTCCTGTGTGCTTCAAGCAGACTCCTCCCGGTGCATTCAGACCCATGAGACTTTTTAGGCGGAAGACCTTGGTCTATTTTCTGTCTGTTGTTATTTTCTAATAAGTTTTTTTGTAGATGCACCATTATACTAAGATAATGAAAGTAAATATGGGTTCTTGATACAGAAATGAGTCTTTACATACCAAAATTGTTTTGGTACTAAAGGTCTGAGAATTTATTAACCATTAACATTCATGTGCAATCAAAACATACCTTTTTTCCTACTAGTTAGGTGTTCAGTGTTGTTAAATTTGACTTTCCATAAAAGGTTGCCAGTAGCTTAATTGAACAGTTGACTAAATATATTAACGCACTTTGCTTCGGTGTAATTAGAGACCTATAAAGTACGTTTTAGCAAGTTGAAAGTGTTAATACAGGCCCACACATTTTCAGCTCTGTAGCATTACTTAGGCTGCCAGAGTGTGGAGACCAGGACTAAACCTCACAGTGCTCTTAAAACAAACCAAGGAATCACACCTGCTTTGTGGGGGTTGGTGGGGCAAACTGTGCTTCAACACCGCGGTTAAAGTCCCGGATTATTTCAGCTGCGCAGTCTCCAACCACTTTGTAATCAGGAACTGTGAACGTTGTTAGTTTTCCTTATCTTGTAGAGACGTTCACGCTTGGAAACAGCTTTCTGCTCTGTGTGGCACTGCGCTGACAAACTGTCTCGAACTCCTCTGCTGCTGGTGTCTCAGTCTTTTGGGACTCCCAACTTCCTCCCTCTGCCTCCTGTACCAGAAGGATTCTCCAGGGTCTGTTTCCTCTGTTGTAATCCAGTGGCTGCTTCTTTCTCTCCACTGGTCCCCAGCTCATCACAGGCTGCTGCCATTGACCGTTTTAGCTTTTGTGGTTGCAAAGATCATCCTCAAAAAGCTGAAAAAGCAGCTAAAGAGTAAGAAGAGTTTCCAGGAGAACAGAAATGAACTTTTTTGTGAGATTCATGAGAAACCTTGACACCACTGCAGCATATCAAAGGCAGGTCAACATCTTCTAGACTTTACAAACATAACATTTGTTCCTCTGAGGCTAAACCCACACCCAAAATTTATGGACAAAGTAGCAAGCTTCTCTGGGGTTTTTCACTTTCTCCCCATGCCCATGTTCCTGTGCATCCCTGCAGGACAGGCAGTTCTGGTTAAATGTCGGTGTGTGAAAGCAGCCAGACCAAGAGAGATGCTGTTGGATTCGCACTGCTTTGCAGCCCTCATGAAAACTCTCATGACAGCGCCCCAATTAACAATCCATCCAGCCCCAGGTTTTGTGACAGGGAGGTGGAGAGCTCTGGGGAACCCCCAGCTGTTCTGCTTAGCCAGGTCTGGAAACCAGGTTTTGAATGAACATCAGGCTCCCGAGTGCTGGTGACACGCTGCACAGATAAAATCACTCGGAGCCTGAGGTGCAGGCGTTGCCTGAAACACGCCATATGGCTGAGTTCAGGGTCGAGCATTGAGAGCAGATTGTCAGAATGTGGCATCTGGAGGCCCCGGGGCTCAATTTCCTGGAGTTGTTCTCCGTGCACACACTGCATCATCGTCCTGCTCTCTGAGCCCTGCCTTCGTCATAGCCGGTGCCTCCCTGCAAGTACGGGATGTCCTCTCACACGGTGTCAGAGCTTTACCAGCTGGAAATTTCCAGCCTTGGTGTGGATGGGTCGCCTCCCTCTTCTGTTAGCTGTAGACTTACAAAGAGATGTTCATATTTTAAATATGGTGCAATGACATCAATAGTAATAATTATTGCACGCATCAAAGCTTTGGAGATTAGCCACGGATCATGCATCTAAATGGCAAATGGTTATAATAGCTTCATACGTGAAACATCAAAGTCTGAGGAAACATTGCTCTGTTATAAAAAATACATCAGAATGATCATTCCACTCCAAGCAAAGTGCAGAACTGTAGACGTGCATGGAACAAATGCAACACATTTCATACTCATTTGGGTGTTTCAAGTATGGGAGAAATTGATTCCACAGCTTCAATTACCAATCCACATCAAGTGAAGACTGTATTGAAATTACGAGATTTCACACAATATTAGGCTTAAGTTGACTCCTCCTTGTGAAAACGTATTTATAATTAGGGCCTGGAAAAGCAAGAAGCAGTATTTGGGGTTTTAATTTTTTATATGCTCCCTGGCAGAGAGAGAAGTGGCTGAGATTGCATAAAATTCTTAAACCCACGATGTTTCAAGTATCCTTTTGCTGAATTGAAATGTTGTTCTCGTAGATTAAAGGAACTGCACTGTTGTTTTCTTTGTTAGGAGAAAAGTATTCCAAACCAAGAAAAGCACAGTCTCTCTACTGAGCCTGGGGACAGCTACTGGAATAAGAAAATGCAAAGCAGTCACTAGAACAACAGAACCTCTGAACTCAGCAACTGAAATTCCCAATTACAGACATGCTGCTGTTTCTCCTCCCTCACCACGGCTCTTTAGCTTGATCACTGCCGCAGCCCCGGTGGGAGGAACGGTGTGAGGGATGCGGTGCCACGCACGCTCCGACAGCCGAATCAAAGGCCCAGCCAAGCCTGCGCCTCAGCTGAGTCTGGAGGAAATCAGAGACCCTCATTAATGTTTCAGAAAAACCTAACTGGTATGAGGACAGCATTCAGAAATGTATTTGGGGAAAACAAATATTGTTTTAACTCTATTAATAATTGATGCATTGCCAGCAGAGATCCTCATAGCATTAAGGCAATTGAAAATTAAAGGCACAAAGACACTACTTTAAGAAAACATCTTGGTAAATAATTAATATGGCATAGGCCTACTGGAATCTGAAGAGTGTAGGTTTTAGCTTGTCTTGTCAAACCTATGCTTTCTAATACCACTGTTTTTTTCCAGAATGAGAGCATGGTCATTTTCATTTTATATCCACAAAAGCTGCAGTTGTTTATGCTGCTCATCTGGAATCCTTTCGTGGCCTCTCTGTCAGTTCCTTGTGCTGAGCCCCTGGGATCCTAAGTAGCCCACACCCAAAGATCATGGCCTTCTTAAATCAAGAGGGAAAAAAGATTGATGATTATTTCAAAACAGAGGAGAACATGTCTGGTTCAGAGAAACTACTGCTTGTCAGAGTCAAACTGGATCAGAAGAAGCAGCCCTGGCAATGTCTGTTTGGCAACGTGTTGTATAAATAGCTGGGAGAGGTGTCTTGGGATGTGTAACACCCCGAACAGCTACTGCTTTAGTCTGTGTGTCTCCAGAGAGATGTATTTCAATGGTGAGACCAATCGTGGGGACCACACTGAATAATTCAGTGGCTGGCACTTCTGTGCACTCTATCTGCGGGGGATCTTAAGGACAAGAAATAGTGCGAGCCAGCAATCCACAGGATACAGGCCCATCAGTATGACTGAAGAAAGGCTGGACATAGAATGTGCTGGAGGAAGTAAATACAGAATTTCCCTCCAGAGCAGCTCTCTGCCACTGCTGTGAGCAGAAGCACCGTTCAGAGACAGGGCTGAAGAGTTTGGCTGCTGCACAGTTCCTGACACGGAGAGACACTGTAGTTTCACGACAGAATACTGAGTGCCGTGTTAACTAACAGGGCTTCTGCCGTCTCTGAAAACCTGTGTGTTGCTGAAAGATGTACAAGCTCTTTAAAGTCCTGATTTATTCCAGTCCACTCCCTATCTTTTAGGTTATTATAATGAAGCAGCTAGTAAGTCAGGCATAATTGCTGGCAGGCATTCGAATTTAAGAAACTGCACAAAAGCATCCACAGCACTATATTTATCATTTTTTCCCTTTAAATAAAGCAGAAGTGAATGCTGCTTCTTCATTACAGATATCTCAGTGCTTTACATGTGGAGGGTTTGTTGATTGATGGAATTCATAAACACCCTTTATTTACTACAGCAAAGTTAATAATTAAGCAGTAAAGAGGATATCTGTGAATGCTGTTATAAAAATAATTCTTGCCCTAGTTCCAAGCAAAAAGCCAATGTAAATTAGTGATTGAGACCATAAGGGTGATCCACTAGAGCTATAAAGGGGAGTTAATTTTTTCCATTCTGGGTAAATTCAGTGGCCGGACACTGGTGAGCGGCGTTACCCCGCCTGCAGCCGAGCGCGTTCTGTCCCCGGTGCTGCCCCTTTCCCCCATCCGTGGGCCGCGTTCGTTGCCTCTGCCCCTGCTGAGCCAGAGCTCCCTGCTCCCGCTTGCTGTGCTCCCCTGGCCGCCTCTCGCCGTCCCCGTCCCCATCCCGCGGCTGCCACCACTCCCCGTTCCTCGTGTGTCCTTGCTGTGGCTCTGTCCTGCCTCCAGGCCTGCCCTGCTCCATGCCTCTGCCCTGCCTTCCTCTACCTGCTCCTGCGTGGTGCTGCCTGCCCGGCATCGCTCCTGCTGGCTCCCTCCCTCTCGCTGCTTCGCTCTCCGGGCGTAGCGGCCTTCTGTCCATCCTGCTGCGGGCTGGCAGGGCGAGCTTCCCGCCTGCCACATAGCCCTGGTGTTATTTAAAGGTGCTGACTCGGGGAGCCTCGTCCCCGTCGGGTGGAGCTGAGTCCGTCTGATTTAACAAAGTGGGGAAACAAGCCAGTCAGAGTTACCTCGATCTGAAGCGTATTCTAGGAGTGATTAGCTGCCTAAACTTACATTGTAATTATCTGTGCTGAGTGGCTTCTGCACATCATTGCCCATTTTTCTGAGTGTTTATTTAAGTTGATAATAGAAAATGAATAAAGCCTTAGTTCCACTCTGATTTTGACACTTGTGCCAGAAAATATCTGAAGATGGACATTTTTGTGTTCACAGTAGTTAGATTAATATTAATTTGCTGGCATACAGCAAGCTGATTAGTTTTCCTCTGATATGGTTCAACTTTGTAATTACAGGAACTGGCTCCTCCTGGTTTGTGCCTGGGGTAAGAGGCTCAGAGACCATCCTGACATCACTGTGGTCACAACTTCACCAGGCTGGCACACTGAAATCTTGGCTCCTGGAAAGAGGTACAGACTGGGACTGGTTCCATGTCTCTGGGGATGGAGAAGATCTGTCTGTGCTTGCGGTTAGACTGGAGGGAAGGAGAGTGGGAACAAGATGAAGCCATGTGAGGTCTGGAGGGAGGGAAGCCATGGGGACACAGTCTGCGGGGTGCTGCGGGCCGAGGGCAGATCCTGCAGTGCTGCAGCTTTGACAGCGGGGATGGACAGGGGCAGCCGGGACACGGGGGACCCCCCTTGGGATCCTGGGCTGAGGCTGGGGAAGCGCTGCAGGTGGGTGTTGCCAGTGAGAAGCCCCTGGACGAGCCCCAGCACCACCATGGAGCCAGTCTGAGGGGAGCTCAGTGTGGCAGGGGCCTGTCTTTTGCCACAGCCAGTAGCAGATGCTCATGAGAAGCCAGAGCAGACAGGGCGTGGGTTACATGATTATTTGCCTGTGGTGCTCATAGATCCTGCGGAGGGTCCTGCTGAAGCAGTGGTTGTGCCAGACCATTGCACTGAACTATGGGGCTGTGCTCCAGGAGCAGCTCTGAAGCCTCTTGAAGCCTGTGGGTACACCCGGCTCCATGCCGTTCTGGGCAAAGGGCCACATTCGTTCCTGGGGCCATACTGCCCTTCCTCGTTCAGCTGTATCGAACAGTTTCACTGGCACCTCGTGAAAACAGGGTAGTGCACGTTCAGTGCGCTGCAGTGATCCCTCCTGCTAGGAACAGTCCCACCCTCCCGAGAGCATTTGTAGGCAAGTCATCTGCCTGGGTTTTGCTGGACGCCCCTGAGGTGGGCAGAGGGCTCTGCCTGCTCCTGGGGAGGCAGAAGCAAGAGGCAAACCTGCATCCTTGGTTCCCACCACCATGTTCCTAGTGCTTCCTTCATGGATGGGACTACCACTTGCGGCTCGGTCGTCCCAGTGATTAGGCCTTCCCTGTTTGCTCAGAGAGCAACTGTGACTCAGAATCGGATTCATCCTTAGAATTAACCCATCTGTAATGTCCATTAAGTCTGGAGTCCCCTGACCAGCCATGCAAAGTAACATCTCGTCTTAGTGCCATATTCATCTTGCACTGTCAGTTTTACCCAACTCCTAAGCACTCAGTAATAGCGAGACTGTCAGGGTGTAAGTTATTCATTAGTTTTCACTCACTTGAAGAATATATCGTTGTCATAATATGGCACATTGCACTGGGAACAAACTCCCCATGCAGACAGGGATTAGGGCCATTTTTCAAATGCTGCTGACTGTTAATTTGTGCATTGTTTGAAGGGAAAAGGTCTTGTTAGAACTCCATTTTGAACATTGCTTTGACAGAGCATGGGCAGTTTTTGCACCCTCTTGGCTAGCTAGGGGACACATGGGTGCTGGGGACAGGGATGCAGAGCACTGACCCCTGTGGCAGTGCATGCACACCTCTTGTTTGTGCACCCAAAGCTAATTGGGTGAACCCCATCAAACCCGCTTGTTAGCAGCTGACTGTAAATAGCTGCTGGCTGCTCAGCCTCCATCCCTCACCACTGTCCTCCAGAACTGTCTGCCAAAACACGATCAGTGAGAAGTTCAGATATTTTGTTTAGCTGCAGTGCAACCCTGGCAAGGTGAGAAGAGCACCAGGCTAGTGCCACCAGCACGGGTGCTAACCAGCCCACGGGCAGCTGGTCTGCTCAGGAGAGGGGTGGGAGGTAAGAGGGTTAGTCTGGTAAAACTGGGAAGGAAAAGCTAATCTTATGTGGAAAAGGTAAGATACCGCCAGTCTGGAGGCTGCTGCAGAGGGAACATGTCTGTGGTGGGACGGGCAACCATTTCATGGCAGCTGTAAGGTTGCTGTTGTGTCCTCGCCACTGAGGAGTGATGGGCCAAGGACATTCTCAGTGATGTTCTTGCTGAGACTCAGCGCAGCTCATTACATGTGCAAAGGGCAAAGCAGGAGGTGTGCTGTGCCCCTGCAGAGCTGCCTTCCTGGGGAGCTCGGGGAAGGCAGGTCAGGCAGCACCCTCGGGGCCGTCACCTCGTGTTGCCTCAGGCCAGAGGATGGTTGGGTTCAGGGGCAACTTAATAATGGAAAGGAGAATTGATTAACATTCAGAACGGCTCCATTACTGAGCAGTTAGAGCAGATCTTCTTTGTATTCAAGCTGGATAATCTGGGGAGAGGGGAAGGAGTGGAGCTGTATGTCTGAGCCAGGACACTTGCTGTCTCAGCTCTTCCCAGTGACTTTTCACCATCCGAACAGCTGCCCCCGAGAGCCCTGGCAGGGAGGGGTGGCAGGTCCGATACCGCTCACAGCTCAGCCACCAGCTCCCACAAGATGAGTGTCCTCTTTGCTTCTAAACCAAAGCAGCAGGTGGAACAGTTGCTTTCTGAGCTGCAACATGTTCTCTGGACTTCCTTCACAAAAGGCAGAAAAGCAAAATGTCTTAACCTCTGCTGTAGCTCGTAGCCTGCTTAAACACAGGTCTGGACTAGAACATTTGTTGCAGCTGTTCAGTGGCCCCTGCTCTTCCCAAATCCATATGAACTGGAAAAAGCAAGTTGAGTTGTCTGCCCATGTGCCCTGAAGTACTGATACCTGTTAATTCCACACGCTTCGAAAGCCCTGGGATTGAACTACTGGGTATGTAGAGAGAAGAGCAGATAAAGCCGACCATGATAGGTCCATTTCACCTAGATAAGGTTCTGATAAGGCCTGGTTTATTACCTTTATGTCTGAGGGGCAGGCAAGCCTCGTGGGGTCTCACCTTTGTCCCAGTCATAAAGGCAGAAGGAGGCTTTGGGAAAGGAGAGGCAGGAATGCTGCTTGCCGGGGGGTCTCTGAGTGCCTCTTCCCAAGCGCTGCGGCCGGGCGGCCAGCGGGCCCTGGGGCCGTCGCTCCGTCCCAGCTCACACGCGCTGCCCCGGGCACGGCCGCGGCGCTCACCCGTGTTCGCCTTTGCAGTGTCTGGCCTCCTTCCTCGGGCAGCCGCTGTCGTATGACGGCCCAGGCTGAAACTACGTCATCGGTGACAAGAACAGAATGAGCATCACCTGTGAAATGGGGACAAATAATAAGGCAAGACAAACACAAGGCACACAGAGGGTAATTAAACCACAATACCTAGGGATGTTTCTAAATGAAAAAGATAATCTTCACACTGAAATTGCAAAATGATGCATCTCAGTGTGTTAATCCTGCCCAAGTCAGCAGTGCCTAGAGAGCTGCTGACTTCATCTGCTGGCCCCAGGGAGTGGGACGGGGGAGCGGAGCAGCAGACCTCGGGTGTCCCTGTGCCGCGGGCGGGGGAGCCCGGCCTGCTGCAGCCCCCGCGTCAGGCCCAGCTCCCCGCGGGTGGGGAGGGAGCAGCCGGCACAGGATTTCCCCAGCAAAGCTCCTTCAGGCAGCTGCTGCGCCGCGGCTGCCATTTCCTCAGATTGTTCCGCCGGGTTCTGAAGTAGGGGAAGAAACCAGAGCCAATGCAGATCAAAATCTTGGCGTCCAGCACCTTTCATGGGGAACCTGGAGTGAAATCACGGAAATCCTCCAAGAGATTGGTTCATTTTAATGATCTAGGATTATAGTTTGTCTGTTTAATTCAACCTGATTGACATAATACCTTTCATTTGGACTTATTACCAGCAGAGCAGTTAGTCAGTTGGAAGCAGACCTAGGGCAGGGCATTTTGTCATTATTTTAAATTTTCTCTGTCTGACAAAATTGAAGGCCTTGAAAAGACTAGAGCCATTGTAAAGGATAGAGCATCAGAGAATAGGTCACACAGTGTATTAAAGAATGAAAATTGATTCATTCTTTCCTCTGTTGAATAAGCAGCTGTACTTTGGTCCCTGTGATCCATGAAATAAGCTGTCAGGGAAATAGGAAATGTGCCACATTTGAACTTCACTCATTGATTCTGTTCTGATCTGAGGTGCAGGATTAAAATGCATTACGGTGGGTGCAGAACCTGCAGCAGTGACAGCAGCTAGGCCTAGCTTGCTAGTCAGTTGCCTGGGCTATTTATTATTAAATTAATCAGTGCTTTACAGTGCTGGGACTCATTTACTTAGGTCATCTGGTCAGAGCCAGCTAACAGGAGGAATTTCACAAAAGCGACATTTGTTAGTTTTAAATAAAATCAAAGTCTACAGAGGAGGCGCAGGAGGAGTGGTTCTAACAAGATCTATTGGCCCTTTTATCTGGAGAAACAGTTTTTAGGCAATTCAGAGATTGTGACAGTAATCAATGTAAGAAGGGGTAGCAGAGAATTCTAGAATACGCGATTACTAGCTGGAGCACGTTCGGCGAATTAATGCCTGCAACTGTAATAGACTGCTTAGCTGCAAAATTAAATGGAGGACATTCCCATTATTGCATAAAAACCATACCCAGTTTCATTTTTTATAACAGAACACACCTTCCTTTATACACCTTTTCCCAAGTAAAAGAATTAACCTTGTTGTGGTGTCCTTAAGTAGCACACAGAGGGCTGCCTGCAACTAGTACTTGCTGGGGTAAGTCTGTTTTATCCACACTGAAGTGTCTTTTGATTCTTTTGTGAGTTCTTACAAGTTTTATTAAATAAAACATCATTTTTGCTGCCTTTGCTTTATTTGCCTCAAAATTGTGATTCATAAAGATGGATTTTTATAATTAAGGTAGAAATGAGAAATAACCCCCTATATATAATTTAAAATGTTGAAATTATAGACACTATCTAACTTCTGCTTTAAATCACAGGAACAAACTGTTCCCCATTAGCAGCCCTAATTAAATCCATTTTTCTATGAGTCTTTGGCAAATTCCATTTTAGTAAAGCTGTATTAAGCTCTCTTTTATTTCTTCTTGCTTTGCAGAATTCTCTGTTTGAGATGAGTAATAGGCTGAATATGGTATGTGACGGCACTGTAGACTCCGAAGATATAACATGGACAAATACCTCGTCGGAAGGGCCGGCATCTGACTGAGCACACCCCAGCTGCCGGGCAGGTAGGAGCACTGCCTTTTTGTACGTGGGGCAAGAACTGTCAGACAACTTGTGGCGAAGAGGCAGCAGGGAGGTGGGGGAGGCTTGGGGAAGGGGCAGAGGGAGGGGACTGCAGCGCGCAGCGAGCTGTTCCCCGGCACAGCGCGCTCGGGCGTTGCGCTCCGGCCCCTGCGGCTGTGCCCTGCTGGCGCTGTCCTGGGCCTTCCACGAGGAACCAGCGGCTGCAGAGGAGTGGGGAGGAGAGGGCTTTGTGAGGACAGCCAGCCCTGTTGTTCTCCAGCGTGTACGGTCAGGTGGAGATGTGTTTTCTGCAAGGCTGTGCCGAGTTGCCTGTAGCATCTGTCAGGGTCTTTGTGTCAAACCTGTCTAGCGGGGGCCGTGCTCCTGCTGAACTCAGACCTGTTTCTGCTTGTAAATCAAAACCTGGCCTGGGTCACTGGTCCTGTGCACAGACAGCATTGTCAGGGAGATGCTCACTGATGGCTTGACTGAGGAAGCAGTGCACAGACCAGAGAACCCCCTGAAACAGCCTCTCATTTTGCAGTCCTTGTGTGTGAAGATTAACTTACTCCCAGTAACCTGCCACAGTCCCAGAGCAGCAGGCTCACTCCTATCCTCAAGCGCCTCCATCATTCATTTACTGTAACGATTGGCTTCAGCCTTCGATTTCCTCTGTGGAGCATATTGGAAAGAGAGAGGCTGAGCTGTGAGCATTAATAACAATGAATAATAACAGTACGAGTTCCACAAGCTTTAACAATCAAATGAATCAACAATCAGGAGAGTTTCATTAATAAATGCTTGCTGGGGTTAGATGACAAGAGAACTAGTGCCAGAGGTGTGTTTATCAGTTAAAGGCACTTATCCTGTGTGATCTACCTCTCAGCCCCTTGGCTTACCTGGTGGGTACCGTGTTCTCCTCCGTGATCTGCTGTGCAGGGGCAGGGGCCAGGAGGATCAAAGGAGCAGACAGCTTGGGCTGTGTTGCTCTGTTGGTGCCTGTATTGGGTTGATGTGGAGAGGGTTTGGTAGCAGGGGGGCTGTGAGGGTGGCTTCTGTGAGAAGTTGCCAGAAACTGCCCCCAGACTGGACAGAGGGAGTTCCAGCCGGCCCCAGGATGGAGCTGCCGCTGGCCAGAGCTGAGCCCGTCAGTGATGGTGGTAGCACCTCTGGGATAACATATTTAAGAAGGGGTAAAAACTGCTGCACAGCAGCAGCCAGGAGAGAGGAGTGAGAAAACGTGAGAGAAACAACTCTGTGGACACCCGGGTGAGTGAAGGAGGGGCAGGAGGTGCTCCAGGCGCCGAGCAGAGGCTCCCCGGCAGCCCAGAGGGCAGCCCCTGGTGAGGCAGCTCTGCCCTGCGCCCACAGAGGTTCATGGAGCAGCAGATGCCCACCCACAGCTCAGGGGGGACCCCACGGAGCAGGGGCATGCCTGAAGGAGGCTGTGACCCCGTGGGAAGCCTGTGCTGGAGCGGGCTCCTGGCAGGACCTGTGGCCCCGTGGAGAGGAGGGAGCCCACGCTGGAGCAGGGGAAGAGCGTGAGGAGGAAGGAGCGGCAGAGACAGTGTGTGATGAACTGACCGTAAACCCCATTCCCCGTCCCCCGGTGCCACTCAGGGGGAGGAGGTAGAGAAGGGAGTGAAGTTGAGCCCAGGAAGAAGGAAGGGGTAGGGGGAAGGTGGTTTTAGATCTGTGCTTATTTCTCATTATCCTACTCTATTTTGATTGGCAATAAATTAAATTAACTTCTCCGAGTCCGTTTTGCCCGTGACGCTAATTGCTGAGTTATGTCCCTGTCATCTCGATCCACGAGCCTCTTGTGGTATTTTGTCCCCCAGTTCCTGTTGAGGAGGGGAGTGACGGAGCGGCTGGGTGGGCCCCTGGCTGCCAGCCGAGGCCAGCACCCCGTGTCACGCCGCAGGGAGCCTGTGCCCTTCCGCGCCCGGGAGGTGGGTGCTGCTTCCTCTCGGCTTCTGGCCCACACCCAGAAATCCCCGCTGGGTGCAGTGACACGTGCCACCCCTAGTTCTCTGCCTTTGTCTTCGTGTGGTGCCGTAGGGAGCGTGTCCTGCTGCACAGGCAGTGATGCAGGGCCTGCGGTGACTTGTGCTCCCTGAAAGCACAGCCTGGAGTGGGTAAACAGAAGCTGGTGTAATGATCTGCCATTTTACTTATAGGAGCAGTTTCTTTGCGACTTGGGGTAAAATACTCCCCTTCCAGAGCCACCAGAGTAAAACCTGGGAAAGACCTCTTAGGTTAGAGCGTGTTCCCCTCAGGACAGGCTGAGAGGTGCAGGGTAGGGCTGTCTAGCTCAGCTTTTGCAGCTTTCTCTTTGGGTGAGGTGAACCTGGGCTGGTTTATAACCTTTTAGAGAGCAAATTTCTGCGCCAAGACGAGCAGCCCTGGCCATTAGGCTTTTACGAGCAGCAACAAAAGGAAATGCAGGCTTTGTTCAGTCTGGTTTGAAATCCAGCATAGAGCAATTGTAATTCAGCTAAGGAGGGTTTGAGGGCCAACTACCAATGTGTTCATCATTTCAGGAAAAGAGAATGACATCTTGTGTAATCATGATTAAAGGAGCTGTTAATGTCCCTTTCAGGTTTTCCTGTTACCATAAAAGCAGGAGATGTGGTTTTCTCTCTTTGGAATTTGCAGCAAACGCGTCATCTGCCTTTTTTGACTATTTGAAGTCAATTTTGTGAACTTCCATGTTTTAAATAATACAAACTATTTTCTGCTAGAAGCCCTGCCTCAAGACACATGATGCTAACAGAAAGGACAGCTGGTTTTGAGAGAAATCACAGAGTTCAGGGGTAAAAGAGCTCTCTGCAGTTACAAGGGGTAAAGCTGTTGCACTGAGGATCTGTGCAAGTTAGGCTGCCTGCCAGGAAAAGATGCCTCTCTTACAAAGGTGTGGGGTTTCACCACAAAGACAGGGACTGTGAACCTCATTCCAGTTAGTCATCTCACCGGTTCCTGCTGCTTTTATGCATTCAAGTGACTCTGCTCCAGTCTTTGAACCTCCTCCACCTCACCATGCCTGGCATGTAGAAGCTTTCATCAGGCTCCACATCACGGCTAATTACACAGCACACTGCAGATGCTTGCGGTGAGCAGGCTTTAGAATGGCTTTTTTGGCTAGGGCAAGCATGTACGCTGCTGGGCTAGCAGACCTGGGCTACCTCTGGGTGAGTGTGGAGAATGTTTCACATGGAATGACAGAGCTAAGGCTGTCACATACCTGTGCCCACAATGAATTAATTCTGTGCACACCTGGCCCCTGCGTGGCAGTAATGGAAGTGGTGCTGGCTCAGGTGAAGCTTCACAGTAAAGGAAAAGTGCAGATTGGCACTTGATTTCTGAGAGCTTGGTGCCTTCCTTCTTTTCTGGCTCCAGTCGGAGCATCTCTGCGCTTGCGTCCCGCCGGGACAGTGCTTCACCTTCTGCCTGAGGCTCTGCTGAAGTGCCGGCGGGCAGGGCACCCCTTCTCAGCGCCGCCCGGATCGACCAGCTGCACACAGCTGCTTCTGCTTGGTTGGGTGTGGGTAAAGCGATCCCACACCAACACTAATGCTGCAAAGGCCAGATGTTATCTAAATTAAATAATAGTAATGATTTAATAACGATGCTGTTAACGATTATGAACTCAGCCAGGATTTCAGCCTGTTCAGTCTGTTCTGAGGGTGGGACTCACCTCTTCTCCTGCTATGACAAGCTAGTATCAGGATGACTGTTGTTTTTTCAGCAGAAGGCTGCACAGTGTGCCATGCTGGACATTTCTAAGGACTCAGCAGTTGTGTCACAGCCGTCTGCTTTCCCCACGCGTCTGTGTGCATCATTGCTTGATTGTGTCAGTAGCTCTGTTACGTCTTGCTCTAGCAGTCTGTTGGATTTCACCCTTTACCTACAGTCTGTTTTCCAGTGCTCTCAAGTTCAGCGTAAGGGCATCTTCACTCCTTTTCTGGGACATATCTGGGACTCTTGACAAACATGGTCCCTGTGTGTTGGTAATTCAACGGGAGATCACTGGGGAAGGCCAAAGTGTTACTGGCTCACAAGAACAAGAGTCATGGAGCAGCCCTGGAATGTGTAATATTGGTTAAAAGTGACCAATGCAGATATGAATTATTAAATCTATTAGCATGGGGCTGCCATAATGAAGTGTCAAATTCTTCACGCAACCAATTCCTATTAAAAAGACCTAAGATTAAAAGCAGGGTAGATTCTAAAATGATGGAATCTGAGAAGAATAAGGGAACACAGTATTGATCATCCACACCAGTCATGTCTGTTTCTATTTAGAAATATGTAAAACAGATTAATGAATTAATGATTCAGTGTCAAAAAGGGGCCCAGAGGGAGCAAGTCCTGTGACTGTAAAAGCCTCAGCACTGTTGGTTGCTGGTAAGAAGATGGCAGTGGGTGAGGGGCTGAGTGGCAGTGGTTTCAAAACCCCAGCACAGGCGGGACAGGAGGGGGGTGTATCAGATTTTAAGGCTGTGACAGTGAAGGGGTACTCAGCAGGGAGCACAGAGGTAAGAGATAACCAGCTGTATCTTCCACTGGGTTGAGGTTCAAGTTTTCCAGCTCAGGCATTAACAGTCGTGGTGGGTGAACACTGGCAGGCTGCCAGGCTGCCAGGCACCCACCAAGCTGCTCCCTCACTGCCCCCTCTCAGCAAGACAGGGGGAGAAAATAAGATGAAGAAGCTCTGTGTGTAAGGACAGAAAGATACTTACCAGTTACCAACACAGGCAAAACAGACTTGACCTGGGGAAGATCAATGTAATTTATTGGGAATTAGAATAGGATAGTGAGAAAGAAAAACAACACTAAAACACCTTCCCTGTGCCCTCCCCTCTTCCCAGGCTCAACTTCACTCCCAGCTGCCCTCCCTCCTCTGTCCGTGCAGTGCTGGGGGATGTGGAATGGGGGTTGGGGTCAGTTCATTGGCCTTTGTTTTGTGGCTCCTTCCCCCTGATGCTCCAGTCCCTCCACGGGTGACAGTCCTGCAGGACTGGGACTGCTGGACCCCTAGAACCATCCTGTTCCCTAGAACCTTCTGAGAGATTCTACTTGTTTGAGGGCGGTAATGCTCTGTCTTGTGTATGCGCACACACGTTTCTCTAATTGCTCTGCAATATTCTACATAAAGCTCCTTGAAACATTTTCAGTGAGATCAAGTAACTTGTAAAAGCATGTTTTACTCAAGCAGGATTCTTGCCTACATGTAGCTGGCTGTTTGTTGCGCCTCCTCTTCTCAACTGGTCGGGCTGGTGTAATCTTTTGCTGGCGTGTGCACGGCCTCTTCCTGGCTGCGCAGAGCTGATGGTGCTGCAGCTCAGCCTTCCTGTGCATGTATTGCAACACCTTCCCACACATACGATTAAAAGGCAAAACTTAATTTTGCAGAAATTAATTGTGTTAGCAAAATGGTTTTTAAAACACTCCAGAGAATGTTCTGTCAGCTTGACAGATGAAGGTAATGCTACAAAATGAATTTTGTTGACAAAATAATTTCAGGGTGTTGATAAAATGCGTTTTGTCTTCAGAGTGAAAAATACCAGACTGACAAATACTATTGTCCTTAGAAGTGTTTTTTCAGCTGTCAGTCAATTATTCCCTTTTTAAGCCAGCCAATGATAGTCCTTTGTATCTGAAAAAGCTTTCCTAAAAGATAGCATAAAGCTCTGAAGGACAAAATAATTAAACTTTGATTTGTTGCTTTCAAATTGAAAACAGCTTTGTTACTTTGATGAACAAGGATTGGTCGCCTGCGAAGTGGAAACAGGTGGCAAGCGTTTGATGGAGATTTGACACGGGTTGTGGAGAAGAGAGGGCGGGTTCGGAGCTGGGTTTCTTGAAACAGCTGTTTGTTTCAAAACTCACTGCTAGGCTATTTGAATACGTTGCAAGCTTTTAAAATGGTTTCCTGCAGATTTCACAAGCCACTTGCACGCACTCAGAAGCCTCGTTTCTTCTTTCCGTGGTGCCACCCTTCCTGAGCGTGAGGGGAGCATGCCTGAGGTGGAGCCAGGGCCAGCATCACCCGCCTGCCCGGCCAGGGCCCGGTGGCCAGCGGCAGCCCCTGGGGGATGCGTGGAGGCCCCAGGGCAGGGCCCGCTCCTGGGCAGCCGTGCTACTTCCCGGTGGCTCCGTTCGCCCCAGCAGCTGCTGCCCCCTGCGGTACCACCCGCCCCTCGCCACCCCAGGTACGGGACCGACCCTCCCTGCTGTGGCCCCGAGGCCCTGGGCTTCCCCTCGCCCGTGGCGGGGCCGGAGGCCCTTCCAGGCGGCGCGGCCGGGCCCTTCCTGGGGCTCCACGGCTCAGGGCGCTGCAGGGGGGCCGGGAGGGGGAGGCCCTGCTGGGGAGTGCCCGGCTCGCGCCACCTTCGAGGCTGAACTGGGTGTTGGTATTTCCTGTGGTGACCTGGTGACATCCACAGAAACACGCCTTGGGCAGCTGGCGCAGCTGACAGACACCGAGACCATCACCAGGGTCCTGCCTCAACCCCAATAATAATGGCATGTGCACGGAGAAAAGTCTCTGTGTCCTCTCAGCAGCTCCCAGGAACACGGGGCCCCTTCTCATGACAGCTGTAACAAGTCAAGCCCAGCAAACCAGTGCCGAATCTGATGAGATTTTGGGTTTTAATTACTGGACCAAAGTCCTGCCTGGTGCAGCCCAAGGGAAGGTTAACCAAGTTACAGTAGGGGCAATCGGAGTCAGTCCAGTTTCAGTCACAAAGTGCACGGAGCTGTTCCTCCTAGGTGCTGTTTCGGGTAAGGATCCCTCAGGCTCTCTAGCCATTCTGCTGCTTCCCAGGAGGGTGGTGTGCCAACATTTTTTCTGAAACCCTCTGGTTTCTGATTGGGATCTTGGGTTCAACAGACACATCCCCCTTTGTCCTGTAGCACAGAAAAGGAAGGAACAAAATCTTGTGTTACATATGAACTGGACTCTACTGGGATTTTTCAGGAAGCTTGAACTCAAGGAGATAGCCTTGTGATGAGGTAATGATGCTTCATTGCCAGGTTGTATTTTTTTCCTTCTTTATCAATACTGGCATAGCTAATTACATTAAAACATAAATGACCTTGCTGGAACAGCTAATCTTAGTCAAATGAGTGTGCCACTCCCACAAGTCACTGGAATGACACTTAGCGTAATAGCTCCCTAATATGTGGAACATCTGTTCTTCGTTTTTGGAATAATCAGTGACTCTTCCTCATTACCTTCACTCCCCAGTGACAATGTGAGCCGGCTATCCCTGTCATAACATTTAAACTTTTTCACCTCTGGATGGATGGGGTTTTGAAACCACTGACAAG
Source organism: Athene noctua (assembly GCF_965140245.1). Lineage (NCBI taxonomy): Eukaryota > Metazoa > Chordata > Aves > Strigiformes > Strigidae > Athene > Athene noctua. The sequence continues at coordinate 20,179,806 of NC_134051.1, read as the reverse complement.
AAAATAAGCAATCAAAACTATAAATTATCTGAAATCCCAGTTACAATTAATGTGTGATAATTATCTAATGGTAGTTAATGGCACTGGCTAATAATTAACAACAGCACAGTTTCTCTTTTGCAATTAGAGTACCGGCGATGCTAGTAGCATCAATTACCTTCAGTCTTGCTTTTAAGGGGAACGGTGTTAGGGCTGCTTTAGGAACAAGCTGAGCACGGTGGATAGTCTTTTAAACCATGCTGATAAATAAGAGAGCCCTCAGGGGCCGCCCAGCCAAGCCCCCCGAGCAGAGCCAGCTGTCCCCATGAGGGGCACTCGACCAGCCTTTGGCAGAGCCGGGGAGGAGGTGGGATTCCTGGGGCCCTGGGTGCTTCCCTGCTGAAGACCAGCCCAGCGCCATCTGCCTGGGCACTTGTGCGGCCTGTGCAGGGACACTGGCATGGGCAGAATGTGCCTCAGGTGACGGAAGAGCCGTGTTTGGCTCGCTGGGCTCAAACCAATCCCTCCAGCTTGGTTCAGCAGGGCAGGGCAGTATGATATGGCCGCTCCCTGGGGGAGCAGGGCTGTCTGAGTATTATTTGCTGATTGAACTTCAACAGAGCCGGGCTCTCCTCTTCTGAGCTGTCTGTCGTTCGCAGGCGGAGAGCAGCCCGGCTTCTCCCTGCTGGGGTGTGGAGTACAGGGACAACGAATACATGCCTACTAATCTGCCTTCAGTTCACATCTGCCTTTTAGGCTGCTGGGTCCCGTGGTACAATCACAACAACGCCAGAATAACACCTTAAAACCAATCATTTTTATGGAACACACATAGTATAAAAGGTCTGACTGTGCACACATATACCATCAGTGGCTATTACCCAATAAAGCTGTCAGATAGAGAAACATCACGCCAAGTCCTTGAACAATATCTCCTCAAGTTTAAACAGAGAAAAAGCTCCTCACAATTCATTTCTCGTAAAAATAAAGAAAATAGGATCAATACAAGCTGAACAAATGAATCAGGGTTACCTCCTATAGACAAGGAGAGAAATAGGGTCTACGACCACCGGTGCTGGCTCTGAGAGGGAGGGCAGCCCCCTGGCCAGTCACCCGGACAGACTTGGCAAGAGCCCGCAGCTGCTAAATGCCAGTGGGGGCTGCATGTGTTGTCTTTGCCCAGAATTTGACTTTTATTCTGGAGAAGAGAAGGAGCCCAGGGTCCTTTCTGAGAGCTGACAGGCCAGGGACTGCCAAACAACCCTGTTCTCTCTGCTTCCTCCACAGTGAGAACAGTCCTGGCACAATGACAAACCTGGAATAATGAGCAGGGTGTAGATGAGCTGCTCTGCTGCGCTGGTGTCCTCGTGTCTGTAAATGCTGTCAGCGCTCTCCGCTCTGCGCTGAAATTCTGGGCTTCATCCTCTCATTTTTTGCAGCAGTTTTTGGGACCAAAAGGAGCTGTAGAAAGTGCTTTAATTTCTCTTTAGTGATTAGGAACACACTGCTTCCTTCATGACGTATTGTCTGTGCTTCTGAGGATCCTGCACACTGAGCCCTTTGTATTTCTCTCCTCACAGTGTGAGTCCTACAATGCTCCATTTAACGGATGTTATTTAGGTTGAAAGGTAAGCAGCTTAAATGTTTTGCTTTCTAGCATTTGTGTCCTGTTAGAGCCATTTCTCACTCACTCTCAGTTGCACATTTTGTTACATGTTTAGATAGAACAAGGGCTTTTCCCTCCTTCATATATTCATAGTGATGACTTGTGATGTCATCAATAGGGTTTGCAGAATCACACCCTGCACCATCGCATCCTTATTCTTCAGCATGATGCTTGCTGCAATATTATAGCTAGGACTGACAAGATAAAGCCGAGTTAAAACAAACTCCACATTATCTGCTTCCATCCTGCTGTTGAGACTGCGAAAGAGAAAAAATGAAATTCTATCGGAGAGAAGCTCTTCTCCCTCCTCCCAGGCAGAGGAGTGGCAGCTACTGGGCGGACCCAGAGCAGCTCTGACTGGAGCTGTGCTGAGGTGGGGCTGCTGCTCCCCCACCCGCGGCAGATGACCTGAGTGCTGGTACCAGGCTTCCAGAGCTGCATCCTCTCACCTCCACGCTAGATCCCGAGCACATCGCTCCCAGCCCCTCCTCAGTCTTTGCTCAGTCAGCTCCTGGGCATCTCCAGAATGCAGCAGGCCGTTGCAGGCCACGCAGAAGTATGGTCCGAGCTCTCCTGCAGCACACCCCTCCAGGTGTAGCAATAGCTTGTACCTGCTGTTACCTGGTCTTCTTGTCTCCTTCCCCCAGGGACCGCTGCAAGGGGGAACATTTTCAGGGAAGGGGGATCATAAGATAGTGTTTTGCTCCCTCTCACAGGCAGCAGCGAGCCAATTTTCATGAGCCCAGAGAACGCTGATGTCCCACACAGTCCCAGCAAGAGCTGCTGGCAGGATCCCTGAAGGCTGGCTGGCTGCTCTACCAGGCCTGCATCACCGAGTCCAAGTATTTGACACCGCAGGGCTGCTGTGAACCTACTTCTTGCCAGCAGATGCTGGAAGCATTTTTTGGAAAGACTTTGGGAAAGCAGGCGTGCTCTGGGGGGGTTTGGCTGATGTAGCATTTGAGCAAAGTGCTGTTCAATGTGGGTATGTGTACTCTGTGCTGAACTAAGAGATAACGGGAGCTCTTCATGTAGTGGGAATGAAATAGCCTTTTCAGGAAGCCACATGCTCCTGTAGTTGAGGAGTTGAGAGCGTCTTGCCACAGAGCTGCTCACCTGGGGGATTCAGCTCAAAGTCATTGTGCAGTGTTTAATAACATCCATGTGGCTCCTTTGTGCCATGGAAGTAGCTGACTGTCTCAGTGAGAGTGGGATGCTCGTTTGGGCACAGAAACTGCATTAAAGAGCGTGATGCTACCATTGCTCTGGATGGAGCTTCCAGGAATTGCTGCTGCTTGCTCTTGGATGGAAGGCAGCTTCACTCTTGTTGTATGAGGTAGGTGTATTTGAGTTCACTTGCGAGGAAGCCTTTTGACTTCAGCAAGAAGGCACTGCAGAGAAAGGCCTTAGAGGCCAAAGAACTTCCCACTTGTTGCTGCTCCCGTGAAAAAGAAAAAAATAATTTCTCAAAAAAACCCCACATTTCCACATTTGACCTGTAAGTGGAGAGTTTAGCTTGGAAGATGGTGATTCGCCTGGTCTCCTTCAGACCACACAGAACCTCGTGAAGAGCCCTCAGCCAGCCTCCTTGTTGGTGCTGGGAGTGTCTTGCACCCGCAGTACTATCCCATTCTAGTAGGGATGCTGTTAATAAATGTAGGGCTTGGAAGTGCCAGTCGGGACCAAAATAGTCATGAGATGACATCATAAACTCAGCAGCAGAGCTGATGTGGTTCCCTGTTAAACAACTCAGCTGTAATTCCCATTTCAGAGCTCTGAGGAGGCTCTGCGGATTCCCTCCCCCATCCCATTCAAAGGAGCCCTGTCTGCTTTGAAAGCCTGTATTTTTCCCAGAATATCAAGGGTTGGGTTTCTTTGGACCCAACTGCAAATCCAGGAGGCCTTTGTGCATATTTCACAGGGCTCTGTCCCTGCAAACAGCTTCCTTTGGTTTTCAGGCTCGTCAGGCCCAGGACCTGCTCTGTGTTCTCTCCCTTTGTATCTGTGTCGCTGCGCTGTTACAGCAAGGTGCTGCAGAGAGGAGATGAAAAGAAGCTTGGAAGTCTGTTTCTATGAAAGTGTGAATTTATTTTTAAATCTCTTGAATTATTTACTCTGTCTGCCTTTTTTTAATGACAGGTGAATACATTTATGACTTGTTCTCTTTCCCAAGGTAGCGCTTGCCATGAAGGAAATTAATTACATGTAGAGTAAATGCAGCTGATGTTAATTTTCAAGCTGAGTTTCAGCTTTGCAAAAATTTCAGGAAGAAAGTAGCATTTTATAAATTAAACTCGGCTTTGTGTGCTTTCTTTTTAAAGAAAGCTTGGCATTTGGAAAGGCAGCAGAAACAGAAAACAAATATAATAGATGAGGGAAACTTGTCTTTAAGGATGTAGTCTGTCAGCAGACAGATGTGAGAGATCAGTGTGGCAGCCCATCAGCTGGATGTGGAGAGTGTAACAGGCTCCAGCAGCGTCCCCACACCTCTGGCAGGAATTGGTTTCAGTGGCAAATTGCTGGTCTGTGGCACGAGCTGCTGCTTTGAGCTGACAGGGTGATTAAATTAGTTGCTGCTTTCTGCGAGAGAGCACATGCCCTGCGTACTACCAGGAAAACCTCGTTCTGTTTCAAAGCACTGTAGCTACTGATGCCATCAGAGCTTCACGGAAAAGGCTCCTGCACGCCTGTGCGGGTGCGCGCCGGGCCGGATGGGCCAGGCTGTGGTTCCTGGGGGGAGCTCCCTGCCCCAGCATGCCTGACCGGCCGGTCCCCTGCCTTCCATCTGAGGCTGTAGGTGGCTTTTCGGTTGCTCCCTCCAGAAGGCTGGAGTGATCTTGTGTTAACTCCTGTGGTGTGGGAGGTCTCGGGAGCGCAGCCCCAGGGCTGGATGGGTGCTGTGGGCTGACGCGGGGGTGCTGGGGCTGCCTGGGCGGGCTGGGCGTGAGAGCCATCGCCCTGGCACCTGCTTGCCAGCCCTTGGTGGCTTGGCCCTGCAGGCAGCTGACATGGGAAGGGTCATATTAGTGTAACTCCCTGTCTGTCGGGCCCGGTTTCCGTCCCTGGAATGACAATGCATGAGGCTTTGGAAGAGAGCGGTTCCATCCAGCCTCCGGCGCCGCTTCTAGGCAGCCGTGCCCCGTGCAGCTCAGCAGAGAGCAGGTCTGCTGTAAATGTGGTCTTCAGATTTTTATGTGCTGTAGTATGTACGGTCCAAGTTCCTATGTCCCAGAGTTCTAGCTGTTGTGTTTAAATCTGATGGAGATGACCCTGGGAGCAGAGGGAGAGTCTCTGCTGGGATGAAGCTGCTTTGGCTGTGTGCTGCCAGTGGAGCGCTCTGAGCTCAGCTGGGTGAGTTGCAGCATAATCCACGTCTCATCTGCATCACTTCATCGGCTCTTAACAAGCAGATATAGGTTAGTGTGTCCGAGTGAATTTATTGCTCTGGGTCTTGTTCTGAGGAGCAGTGACCACTGGTGCCCCATTATCTTTTAGCTCATGTGTGTATGAAATAAGCAGTCATCTCATGCTTCCTGTAGCTTATGGCCCATATCTGATAGTGGAATATAAAATGAATTTATGATTTAGAAGTAGAAAAGGTTAACTCTAAATAATAATAAAAAGTTAAAATGCAGAATAGAAATGTTGCTTTAGTTTTTATGGGTTCTACATAATTTTGGCTCCTTCCCCGAAGGATTTAGTATAACTCAATGAGAAAATTGCATTCAAATCCTGTGGGCTGCTCTGCCGTGACTGAACTGAAATTAGGGGAGATATACAAAGCAGTTTTATAGAAACCGCTTGGATGGCTGGGGTGAGCCCTTGGTGCCTGAACAGGACAGTGGGGGGTAACAGCCGGTTTGGGCTAAGGGAGGACACAGCTGCCTGTCCCTGGGGCCGTAATGACACTGGAGGGTCCTGGGGACCGGAGCGCGCAGTGGCCTCTGCTTGCTGCCCCTGCCCCTGGGGTGTTTGCTGAGAGCTGCTGGGAGGGAGCAGCTCGTCACATGGCTTCTTGCTTGGCGTGGAGTTCTTGTTTTAAATGTATTGTTGGCTTGTTGATGGCAACTGTACCTTCCTAGGGCTGCTCAGCATCCTTAGGTCATGGCCCAAGGCCTCCCAGAAGGAAGAAGTACCAGTGAGAGGTTTTGCTGTCTAGCCCAGACCCATGGTCATTGCTTCTGCCCCCCCTTAGCCTTGCTTGAGGTGTTTGCTGAGCTCCAGAACTTCTGGAGCAGTCCCGTGAGCACAGGCACAACTGAGTTGTGGCTTTGCCTGTCCCGCCACTGTTCAGAGCACCAGAAGGCTCCTCCTGCCCATAGCCCCGGTGCTCTGCCACGTTCTCCTGTGAATGCAACGTGGCACGCGGCGGGGAAAAGCTTCCTAAAACCTGGGACAGTCCTAGCCCCTGGTTTTGGGAACAGAGAGATTAAAGTAATGAAGTAACTGTGGGTTTCTGCCGGTGAAGGGCCCTCGGGAAGGGCTCCTGAGCGAGAGGGACACAAGGACTTGGGTCTCTGCAGGGCGTGCAGCTGCGCCCAGGGCTTGCCTGGGGCCTGCAGCAGGAGCGCTGGGGGGTGTGAGCATGCAAAGTGCCCGGGTTGTTACTCCGGGCTGACATTCCGGACATGACTAAGCCATTCTGATGAAAGAGATGGAATCTGACAGTTTTACTATTCAGTCATTCCTTATAGATTTCAAATAAAAATAAATTGGCTTCTTTTAAAAGAACAAACTCTGGAAAAGCTTTTGTAAGCAGAAGTGAGTGGTCTCTGAAGCGTGGCAGACAGCTCTGCGTTCACAGCCAGCTAACAAGCTCGTCAAGGCCCAGTGCAGAGGGGGCTGGACTGAAAAGCAGATGCCTCTTCTCTGCTCTAGCTTTGCCTTGAGGCTCTTGGGAACGAAATGCACAGGAGGAAGGAGAGGAGGATTTAGTGTCCGAGGGTCCCGCGGCAGGCAGGCTCGTCCCAGCCCCACCGCAGCAGCGCTGCAGGCAGCACGTGCCGGCCCCGTGAGCCCCCGCCTTTGCCCACCGGCCCCGCACCGTGCCGAGGGGGCAATGGGGCCCTGTGTGAGGCCGGGGGGACTGTTTGCTGCCAGTGGCAGTGGGTGCAGGAGGCCAGATGGGACTGCGTGTAGCTGCTGCCCAGCCATTCTGGGACACGCGGTTCTCCTCGGGCTCTTTGCACCTTCCAGCCTTGCTCCTAAGGACTGGTGTGTGCTGGACTGTCTGTTTATAGCAAACTGTGGAGTTTGCTAATGAAGGTATAAGCATTCTGGATTCTTTGGAGGACTTTGTGTGCAAAGACCCTAGGATATCATGTATGGTACAGCAAATGGCTGTAAGGAAAATGCCTTTCATCGTTCAGGATAAAGAACATCACAAAGCCTTGGAGACATCACTTCATTCAGGAATTAAATTGCAAGAGTCATCTGGTGTCAAATAAGTTTCATTTAATAGGTCACTCACTTAAATAAAGTTTCTGTGGAAATCGATATCACTTTCTCCTGCAATTGACAGCTCAAGACATTGAAACTGGCGTTTCTCACATGAGGTTTATTTAATTTTAGGAGGAAGAATCCCTCCCACACCTTGTGCTTGGTCTAAGCAGCGCCGGTACAAGGTTAACACTCTGCCGAGGTGGAAACCTGCCCCATCCTTTCCGTGGGGATATTGTGAGGCCAGTTTAGCACCGGCTTGCCAGTCTCACGTGCAGTCAGGATGCCGTTGTCGCTGGGCTGTATCGGGGTATGTCACAGCTCACTGAGGGAAGCAGGCACAAGTCACTATGTTCTCTCTTGCAGCTGAGTTTGGCAGGGCAGAATGCCTCGTTATGTGTTCTTAGCGGAACTAGACTTTCTGTAGAGACAGGTGTCTGTGGGCTGTGGAGACTGGAGGTTGCAACAGGGATGCTTCTGTGTCCAGGGTGGGTGAATCTTGCAATTTCAGCCTCCCTTAAGAAAATGGGACACCTTCGCTCGTGTTTTTTATACCAGTCCGATAGTATCCCATCGGCAAAGGAGGAGACTGGCAGCTTTCTGCACCATCTCCCAGGAGAAGTGAGTGTAGGAAATGAGAGCTCTTATTATTCCTACTGTAGTGAAATAATTGTTTCTGAATACTTGCTGTTTCCTCCACTTGCTTTTCAGTCTCAAGCAATTTCTGAGGTTGACACGCCATCTCCAGTCACATTTGTCTTGTTGTGTGGCGTGACTGATGCAATTACAGCTGACATTGTCACAGCATTTTGCACAAATGGCTTCAATTGCAGGCGAGCAGATGACCCCTGAAATAAGCAGCAGGAGACATCAATGCCCTAAACTTCCTCCACAGCAAGGAGTTGCTGGCTCTTGGGGCACCATGTGGCCAGTGTCAAGTTTTTAAAGCAAACGCTTTTCTGCTGGTTGTGTGCAAGAAACAGTGTTATTACTCCACTCTTGCACAGCCGGCCCGTGGACTTCCCCTGACAGCATTTTTGGCCAGAAGACACCACCTGTAACCGATGAGAGTAGCTGCATGGGCAGTAGAGCAGGCCCTGAGACGACGGAAGGTGCAGGAAGCACTTTGCCTCCTGGATACCAGTGCCAGCAACCCCTGCGAGGTGCAGAGGGCGAGGGATCGGGCACTGGCCCAGCCATCACAGCCAGGCTCTGCAGGAAAGGCAAACTCTGTCAGGCCCTGGGAATTTTCTGGGGGAGAGCAGCGGGCTGTCAGGGACAGCGAGCGATTCTCAGTGGAGAGGGACGGCAGCACCTCGGGCTGGGTGCTGTGCAGGGCGAGGAAATGCCTGGGACACAAGTGCAGCAGCGGGGAGAGCAGCGGAGGCATTGGGGACACCAGTGCTCGCCGGGCCCAGAATGAAAAACCGGGGAGAAATTTCCAGGTGCCTGCAGGGCGCCGGGCAGCTCCTGCTTCCCCGACGGCTCCTTGCTGGGTGGGGGAGGCCAGCTGGCCCGCCAGTGGCCGTGCTGCCCAGCGCCGTGCTGGCCGTGCCCCATCTCGTTGCTCCGAGGGTGGAGGAAGGTGCTTTCAGGACATGGCTGCGGCAGCTGACACAGAGCTGAGGGCAGTTCCCCACTCCCTGACTGCCTGACAGAATTAGGTGCTATGTAAAACCACCCAAGCTTTTAATGACCTCTTTCAGACACAAACTGACCATCTAACTTTGCACGATTCACTGAGATTCCACTTTGCTCAAGGAAATAAAAATAATAGTTTAAACCATTTCAAATATAGCTGTAAATTCCTAACAACATTAACCTTTTCCAAAGCATTAAACTGATCCCCAGTGGATTCTCAAAATTGCTGTTAGGAGGAGGCACAAGATACTCTCTCCTGAACTTCATGTTCCCAAAGTAAATAACAAGCCCTGCTGAGTGTGGGGTTTATTAGCGTTCTGAGTGGTGTCTGCCTGCCTCCTCACCCTATTCTGAGTCATCAAACATTAGCACTTGCTGCATTATGAAGGCGAAAGTTCATGCGCAGAATCACAGATGTGAGGAGGGGACTGGGGTGAGGTCTGGGTTCAGCGAGGGAGCAGCTGCCGCAGCGGAGAGCGTGGGAAGGGAGAAGAGAGGAGAAAGGAGGGAGGAGAGAGGAGAAAGGAGAGAGGAGAGAGTCCGCCCTGTGCCGCCGCCTCTGCCTCCGAAGGGCTCTGAGGTGCTGGTCTTCGGCTGTCAGGACTTGGCTGCAGACAGCAGTAGCAGGAGAGCTTTAATTAGGTGTCAGGGTCCAACTCTTCTGTTATACAAGACCAGATCCGGTATTTCATTTTGGTGCGGTGGCTGAGGGAAGGGATGGGCACCGCTGACCTCGCTGGGCCGCAGAGGATTGCCCCTGAAAGGGCCGAGTGGCCTGAGGAAGCACCTTTTCGATAACAACAGCACAGTCCTGCCCAGGCAGGGAAAACCAGAGCAGGGCCTTTTTATTAGGAATATACTCCTGGTGTGGCACATGTGTTGGGCAGTTTCACAAGATGAATACTGTCACAAGAAAACTGGGAGAAAGGAAGAATGTAATCATAAACATAAATGAACTCTGGGATTGTTTAAGGTACTTTAGCAGATACCCCAAATGTTCATAATCTCATGGACTTGAAGAAGGCATCTCCAGTTAAAAAGCTTCTTGATCCAGAGAGAGTTCATGCAAGTAGCAATTAAAACATAAATAAGGTATAAATATATATCTCATTGGGAAAATGAGAAACTGTAAATTAAACCTATTTGGCCATTCATCTGCAAGAAAGCACCGGTATCCATGAAGAAACTTTGGGTTAGGGCCAGGGTTAAACATAGCCTGGAACAAGTGAAATATTAGGCACAGTTGTGTTGAGGGCTGGGTTCTGATCGGCAGTCCAGTGTAGGGAAGGCTGAAATATTCCTAATCTGTATTTGGAAATAAATGGGGGAGCCACTCGCATCCTGCAGTGAACACGGAATGATATATTCTCTATGCCAGCTGCGGTCCCTTGGGAGGTGACCAACCGAACGGCCTCTTCTCTGACGGCTCAGCGCCGTCTCTGCTTTGCCGTGCCCCTGCGTGTCCCTGCGCTGCGTTAGGCCCAAGGGGATGGAGCCCCTTTGCCCCCTGGCTGTGCCGTGCCGGAGCGCTGGCTCTGTGCGTGGGGCGTGCGGGAGAGCGGCCGCAGGTGTGGTCCCGTAAGGGCAGATCACCTCGGGCTGCTTCACGTACTGTTAACAGGCATTTAGTTCTAAGCAAGGACGAGTTCACATTCTAACATCCTTAATGCTTGTAATTTCTATGAGCAGAAATATTGATTCCTAGGGCTGTGCTGACTGTAACACAAATGGACAGCAACTGGTAGGAGGAATTTCCTAACCTTGCTCTATCGTGTTCCCTGAAGATGCTGAGTGATTTGTGTGTTCCCAGCAGCTGTAATCTGGTAATGACAAAGGCTTATGACCTGCCTGCTCTCAGATACATCCTGGCTGCAGTTTCCGTGGCAGAAGCTGTGCAGGGAAGCAGCTTTGTATGCTCAGCACTCTCTAGTTTTCCTCTGTTGTCACCCTCAGGCTTTTATGGCATTCCAGGTTCTCCACTGCAAGGACAGACCCTGGATGTTTCCTGCCTCCCCACACGGTTCAGTGTGGAGGTGGGAGGTGGGAGGCAGGAGCCCGTGCGGCACCAGGAGAGATTCCCATTCCCCGCCAGCCGCAGGGAGCCAGGGAGGGCCGGCTCAGGTCGTGGTCCCCATCCTCATGTGTGACCCCAGTGCGGCCCTGCCCGCGGCGTGGCCTTGCCGAGGGTGCGAGGATGTTCACAGGGAGAGGCGGGCTGGGGGGGCTGGCTGTGGCTGCACCGGGAGCAGACCGGGACGGGACCCTGCCTCTGCAATGACGTTCTGCCCCAGTGCTGGATACTGTGTTCATAACTTCTTTTAACTAACTCCCCACACTGTCCTTAGACTAAACAGCTGACAATTAACAAGCTTGTTACTACATTCATCCCAGGCACTGCACATTAAATTACTGATAAACTAAATATCTGATTACCTTTGAAGCTAACTAGCTTACAATAGATCCAGCATGACAGAAGCATTCTCAGCTCTGAGGTGACAATCAAAATTGGTGCCATCTGTTTTTTATTGGTAAGGAGTAGAAAACTCCTTTGTGCTCAGAGAGGATATCACAATTGGAAAGCTATGATAATAGCTAAAATAAGACTTCATGTTTCCCATCTTTTCATAGCTGCAGAGGGCAAAGTCGATTTTTATTTGAACATATTTGTGAGATTAACCTAAACCATGGGCCTGGGCTGCAGTTTGCCCTTTGATAAACAAAGATAAACATAACCGGTACTAGCTGAGAGAGGAGATCTGGCAGTAAACAGAGCGTTATTGAGGAATGTTATTTTCAGAGGTGCAGCTGCTTGCCTCTGATGAAGGGAAGCGTCTGCAAGGCACAAGGGGAAGAAAATACTCCAGGAGTGGTTTTATCAAGAGTTGGAGGCAATAGTCCTGTGGAGACAGTCTTACGGTGCTCTGCAGAGTCTTGTGGTGCTAGATGTTAGTGTTCAGAGAGCCAAATCAGGCATCTGTGTGCATTGTGCAAGGAGTGGTATGTTATTTAAACATGCTTTTCTCTAGGAGTCTGTATTCTCTAATTCTGTCAGTAAATATGTGTCTTAGAAGGGTTTCTTCCAAGCGAGGAGGGAGTTCACCCTTCAGTACTTCTGGTAGGAGGGTGGATAGCTGGACTGGTCTATCTGTCACCAGTCCCTCTCTTGGTTTTGTCTGGATGTTTTAGTAACGGGCAAAGACAAGCACAGGAAAGCTCCTACCCAGCTCCGTGCGCTGTGCTCTTGCTGCCTGCAACACACGGAGCAAACGTTCCTCTGTCTCGCTTTCCCCAGGGGGGTCTTGCCCCAGACCTGCCCCGGTCCTGCAGCGGCAGCAGGCTGGGGACCCGCGCTGCCCCGCTCTCCCACGGGCAGCCTGCGCCTCGGGAGGGGCCCTCCGTTCGCCCTGCGCCCGGGTGACGCCGCCAGACCGGGGCGGAAGGTGCTTATATCTGTGTGTGAAGTGTGTGCATGCCATTCCAAGAATTGCCTGAAAAAAAGTGGAAATAACATTTAGAGCTGGCCGGGAGGACAGGCTCTTCATTTGACTTGATGTCTGTGCTTCCCATGCATTTCTTAAAGAGGCCTCTTCGCCTGCTGCGTCTGAGCTCACCACGGTCCCTCCGTTCCCAGCTCCATGCTGTGTCCTACCCGAGGCACCACACCGGGCCCATGGGCCTGCCAGGTGCTTGGGAACCCCAAACACGGTGTGAGCTCTCCGTGCCTCCTTTCCTGCAGCCCAGCCATGGGAATCCGTGCCCGAGGCTCTGCTCAGAGCTGCCCAAGGCTGGGTGTTGCTGTCCCATGGGAAGAGGGGACATGGGAGGGCAGACACCCACCCACCCCAGCATCTGCCCTCCTGGACACTGCAGAAAGCATCTCAGTACTATTGGGATTAATTGTACATGCCACAAGTACCCACGTGAGAGCAGACAGCTTTCTTCCTTCACTCAGAACCAGGAAGCCTGATGCTGCAGCCGCAGCCTTGTGCTCGTGAGCAACAGTCTTCCAGTGCAAGAAGTGCACGACACCCCCCTGGGGCAATAAGCACTGAGATGCTTTCTCCAGTGTCCGTGTATTCAGAAGAACGGCACAGGCCCATATTCCAGGGAAACACTGCCGGGCATCTCCTGCTGGCTGGGCTGGAGCTCTGACCTTGTCTGCAGGGCCTCAGTCCTCTACATTAATTATGTTTCCCTGGACAAATCCAGCGAGATGTAGGTGAACCTGAGATGAACATGGTTTCTGTAGTCCTTGGCACTTCCTTAGCAGAAGAAAGTTAAACGATGTAGTTTATTAAATGTCTTACAGCTCTTGTTTGGTCATGTTTATCCATAGGTGACCATCTATTTTCAGTATTATACTGGAGGGAACTGGCAGGGTTTGCTGCAGCAAATTCCTTCAGTTGCCCAAAGCCCAGTCTAGGGCCCGGTGCTTAACATGCTTCTGCAGTACAGGCACATCCTTTAAGCATCAAGAAAGAGATGTGGATCGGGATTTTTTTCTTCAAAAAATGACATTTTGAAGTAGGTTAAATCTACCACTTTTCCACATTTTCTCAGAGAGAGATTTTGTCTGGCTGGTGTACGTGCTTTCCATGAGGAATTATTTATGAGCTCCTCAGTCCCTCGTCTACTCTTCTTGGTGTAACAGTAGTAGATCTGGAGGAATGACCAAGGTTAGGTTTATAGTCTCACTTCAGATGTAGTGCCAAGTTATTCAGTGCTTCATTTTGTTAGTGCCTGAACCAAAGGGCAATTTATCTCAGCAATGTCCTTCGGATTATACCTATATACCATTTTACCAATAAGGCATGCACCTGCTGCTCCAATCCCAGAAGAAATCAATGTTTCATTTCAGAGATGCCAATTCTTTGCTCTCCTTCCTTTTGCCATTCTTATGAAGAGAAACTTTTTTAGGGGACGTGGGAAGAAATACAGAAGGTTTGTGGAAAAACCTTGTCTGCTTCAGCAACTGCATCCTGTTTAATTATGAATGCTAGACCAGGTCACTGCAGGCCGTGGTTGTTGGGTTCAAGCGATCAGTATGTGTGAGTGGGACAGGGCATGTTCTTCGCTGGAGTCCCTCCGAGCAGTTGGCCTAGACTTGGGCCGTCCTGGTGGGAGCTGTGAGGGGAGGCCATGTCATTATGCCTTTGCTGGGCAAATGCAAAACTGGAGCTCAGCTCCTTGCTCCCAGCCAGTTATCTACCCTGGCACTTGTATAATTATAATACATGCTTTATTGCTTGTCAATATTTTAACCTTTCTGACACATTATCCCCCAGGGCAGCTGAGCAACCTTAATAATATAGCTGATAATTATCCTCCACATGAATAAAGTTATTGCTAGGGTCCCGGATAAATCACATGGAAAAGATGACAGCTTTCACTGGCTGGTCATCACAAAAAGGGGAAGAGGCACAGATTGTGACAGCTTAATGGGAAAGGTAATAAAACCAACAATAAAGTCATTTATAATATAAGCAATGATTCTCAGGCCCTTCTATTTGTTTTCATGCTAATAGAAGATAAATGTCAGATTAGGAACAAGACCTGAAATTTCTATTAAAAATATTTGGAAAATGTCATTAAATATCAGCAATTCGCAGCTCAAGAATGGCATCATGGGTCTTAATTATCTGTATGAGGTCCTTGGAAGCAAAGTGGGGATAATAGTATTTGCTTTGCTGTTTCCTGGGGGGCTGTGGGGAGTGTTTCTGTGGTGCTGAGAGCATCAGGACCCTGTGCTGTCCCTGCCGGCAGCGGCCGCCCTGCCTTGGGAGGGAGCGAGGTGTTGTGTGGGGCCTCGGCAAGAGGAATCCTCCAGCCACTGGCGGAGAGCAGGACAGAGACCCTGCCAGGGGGCCTGAACTGGGAACATCCCGGCAGCTTCGGCAGGCTGCAGGCTTCACAGGGAACCCAAGCTGGCGTTATAAACAAAAACCTTTCAGTGCAGGTGTGAAAACCCTGCAGCAGGAGCAGAGTGGTGAGAAAAGGGAGGATGCCTCACGGTGTGTGCGGGGTTAAGACACAGGCACTGGGAACGCTGAAGGACGCAGGTCCTGCGTCAGTATTGGGGGTCAGCGGCCTGAGCTTGCGCGTGCAGACGCACGTGTGCGGCCCTGAGCACTGACCCCCGCACCCACGGGGGCTCGGGGAGCGGGGGGAGCGGCCGAGGGGCCCGGAGCGAGCAGAAGTGTCCGGGGAACAGTCCCCGGGTGAGGCCAGACTGGCAGCCTGGGGACGGTGGGTGCTGGACGGGAGGTGCCGCTGGGCACGGGCACTGCCTGGGCATCGCCCCCCGCACCCGCTGCTGGCAGAGCCAGCGCCGCTGCGGCTGGAAGAGCGGGGACGGCTCTTCCCGGAGAACAGCCCGGCCTGGGCCACTCTGGCTCTGTCAGCATCCCTCCGGGCACAGGGATTAGTCCGAGGACGTCTCTGGGACACAGGCTGGGGAAGGGTGGCAAAGGGGGAGTGATGGAAATCGTGTTTGTGTCTGTGCTTGACATTCATGGCGCGTTCTCTCACTTGCATTTCTCCTAAACAAGCACTTTGAGGTCTGAGCCCTGGTGCCTCTAATCTAGCGAGCACCTTATTGATCAAGTCTTGCCATTTGATCCCCTGAGCTGCCTCATGTTGCACAAAAAGGGTAAATTGCTCCTTATACTTTAAAACAATCAGAATGGTTTTAGTGCGTGTAGACCCATATGATAAATAGAGAGACACAGCTGGGATGAGAATAGCAAAAAGCAGAGGGATAATTAACAGCTGGAACACCACAAACCAGTTCCTGAGCCCAAGCCCTGGAGGAACACGATACATTCATCATGCTGCTCTCTGGGCTGATGCTACGGCTCTGGGGTGTGAGGTATTGAATTACAGTCTCTAGAAAATATTGTTTGGGGAATGTTGAGGAGAGCTGGTAAACAATGTGCTGGAAGGTGACAGATATGTTTGCAGCTTCATATAGTGCTTTCACAATAAAAAAAGCCATCCGGGGTTTTCCCATCACTGCCCTGCCTGTCAGAACTGGCAGGCAGCAGGCTGGCTGCCAGGCCATGGTGAGGGAAGTCGAACCCAGCAGCCAGTGGGCTTGCCTAGTTCTGATGGCTGTTTTCTTTAAATGATTATTTTATTACTGAGCACAACACTAACAATGGCTGATGAATCTCAAGCTTAATGAAGCACCATCTGTGATTCAGCTGTTGTAGAAAACAATATAGAGAGCTTTTAACCCTGGCTTTGGGCAGAGTCTGGCCTGGACACCCCTCTGGGCTCCCCTCTTTCTGCCGCAGAGGCTCCCAGCTCAGAGCCGCTGTCCTCGTGGCCGCAGTCTCCCTCCCTGCGCTGGCACCAGGAGCTGCACTGCGGCCTCGCCAGGGTGGCGTGGAGGAGGCAGCCCAGATCTGCATCGTACGGTGCTTTCCCTGCTGTCCCCCTTCTTCACAGGGGATCATTCAGGAGACTTTGATCTAGATGACACTTCACTCCTACAGCCCCCCAGGAAGCCGTGGCAGCCTCCCCGTCAGGCTCTCGCCTCTCGGGTGCCGCCGGCCACTGGGGTTCTGCACAGCCCTGTCAGCCCCGCGGTGCCCAGCCAAGCACAGGCGCACCTGAGGCCCGGGTTCCCTCACAGGTGCTGCATTCCTCTGGCAGCAGAAAAGAAGCTCTCGCTCGCTTGATTAATTAAATGGGTGACTCCTACAGCCACTGTAATGAGCAGTGTCTGTGTACAGGGGGTGAACAGGAGATTAATGGTCAGATTTTCTCTGTGTGTTGATGAAAGGGGGAGTTTTAAGGTGGTCTGCTACCTGTTAAAAAACACCATGAGAATCTCAGAGAAAAATCATAGAGTGGTTTGGGTTGGGAGGGGCCTTGAAGCCCATCCAGTGCCACCCCCTGCCCCGGGCAGGGCCACCTTCCACCAGCCCAGGTTGCCCAAAGCCCCGTCCAACCTGGCCTGGAACCCTTCCAGGGAGGGGGCAGCCACAGCTGCTCTGGGCAGCCTGTGCCAGGGCCTCACCCCCCTCACAGGGGAGAATTTCTGCCTCAGATCTGATCTAAATCTGCCCTCTGTCAGTTTAAACCCGTTACCCCTTGTCCTATCCCTACACCCCTGATACGGAGTCCCTCCCCAGCTTTCCTGCAGCCCCTTTCAGCCCTGGGAGGCCGCTCTAATGTGGAAGAAAGAGGCGGTGGCTGGTAGCAGAGATGGAGGGCCTGGGGAGGTAGGTAGGTTTGGTCCATGCCTCCAGCTGAAGGGCCACAACCCCCCCCTGCTGCTCTCAGCAGACAGGCAGCATGTTTCGTGGTGGACCAGGAGGGGCTGGGGTAACGCTGAGCATCACCGTGTCACGCTCCAAGGCACTGGAGAACTGCCCCAGCAGAGGTGCTGCGGCGCGAGGTGCAGCCGCAGCCGCAGCGGAGAGCGGTGCCCAGGGGCATTGGCCTGCGGGTGCTCGCTCGGGTCTGGCTCAGCCCGCCGCCTCGGCCGAGGGCTCCTGCCTGCCTGCCTGGGGTGGCTGCCCCGAACCTGCGCAGCGGTGGTGGTGGTGTTCCAGCTCTCGCTCATGTTTTGGCATGGCGTGTTTTCAAAATGACCTGTTGTGCAGGCTGTTTCTGCGGGGAGTGATGGGCTGGCCCTCAGGGAATTCAGAGAGGTTTTATTCTGCTGCCAAAGATAGGGAAGTTAAAATAACCTTGAATGAAGTAAATAAAAAAGGCCTCAGGTTTCTTCTCCCTTCCGCATGGCTCATAACGGCCTGAAATCCGTGGGAGGCTGCGGAGCTTGGTGTGCCCCTGCGTGGGGAGGGGGGGAAGGATGAATCTCATTCTGCTCTGGCCTGGCAGCCCGCGGTGCTCGGCGTCGGCCCCCACAGCCCTGTCCGGGGAAAGCCTGGCCTCCTGCCTGCTCTTGGGTGGACCTCTGCCCCTCTGACTGAGAGCAGTGTCCCGCCAGCCACAAAGAGCTGAAACAGCCTCATCTTCTCTGCGATTTTTTTCCCTGAACATGAAGTCTTTTCACTCCCACGTTTGCGGGTGCATTCCAGAGGGGCTGCCTTGGGCTCAACACCACGTCTCCCAGCTCACAGGGCGGCTCAGTGTCTGTCCATCTCTGTCCATGCTCTGTCTGCTCTTTGTTTCCTCTAGAGCCACAGGCTCTCCTAGCAGGTAGTTCTGGGTCAGTTAATCGTGTTTGTGGGCCCAGCTCCATAATGATACTCAGCCTGTCTCAGCTCTCACCAGCTCAGCACCAGCCAGAAAGCACTGGTCTGTGTGGTCATTTTTAGATGCTTAAAAGAGAGGTGGATCCTTCCGTTAGCCCTAATAGAGGTGCTGATCTCTTGAGTCAACTGGCTTGAAAAACAAGGGACCTGGGGGCAGAAGAGAAAGTGTGAGGAAAGGAGCTCTGCTGTGTTTCACTGAAGAGAGAAAGAACTTTACTCATCCCAGTTTTTCAAGCAATAAAAGCCAAGCAACTGAATAGCAAAGATAGATCTGCTCTGGGCATTTACATCTGGAAGTCTAGAAAACACATTTCTTCAGTTCTGTTCTTGCTGGAGGTTTCTTGTTATGGAGAAAACCTCTAAGTGCTGCCTGCCCTGGAGCTGCAGGGGCCCTGGGCAGGTGAGGATCTGAGCTCCTCTTACCTGCTCACGGTATGCTCTTCTTGTGCCCTTTCCTTCCTCGCCCCCAGCTATTGCCCAGCTTGTGTGGACCCTGGGACCCCTCTGCCCTGGCCGAGCCCAGATCAGCTGCAGCTCCATCGGGCTGGGCTGGTCGCAGCCTTCCCGGCTGGGGGTCCCGGGTCACTGCTCGTGCGCTGGCTCCTGCAGAGCAGCAGGGTTGCCTCTGCCTGCTGAGGAAGGCTGAGCTTGCCCAGCGCACCGCTGGAAGCAGGGCAGCGGCGTGGTGCTCTCTGTGCAGAGCTGGGGATGCAGAGCCTGCCGGCATCTTCTGTGAGCGCAGCCGAGCGGGAAGCCAGCAGCGTGCCCAGAGCTGAGAAAATGAATGTGTCCCGCTTCCTGACAGCCCAGGCCTGCGCCGGGGCTGCTGCGCGGGCGACAGCTGCCAGGGTGCCCTGGCACCGGGAGCAGCGCGGGCAGTCTGCCTGCCCAGGCTGGGAGCCGGAGCCAGCCCCCCCGGCTGACGCGGGGCTGAGCTGGAGCAGCCTTGGAGGGGCTGCGGCGGGACATCTCCTCCCCTCCAGCATGCGGCTGGCTCAGCCAGCAGCTTGCACGGGCTCTGTTCCTGCTCCAGAGCGGCACTGTGATTACAGGACGAGCATAAAGTCACAGAATCACTGTCAAAACCTAAAGCAAAGAATTCGGCTCATAAAAAATGTGTCACCCAAACAAACAGAAGAAGAATTATGATTTTCTGTTCTCCCTTCCTGGAGCCAAGGGGAGAGTGTGCCACTACAGCACATGCCTGTGGAGCTGATAGTGGCCAAAGTGGAGCATTTTGCTGCCTCTGGAGAGGCCCTTTCAGAGTTATTAGTCATAAGTTTCTATTTAATGTACTGATTAGGGCCAGGACTTGTAGACAGCCACTGACTGTGCATGTGAATTGACTTAAGCATTATTATGTACAGCCATCGTCAGCTCTGCTACCCAGGAAGATTGATACACAGAATGAATCTTCTCAAGCTGTTTCTGAAAAGATTCACGACACTGCAGTGAAAGTGGCTTCCAATGGGAACCTCTGTGTACTGATGTCAGCATATATTTTATTCCCCTTGACTACAAGGGCTGGTTAGGTTATGAGCCTCCCACTGAAATGGACTGCATACAATTGCCAGATAATTGCTTCTTTTCCTTGTAGGCTGATGAAGTTATGATTCACCCCTGACTCCCCCAGGAGCAGCAGTCACACACAGCACCTGGGTTGCTTCTCTCTCATCCAGCTTGCTTTCCTTTCCACCTGGCATGGGAGGAAGGGAAGCCTCGAAAACAGAGGGCAGGGAGTGGCTGCTTGAGCGTGGTTTTAACCCTGGGCTTGCTGCCGGAGCAAGCAGCGGGACTGCAGGGCTGCGCAGGTTTGTAGGGTGCTGGTCCAGGCAGGCGGGCTGGGGATGATGTAGCAGATTCAGCTGCAGAGTGATGCTGAAAATGGGCTGCTGAGAGCATCGGCCCGTGGCAGCTGCTGCAGCCTGGCTGTCCCAGCTTTGTCCCCGGGACCACAGAGTGGTTTTCTGCTGTGGCAGGTCACAGCTGGTGCTGGTGCTGCTCAGGGCAGAGGGCACGTGCATGCCTTTGGACTTTGTGTGGATTGTATCCAGCTGTGGTGGAGGCTCAGGAGGCTTTGGGAAGGAGCATGTCTCTCTCCCTCACTTGCCTCCCTGTCCAATTTGATCTTGCCAAGGGGCTATGACTGATCTCCCTGACCCCCAACCAACCAAGCAGACAGACAGAGAAGCATGGGATGTCCTCCTTCGCCTGCTGGCCCTCACCCCAGCACAGCTCCTCTCGCCTCTGCTAGGCCTCTGTGGTACTGCAAACACGTCAGCTGCAAACAACTCTCGTCTGTGCTGGCCTTTTACAGTGGCACTGAGCAGTGCTGCTGCTCGGAGCCACCCTGCTTCTTGCTCCTCTGCTCCTTCTTGCAGGCTTGTACAGCATCTTTGCCCCATGTGAGTGGCGTCTGGGGGTGAAGTGGTGCAGGGAGGGGGGGATGCCGCTGGGAAGACCGTGCGTGACAGGGAGCAGAGCCCTCTGTGAGTACTGCCACCCCGCACCACTGTTTGACAGTGTCAGCACCATTTTTGTTGTTTCTTTACACTTGCTGGTTACAATGCCCTTTTAGGTCTTCCTCTAGGAACAAGGCTTTGTCTAAAATCTGCTTCCTTACCCTGCATCCTCAGTGCCTTTCCCTGCTGTGGGGAGGGCAGGGCTGAGACACTCTGGAGGTCTGTGGCGCTGGTACCCTGCCCGCTGGTGCTTCCCAGCCAGAGCTGCAGCCAGCCACACTCTCTCGTCTCTCTCCTTTCTCCATCCCTTGCTCTAAGCAGGGTGGTGTGGCAGATGAGGGTTCCTCGCACCACCTGCTCCCTCTGCAGAGTTCCCATGCCCTGGTTCCCCGGGGGTGAATGTGGATACGGGCCACAGGAAGAGTCGGGGCGCCCGGGTGCTTCTGCGCTGCCTTGCGTGCTCCTCTGAGGGCAGCACTGCTGTCACCTGGGGGACAGAGTCCAGATGCAAACGAACACTTGTTATTCGTCAGAATAAGTCTGTGGCTTGCAAGTACAAGCATGGGTAGATGTTTCATGAACGTTTTTGGGTTTTGTTTTTTTTTTTTTTCCTTCCAGATAGATAAAGTGTTCTAATAAATGCAAATTTAAAACCCAGTTATTAATTGGTGTTAAAATGCCAATGCAAACTCCGTCAGAATTCCAATTACCAGTGACCATGGGCACTGTTTGCGGTATCAGTCAGAGTAACTGTCTTTTCAGGTAAACAGGAACAGCTTGCTGAATCCCTGATTTTTGTCCCTTTGAGTAGCCTTATTTAAATCAGCTTTTCAGAAATGTTTCCGCTATTACAGCAACTTGAGAGAATCCATCTTTAATAGATTGTAATGAAAATTTAAATGTTATGTATATTCAGCAGTCTGCTAGATCTGTTTGTTAAAGTAACTGTAAATAATTGCCAGACAAAGGGGCGAGGTGCTTGCCTGCCTTCCTGGCGTGAGCGTCTCCGCTGGGTACAAAGCAGGCAAAGG
Organism: Athene noctua; assembly: GCF_965140245.1. NCBI lineage: Eukaryota > Metazoa > Chordata > Aves > Strigiformes > Strigidae > Athene > Athene noctua. The sequence continues at coordinate 20,158,361 of NC_134051.1, read as the reverse complement.
GAACGAAATCCCAGGAGATCTCAGTGAGTGAAACCACCTTAAATGGTGACGCTGGTGCTGTAACTTCTGTTCTGGAACCCGGGCAGGGCACTGCACGTTTGCTGCAGCCATCGTGCCTGGGAGCCCCCGCCAAGGCTGGCAAGTCCCCCCGAGGGTGCCAGCAGCTCCAGGTGCGTGGGCTGTAAATGGCCATTTTCTGGCCATCACATCTCCTCATCTACACAATCCCCTTGTCCCCAGTCTTTGACAATTAACTCTAAATCTGCAGCCCTGCCTACGAGTTTTGGGCTATGTGGGGCAGCCTGTGTTGGTTTTGCCGGCCCAGGCAGCATCGAGCGTTTTGCTTCAGGGAACATGGAAGAAATGAATGTTTTTAATGGCTTCCATTTTTCTAACCAATTAATTTGCAAGAGACATAGGCATGAAGCTGAATTAATCAAGACTTCACAGAAAAGGAATGTTAAAAAAGTGACTCTGGCAAGGGAAGGATTTCCTTCTTTGGCCCATGACAGCTTCACTGGTGAGCCAGCACTCCCTGCTGGACGTGCGGCTCTTCCTGCAAAGCTGGGCGTGTTTCACCTGCAGCTGAGGGGATTTTTATCATTTATATGGTGGTTATGACACACGGTCCCTTCAGCCGAAGGCCAGTGTGGAGGGGCCGCTGCTCCACTGCCCGGAAATGTGCCCGACGTGCCCTGGCCGGCGCGTGCGGCGGGGGCTGTGCTGAGCCCCCTGCGGTCAGTGCCCCTGCAGCCCCTCGCCCCCCTCCCCTGACCCAGGCGCTTGGGTGGCTGCCTGCTCCTCCGGAGGTCTCGAGGCCTGCCGGCTCGCCGTGGCTGTGTTGCGTGTGGAGTCCTCAGCTTCACACGGGGAAGGTGTCCCGAGGGCTGGTTTGGAGGAGCCAGGCTGCCAGGCAGGATGACACGACACCCGGCCTGGAACCTGCAGAGGGGGGAAGCCCTCTGGGACGTGCTTCGGGAGGAAGGGGCACGCATGCTGCCAGTCTTGGGGCAGAAAGGCGAGAACAGGACTATTAAAAACATTTTCCTGTTGAATGGAGATACAAAACACTGTCTGTTTATGGACTAGACTAGATGCCTGGTTCAGCAGCTTACAGAGGTCAAGCTTGTGGTGCTTAGGGGCCTGCTCCCCACCCCATGCTTTTTGCAAGGGGAGAGGAGCCCTTGATCATGGAAAACCTGCTCAGAAAGAAGCAGCAATGGTGCAGCCCCTGGTGCACAGCAGCCGGTGGGGGTTGACCTTGGCCGCAGCAGAAGAGGCTGAGACTCGAGAGGGTGATCCAGGCTGGTGCGGACCGTCTGAAACCCCGATAACCCTTGAACTGCACGACACATACCCGCGGCCGTGGCTGGGAATCCATCTCCTGGAGCGTCAGCCTGAGAGGCCATGCGTGGTGAGGGTCACCCCAGCAAAGCCAGCGCGTCCAGCAGTGGGTAAATATGTGCTGCAGAGACTTCAGGCAGCAGTTTGTGTGTGTAGTTCTCCTCGTGGAAGCGGCAGCTGGGAGCAACGTGGAGTGTTATCCACTACTGACAAATGTAGAGCAAGGCACTCTGGAATGAGCAATCTGAATTATTCATATGTCTTACAGGTTCTGAATTAAGTGCAGTATTGTTGCAGGCAAGCCAAGGAAACTCTCTGTTCAATGTGTACCAGTAGTCAAAATACAAAACATTATGTAGGAATTCACAGGAAATGTGATAAGAAACAATATTTGGTGCATCACACCTTCATGTAAATGGCTCCTCCACTCTTGCTTTGCATCCTGTCTGAGCCCTTGATCATTTCCCTCTGCAAAAGGCACTGCAGGCAAAGAGAGGAGGGAGAGATGGACATCAAGACTGATGCAAGATAATGTGTTTCTGCTGACTTGGACAGAGAGAGGTATAAAAGGAAACATGAGAGGAGAGACAAGCATCTCTGTTCAGTGGATATAATGTCCTGGCATCACAATACCAGACGATATAGATAGCGTATTTAGCAGGTTTTTCCTAGATACACTGTCTAAAGAGAAATGGGCCTCCGAAAGGCACTAGTTATTTCTAAGCAATGAAATCTGCTCTAGGAACATAAAACTTTTGCAAACTGCTGTCCAAACATTGTCTCACCCATCCTGACATGTAGCCAGTTTATCTGATGCTCTTCATTCTCCTCTGCTATCAGACTGAAAACTCTCATAGCCAGGGGAACATGCACCAACACCTTCTCTACATGGAGTCCATGATTCCTCCAAGAAAACTGGAGCAAACTGTAGTATCCTATTCAAGACTAGACTTGTAGAAAGTTGTTGCCATTTGCTTTGTTACAGCAAGATGCCTCATCTTCAGTATTATCAATCATATTTATGACATCACCAGCAAAATGTTGCACTCGTTTTTCACCATCTTTCATGACAAACACAGGGAATCCCTCTGAGGAGGACTGGCAGAGTCCTCATCTCACTCCGCTTCCCGGCAAGTGTACGAAGCACGTCTTGATTAAAAAGGGGAACCTCACTGTTTTTCTCTCCGCCGAGGCTGCTGTTTGGTAGCAGATACTGTCACTGCTGCCACGCTCTGTTGGTTTGCATATTCAGGGAGGGTATGTGTGCTTTCACCAGATAATGAAGGCCGTAACGTTACCTCTACTGCGGTACAAGATGTGTCTCACTAGAAGCAAATGTGTATGTGGAGCCTCTTCAGGATAATTCTACAGAAGGTTTGGCGTTTGTTTGTACCACGTGCCCCTTTTTAATAGAGAAACCATCTTTTTTTCCAGCCAAATTGCATTTTTTAATAATTGTGTGTATGTACCTGTGTGACAGTGCCATAATGCAGCACAGCTAGGAAACGAGTTCTTGAGTTACTGTAATGTGTTTGCTCCCAGCATAGAGTTGCCCAACCAGTATGGGTGAGGGGTACACGGGATTTCTGTGCTGCTGGGTGTTCTTGCACCCCAGGAGCACTGAGCGGGCGGAGGAAGGGAAGGATGAATTTCTAGGAGTGTGCACCCTGCAGTGTCCAGGGGCAGGACTGGGGCTGATCCGGTCTGCTGATCCTTGTGAAGACGGTTCTGAGACTGGAAGCAGGCCTGTCCCTTTACAGATGGATGGAGGTGTGCATGTGATGAGGGGCTGCTCAGTTAGCCAGGGAGCGAAGGCTCGGGGCAGTCAGCACAGAGAGGAGAGAGCTGCTGGTGCCTTCGAGGTGGCAGGTTTCCAGGTCTCCTGTAAAGGTCTCTAACAAGAAGGGGGAGAAGGGACAGAGGAGAGAGATTCCTCAGTGGACGTTTGGAAAGCTTTCAGTCCTCTGTCGTTGGCATTTAATTAATAGACAACCTGTAATCCTTCAACAGAGAGGTGTCTTCTCCTGCAGTCTTGTCAAAATAGACTGTTTTAAATAAATCAAGAATTAATAAAGTTCCTTAATATTAAAGGTCACCAGGAAAGTCCAGCTGAATGCCTTGAACATCAAATCCCCTTGGGAGACTCAGAACAAGGGCTCGTGAAAGAACTGGAAGAACAGAAAAGCAGTGTTAACTGGTGCAAGAGAGATCCTTGGTTCCCTGCGGGGCTGCTGGAAGTGGGAAAGGGGGGGCTCAAGCCCCATTGCCAGTGGGTCTCTGCCCCTGTGAAGCTCCTCTGGGCAGCAGAGGCCGTGTCTCTCCCGGGCTTGCCTGTGTGTAGCTTCCCAGGCTCCCCGCTCCCCGCGGCCCGTGGGGTTTCAGGGGGGTGTGGGCAGGCCCCTCCGCGGCTCCTGTTCTCCCACACCTGCCCCTTCCCAAGGTGGGACCCGCTGGCTCCGGGCTGGGAGGGAGGCCCGGCAGGTTGAAGCTAGCCCTGCCGGGGCCCAGCCGGGGCAGGACAGCGCGCTGGGAGCCCGTGCGGAGCGAGGGTCTGCCCCAGCAGGACACCGAGCGGGCAGGCGGGGGGCTCCCTGCAGTCCTGCCATCTGCGTTCTCGGGGGGGAGAGGGAGCACCAGCCCTAAGATTTCTCCTAGGATCGCCGTAACGGGTTAAGTTCTTTCATTGAATTACATCTAGCTGAGGATTTTCTGAGAGAGAAAAGGCAAGTAGGAGGTTAGGTCTCTCTGAAAGGCTTGTTCGTCTTGTTCATCTGTTTGTAATCCATTAATACTTAGTGCACATTTCCTGCACTGCGCTGGACAGAAAGTATCAAAAATGATCACGACTTGCTTTGCTGGAGGGTTCATTATTTATCTATCTAGAAACAGCAGTAAGCACTACATGGTCCCCACAGTCTCCCTTCCCCATGGTCACACGGAGAATCGCTTGACCTCTGCCATTCCGTAGCTCGACAATGATTACAATGCAGTCACCTGTATTTTGCCAGCTGGAGATATCTGTTGTCATGAACTCAGGGTTATGCAAGTGATCCCAAGGGAGGATCACTGGAAAACAGAGATTTATTTGTGTGGCAATAATTGAGAAGCTCATTTTATTCCAGTAAGGATCTTTCAACCACAATCAATTTCAGATGCCATCATAAATAATGGAGGTCAGCAGAGCACTGTGAGTGCTTCCGCAAGCTCTGTTGACAATGTTAAAATGCAATAAACAGCAGAGAGATGCAGATCTGCATGAGTGGGTGGACATTAATACTTGTTTAGAGAGTGTTTGACTGGCAGACCTAGTTCTTTTAGGATCTTTCTGATGGAAAATGCTTTGTATCTCAGTAATTTGGCTACTGGGGTGCCTTCTCTTAATTTCCTGAGCATGCTGTGGCACAGGAGAGCCCAGCTCCCTGGCCAGGGCTGGGCAGAGGCAGCGGCTGCGCAGCTGGGTATCGGCCCTGGCTTCCCCAGGAGCCTGATGCTTCACACCTGCGTGTCTTGTCTTAAACCTGGGTTCTCCACCTCGACTGGTGTGCGCTCTGTAAGGGTCAACCCTGAGGCAGCAGTAAAGCCCACAGAAATTAGAGAAGGATGCTGAATCATAACTCTCAAAATTTCATTCCAGCTGCCCCTCAGCATGGTTGTTCCTGGCCAGGCATCACTCGCAGTCACTTTTAGAAAAGTGAATTTCATTTCCAGTTTTCTTACCTTTCTCTTCCAGGTGTCAAATGTAATTAGACACTATTTGACTATCTCAGGTGTTGTCCCTGTATGGGGGGGCTCGTGGGCTGTGAAAAAGTCACCTCTTAAATTTCCCTTTGATGTGCTGAATCTGCAGAGTAACTTTAGTCTTTCATGGCACAGCAGGTTTTGTAGATGTGAAATCATTCTTGCTGTTCACTGAACCCCTTCCAGTTTTAAATAACTAACTGGAGAAGGCTCTGCCTCTGCTCCCCGGAGGCTTTCTGTGTGCCCGGCCCAGCTGGCAGTGTTTGTGCCCGCTGAGGGGTCTCCCCAGCATGCAGCACGCGCTGCGAACGCTGAGCCTGCAGGAGAGCCGCTCAGGAGCATCACTGCTACGGCCTCCTCGTGCTGCCGGTGTACAGTGCTCCGGAATATAAAACATGGAAATAATTAAGTAGATTCATTAGCTAATATTTGCACAAGACCTGGAAAATGTAAAGCACTATATAATTGCTAAGTACAGTAGATTAATTAGTTAAAGTTTACACAGTGCTTTGTAAATATAAAGGCAGCATGATGGTGCTAAGTGTTATTAATTAATTGTTCACTATTTGTAAGATTCATTATGGGCAACAAACACCAGCAAGCATTTAGTTTTCCTGTTTTGCCAAATGCATCCTGGCTTGCAGGCTCCCTGGGAGCAAATGATGTGTGGGTCCTGCCACGGGCTTCGGGGGACAGTGGTGGGGTGCGATGTGGCCGTGGGTGTCTTCCAAGGACGTTGCCGCAGACAGGGCAGGCAGTGGCAAGCGTGAGCGGCGTGGGCCCGGCGTGGGCACGGCGTGGCATGGGTCAGCGATGGGGCTGGCATGGGCACGGCGTGGTGTGGAAGAGCTGCTGTGGCCTGTGGCGGGGCACCCACTGGGTGACCCAGCCCCGGCTGTGGCCTGCGGCTGCTTCTGCCTCTGCCCCGGCCAGGGGCCGAAGGGGCCAAGCGCGGTGGCCCGCCCTGTGCTGCATGGGGGTTTATCTGGCCGCTGGGTATGAACAGTGCGCTCGGAGCTTGGCACAAACCACAGGAAACGGGCGACCTGAGTGGAAGGTCCCTGAACAGCCTGAGCGGGACGCTCCGGGGAGCAGAGGTCTTTGCGTTGAGCTGGTTGCGGTGTCCTCGCAGCTCTCCTGGCCGTGGCGCGGGCTGGCGCCAGTCAGGGCCAGGGCGGGGGCTGGGGCTGGGACAGCCCCGGCCCGCAGCAGACCCCAGTCCGGGCTCACAGTCCTCCCACGACTGCTCCCTGCCTGGGAGACCACACGAGCGCTTCCCTTGGGGACGCAGGACACCCAGCTCTTGGCCTGTGTCCTGGGGCAGTTTGTGCCCCACGGGGGCTGTTGGGCCATGGCAGAGGTAGGGCTATCGCCCGATGCACTCAGGTCTCTGCAAACGTAAACACGCGTTGCGCTGTCAGAGGGCCCAACGTGCAAACAGCAATTGCTGTCTCGTTTGTCTCTTTTAGCTGCCTGTGGCAGCTGGCACGAAGGGCACAGTGGATTCTGCACTTGGGTGTCATTTAGAGGCAGTAGTTCCTCTGCAGATGTGCAGTATCTGAAGCCCTTTAATACATGTGTTTTCTGTGGACCAATGTAAATAGCTTGAAAGGGCTGAAGCAACTCCTAGGAACTACAATGAGTTCTTTATTTACACACAGTTTACTGCAGTACGAAATCCATACCACCCCCTGTGACCAATAAATACCACAAAGAATTAAAATCTGCCTTTCATCTTTGTAATTTTCTTTACCCTGTCTGTGGAACTCAAACCTGATTCAGCAGTTCCTGTATTATGCTTAGAGTAACTTCTCCAGATTCTTATTTATTTTAAACAGCAAAGGGGGCAAATTACTAGCCAACCATTCATTAAAAAGCTGGTATTTTACTATTCCCCTGTCTTCCACATATGCCTAGTATTTCCTGGAGAATCCAAGGGTTTTTTTAAAGCCTGTCAGGCTTGTGAGCTGGCCACACAACCCCTTGCAGCAAGGACATTGCAACCTCAGTGTACTACTGCTCTGCAGAAGAGCAGGGAGATACGAAACTAACTCTGTATTTGTCAGCAGACGGAACCTTCTCTGGTCTGTGTATTTATTTGGGTAAATAATGGGAGCGGGATTTCCCATTCTTGTTCCACAGGTTGATTCCAGCTGAACTCTTGTCTCCCAGGCACACGCACTGGCTGTGATGCTCTGGGTCAGTGAGCAGAAGCCCCTCTCCTCCCCCGGCTTGTGAGCCTGGGGATGGTGATGCCACGGCATTTGTCCCTGCTGGGACCTCTGTGAACCTGGTGCTCTTCTGCGGCAGCAGCTGGGGGAGCGTGTGCTAGTCCCGCCCGGCCCCCTCCGGCTGCGGTGGCGGGGCGCTGGGGCGCAGGGACGGTGCGGCCGAGAGCGTGGAGCCAGCGGCTGTGTAAGGGGACGGGGCTGTGTCGTGTGGCCGTGACAGCCGTGGGGGTGCAGGAGCACAAAACCAGCGAAGAAGAATCTGGCCTTAAATGGACAAGAAACTTGGAGCCTCCCTGGGTTCACCGCCCGCGCTGCTCCGTTCCCAGGTGACTCTGGTCGTCCCCCCGTTCTCTCTGGTGTTGCAGGTGTGTAGGGCCACAGCTCTCCGCAGAGCGGGGCGCGCAGAGGCCCGGGGTGCCCGGCGCCAGCTCTGGAGGCAGGACCTGGCTCCTCTCTTCATCTGGGAGCCGCACGCTGCCGCCGCTCTGGCTGGCTCCCTCGGCACTGCCTGCCCGGGTGCATGGGGACGTGCCAAAAGCCATTCTTGGCTTTTAGCCGCTGATGTGCGGGGTGGGAAATGGCAGAGGGAAGAATGTTACTTTGCCGAGCACGTGAGGAGCATTTAACGCCCAGGCAAGGCTGAGCAAATCTGCGCTGCAGGGACATCGCCTGACCCCACGATGGTGCATCCTTCCCAGGGCAGGAGGCCAGGAGCTGCCCTTGCAGCCTGCCAGCACCCGCGCCCGCAGCGGTGTGGGAGAAGGCGCAGGGACATGCTGGGTCCCCGGGAGAGCCGAGTCCAATGGGGTTGGCAGCGCAGGGAGCTGAGGCAGCCAGGCAGGCTGCTTCAGTGACACTGCCTTTGACACATCAGTACTGACTTCTTCATCTGTCACAGAGCAGCGCCTCTCCCATCTGCTGTCACTTAACACTTGGAGATGGGCTTCCCGGAGCCTTTCCCCCACTTCTGTTCATCTCTCTTTTGCATTTCAGTCTTTGCAGAGAGTAGAAATGTGTGAAGAGCTGGAGGCTGATGGGAAGGGAATAGGAAGGGAACGCAGCCCTTCCCAAATAGCAGCCAGCACCTCACAGCTGGCATCAAGGGTGCTCCTGCCTGCTGCCTGCACCAGGGAGCTGTGCTGATGTGCCTGGGGGCTCATAACTGACGGGGTGCAGGGACAGATCTGAGATCTACTGAGAAAACAGGTCTGTCTTCAGCTCTTTGCCATGCTTGGAGGGCTGCGGCTTGTTGCAGGTGTGGGCAGATGTCCTTGTCGCATGGGGGTCTGTGCTGCTTCGGTGACCCTGTGCTGGCAGGACCATGGCACTTTCTGTCCATCAACCATTGTGAAAATAGGCTTCATGAAATAGCCAGGAGGTGAAAGCACAGAATTTGCCTGATAACGATATCCTTGGTTTGTTCCAACAATCTCTCCCTCAGATTCGATGGCAAAGATGTACAGGAGGTCTGAAGCGGCTGTAATTCAGCAGGGAGGGGAGAGGAGTGCCAGGCGTGGATGGAGGAGGCAGGCAGTCCCCTTGCAGTGGGGATGCTCTGTGATGCCTGATTGCCAGGCAAGAGGGAACGGCTTTAAAGAACATCTTTATTAAGATACACTACTTAGCATCAAAGAAATGTCAGGGCTGCTCTATTCTGAGTCCCTGCCTAAGGCACTAAACTGGCCTGTCATTCAGCAGTCTGCGTACAAACCAGAAGAACCACTGGCAGAGTCCTGGAAAGATTTCTTTTTCCACATTTAATTGCCCTTTTTGCTTTGTAAACATAAAGGTTGAAGCTTAAACTCTGACAGCTCCAGTAGCCTTTTTCTTATCTCCTTAAAAAAAATGACATTCAGCTTGTTAGCTTTTTCTTTTACTGCAGTCCAAAATCTCACAAAATCTGCACAACTTTTTTTTTAAAGATCATTGAAGCATTGCAGTACTCACTTTGGGAAAAACCCTTCAGCTCACAAAAAGACAAAAACTGGAGCCTGAAGAGCAAAGACCTTTCCCCATAGCAATGTGGGATAAAAATGCTTGGCCAAAAGAGGCAGAGCGAGCAATCAGCATTCCACCTTTTCACTGGGAGCAGATTAAAGCATGCTTATCTGCCCCTGTTGTTGTTCCAGAAAGAAATGAAAGACCAAAGAGAGGAGAGAAAGAAAAGCAAACGTTAAACGTTAAAAGGCAAAACTGCATGTATCATAGCAGCCTGCAAACTTGCTGAGTGTAGTTCCTGCTCTGCAGCGGGCTCCTGGTGCCTGGATGATCTTCCCTGGGGCAGAGGAGCTGTGGGAGACTCTGCCTAAAAGTAGTTCTGAAACAAAACCAGTGCAGGAGATTCGTAAGTTTGCTGTTAGGATGCTGTAGGTGTGATCCAGCACCGATTATTTTATGGCATCTGCGTTGTTGCACTTTGCTGTGTACTGAAGACAACCGAAACAAGGCTGTTTCAGAAACAATTCAAGCTTTTTACATACAGAACAGAAATGCAGAAAAATCCTTGAAACACATTTTGAACAAGTCCTTTGATTCAAACTGCAAGCTTGAAATGACAAACGGGAGGGAGAAACTTCAGGAGAACCTGTGTCTGTCACAGATCCTTCATCTCCCCATTGTCATCAGGAAGGAAGCAATAATGATTGGCAAACTCTAATTGCCATTGACTCTGCAGAGCTGAGCACAGGCAGGGCTGTGCTTTGTGATGCTTGAGGAATAGCTGTCACAACTGTTACAATGAATATGTCTCTGTTAAGTTTTTCACCTTCTTTATCTTCCAGTTTACCCCAAATTAAATACTGGTGTTATTGAAGTGGGGCTTTCACCAAGGGGTTGAAAGAGGAAAGCTCTGCAGCAGGTCAATTTATCATTCTCCTTTCTACAATAACCCTACCCATGTACTATAGTCAGGAGCCCCCGTGGTTTCTGTAATAACCACATATTTCTTCCTCTTCCTCCTACCCCCATATCGGTGGGCTGGACACGTTCCAGAAGCCCTGCCTGGTCCCTCCTCTCACGGCTGATAGCTATGGCTTGCTGCAGCTCACAGGGAAAGCAGGTGGAATGTTGATGGTTCTCAAGATTTACTGTCTGCTCCTGATGCTGAAGGATGAGTCTGGTGTTCTTCGCTTTCATTTTTTTTTTCGGGCTGCTGAGTGGTTTGTCTGTGCAAAATCCTTTAATGTTTCTTCATACAGACAATTGTGGACGACTGGTTTGGATGTGCAGAGTGTGGATGGATGTGTGCTCGCCAGGGACTGTCAATTGGCTGGAGATTCAGACAGGTTGGTGAGGATGAGACTAACCCTCATTGCTGACTGATTTAAAATTTGGCATCTCCTTGGGTTCAGATGCATTTGCTGTGTTTATCTCCTTCCAGAGCCTTGTTTTCCCAGGAGCATCTGTTCACCCACCAGCCATTAGTGATGTAGATGCTCCAGACATGTGGGGGAACTGACCCCAGAACAGTTATCTGAGCAAAGATTTAACTCCATAATGAATTTGTCTCTTCCTTATTGGGCTAAATAATGAATACCAGCAAGAACGCATCACTACTAGTTATTGTGACATCCCACTTGGGGTCGAACAGACCAGCAACCCAGCATCACTGACCATGAGCTGCCAGAGTCTTTCCTCACAGCACATCTCAGTACTTTCCATAGGTTATGATTTTCTATCCGGTGCATATTTTAGTTCCTGTGCTTTGTGGTTCACAAGTAGTACTCGATTCCTGTCTCTGTTGTAGGCTTTAGACTCCTTCATGCAGGTACATTCGGCTGCTTCCTGGCGGTTTTCCCTACTGCTTAATAGCGGACATGAATTTAGCCAGAGGTGTATAGGTGTGAGTAGAGGAACCTCCTGTAGATGCTCCCTAGTTTTCACTGGACCACATTGTTCCCCTTTTTAATTAGCTGTGTTTTACCTGCCTGCTCTTGTTGTATTTCTCCCTCAGCCCATCAGATACTTAATTTCTCTCTTGCAAGATGCTGAGCTGATAAGCATCTTAGCTCCTCACCAGGCAGCGTGTGTGCTTGTTAGCTGCCAGCCAGCTGATGATGATTAGACTGTAGTTTTGATAGTTGTTTCCTGTCTTTCAAGCCTGAACAGATGGCTTGGTACTCCCCGTGCAAGCTTTTACTTTCCTAGTACTTCGTGGCTTGGCCAAACGGCAGTTGTGTAGCCTGCACGTGTGAAGCTTCTCAAGGGGATCCTGGCAAAGGGAGAGGAGAAGCCACGTCCTCTAAAGACCCTGCAAAGTTAGTAGCCACTTGAGAGGAGTGCTGGGGTTGTTTTGTTGGTTGGATGCAGTCCTCCAAACCACACTTCTGTTCCCCAGCTTCTAAGTCTGTTGCTGATCTGCTGTCAGTATTGTGTTTAGGCTCTGTATTTTGGAGAGTGAATAGTGTTATGTCTGATAAGAGATGCTGCTTTTGGATTTTATGTTACAGGATCAGCACACTCGTGTTTGCAAAGGGATGACTGCAAGACCTTTGTAAGAACCAGACAAAGAGATCTTTTTCTGTCATGAAGAGAAGAATCATTCGGTGTCTGCCAACAAATGCTAGACTATGTTGGTGTCTGTCTGCATGGATTTAGCAAGGGACTAGGCTTGGTTAGAGGTTATGAGCAAAAGGGCGAGGGAATGGGAAGCCTACAGAGGCCTGACAATGGATTTGCTCCCTGGATTTCCCTTTTCCTGGGACAGTTTTCAGTTCTACCATGTCAGGTTTTCCTGTGTTGGGCACTGTCCTGGTTTTGGCTGGGATAGAGTTAATGTTCTTCTTAGTAGCTGGTACAGTGCCGTGTTTTGGATTTAGTGTGAAAATAATGTTGGTAACATACTGATGGTTTAGTTGTTGCTAAGTGGCGCTTATCCTAAGTTAAGGATTTTTCAGTTCCCTGTGCTCTGCCAGCGAGCAGGTGCACAAGAAGCTGGGAGGGAGCACGGCCAGGAGAGCTGACCCGCACTAGCCAAAGGGCTATTCCATACCATAGGGAGTCATGCCCAGTACAGGAACTGGGGGCAGTTGTCTGGGAGGGGCGGATCACGTCTTTTCTTGGGGTTTGTTTCTCTCTCTTTTTGTTATATTCCTTTTCATTACAATGATTTTTTAAATGATTGTTATATTTCATTTATTACACTTATCTCAGTTCAGAAGTTTTGACTTTTTTGATTCTCCTCCCTGTCCCACTGCGGGGGAGGAGCAAGCGGGTGGCTGTGTGGTGCTGAGCTGCCGGCTGGGGTTAAACCACCACAGACCTGCAGCCCTCCGGAGATCTCTGGCCTCTGTACAGGGTCACTTGACCGGGCTCCTTCTGTCCTGCCCGCATGTGGGGCTGCATTGTTGACGGGAGCCCTCGTGCCCTCCTGGCCGAGGGTGCTGAGGGGGCAGGGGGGGTCTGGCAGCAACAGAGCCATCAGGAAGGGGCTCCCCCTCAACAGCTTGGCGGGCTCGGGAGGCATCCTGGCTGCCTTGTGAAGATCCTTGGAATGAATGATCATCAAACATGGCCACTGTCTACCAAAAAATAACATCTCTCTAGTGCCTAGTCCTGTAAGAAAACAGCTCCTTCTTATGAAATAATAAGCTTTCATCTCTTCAGTTACTGCCTTGCATGAGAGCAACTGGCAGCCTGCTCATATGAGCCAATTTATTAACTAAATCTCATTTACTAACTGGGAGCAAATTCTCTTTACTTGTAGCTGCTGAATACAGATGAGGTTGGGCTTTGGAGCTGCCCAGGTGCCAGGCAGCTTCCTTGGCCCGTTTGTCCTTGTGTCTGTGGCAGGGTCACTCTGCCAGTAAAAACCTCTCTCCTGACCTGCCGGGTGTGTTGCTGAGCCCAGCCTAATGAATGCTTGCACTAGAGGAAGACCAGACTCACGGGGAGAGCCAGTGTGTGCTGAGTGGGAAGCAGTCTGTTCCAGCTCGGGAGAACACATTACCGGCACTGGCAGTGATTTCTTCCAAACAATGTGCCCTGCCCGAGCTGCAGAGAGAGAAGGGGCAGCCTTGGGTGGCACCTTCCTCAGGGCAGCCCTGCTCTGCCCCGTGCCCGCGTGTCTGACGGCAACGCCCTGAGCCGTGTGCTGGGGGTGCAAGGGCTGCCCATGACACCCCCCTGCTGAGGACCCCTGCTCTGCTGCCTCTGATCCCAGGGGCAGCGCTTCCACCCCTTTCTCAGGAGAGGTGTTCACAGTTTGTGGCCACTTACTCCTCCTCCCGCAGCCCCCACAGCCGCGCCTTCCCTGCATTCTCCCCCGCTGTGGGAGCCCTTCCCTGGCGCAGGAGTATCAGGAGGGAGCAGGATTCCTGCTGTGGTGCTGGGGGGGTGCTGGGCGTCCGTCCTGGCACGCCAGCTGGCCAGTGCCCTGGCTAATGAAGGCAGCTGCCTGCGTAGCCAGGGGCAGGCTGCTGGGGTCAGTCGTAGCTGGATGTGTAGGGCTGGGGAAGAGCTGCCTGTGTCCCCTCTGATGGGGCTGCCCGCTCGGAGCAGGGTGCTGAGCCCCGTGGCGGTGCAGGGCCCTGCCCTGGGTCCTGGCAGCGGGGACACGGCCTGTCCTCAGCACCAACTGCCAGCCAACAGGACGGGCAGGGCCCAGTGGAGGCTGAGAGGGACGGGGTGTGCGCCGGCAGGTCCCATCCTCGCTCCCTTGGTGGTAGCTTTCCCGGGGTAGCACCCTCAGCTCGGCATTCCCAGCTGCTCCCTGGGGCAGCCACCTGGCCACCGGCTCCTCTCTGCATCCTGAGCCTACAAATCCCTGGCGCTGGGGGAAGGAATCTCTCTCAAGCAGACAGGCACTTGCTGCTCGAGAGAAAGTCTCTGCGCTGGCGCTCGCTCTCTGCCAGGAGACGGTCACTGTGCAGTACGTGGTGGTGCCTCTCGGCAAAGGCTTTGTCAGGGGACACACAGGCGTGTTGGGTTCTAGAATCTCCAGAGAGAGCCACTCTGCTGATGGTGTTTGCTTCCTCATCATACCTGCCTCCAGGTTTAATGGTTTCTCCCAAGCAAGAAAACTAACAATAAAGATAATTCTTTTAAAACTGATTATCTGAGAGTACAGATTGTCAAGCTTTATGCTGTTGGATAAATCAAACTAACTGCTGAGAGTTAATTTGTCTGACCATAAAGTGGATTCAATAAGTGTAAAACAAAACTAATTGGTTCTCTTCCATACAAATTTAATCATACTATAAAATGTGATCAATGCAAATAAAAAGCACTGAGTAGGTTAAGTGTCAAGAATCTATAAAGGAAAAAATGGCTTATGTGCTTTCTTGCAGGAATTGAAAACTGTGCAGGTTTCCGTCCCTACGCTGATCATCTCACGGTGCAGTCCCAGTCCGAACGTGCCGAGTGCTGGCGTCTGTGCTGCCTGCTGTTGTGTCAGAAGTAAGTTGTCCCTCAGTCTTTAGAGTTTCTGGTTTTTCACGGGTTGAAACTGTTGGTGTGATACATGACTTGTGGGTGCTGAGACCCACAGGCAGATGGAACACGCCGAGCAGGCCGCGGGCCCGCTGCCCTTGTCCGTGCAGACTGTCCTGCAGCCAAGGGGCAACCGGCACCCTCAAGAGCCCAAACACGGACCCTGTGCCGGCACTGATGCCAGGCTTGGGGGTGCACACAGAGCAACAGGACTCCTGCTGCTGGGGCTCCGCTGCACCCCCGCACCCTTCCCTTCGCCCCAGGGAGCGCTGGCACTGTGGGGACACGGGATCCTCGCCGCCGTGAGCCCCCTCCTCTGGGCTCTCCGTACCTCCCTGATCCCACATCAGCCACCCACTGATGGTTTCTCCAGACAGCTGACTTCACGGCCCTGCCAGGCCTGTCAGGGGGCTGAGGCACTGCCCAGAGCTTCCCGACTCCTCGCGCAGCCCAGAGCTTCAGCCGAGGATGGGAAGGAGCACTGTGCCATCTCCTGGGGCTCGCCTGGTGTGCACCCTGCGTGTGGAGCCTCTTCAGTTGAACGTGCAATTGCCAAGGCAGCCATCTGGTCAAGCGGGCGGAGGCTGCCAGACAGGCTACAGCTCTGCCACAGCATCCCGACAGTGGTTCAAGGCAAATTAGATGCAATCAGCCAAACTGAAACCTTTTAAATTAATCCTTTGAAAGACCTGCTCCGCGAGGCTGACATAGGCTGTAGTTATGGTGATGGCTGGAGTGTGGCTGGGGTTGCTGCAGTTGCTGCTCATGTGGAGAGCTGCTAAATCCCTCAAATATGCAGGTTGCCAAAAGCTGACATCTTTTCTAAACAGTTTCCCCATGTGGATGTCCAGCTTGGACAAGACATGGAGGAAGGCACCTACAGCTCAGCAGAGAGGAGAGATGGGGAGGGAGGGAAAGGAAAGGAGCAGCCTGAGACATCTGGGAAATTAAAGGATGCAGCTTCCAGCACGCAGGGTTCCTGCTGAGGAAACTGTCAAAGCTGGGGTGGGAGAGAGAAATGCCAAAGCTGAAGGTGAGGAAGAGGAGCTATTGCAGCACTTCTGCCAGCTCGGGCCTCTTCACCAGCCTTCCTGGGGCTTCATGGGCACACTGGGGAGGGCAGGGGCAGCTGCCTCCCTCCCCGTTTCGGCTCCCGAGTGGCGAGTGTTGGAGTGCCTTTGGGGAACGCTGAACACCGGTGCCAGCGCCCTTGTCACATTCTGTGCCCTGAGCCCAGGGTCTCAGCTGGTTGCACTGGTTTGGCTGCCGCTGCCTTGCCAGCACCTGCTGCCCAGGGGAAGCACAGCTGGCAGCCTCTCGCTACGCCAGGCAACCTGGTGAGCCTGCTTCACCTCACCTTCTTTCTTCCTCCTCCCCAAATTCTGAGGTTAAGTTCTAGTATCTCATAAAACATCATGTTCATATCATAATTCCAGCCTGCAGAAAGCCCCTCCTGTGCAAGGGCCAGCATGCATACAAATCGCTGCTCTAAATCTCCAGCTACAATAAGGAAACTTCAGATGCTGACAGTTTACTTGATAAATACCTAATATAGCTTAAATAATTATTTAATGCAGACAAATGGAAAAAGAGAGCATCCATATGCTGCGTTGTAATAAATTACAGCTTTCAACTTGCTGGGCAGCAGCAGCAGCAGCTCTAAGGAGGGGCTCTGCCATGGCCTGGGAGGGAGGGCTGGGGCTGGGGATCTGCTATAGGAGGGCCCTGCCAGGAGCTGATGGCTCTTGAGTGGCAGGCGAAGGAGAGACTAGAACCCTCTGCAAGCCCAATTAATACAGTGCCGATGGCCTTGGAGGAGTCAACGAGCTCTTGGTCCTGGCTGTGGGGCTGAGCGCTGGCGCGGAGGGGCAGGGCCGCCCCGGGAGCTGGTGGGGGGCTGCGGGCAGAGATGCCTTCCCAGCAGCATCGCCAGGGCGGGAGCGGAGCGGGCGGCCCGCAGCAGGCTCTGCGGGCAGCACCTTCCCTCCCCTCCCCATGGGCAGCACCTTCCCTTCCCCTCCCCAGCGGGCAGCCGCATCCCCCGCAGAGCTGCACGGAGCTTGTGGAGCGCCGCGAGCTCGGGTGGGCCTGGAGCGGGCAGTGGGCGCAGGGTCGGGCTGCTGCTGTAGCTGGAGGGAAGCGTAAGGAGCGTTCGAGGCAAATGGCTCCCTGTAAGCTGAACAAGCTCCCAATGTCAAGGGCGTTGCTCTGCCGGCAGCAAAGCGTGTTCCTTCTGGAGCTGCTCGTGCACCGCATTCCTGGGCTAATTTTGTGGTTTTCATGAGCATAGCTCCCGGTCTTCACCTCCTTTGAGCTCCGTGGTCAATGATCGCTTATGGGTTTTTGCTTTGCTTTATATGCTCAGTGGTATTTCGGAAAGCGTGTGGATCTGCTACGTGAGCTCTCTGACAGATTACAGGGGCTGCACTCGGCTGAGCTCCCGGTGTTCTGCCGTGTCAGCCTTACAGCAACAGAGGGCTGCGGCTGTGCCTTTGCATAGCAGAGGATAAACACAGCAGCAGAGATCGAAGATAAGTGGCAATAAAAAGTAAAATGTGGAGTGCCTGCCCTTTAAAATATATTAGGTGGTTTATAAATAAAGCTCCGTATTTTTAGGATGTATGTGGAATTGTTCAGCCTGTAGCCCTAAGGAATCTGACCTTGAAGAGAAGAAATACAGCTGTGAGCAGCTTTCAAGCTGTTCTGGGAACGGACAGACAGGACAAGTGCTCTTGCTTATTATTTCGGCAGTAGGTGAGCCCTGTTAGGCTGGTGTGGCCTGGGGAAGGAACTCAAGCTCCAGCACTCCTCTCGCTGTCAGAGAACCTCAGTGTACTGTCAGAGGCAGAGAATTCAGGGGTAAAATTACCAAGTGTCTGGTGAGAGTCCCAAGGATCCTTAAGTCCTTGGCAGTCGGGTCAGGCTCAGCTGGGTTGTTTCGTGTGCTGGTCCCGGACAGACGAGCTCTGACGGTGTGAGACCACCGGACAGAAGCACGCAGCCTGGTTCCCACACCCCGCTCGGCCCTGACGTGCTGCAGAGCCCTTGCCTGCAGGTGTGGCTGTGTGGGCCGTGGTGCCAGCACGGCTCCTGGCAGAGCATCTCCTGGGACATGGGGCCCGGGCTGTGCCTCCCCTCCAAGGGCGGCTGAACACCTGCCTCCCACCTCCCGTGTCTGTCCTGCCTGCAGCAGCACCTGTTTGGGGTGAGATGGGCTTGCTTCTGTTACTGAAGTGTTCCGCTTCGTGCAGCAGAGTCAGCTTTCTGCTGGGGAGGAGGAAAGTGCTTGTGAGCAGGGGACTCCGTTGGGAGTGGGGAGAAGTGGGTTTCAGGTTTTGTTTTGGTGAGTGCTGAGGAGTCAGATGCCCTCTCTGGACAGGTAGAAGTTGCATCCCAAACTGGGAAAAGCAGCTGCTGATCTGGGATGATTCTGTTTTCAGGCAGCCCGGGGTGAGATCCAGGTCTTGTCTTCTGCTGGAATAGCTCAGTCTTTCTGAAGGATGAGTGGCATCCTCCCAGCCTCTAATTTCTGCACAATATGAAAAATACTGGCCCGGGCAGATTCCTTTAAGGATACTGAGTGAGCGGAGACAGCTGTGAGGTGATCCTAGGGATCTGAGCCGTAGCCTTCTTACTTTAAATTTGTTCTTTGAGAAAACACAGATGATTTCCTGTGTGGAGGAATAACTGGTAAATCAATCCCTGCACGTGCTGATGCTGGGAGCCAGAATCTCCATGTGCTCTGGGTTTTGGCAGAGAAAATGTAAACAAACTCCAGTTTTATGTCTGACCAAGGAGATGTAAATCAAACACGTGTGTTGAAGCCATTTAAATGTTTTGACATTTTCCAATCCATCAAGGCCTTTAATTGTATTTTGACTGAGTTGTTCTATATGTAAATACCAGTTAATGTTGAAATTGTTTATAGCCAAATTGTCTGTTTATGCAAATTATGTTCCAAGATCACAGAGCTTCTATTGCAGAATGAAAACGTCTCTTTTATTTAATGCCAGAACTGTTTCCTCTGGTGCTGCAGCTTCCGCAGGCCGCGTGGCTCCTGCCGTGGGGTCACGGGAGCGCCGGGGGCTCCACGGCGGGCGGTTCCGGCAGGGGCCCGGCCAGTGCTGCTCCGACCGCTCCTGCTGCGGGGTGAACTCCTGAAGCTGGTCCCTTCGTCAGGGCCTGGCTTCTGCCTGCCTTGCCCCTGGGCTCTGGTACCTCCACGGCTCGCCCGTGGGCTCGGGCAGAGCCTCCCCGCGGTGCTGTGCTCGGGAGAGGACCCGCCGCCGGGGGGGTGCTGCGCTCTGGGGTTCCTCTCCCTGGCTCAGGCCTTCATTCCCTTGTCTGGTGCAGAAGGCATCAGGCATTGAAATCCGCTCCTGCTGGCTAATGCAGAGAAATCAAGATGCTGCTCCCGCCTGTGCCGTGCCTAAGCAGCTCGGGATCATCCCCTGGAGACAAATGCCCTCTTGCCCTGGCGCGGAGGAGGGCACTCCCAGTTACCGTGGGCTCTGCCCGCGGGCGGCTCCTCGTGGTGGAGCGCCTGGAGCTGAGGCTGACCCGCGGTAGGAGCCGCAGCACTGCCGTGGCCGAGGCCGGACCGGTGCTCGGCGGGTCTGGTGCGGGGCCGGGGGGCAGAGCTGGCAGGGGCTCCGCCGAACCCCGACACCGCGCGGCCGCCCCTGCCCCAGGACCACGCTCCCTCTCTCCGGGGTTTTCAACCAGCACCGTTGATCTGGTCTTTGTGTGGGCTTAATGTCAGCGTTCCTGGGGGAACTCTGTACAGTAATAGCAAGCTGCACAGCCTGAAGTTGGGCTCTGGTATTATTTCTTCATTAATATTTGTTGTTCATAAATATATATTCACTCCTATTTATCACAAGAACACCAATTACCAACCATAAATTCTAACTGTGGGGAATATTTCAGTCCAGTTTTATTAAGAAGTGATTTTTAAAAATGTTGCTGAGGCTTTTAGCCAGTTATGTGCTGCTAAATATTTAAATCTGTATCTCTTGCTGCATGCTGAATTACAGCAAGGGGATATTTAATGCTCCCATTTCTCCGCCATAAATCTGTGAAAGATTGACTGGAAGAAAAATGCAGCCCCGAGCAGCCCCCCGACGTGCCGCGTGCTCTCTCATGCCATGCACCCGCTCGCGCGTTCTTGCTGCCGGCGGCCGCCCCGCTGGGGGGGTGGGTGCCCCCGCAGCCATTCGGGGGTTGCAGCGGGAGCGGGGCAGGGGTGCAGGGCAGGGGGATGCGGCAGGGCCCGCTCCAGCTATGCGCAGCAGCTGGCTGTCCCGGCCCGACACGCGGTGTTACTGCTGTCAGCCGTCAGAAGCTACGAGTGCCTGGAGGCCTGTTACCCACCAATTAAACTGTGAGTTTTATTGTTCGACCGTGAGCCTGGTTTACGATATGAAAAGCTTTCGACAGTTAAATAGTACTAATATTAACCACTCCCGCATGGGCTCTAACAGTTTCCCCCATTAAAAGTGTGATTAAGAAATTAATTCATCTGGAAGGGATTGGCATGCGGTGCTAAACAATGGAATAATGATTTCTTTTTATTAAGCTGAACCCCTGGCTGTGTGCAGAGAGGAAGCCCCATAGCTCTTGTGTGATGGCTACAGGCAGCTCAGTGTGGTGGGAGGACGGAGCCCCGGCACTGCGCAGGGCGGGAGGAGGAAGGCCGGAACAGCTGAGCCCTCGCAGAGGTGGGCGAGCAGCACGGGCTGCCCGGGCCACTGCGGCGGTGCGGGGCTCCCTGGCACAGTCCCCGGGAGCCGAGGGCTCTCCGCCAGCTCTGGACACGCTGCCTCCGTGCTCCAGCCGCTCCTGCGGGGCTCAGGTCGCCGCAGATCTCTGCTTCGTGGCAGGTACAAGGCTCCTGACATCCCAGGAGCCTTGAGAAGAGTGGCACTGGAGGAGGCTGCAGAGCTGCGGTGCGGTGTCTGCTCTCGGCAGGGGAGGGACACCCGGGTGTCCCCATCAGATCTCCTGTGCAGGGTCAGGGCTGCCCAGGCTGTCCCCACCGCGCTCTGGCACAGCCGTACCACTGTCACAGCCACAGCCACGCTGCCATCACAGCCACACTGCCCTCACAGCCACACCGCTGTCACAGCCACGCTGCCCTCACAGCCACACTGCCCTCACAGCCACACCGCTGTCACAGCCACACTGCCCTCACAGCCACACCGCTGTCACAGCCACACTGCCATCACAGCCACGCTGCCCTCACAGCCACGCTGCCATCACAGCCACGCTGCCATCACAGCCACGCTGCCATCACAGCCACACTGCCCTCACAGCCACACCGCTGTCACAGCCACGCTGCCCTCACAGCCACGCTGCCATCACAGCCACACTGCCCTCACAGTCACACTGCTCTCACAGCCACACTGCCCTCACAGCCACACTGCCCTCACAGCCACGCTGCCATCACAGCCACACTGCCCTCACAGTCACACTGCTCTCACAGCCACACTGCTCTCACAGCCACACTGCCCTCACAGCCACACTGCCCTCACAGTCACACTGCTCTCACAGCCACACTGCCCTCACAGCCACACTGCCCTCACAGCCACACCGCTGTCACAGCCACACTGCCCTCACAGCCACACTGCTCTCACAGTCACACTGCTCTCACAGCCACACCGCTGTCACAGCCACACTGCCCTCACAGCCACACCGCTGTCACAGCCACGCTGCCCTCACAGCCACGCTGCCATCACAGCCACGCTGCCCTCACAGTCACACTGCTCTCACAGCCACACTGCCCTCACAGCCACACTGCCCTCACAGCCACGCTGCCATCACAGCCACACTGCCCTCACAGCCACACTGCCCTCACAGCCACGCTGCCATCACAGCCACACTGCCCTCACAGCCACACTGCCCTCACAGTCACACTGCTCTCACAGCCACACTGCCCTCACAGCCACACTGCCCTCACAGCCACACCGCTGTCACAGCCACACTGCCCTCACAGCCACACTGCTCTCACAGTCACACTGCTCTCACAGCCACACCGCTGTCACAGCCACACTGCCCTCACAGCCACACCGCTGTCACAGCCACACTGCCATCACAGCCACACTGCTCTCACAGTCACACTGCTCTCACAGCCACACTGCCCTCACAGCCACACCGCTGTCACAGCCACACTGCCATCACAGCCACGCTGCCATCACGTCCGTCCCATCCCGGTGCCTCCCCAGCCCCGGGGCCTGAGGGCCGGCGGGCACTGCAACCACTGGTGCGGGGCTGTGGAGCCGGTGAGGCTGTGGTACAGCACTCCTGGCACTGCATTAACCTGCTGGAGAGCTTAGCACGCTACAAATGACAATTAAATTCTGACAGACATGGTAAAAGCTTTAAAGTCCATCAACGTCTGCTGGCAGGTGGCTCTAAAAAGCTGTTATTTGCTTCAGAAAAGCAATCAGAGATTACCCTTCAACAGCCCACTGGGGAACGAGCAGGTTGCTGGGTTTGGCGGTTTCCCTCCTGGCAGCCCCGTTCCTGCTGCTCCCCTCCCCTGGGCTTTTGCTCCCGTTTTGTGACCTGTGATGGTCTGTGCTGGTCCCACAGAACCGCCGTGGGGAGCAGAGCAGCCCCTCCCCGCCCCGGGCCCTGCGGGTGCGCGCCGTGTCGCTGTGGGAAGCACACGCTTCCAAACAGGATCTCCTGGTGGAGAAAAGGGATCAGGCAACTCCCCTCCGACCCTGGAAAATGCCAGAACCACAACAAAGGGAGAAATGGCTGGTGAGATGTGTCCATGGTGAGCTGAGGTATGTGGGGCGGGGGTGCAGCCCCTCGGCTCGGGGCTGTGCCGGCCCGGGAGCGGGCAGCACCCGCCGGCAGCTCTGCGGAAGCGTCTTCCCAGCTGCTTCCAAGCATCTCCCATCCTGGCCAAGAGCGGCGAGGGAGGGAGGGAGGGAGGGAGCAGCCTCCCAGGTGGGGCTGGGACCCTCCGAAGGGCTGTTGTTGGAGACAATGGAGGGCAGGGAGGCTCCTCGTGCCTTGGAGGAGCCACAGAGTGCCGGCAGGAGCCGTGAGCTGCGCTTGCCTATGGACACTGAGGATATTCACATTGTGGTTTATCCCATTCTTTTTCTCCATTGATTTTAATTAAGTTCACTCTCTCCTGTCAAGCCTGGGGAACACAAACAAAAATTAAAAATACTGAAAGCTTGCTTTGCACTGGAGTCTTCCCAGCCTTCCAGAGAACAGAGGGAAAGGGGGCCCACACCACCACACAGGCATTTCCTGTGCTTTGCTAGTCCCCAAATAATAAACATAAAATTAAAATCCTGTTAGGAGAATCACAAAAGCTGTTATAGCTCAGCAGCTGATACTGACTCTGATCAAATCTTTTGTGGGATTTCACAGCATTCTGGGCTACTCACCGTGCACATCCCGATCATGTTAGCCATGGCTTGTTTTTTCTCTCCCTCATTGAAACAAAACAAAAAGAATGGCAAGAAAAACCAATCTAATCGTGCAATGTAAGTTTGTGTCAGACTTTTAAAATGAGCAGCCGAATAGCTGGTGCTGCTGCATGGCCTTTGCAGGCAGGGTCCTCCGGGGAGTGGATGTTCCTCCTGCGCTGAATGTGCTGGCCTCATCCTGCTCGCCACGGGAGCTGCTGGCTTGGGAAACCCCCGTGGGGACAGTGCCCAGCGAGGGTTTATTTCCCACGTGGTGTGGGTGGCTCAGCACGTCCATCCTGCAGCTGCTGCCCAGAGCGGGTGGCAGGGAGGCTTTGTGGTGGCCTTGGGGCAGTGCCCGGGGCAGGTGGCAGCGGGCTGCTGGCTCGCCCAGCTTGAGGGCGTTTCCTCAGTACTTTTGCTCAAAAGCATCTCAGTGTTTGCATTGCTTTTAGTCTTGCAATAAATACTGTGGTAGAAACTAAGAGTAGCAGAAATGAGATGAAGGTATCCCAGACTTGCATCTCCACATGTTTATATAGCCACAGCTTGTGCAGCTGTGAACGGAGAGAGCAAAACCATAGAAACTTTCTGCATGTCTCTTTCAAATGTCACAGGCGAGCAGAAGTAGCCCCCAAAGTGACCTGTCTTTAATCAGAAACTGGTTTTAAAAACCTGTGTTATAGAGGGATCTGTCCTCATGCTATTTTTCAACAGACTAATTCTTCTCATCAGATAGGATGATAAGAGGATAAAGGTACCTCTTACTCAACTGTAATTTTAATTAATATGGTCATCAAATTGGATATGAAAAATTAGGAAACCTCAGCAAAAATTCTGAAGGGATATAAAACAGGACAATTTACTGTTTGCCGATCTGTGCTCTCCTCTAGTCATAGGCAGTCATGGTGACTTAGTTTTTGATAGATGTCTGGAAATACCTGCAGCAATCTCTTTACAAAGTTTAATGACCTTGGGTCATTTAGTTTTTGAAATATTTCAACTACTAGGGAATAAAAATGGCAAGATTGTTACAATTACACTCCAGAAGGTCATATCCATCTACCTTTGCCTAAAGGTCTGAATTCCTTCAAAGCTATCACCATCCAGCAGATGAGCCCAGCTTGTTTAACTTGCTGCTCGCCCTGCCCGGGTGGATAATTGCAGAAATACCAGGGAGGACATTACGTTTCATGGTACCGGCCATCGGCTGGTGGGTGTCACCTGGCCCCGAGGGGACAGAAACTGGCCACAGCCATTTTCTCACACCTGAACCCGGCGGTTATGTCAACAGAGCAGGAATTTAATGGCTCCCAATGACAGGGTTAAATACACGAGGAGAGCGGGGACAGGGGAGGCTCATGTGGCCCCACAGCCGGAATGATTCACACCATGAAACTTCCAGAAATCTCCATCAGACCCTTGTCCCTGCAGCTCCCTGGGGGCTGGGTGCCAGCTCTGTGCCCGACGCCCCAGAGCAGCCGCTCGGGATGTGATTTCACAGCCCAGCTGGGCTTCCTGGGAGCCTCTTTTGGAGCTGGAAGTGATTTTTCTCCTCCTCTCCTTCTTCAGCAATATCTTGTCTTGCTGGCTCTCACAGGGCGCAGCTGGGTGGTGGCACGAGGGAGAACTGAGTGTATGAACCGATCATGGTGGTGGGTTTGGAGGAGCTCTGGTGGCTGCTGTCATGGCTTGGGCAAGACAGAAGGTGGGGGCACGCGTCTTCTCCCCTGGGACGGGCTGTACTCCTGGCAGTACGTCCAAGGTGCTGGAGCCCCTCGCGCAGGCAGGGCCGGGCTCTGCGGGGCCTGCGGGCGCCGTGGGCTGGGAGTGGGTCCACTGCTGCCCGCCGGCCTCTCCACGCTGCGGCCTCCGCCGTGTCCCAGACGTGAGGAGAGGAGCTGGCAAGTGTCACGGACTCGGAGGGTCTGGAAAGCGAGTGGCACTTGGTGCCCTGGCACGCTGACTGCACGCACGTGGGAGGGCAGAACTCTTGCTGCTCACACCGTACCCCCTGCCAGCACGGGGCCAAGCATGTGGGGGTCAGTGCCGCACTCCTGCTTGTGATGCTGGGGACAGCCACAGCTGGGGACAGTCTCAGGGCAGGCCCCAAACTGTCAACTGGGGACACTGTCCCCCCTGGCAGAAAAGCCGGGAAGGGAGAGAAGCCCACCGAAGCTGGCTAGGAGTGGAGCTGTGGGCTGGGTGACGGGGACACTGTGGGCTGTTCTTCCCTGCCTGCATGTTACCCACAGTCCGAGCCGGCCCCGTGGGCTGTGACACCCTGTGACACCCACCACTGCAGGAATGAGACAAAACCGGTAGAGAAAAGCTGTCGGGGGCCGTTACTGTGGCAGAACTCGGGACTGCCGAAGGTGCCAGCACCCACAGGAGAGGAGGAGGAGAGTTGTGGATGGTGCAGGCAGCCCTGCCTGTCCTCAGCAGGCTGAGGAGTCTCCAGACTCCCCGGGACAGAGCAGATGCAGGCAAAGAGCAGGGGCTGGGTGACAGCCAGCTCCTTTCCATGTACGAGCTTGGCACTGGCGGGAGTGAAGTGTGGGTTTGAGGCTGCTTGCATTTCCTCCTGGATGTGACTTCCCAAAGCGCCCGCCATGTGTCTTGGCACGGAGGGCCGGGACAAGGCGGGAGGGGTGAGGGGCAATGGCAGCTCTGGCAGGTGCAGGCTGGGCCAGCTGAGGAGGAGAAGGGGCACAGGGGGACGGTGCCAATGGCGACTGGCTTGTGCACAGTGTCCACAGTGGTCATTGCAGACAGAATTTGGGCCTCAGCCTTTGGATTAACGTGAAAATCAATTAATTCTCACTCAGTCTCAGCCTTTGTGTCATGTATCAGTTACGTTATTCAGAAAGAGTATGACGACGTGGTCTCACATCCGTCACTTCTGGAAGGAGGGAGGGAGGTAACCTGGCTCCTCCCGGCTGAGGGAGATGCCCGCAGCGAGCCCCTGCCCCTCACCATCAGGAGCCCACGCCGCTCTCCGGCCACACTGCTCCGATGCAGGGGCTGGTGGGTGCTGCTCCAGAGGAGGGGGCTTGGTCTGCCTCCCTCAGACCGCAGGATTCTGCGTCGAGAAGCACTGATGGGGGTCACTTCCATCCCCCAGGGCCAGGCAGGAGGAAACCTCTTCTCAGGGTGCCTGGACTCCGTGTCGTAGCCCTTGAGAGGAGCCAGAAGGGCCAGGCTGGATGGATTTGTGCAGGAGCTGCGTTACAATGAGACAACGAGGGTTCAGAGTCTTTCAGATGAGTGTTTGCTAAATGCAAATGCATGTGTGAAATGCAGATTAAGTGTGTATTAAACCTATCCCAGCCCTCTCAGCAGTGTGGAGTGCCTGGAGCCTGTTTGCTTTGCTGCGGCTCCTTTACTTGCTCACTGTTGAGCTCTGCTAATCTCAGAGGTGGCTGCTGTGGGGACAGTCAGCCCCGCTAACCAAGGGTGATTGGGTTAATGGGAACCTCTTAGAGCTGCGAAGGAAGGGAATGTGCGCTGGGGCTCACTGTGTGGAGCCTCTTCTCTCTGTGGAGACGGTCTGCTGGAGGAGAACAGGCGGTTCTCCTGCTGCATCTTGGGTTTGTGCTGGCTGTAAGACAACGCTTCGAAACCAGGGCAAAGCCCAGTCCAGCTCATGCCAGCACGCTGCTGTCTCTTGTGCTGTTGTCGCTGATGAACATGGCCTGGGAAGCGGGGCCCTGGGCCGTGGCAGTTAGACGGAACTCTGAGTGCTTTGGGGGAGCACGGGCTGTCCGTGTGTCCTGCCCGACACCCCCCGCCCACCGGGCCCAGCCACGCACCCCCGGCTCGGGAGCTGGGCTGCGCCGGGGCACGGCGGCCCCCTCAGCCTGCCCGCCGGGCTGCAGCACGGGCTCACCCTGCCCTCACGCCAAACGATCATTTATGCTTTCGGCTACTGCTCACTCCCAGATAATTAATGTCAGAAAGCTGCCATGGTGCCGTTGCTAATAGCTCAGCAAAAGGAGACACGTTGGTCAATTAGCAGCTGTTCGATCTGACAGTACCAGGGAAGGGCAGGTCTGGCTGCCAGCCCGCTTGGCTGATACCGGTAAGGTCAGAGATTTGTCTGGCCGTGGGGACCCTCGGAGGACGGGCAGGACCCGCAGAGCCTTTGCCCCACGCTCGTGGCAGGTTCCTGCGGGCACTGGTGGCCCGGGCAGGGGTGGGGTGTGTGCGAGCCCCCAGCCCTCGTCCCCTGCCCTGAGGTGGACACGGAGCAGAGACCCGGCGGCAGCAACAGGCTGCCCTTTCCTAGGAGATAAGCTCCGTTCCTCTGGAGAAACCCGTTATGAATTTTGCAATATTGGGGAAGTATTAAATTAGAAAGAGACCTCTGAGCAAAGGAGAAGTAATATCTGCATATGTGAAGGCCTCCAACTGTAGGCACAGCAATATTAGAGGATTTGTGAAGTTTAATGCTATCCTTTCATCCCGGGGCTGACGCCATAAAATGAGACACCACGATTCACTTGTAAATAAAAATACATGGAGGATGTGGGTAGGGCTGTTGTATCCCCTCCCCAGGGGGATCTTCGGCCGCCAGCGGCCGTATCTCGCTGCGGCTCTGACACTGGGATCCTTCCCCAGCCCCGTGTCTGGCAGGTCGGGGTGCCGCGGGGCCAGGGAGGTGTCCGAGCTGCTCTCGGGGTGCTGTGGGAGCCCGGCGCAGCGGGACCTGCGGGCAGCAGAGTGGCAGCGCCGTGTCGGCCGTCGCTGGACGCGCCCTGGGAGAAGCTCAGGGTGCCTGGGTGGGTGCAGAGGATGGACAGATCAGAACAGGGCTGCACGTTAGTTCATGTCTGCCTGCAGGCAGCAGCCCACGGCACAGCCCAGCGGCAGCGTTTCGGCCAGGCTGGGGGAGAGGGACCGATACCCTCCCTCAGCGCCGGGCGGGCAGAGATCTCCCAGGCCCCTGAGCGGTCTCAGAACCGCCTGGAGGGAACCGCCACCCGACAACCAGCTCCCGGGGCCCCCGTGCTGTGCCCAGGCACCGGGCCCTGCTGCCAGGGAGGGGGACGCGTTCGAAGCCGCCGTTTCCTGCAGGACCTGGGGTCCCTGCCGCTGGCGAGGAGCCGCTGTCTCCATGCGCAGCTCTGTCCTCTGCCGCCGTGTCTCCGCCACCGCGCTTCTTCCCACCGTTGTCTGAGGGATGTTGGTGTTAGTATGTGGGATTATTTTTGCTTTCCCATAGCAGGAGACTCTGATTACAGCCAGTCTTCTTCAGGAAATTGATGCTTTAATATTCAGTCTCGTCAGATGAGGGCTAAATTTTATTCCTAGAATAACATTTAATTAAGCGCTCTGGCTCTCTGTGATGCACCAGTGATCTGCACAGATGCACTTACCTTCATCAGCTCTTTTAAAACCAGCTGGAACTGAAGTTAGAATAAACTGTAAAATTTATGGGCTGTTCCCTCCCTTTTTAATTAGCACCGTAAGTGTGTGACAAGAGGCCTCTGGCCAGGGGAAGGAGCCATTTACTTGTTTACTGGTACCTATCTTGTCGGCAGCCTTGTCCAGCAGCATCCCCCCTAGATGGAGCTCTGCAAAAACATTTGGAAGCAAGAAAGCAGAAGTCTCCTGTTGCCCTGCAGCCCCCCCCCGCACCCCCCCCTCCCCGGTCATCAGAAAAATCTTGGGTTCTACCTGTGGGCTCGGGTGGGCACCCAGGCCCCCTCGGTGGGTGAGAGCGGGGTGGGTGCTGCGGGGCGACCACCGCTGTGGGTCATGTCTGCACCGCACCGATGTGGGCAGGAGAGCTGGTGCAGGCAGGGCAGCTGCTGTGGGCAGGGCAGGTGGTGCAGGCAGGGCAGCTGGCACGGGCAGCGGCCGGGCTGGGGCTGTGCCCTACCAGCACACCCGACCTGCGGGCCAGCACTGTGCTCTCTGCACTGGCCACGTCCCAGCTCTTGCCCTGGCCCTGGGCGCTCTGGGGCAGTTCCTCAGTGCCAGGACTGTTTCCCTGGTGCCTGTGGTGCCACCCTGCTTTCTACCTCCCCTCTCCCGCCCTCCGCTTGCAGAACGACCCGGGCATCGGCTTTTGCTTTGTTCAGGGTCAGCCCCGCGGCTTCAGGGTCCTCCCAGTCCTTTCTGTGAATGTCCCCCACACACCAGTCTCCTGGCATCAAGGTTGTGCTGCAGGGGCGGTGGGATGATGGCATCAGAAGGGATGTAGGGATGTGTGCTGTGGGATGGTGCTGCCTTTGTGCCTGAGCAGTTTCTGCCTTGCTGCGCCGTGACCGTCTCTCCTGCGCTCACAGCTCTGCTGGCCCCGTGCCCTTCCCGTGGGCTCAGTGCAGCCCCGCTCAGCCTGTGCCGCTGGCTGATGGATGGTTGATCACTAGATGGAAACCGAGCTCGGATGCAAAATCTGGCATTTCACAGGTTCCAGACCAGAGGGGACGTCTCTGCTTATCCAATCTGACCTCCTGCCAAAGACCTGACAGAGCAGGAGGGGCAGGAGGAGGCGGCTGCCCGGGAGGACCCGCAGCAGAAAAAGCCAGAAAGGAAAGTGCAGCTGATTCTTTGAGTGCACCCTGGATATTCAAAAGCCCAGCAGATGCGAGAGGCAGTCAATTGAGCAAAATGGTGGGGAAGTCCCTCCTGATGATCCTTTCAGTATCAGCCAGAGGATCTTAGACCGTAAATAGTAAAAATGGGTAAATGACTGGAAAAAAAATCTGCCTGTGTCATTTCATGAAAGGGAGACAAGAGAGATGAAGACTGAGCATCAGAGCGGCTGATAAGGCAGTGGAAGAATGCAGGAGAGAAGCTGAATAAAGCAAGAGGGGTGGGGGCCCAGGGCCGAGGCAGTGCACTCTCACAGAGCAGGGGCAGGTACGTGTTGCATGGGCACGGTCACTGCTGGTTGTACAGACCCTGGGATGCTGCAGAAGGCCTGGGCAATTCTGCAGGCAGTTTGGGCCAGGGTACACAAAGGCAGCGGAGGCTGAGGATGGAGTGGGAAGCAGGAGCAGTGCTGTGGGAAGCGCTGCTGTGACTGAGCTGCTTCCCAGCGCTTCCCAGTACAGCCCCCCCGGCGATGAGGAGCAGAGGAAGGACAGAGACTGCAGCAGGGAAGGTGCTCTGTGGTGCAGGAGAAGGAGAAGCTTGGTTCTTCTCGTGCCCACCTTGGAGGGAAGATAAACGAGTTACTCCTTTCTCTTTCGACATTCTGGGTAACCCCTCTGGAGACGACGGTATGAATCGGGCAGGCAGAGCTGCATGAAGCTTTGCTAGTGTCGTTTGCACCACACAAGGACTGGCACATGCCAACTTCTACTTTCACGAGTATCATGCTGAGACTGATGGAGATTTTCCTCCTGAGGGACTTGAGTCCCAGGAAGCGCCTGGTATCGAGGCTGGAGAGCAGGAGAGAGGGCAGCTGCCGTCCTGAGCGTGGTACCGATGGTACCACACGCGGTGCTGTGCAGCCAGTGACCGCAGGACACTGCCCTATCGCTCCACCTTATCTCTGGCTCCTGCCAGTGCTATTACTCCTTTGGTTTCCCAAGCACTAAATTCACTCACAAATTTTATATATATATAAAAAAGACATACCGTCATAAAATCAGCTAGCTGAGCATTCCCCAATGAAAATGAACTGCTGCTGCTCCTCAGAAGAAGTGCTGGTTCTGGATCATTTGTCTACTAAATATTTGGCAGTCTGACTGCAGCCCTGGTGTCCTCCTCTCGCTGCTCAGCCCTTTCCAGCCGCCAGATGCAGCCTCGCTCCTGGAGACGAAGCATCCTGGGCTGCAGATCTGTGCTGCCGGTTATTGAATCATCTTTCTTGACGCTAGAGCTGGGCAGTTGGAATTTGTGCTGGTGGATGTGTTTGGCTTTGCAGGGTCAGAGCTGTGCCTTGTTTCCTGAAAGCTGTTGAAGGGGCAGGAGCAGGCGGGCCCTGTTGGCTTGGGCGGCCGCTCCTGCTGCTGCTGCTGCCACGCTCCTGCGGGGCACGGCCGGCCCGGGCCTGGCCGCGAGCTCCCGGCGCTGCGGGGTGAGACGGCTCTCCCTGCCCCGCGTGTCCCCGCTCTTAACGGGGCACGTGGCCTCGATTATCCCTGTGCTGTTCTGCTGGAACTCAGCAGAGGCTCTTCCCAGGGAAGCTCGAAGCTGCGATTGCTGCCGGCGGTGGTCCGCGGCGGCCGGGTGCAGGTTCTGCTCCTGGACCCCATTGCCATGGAGACAACGGCGCACCGCAGCGGCACGGGTCCCGATACCGTTACCCTCCTCGCCATCTGACTTCCGTGCTGATGTGTCTGCACAGATGAAGGGCTTTGATTCAGCCTAAACTTACAAAGGGTTCTCATACAGATGGGATGGGGCAGCTCAGAGAAGAGGCTTTGTTTGGCCAAGTCTCTGCAGTTCCCTCGTTTTTGATGCGGGGAGGTGGGATGCTGCCAGGTCCCCACACACTCAGCTCTGGACGTCTGAAGGTGCAGCCTGACGTGAAGCCAGGAGCCCAACGGCAGCTCAGGGGCGAGGTGTGTGCGTCCTGGAAGCGCTTGATGACAGCTCCTGCTGCCTGAGCCGGCGGTGACCCAGCGCAGCAAGGAGCGTGCACTGGCTGTGAGCAGGAGCTGCTGCCCAGCCCGGATCCCTGGAACAGCTTTCCCAGCACTCCCTCGTGGGCCGTGCTGGTTTTGATGGGCACGTAACACAGTTTGAGGCTTATTATATTCCTAGAAAGAATGGAGCTTTGAAAGATCCCCCTGAACCAAATCCAAACTGCAGAATGGTCGACTCCTGTCAGTGTTAATGCCACCGAGCAGCCGCTGGCAAGGACAAAGGGGACGGGGTTTGCAAGTTCAGCTCTTGACCTTTTTGGGGCACTTTGGCTGCTGTGCCAAGGTACAGGAGTTATAGCTGAGCCTGGAACATTTTGCAGAGGCATTTCTCTTGGCAGCTTTATCATCTTTTCTGCCTCAGCTGGGAAGTCAGCAGTACTGAATAAATCTCCAGGCCAACAAAAGCCCAGGATGTTTTCACAATTGCCAGGATCTTATTAATTTACAAGTCCATTATTGAATTTCTTCCTTCCTAACAACAGCTTTCACTTAGATGGGGAGCCCTTTGGTGTGTTTGGGTGTGCACAGTAGGCAAAGATAGTAAAACTCAGCAAGGAAGTCACCTGCCAAGTCTTTGTGCTATTAATGCCAGTGAACTGCGAACGTGATAAAACGGATTTGGTGCTTTCATTTGTCAGGACTTGTGGTGCTTGGTCGAAGGGGGATGCCTGCCTCCCTCGTCCCCTGGGAGGGGAGCTGGCCCCCGCTGCCCGGCTTGTGGGCACCAGGCTCTCCCACAGTCTGCAAGTTCCACCAACACTTAGTGCAAACAGAGGATCCTCCTTCACCCCGTTAAGTCCTTTGTGTTTCTGTCCACTGGAGAAGTCACTTTGGTGTCTTAGGACCTTCTTTAAATACATACCAGCACCTCCACTGAAAGATCCCAGGTGTCCCCAGAACCTGAGCGAGCAGATACATTACTACAACATTTCCCACTTCTTCTGGGGTGAAATGCTGCTATTTTTGTCTTATGTTTCGGAACCTGCCAGCCCATTCCATAACAAGAGTTTAAAGAGCTGCTGGGACCGAAGCAGAGAGGGGGGTGTTCAGGGCTGGCAGACGGTCCCTGCCCGGGCGGGTGCAGCTGCCCGAGGGAGAGCTGCTGTCCCAGATGCATCTTTTTCATTCTTAGTGTCTAATTTACTTTCTCTTGCCCTTAAGGAATGCCTTCTCCACATCTCTTTTTCCTGGCCCTGGTCTCCACCACTGCTTTCTGTTACCAGCCCACGTTTTTTACAGCACGCCCATCCTCAGTGTGCTTGGTCAGGTTCCATGTTCTGCAGCAAGTCTGCGAGGGCAGTGGGTGCCCTCAAGAGCTGCCCCACGGCGCGCAGGGGCAGCGGGCCATCCTGCCGGGTGTGTGCTCGGGGCTCTGTGTCCCAGCCCCGGAGCTGGGACCCGAGTTAATCCTAAGCCTTGTTTTCTGCTGGTGGCTGATGCTGTGATGTGCGGATGCCCTCGGCGCTGTCTGAGCATCAGTGGGTGGGTAAGGAGGAGCGGCTGGGGGACGTGCTGCGACCTGCCCCCCCATCCTGGGGACACCCCCTCGGCACAACCCCCCCTTCCCGCAGGGCAGCTGGGCAGCAAGCCTTGACTGGGGCTGGGCTGGGGCTCGGGACGGCTCCTGCACTGCCTGTACTGCTGCTGTTCTGATTAGGGACAGGGTTACTAAGATAGTGTGTTTGCTTTTTCCTTCTTAAATGTTAGAGGATTTTTTTAACAATATTTTCATCTTGTATTTTCCTTTGCTGCTGCACTGTGCTCCCCACTGGAGCAGGCGGCCAGGGGTTATCGCAGACTGCAGGCTGCATGTTCCAGCTCACGTTTATGGCAAGAAAAATGTTTCCAGTGCTCCCCACTGGCGCTCTGAGCAGCCGGGCGGGGTCTGCCCAGCATCTCCTCGCCAGCTGTGGAGGAGCGGGTGGCAGAGCAGTGACCGGCCCTGCGTGGAGTGCGAAGGAACACGCGTGTGCTGGGCTGGGAGCAGCAGAGCCGAGCCAGCACCGGCCGGGCCGAGGCTTTGCTTCCGCGCAGGAGAGACCCATTTTCACTCTGCTTTGGTCCCAGAGGGCCCCTCGGCCCTTCACCCCACCCTGCCCGTGCCCGGAGGCTCTGGGGGGAAGGTTGGCTTCCCCCCGCCGCTCCCCATCGCTCTGGCTGCACCCGCGGCCGCGGGGTCCGTGGGGTGCCGACAGCCCCGCTCGGGGGGGCAGTGGGGTGCGGGCTAATGCAGAGCAGAGTCAGGGCCCCTGGAAGGAGGGAGGCACTGTGAATGCAAGGTGTCAGGACAAAACCAGAGACCAGTCCTGCTCTTTAAGCCTCTTCTCCTCGGGGACAAGCTGATGTGGCAGATCCCACCCCAGGAATGCTGTGGGAAGCTGGACGTGAGGGTCTGGCCCAGACGTGGAGCGTGGCCATGAGGTTTCCCACAGCCGATTCCTCCCTTTGGAGTGTCCCGATGCTGGTGGCAGGCAGGGCCCCGCCCCTCCAGGTGATAATTAACGGGAAAGAGCTTCAAGTGATTAAAAAATTTAAACAGGTTAATTATTTCCAAAAAGAGAAAAGAATTAAAATGGTTTCTGTGGGTGCATTTAAAATACAATCAATAATTTATCAGACAATTTTCATTCAACAATGAGGAATTAGGATGCTTCAAACCCTCCAAAATTTTATCTGCAAAGGAAAATGTTTAAATTATTTCTTTTCCTTGCTGTGGCCTTTGCGGGGGGAGCAGCCCCCCAGGCCTGGGCCTGTTTCCCGGCAGCTGCGGAGCGGGACGGGGGCGGCGGAGGCGCGGGCGCTGCTGCCGGGCGGGTGCAGGGGCTGGAGGGTGCTGCTGCGGGGGGCTCACCAGGGACTCAGCCCCCACACGTCCTGCGAGAGCTCCGGGGACGGTGGCCTCGACCTGCCCGCATGTCCCTGGGGACCTCCTGGCCCCAGAAGGGTCTGTCCCCCCGCCCGCCCCTCGGAGCCGGCGCTTGGGGGGAGGCTCCCGCTCCCTGGCGCGGGTGGCTTTGTGCAGGAGCCCAGCCCCGGCGGGAATCGATCCCTAGGGAATATGGCAGAGTTGGCAATGAAGGGAAACCGGCCAGAATTCATGGTCCACCCCATGAAAAAGACTGTGTATGGAAGGGGCTTACGAGCTACCGTGAAGAATCCTTCATCATCTGTGGAAATATGCTTGGTTTTACAGAGAAAACAAATATAGTGAATTGAAAATAAATGGCATTATTAGCAGAAAGGGAGTCCCTAATTAACCAGATATAGTCCATTACTGTAGCCTTCAATTCATTAAATTGCATAATTACATAAAAACACTGTTGATGTGCTATTCAGTATATCTGGTATTGTCTTCCTAATAATTAGCTGCATAATTGTCAGTTTGACAGGGTAATTAAAAATGTTTAAAGATGTTGTGTCAGCCTTTTCTCCTTTGCTGAGCTCAGTTGGATGTCTCTGGAAGATGATTTTCTACCTGACTCAACCACAGTTTTGTTTCTGATTTATACCAGTGTGTTACAGGAATGACCAGACTCATGGATTACTTTGATGTTCCTGCTAGGCTGATTTTTAAAAGTAGGAGAAAAATAACTCCTGATGTCATTTTCATTTACTTTTAGGCAATCTGTGGCCCCATCCTCTGGTTCATGCTACTGGTGATGTGACTTTGTTCCAGCAGTTTCAGGGATGGAGCACTGTGAAATCTGACATTTGTAGCCCTAAATCTCGGTTCTGTTTGCTGTGTAAAAACCTCTCGTCCCACATGCATTTTTTATGAATGGATTGGAAAATGCAGGCAATAAAGCTTATAGCTCCGAACCGTGTGGCTGCAGGCAGAGCGGGGCAGAGTGGGCAGAGTGGGCAGAGCAGAGCGGGGCAGAGCAGAGCGGGGCAGGCCGGGCAGCCACGGGAGCTGGGCAGGGCCCGGCACGAGGCTGTGCTGGTCTGCAAGGGGCTTGCCCATGGAGACACTTCCAGCGGTAAAACACTGCACAGACGTGCTGGGAGCCCAGGAGCGATCGCTGGAGACAGCCCGGGCACGGCGCCCGCGGGCACTGTGCTGGGAACGTGCTGGGGAGGGTTCTACTCTCGGTTCTGCTGTTCTAGAGCAGTGATTGACACTTCGGATGGTCAAAACCCTGACTTAATTCCCTTTTCAGCAAAATAAACCCGAATATTCATTGCTGAGAAGTGCTAAATAAATCTGTCCTCACACTCAGGAGCTTTGCCAGCTGGGTTTTGGCTGGATGGGAGTCTGTTTGTGAAAGCTTTCAAGGATTTTTGAAAATAATCTGTTTTGAATCATTAAATGAAAGAAGTGATCTGGTCTTCTGCAGTAAACAGTAATCACATGGAAGTGAAGAGGGAACTTCTTGGCAAAATAATTTCCAACACTTCTCTCTCTTTCTTACTTTTACATTTGTATTTGTATTTTTGTTTATGTTTATTTTTGTTCTTGGACAGTGTTTCTTACACCACATCTTCTCTGCTACAGCAGGCTCTGTGAAGATCACACACTTATCCAAGTACTTATGGCGTTCAGCTGAAGGAGTCCCCTCCCTGCACTCCTTCCCCTCGTAGCCAGAAGCATGTCTCCGAGTCCAGATGGCCCCGTTCCACCACTCTCTAGCCATTAGTTTGTATTCAGTATTCATAATTGCTTCGCTAACTGAGAAACTTTACAATCTGTTGCAGGCCATTATATGCAAAACCATGCCCAAATAATTGATCCCCTGCCATCCAAATTGCAGAAGTGCTCGAGCGTTTTGTAATCTTACAGAAAAGGTTTGTATTCTGAGTATTTCAAACATATATTAAAATAAAATTGACAATGAGATAACAAGGCATACTTTCACAGCGGCTCCGTCGTTAAGAGATCACGCGCCCGTACCTGTGCGCCGCGGCGGGTCCTGCTGGGAGCGTTCTCTCTCTCTGTGCCTCTCCGGAGCTGAACCCATGCGATTTACTCCTTTGATGTTCCACACTTGCCAGCCCTGTGTCACCACCACTGCAGCCACTCGCGCCTTCACCACAAAGCCGGCAGTATATCCACTGCTGGGCGGGAGCTGGGGGCCCGCTGCCCCGAGGAGGCCAGCGAGTCGTGCCGCCCCAGCCCGCGCCATCCTGCCCTGCGACGCTGTGGCCGGTGGCTGAGGGACGGAGGGAGGGAGGGAGGGAGGGGAGGCTGCGGCGTGGCCAGGCACTGACGCTGCTGCAGGGGTGAAGCTCCGTTGGCGCACGCTGTGACTGGTTGGGGCGCGGGGCCGGCGCTGGTGGTTTCAGTCCACACTCGGGAGGTGAGCCGTGACCCCAAGAAAGCGAGGGATTTTCCAGGAGATCACAATGATGTAACCTCTGCCAGGAGTTGGGTCTTTCTGGCAGCACACGGCGGGGCGGTTCCAGGCTCCGGCAGCTGGATTGTGCCCCTCGGGCTGGGGGTCTCTGCCCAGCGGGTCTGGGTGCCTCACGCTCTCCTGCAACGCTGGAGGAGCCGCACACATCCAGCACATCTCTGGCATGCGGCGGTGCAGGAGGGCACAGGAGAGGCAGGGCAGAGGCTGGGAGGTTTTAGGAGAAGAGGCAGAGATGATTCTGTCTGCATTAGTCCAGGGGCTTCCTTGGAGCCAGTGAGGCCCTGAAGAACGGCCACGGCTGCAGCTGAGCTCCTCTCCTCAGGCTGCTCGAAGGTGGTGGATGATGGAGTGTGGCACAAGACGGGTGTTGTGTGGCCCTTTCCCACAGCCATTGCCAAAGGTTCCCTGCAGCAAGAAGTGAGATTTTCTCTGCTTTTGGGCTTTATACTAAGCAACTCTCTGGGAGCATCAGCCTGGGCCTGGGTAAGGCAAGGGCCTGAGTGGGCAACCCAGTCACCCCACCATGGCCACAGGGCGAGGCCCGAGCAGGAGCGTGGCTGTGGCGGCACTGAGGTGCTGGTGCCTGGTTCCAGAACACCTTGTTTGTAATGAGTGATTCATGTAGAATGAAACCTTAGGACATGAAGGCAGAGAATGCGACATAAAGCCTTATAAAGGTTTTCAAACAGAGAACCAGCAAGGTCTCCTGTAGGATGATAGATCTCTCCTGAAGTCATAGGAGGAAAGGCTCCTACAAAAAGTAATAAATTCATAAATTCCTCTAGTCACCGGGGTTATTTCCCACAAAAGAATTTATTGCATGGCATACATTTCTCTGCTCACAATAATGAGATCTGGGCTCCAACACGTGACATTTATGACTGGCATTATTAAAAAAAAAAAAAAAAAAAAAGAAGAGACATACAGTCTTTGAGGAAAATATGTGGGACAAATCTCCAGTTCACGTACGCAGTATGTTCACTCTCCAGAACAGGGCAGGCTGGGCTGGGCCTCAACCAGGGAAACGGGAATATTTTTGTGAATGCTTTCCTGGGAGCCGCCGTGGGAGCGCTGATCCCAGATGCTGCCCCGTCTGCTGCTCTCCCTGTCCTGTCCCCAGCCGCGGTCTCGGAGGTTTCCTGGCTCAGCCACGGCGCCTGCACGGGTGGGTGTCCGTGCCCTGTGCCTGCCCCAGGCTAACGCCCTTCCCTCCGGGCTCCGGGCCTGCAGCCCGGCACCCCCCAGGCGCGGCCTCAGAGCCCCTGCAGAAGGTCAGGGCGGGCTGGCAGCTCCGTGCGGGAGGGACGGGGCATCCCTGGCTTGCAGCGAAAGGCTGACCTGCTAAGGAGGGCTTTAAATCTCTGACATGCCGAGACCGTGGCCCGGTGCACCTCTGGCGCTGCGGGAGAGGCCCCTCGTGCTCTGCACTCCAGAGCCACCCATGTATCTCCCTGACATCGCACAGAAGGACACTTTGAGCTGCTCTTTGCCTAATGGGGTAGTTTGGATGTTACAGCCTAAAATTAAAGAGCTCATTAATTACTATGCTGAAAGCCAGGCTCTCTTTAAGCTTGTTCTTTATCATGATTAATGAGGCAGCACCATCTCCTCCCCCCTTTATGCAATCTTCTGTCCTGCCAGAGCGGGCCCCACAGTCCTGCCTCCCGCTCTCCTCTGCTCCCCGCTCGGCAGTGACGGCATGAACGGAGTTCAGGGCCGCGCGTTGCCCCAGACCCCACACAGCTCGCGCTTCCAGAGCTGGAGTTGCTCCTTGCTCATCCCAGTGCCCTTTGATCCTGCCCGCTGGCATTTGCTGCCTGCTGGAGGATGCCCTGCAGCCTGCCCCGGCCGGAGGGACAGGCACCAGCCCCGCCGGGATGCCAGCCCGCCCTGGCCCTGGGGTGCATGCTGGCTCCCGTGCCTGGCTGGGCCGAAGCGGGTCTCAGCCCGCTGGCACTGACATATTTTCTAGGCTCCGTCTCATCAGGGACTCGCGTGTGGCTCATCTCCCTGTGGGAATCAGCGCCTGCCACCGAGCACACGTACCCAGTCCCCTGCGCGGGAGGGTTGCCCCCACCTCGCTCTCCCGGCAGACGCTGCCCTGCCTGGGGAGCGT
The DNA here is from genome assembly GCF_965140245.1 of Athene noctua. Taxonomy (NCBI): domain Eukaryota; kingdom Metazoa; phylum Chordata; class Aves; order Strigiformes; family Strigidae; genus Athene; species Athene noctua. Next base: position 20,119,112 of record NC_134051.1, on the reverse strand, counting down.
GAGCTACAGCTGCGGCCTCGTGGAGCTGGAGCCCCCCACCCGCGCCATGGTGCCCGTTCCTGAGGTTTCCTAGTTTTGCAGAAGAGGCAGTAGCAGAAGATGGGCATGCCTGTCTGCAGGATGGTCACTTACTACCTGGGAGTTTCCAGTTAGATTTGTCTGCAGAAAGAAAGCAAAGACATTACTGCGCAGCAGGGCTTGTTATGCAGCTTAAACCTTGGATAGTGTTTTTTCAATAAAATAGATGAAAACAATATCAGTGGCAGCAGCATGCACAGCGCAGTGCAGCTGCAGGAGCCCGGGCTGGATTATGCAGATGTGTCTGTTGGAGGAAGAAACCAGCCTACCTTTGTGTCTTTTAATAAAACTTTACACTTGCTCAGTGCATTTTAATTAACTCTCTCTGCCCCTCCTGCCTGTGGGAGGCATCCAAACCCTCTGCATGGTGCTGGCAGGCTCCCGGCTGTTCACAGCCTGCAGCAGCTGCATCAGATGCTTTCAGAACTGCCAGTGAAAAACATCTGCCATATCCCCTCTCTGTTGTAGCCCCTCTCTCTCTGCCGTAGCCCCTCTCTGCTGCGTACCCTGTGCCGGAGCAGAGCTGCCTCTGCAGCAAACCACGGGCCGGGAGAGCATCCTGTCAGGGAAACGGCTGCCAGACAAATCCTCCCTCCCGAGCAGGATCCCCAGCAGCGTGTGGGAAAGGCCGTGAAGGGAAAACTTGGTTTATGGGAGTCTGACCCCCACTCTGCCCGGATGGAGGATCCAACTGTCCATTTTGGGGCTGGGGAAAGGGAAACGAGGTGGCAGAGCACATGGTTCCCCTAAGGTGTCACAGGGGCCGCCCCCTCCCAACTTCCACTGCGTGCAAAAAGTGTGACCCTCGGTACAGGGGGTGTACGCGGGGAGGCTGATCCCGTTGGACACTCCGTCTGCGTATGTAACTGCCAAATGGGCTCTGTGTTAATTTCTTAACTTTGTGTACCTTGATTACATGGACCTCGATCATCTCAGGAAAAAATCCTGGGAATTATACTGCAAAGTTGTTTGCAGGATAAACACATCTAATAGTACAGGATTTATAAAATGCAGTGGTGGGATGTGGTGCGGTGAAGCCTCTCCAAGAGCGCTCTGACTAGCAGAGGTAATACCTCCCAGGGGAGGACTGTGCGCTCCACTTGCATGCAGAAGGGATGTGTTCTTGGGTGTTCATCCTCTGATGGCAAGGCTGTCAATAATTGATATGTCGTGTATAGCTTTTATACAAAGCTAGAGGTCTTCTGGAAGCCTTGAGATTAGCAGAATGATTGAATAATTGATATTACATGATTTATATGATTTTGAAAAATTCAGTGTATGTTGTCTGGGGAGGAGTCCAATTAAGGTTGCAATTCAGCCAACCCACCTCCCTCCTTGTTATCCACCTCCTAAATCTGGGAGGCAGGTACAGGGGAAACGCACACATTATTTGCATTGCAAAAAGAGTGAACTTAATGACAACACTTTATTTGCATTTTTACTGAGCAGAATGGAGGTAGGGAGAGAAACAAGGTAAATATCCCCGCAGAAGCCTAAGCCTTCTGCGCTCTCCCGTGGGTTCCAGGTCCCCATCACGACGTGCTTTCCTGCACTGGGGTGGGGGGTCCTGCCCTGCTCCCCCTCGCCGGGAGCTGCAGTCCCGCTGGGCAGGGGGTGGGAGGCAGCGCCCGGACCAGGCGGTGTGTGAGCCGCACGCTGAGGTGGGGTTCACCATCCAAGGGGGCTTGGAACCCAGGAGAGTGTGACCCGGGAGCGGCGCTCGGCGCCCGCCCTGCAGAGAGGCCTCTGCGTGCCGGGGGGAGCCCGGCAGCGACCGAGCACCCGGTACTGCGTCACACGTTGCTGTTCCTTCTTTTTGTGCTTCTGATCCCACTATCAGTTGCTTGATCCTTTAATTCAGCTCAGCAAACGGGCTAACTCTGGTTTACTCTTCACTCTTGCCTTGTGACCCTCACAGCACTCGCAGGGCACCCGCCTGCCGGCACTCCCCGAGGGCTCTGCCAGGGCTGTTGGAGTTCCTGCCCAAAGCATGTGTGCCAGAGGAGATTCTGCTTTGCAGGACCGTGTTCGGGGCAGGGCCCTGCGAAAGCCGCGTGGTGGGCAGCGTGGTCCCTCCAGGGCACCCCAGGGCGCTGGGGCTGCCGCAGCACGGGAATGCTTCCCCTGCGTCAGAGAGGCTGGAGCTGCCGGGTGTCAGCAGAGTCCCCGTGCCAGGGAGGGTGGGTGGCTCCGAGGTGACCCACAGTGCAGCCCAGGGCAGAGCCCAGGAGGCATCAGCCCCCCCAGTCCCCGGAGCCCCCCCAGCCCCGGGCGCAGCTGCGGCACGTTTGAAGAGGGGGAGCCCGGAGCACCGTTACTATAGTTACTGCAGGGCTGAGCGTAACAGGCAGAGAGATATTTAAAAATTGATTGTTCTAGCAACAGCTCATCCATGTTTGGCAACACCAGGCGCATGATGTCAGCTTGCTGAGCCGGGGCCCCTGGTGTAGCGGGAGCACGGCTCCCTCGGGGGGGGGCTGGGGGGTGCTCTTGGGGCTGGACCGGTGGGAGCCCTGAGCTGCAGCCCTGCGCCCCGTGCCGAGACCACAACTGCTGCCAGCTGGTGCGTGAGGAAAGGGCTTTTTTGATCCTCTCTTAATGGGTCACCAATTCTGAGTCTGAACGGATCCTCCAGCAGTTCTCATGGCTTTGCAAGGCAGCTGCCTCCTGCAGATGAAGCCTCGCGCTCTCCTCGGTCCCTGCGGGGCCCTGGCCAGATGAGGAGAGCAGGGGCATTGCTGCCTGGAGCTGCCTCCTCAGCCGGGACCCATCCTGTGAGACCCCGACCGGGAGGACCATGCTGTGCAGGAGCTCTGGACCGCTCCTCTTCCCCTGGGCAGGCGATGCACTGCCTCGTGGCGCCCTGGGGAGCCAGCAGCACCCTGCTCCTGCCCCGTCACAGGGCCAGCAGCACCCTGTCCCCGCCGGGTCACAGCTCTGCCCAGGATGCCGACGTGGCACCTCAGCAGGACCTGCTGGCTGGGGCTTGCAGTCTCCAGAGCAGCTGCTGAGGCTCAGGAGTGACCCTGCGGGGATGGCCAGACCTCAGCCCCTAGCAGGGACCCCCACTTACATGTCCCTGCAGAGGCGACGCTTCAGCAGCCACAAGTAATTTAGCAGCACAGGGGATGCTTAAGAGCACTTCAGAACTATTTCTAGGGCAGGAAAAGCCTGGCAGAAAGAACAACAAATATTGGCTTTGTTTTGTGTAGAGAAAATGGCTGCCACCGTGTCAGGACATTGTGTAGAAAGTGTTTTCATTCCTTGTAAATTAGCCCAAGGGCTTGTCCTCCTCCTGTACTTCCTGCAGAGCTCTGGGCTGGTTTTATTCACAGCACTGAGCACTGTTGCTAGGTGCCAGAGAAAAGCACAAGTATTTTGTGTGTTTTCTTTTCCAGACACCAAAACTGAAAGCTGACCATGTAGGCTGACCTCTGGGTAGGTGTCACCTGGAAACAAATAGCTTTCAATAGGCAGATTCAGAGTTAATTTTCTCCACGTCATGTAGGTGCCTTGGTCTGGGATGAAAAAAAGAAATCATGTTTCTGTCTCTCTTTCTTCTTTGGTGGTTCTCTCTGGGGCTACCCACCATCCCATGCAAAGGACAGTGTCCTCAGGGGAAAGCAAAACAGCACCAGCCAGTAAAAATCTTTGGGATATTTAGATAAGCAAGGCTCAGAGTAACCTCACCAGGTGTCATGCCCAAGGGGGGGCTTTATCAAAAGTGCAGAGGCAAAAAGGGAGATGTGCTTTGTCCCCATCAAACCCTGCCACAGCAAGGCCTGGGTAGCCCCCATCATCAGGGCACATGCCTGGCCCCTTGCACCTGAGTCTGCCTCAGAGCAGCTCACAAGCTCCACCTGGCTTGTGCCCATTCTGCAGACTTGACCGGGGGCAGGTGGGGACTACTGTTGCCCGCCCCACTGCTGTGCTCTCCCCACCCCTCTTCAGACCAGCGGCCAATTGCTTGTGAGGGGTTGTGTGGTGGGGCTTTTTCCTTCCTTAAAAAGTGGGCAGGAGCAGCAGTAAGGCTGAGGTGGTGTTGGTGATCAGCAGTGCCTGTGGAGGGATTGTCCTGGGAGAGCCAGGGGAAGGTGCAGAACATCCAGCAGCAGGGATGGACCAGCTACTGCTCCTCTTGGCTTGGTGAGTCACACAGAGCCCTGGAGAAGAGAAGCACTTTGATCATTTGCATTTTATGTGTGAGGAGGTTAATTACAACAATGGTAAAGACAGTCATTGGCATGACAATTTGATTAGAAGGGAACTTTGGTTCTCAAAGAGATCTAGCTAGGGGCAACATCTCTGTCTGAAGCAGCAGTTTTTTATCCCAAAGGCTGCAGTAGCCTGTTGGGGGGGACTGGGGGGAGCTTTGCTATGATTTCATGCACCAGTTGGAATATCTTTATCTGAGACACTGCCTGTGCTTATAAATCCCTGACTGTGAGCAGGGGTGATAAGATCTTGAGGCATTCCTGTCTGTGCAGTAAGGAATTGGGAAAGATGCATTAACAAAGTTATTTAATTGCTGTGCATCAGTGCCAGGAGCTTGAGTAATAAACAAGATTCAGAATTGCTCATTTATGAGAACCAGTTTGAACTATTTGTTGTTGCTGAGACCTGCTGGGAAAGCTAACTGGAAAGTTAACATTGGAAAACCCATCACCATAAATCTGTTGGATTTATCTCTCTGGGAGAGACTGAAGGGCAAAGGTGATGGAAGGTCGTTCTGTTGTAAGCTGGCAGCTCGGCAGCGAGGGGTCTCAGATCTGTGGTGGTGGGTTCCTTGGCACGGGGGGTGGGCTGGGAGCAGGTGTTTGCTGTGGTACACAGGAGCGGGAGGATCAGCTCCATGCGACTACAGAAAGCGGGAGAAAACACCAGGTTTGTGTGGGATATTTTGCTTGGTGTGATATGTGCTGGAGGTCCTGTGCTACCAGAACTGAAATGGTCTTGACATTTCTAAAACCCCTGTGTGATAGTTCCCTGAGTCTGGCACTTGACCTCTCTTGGTGGGGGGGACACACTGGTCACTGCGCTAAACCTTTGGGGTAGCTTTGATACAGGGTATTGTGACTCCACTGTGTTTCTTTTGTATGAACATAATGAAATACAAACCCATATATGGGTGCACACTCGGTGTTTTAGAAGAGCTAATTTCACAAAGTTGAAGAAAATATAAAGCATACTGTTTGGGAGCAAGGATTTTAGGAGAAAGATGTAAACTAGTGAAAGAAAATGAAAATGTAAAGAGACTGTAAATGAGAAGCCAAGTCTTAAGCAACATTGATAAAGGGAGGTGAAAGCTTTGCTGGAAGTGGTGACCCTGTGAGGGAGGAAGGGTGGTTGCAGTGGTGCTGGAGGGACCCACTCCTGTCGTGGCTGCAGCAGGAATAGGTGGGTGTCAGGGTTATTCCCTGGCAGGGTGGCTGGAGCGATGTGCCTGGTTCTGCCAGCTGTGCTTGGGTGGAAGCTGACATCTAAGAGAAGAGTTAGGAAGAACTGTGAGATGATTACAGAGAATGAAATCATGCCAGAAGGTGAGAGCCTGCAGGAGAGAGATCTCTTTATTTTCTATCAGAGACAGGCTGCGGAAGCGACTTACTTCTGCCCATAAGTACTTACGTAGGGAACGGGGCTCTGATAGCAGACAGCTCTGTTGTCTGGCAGACAAAGGTCTGTCTAACTAGATGCAGCTGAAGACAGACAAGTTCAGATTAGAAAGAAGCTACACAATGGAAACTGTGAGTGTAATTAAGCACTGGAGCAATGCACCTAGGATCCCTTCCTCACTAGAAGTGCTGCAGTGAAGATCAAATCTTATTTCTGAAAAGACTTGTGGTTGTTCAAACTGGAATTAATCCAGGGCAGTCTGATGGCCTGTGCTTGGCACAAGGTCAGGCCAGGTGATCATCGGGTCCCTCCGGGCCTTATTGCCCACAAATGTGCGGCCTCGCTGGGGAGGAGCAGAGCGGGAGCTCTCGGGGCAGTGCGGGTGCCTGTGGAGGAGGCAGGATGTGCCCTTGGAGAGCTCCTCTCTGAGCAGGCTCTGACTTCGTTTCAGATGGGCCTTCCTTGTTGAGTTTATTTTCCCTCTGGCAGCTCCTTTTTAAGGGGCGAAGCTGGAGTGTTGGGGCTCAGACCTGTTCCCTGAGCCCCAGACCTGGGCAGGTGAACCAGCACCATCCATCCAGGTGCCCCTGAGTGCCCAGGAGGACTTTCCCAGGGCTGCCTCCTGGTGTGTCTCACTTTGCAGTTTTGTTCTGTGTTTGTCATGCCCATGGCAGTCTCCCCCAGTTTTTACTAGCTGCCAGTTTAAGTTATGGCTGCCTAGAATGGATTATATAGAGTCTTATTTGCATGGAAGAAATATTTCAATACATCAACATGCCTTGAATGCCGAAGATTTAAGCCACATGAGTATGCAGGTTCAATGTGTGGGAATCGGGAGCAATGAAAGCAGTGTTATTGCCACACAGCTCTTTCAGTTGTGCTCAGAGTTGAGGCTCAGGGACTTCCAAAGGGAAGGCTCCCACGGGTGCTCTCGCTGCTTCTCACCCAGGACTGCTGAAGCTCTGAGCGTCCCGCTGGCTGCTCCTGCCTGGCGGGTCCCAGCAGAGGAAGCACAGGGGTTTTCTCTAATGCTGTGGGATGGAGGGGAGTGCTGGAGCAGAGGCTCTCCTGCCAGCAGCTCCGCTTCTCTGGTGGCTTGTCACTGTGCTGTGCCTCGCTCCCTAGAAGCTCTGCAGGCTTTCTCTGTCCTGGCAGCCCCTTGATGCATCAGAAAGACTAGTAAGGATGCCTGTCTCATCTGCTTTGGGAAGCAGTATTTTCCTCTGAGCCTTCTGCTTGCTGTGATCATCTGTACTACACAATTCACACCATGGCCTTCTCCGGGTCAGGACAAGCCTTGGGCCAGGACCTCCCTGTCTCAGCACCATGCAGCTGAGCTCTCCAGAGCAGCCTGTGCAGAGCTGGGTTTGGCACTTGTGTCTCTGCACAATGAGTGCTTCCCAGGGACTGGTCCAGCACCTTCCCGGTCTCTGCCAGTGCCAGTTGCTGACAGTCTCTTTTGATAGTCCTCTTGTACATCTTTGTCAGTGCTGGCATATTCTGCCTTTTCACTTGTGCTGGCCTATCCTCACCTTGGTTTGTTAAACCTTTCAGGCAGAGGCTCAGTACCAGCCTGTGGCACTGTCCTCCAAACCTGAGCACCCTCCACATGCTTCTCCTCTTGCTTTGGCAGGAGCAGAGGTAAAGCTTACAGGGCTGTTAAACAAATTTGCTACTGCTCTAGAGCCTTGTTTAGTTCTCTGCATTTTCCTTCCCTGTACATAAATGTACAGACATCTGGGTCAGTGAGTGCTGTCCTTGTGTTCCAACTACTGCACAGTATCTGCTTTCTTACCTCTTAAGAGCTTCATCTCCTTTTGTCTCCTGCATGCAGCTCTTCATCCTGAAGCAGCTTGTGGATTTGTTAGTTCTGGAAATGTTTGGCACCTGCTCCATGATCTCCCTCTGCCCAGGTTTCTGAGTGGTTATACCTGTGATATGTTAAACTTTTGAATTCTAAAAGTCCTGTTGCTCTGGAGGATAAATCAGCCCTGTAGCAATGCTGGGGGATGGAGTGGTTCTTTTCTGACTACTTCTCTTGCTGTAATATAGCAGTGACTTTTGTTGACCTGCAGCACCATCGTGCCTGGGTGCTGTGGTCGCAGCCTCGTTGCACAGAGTAGGACAGGAGCAGAGCATGAGCACAGCCCTTGCCCCAGGGAGCTGATGGGGCACATTCCTCCTCTACTTGAGCTGCTGAGCTTTAGTATGGGCCTGTCTAGAGTCCTCTGACAGATTGCCAAGGATCGTTTTACATTGACAAATACAAAATATGGTGTGTTGTGTAAATGGCTTTTCTCCAGACTAAATAACTCCTTTTGTCAGATTTTCCCCCAGTATAATCCCCCCCCCCCTTCTTGTTTTGTTTGACCTGTATTATTCAAGCTCAGACTCAGTTCTACCATTGTGCAGACCAGGTGACCAGATGCTCTCATCACTGATTCACAGCTGGCACCACAGTACCCTCTGACATATGTAAAATGCTCCTCTCTGCATGAGCCAGGGTCTCGTTAACCTTCTAAGCAGTGCTGGTGGATCAGACAGAGGTGCTGAGTGACACATGCAGCTACTTCTGCACTGCTGGCTTCTGCAGGGGCAGTTGAGCTGTTCTTAGTCTCAATATTATTCCCACCCACATGTATGACTTTTTGCTAATGAATTGCAATGCATTCACAGCTCTGCCTCTTCCTGGAGCTACTAAGGCTGGAGAAAGTTTTCATCCAGAAAACCTGCTAGTATGGGGTTGGAGCAAGCACAGAGCTGTTGGGCTCCTGTGATGGTGCCTCTGGTGGGAGAAGGACCCCTGAGCTGGGGGGGGTGGTGAGGAGCCCTCTCTGCTGGGTGAGGGGCTCGCTGCCATGCACACAGAGCTTTGCCTCTCTGGGTAGTTGGGTGTTGGAGAGGTGCAGCCGTGCAGGTCGGAGGGGAAGGGGTGTCCCAGCTGCTGTGGGGGAGGGCTACATTCCCTCCCCCTCCCCCCCGTGGAGAGCTCTGCCTGTCACCAGACCCCTGGTCCAGGCTCTGTGGGATGGAGACACAAGGGGAGCGGACACAGACATGGCTGGGCAGGAGGGTGCACAGGGACATCAGCTCATGGGCTCCTTGGGTCTGGCCCTTTCAAAGGGCTTTTCCCTCAGGGGCTGGTCCTGTGCCTCACCCTGCTGCTCAGCTGGGGGCTTCTGTGGTCTGTATGAAGTGATGTCTGGACAGTTTTCAGTTTGTTGTGGTTAGGACTTACAGTCAAAAGTTTTTTTCATGTAACTGGGAGGTGAAAGCTAACAGCTTGTCTCAGCTATTATTATTACATGCCAGAAGCAGTAATGATTAAAGGGACTGCACTGTGAGGTAAGGAGATGCCATCCTGGAACCAGATGACTGGGTGATACAATTAAGATAAAGAAATCACATATTGTTGGCAATAGGGAAGCAGAAGTGATGAAATGTGTGATTGGGAAGTGTGGGAACAAGATGAAATTAAAGAAAAATCACAATAAGGAGCAGAAAATGAGCAGGACTTGGAACAAGAGATGCAGTTGTTGGGAAGATAAGAGGAGCAGAAATAAATTGAGAGCAAACATTCTTGGAGTAGAAGTGAAGACATACAAAAAATCTAACTTATTTTTAATAGAGTTTAGAAACTGTGCTAAATGAGAGCATTACAATAGAAAAGAAATGATGGTATTAAACCATTGGCCTCTGGTCAGTGCTCAGGGAAGGGCAAAAGCCCTCCCGGGTTGAGCTGTGCTAGTGGAGACTGCAGGGACACGAACCTCTGTAATTACTGCACTTCCAGGAGTGGAGCACGTAGGGGATTTTAATAGGGGTGTTGTAGTGACTTCCTCTCCAACAGGGGCTCAGTGAGCACAAACAGCAGAGCTGGCAGTGTCCTGTGGGGAGCAGGACCGGGAGCTCGGGGCGGTGGGGAGTGTCAGTGTGAGGATGTGGCTGTGGGGCTTTGAGGAGGAGCCTTGGCAGGGTGGGACAGGGCACCCCCAGCTGTACTGGGGAGGCTGATGGAGCATTTGGGTGTTGGTGAGCCTGTGCTGTTAAGCCCTGCAGCAGCCAGGGGAAGCGTGACCTGTCTCTGCAGACTAAATGTGCTGTCAGGGTCCCCGCTTTGCCTGAAACCAGAGGGCCAGTGGTGCAGCTCCATGGTGATGTGCTGCTGGGGTGGACTGGACGGTGCCAGGGAGTGTCCAAGAGCAGACTGGGAACCTCGAAGGGTGCGATGGCGCCTTGGGGTGGTGGGTGGCCAGGAGGGAAGTGCCCATCCCCTCTGGCAGAGCCGCCTCCTCTGCTGGCTCCCCAGGGGTCCCTTCTGATGCTCCCGGCCCCCTTCCCGCAGCCCCTTCCCGGGAAGAGCAGTGCTCACAGCTGGCAGAGGTTGGTGCTGCCACAGGGCTAGAGTCAGGGCTGTGCTCAGGAGTAGATGCAAAACATCCTCAGCACAATTTCCCCCCAGCAAGATACGTGCATGTATGTGTGCACGGTGTGGGGAAGCTCTGTGCCAGAGGAAGAAAAAGTACAGGGCCTCGTGATTGCTATTTCTAAATCCTGGGGAGGCTCTGGGACAAGCTGGTGACAGGGCTGTGTAAGCAGGTCGGTAGCATTGAAATGTGTGAAAGGAATTCTGTCCTTGTGCTGAGCACAAGATGTCTGTGCTGAGCTGCAGCTCAAACCTGTCACAGCCGATGGGGAAAATTGGCTGTCTCAGAAGGCAGAAGGGAGCTGCTGCTGGTAACCGCTCCAGCAGGTGACCGAGCAGAGAAGTGTGCTCTGTTCCAGGAGCCTGCGTGGCCCTGAGCCACACCAGCCCGGGGAGGAGGGGCGCAGTGGGCACTGGGGGCTGTGAGGAGCCCAGGGCTCTGCGGGGATGCAGCACCTGATGCACACAAGCACCATTAGCATGGTCCTCCCCAGCATCTCTCCTTTGGACACCCCCAGTGGTGGCATCACTCGGCTCGGGGTGCCCCTGTTTAGGCTTCAGGGCACACTAACCCCACGATCTCAGTGACAGGCTCCCTCCATGGATCTGTCCCCATGTGCCCAAGGGTGTATCTGTCTACCTCTGATACAACATGGTGGCTTGCAAGCCTCCTGCTCCTTCTGCTGCAGGAAAGGGCCCAGGTCATGTCCAGAGGATGAGGGACAGTGTATTGGCTCCGGGCGCTGGGGCAGACCTGGGGGCTGTGTGAGTTACCCCGGTGTTGTGCAGGCCTGGCAAGCTGGGTCCCTTCCCGTAGCTTTGCTGTATGCGAGGAGTCAGCTGGTGCTCAGGGGATGCCTCGTGCTGCCTGGCTCTGGTGAGGCACTGTCCCTCAGGATCCCCTCCCGCATTACCAAAGGGCTGGCAGCGTGCTCCCGGGATGGCGGCGGGGGCTGGCACCTGGCACTGCCTCCCCCTGCGAACCCCGCATGGCGCTTGTGATTAGAGCGATGACAGTGCTTGTGTAGTTAAATCCGAGGTCTTGTCAGTGGAGGGGAATGACTGGTAGCTGCTGTCCTTTTGTGATGCTTTTAAGTGTCTTCTCATTTGTTTTGAGGAAGTTCTATTAATATACACAACCCACAGTCCTGTGCCAGGAGAAAGTTTTATCTAATTACTGAAATTAAAACTTTTGAGCTTGGTACATCTGAGAGATAAGTGAATTCAAGTTTATTTACAGTTCTCAAACTTGAACTGCAAAATACTGCTGACTCAGAAAATGACCATTGCCTGGGTGTGAGGCAGCATAGCTCATGCTCCTGCCATAGGCTGAGTCCCCGGGCAGCTCTGCCGGGGCGTCCTGCAGGGCCGAGAGCGGGTCCTGGCACAGCTCTGCTGGGCTGCCCAAGGGACAGCGGGTGAGCCCCAGGGCAGAGTTCTGCCTTGGACACGGGTCACTGGGGCAGCAGTGAAATGGAACTTTCTCCAGAATGTTAAAAAGCGGGTTGAAAAGAGAGCTTTCAGCCTGGCAACAGGAGTGCTGTGCCACCCGCTCCCGTCCTGGCAGGCTGTGCGTGCTGTTCCAGCCCGCGAGCCCCGCTCCTCTCCTCTCGCCGTCTGCAGTAACGTGCTTTGGAAATGAATCTTCTTAAACCTCCAGTTGGTGATTCCAAGATACATTTTTCCACCTGTCATTTTCTCCTTGACCTCAGTGAAGAGTTATGGGCTAGAAGTGAAATTCAAATCAGGCAACTGCTTTATCTGCTCACCCTGAATTTTCTTCCTCTCCAAACTAAAAATGAGAAAGTACTATGACACCTGCACAGATGGATTGAGTCAGGGTGAAGATTTTAAACTTTATTCAATAAAGTGTTGGAGCTAACCAGGAAAATATTATTTTATCTCTTTAACACATGTGCTCTGAGCTGCTCAGGGCCTCCCAGTGATAGATCTTCCCCAAGACTTGTGGGTGTTTGCTGTTACACCTCCTGGAAGGAGCTGTGCTGCCATCCCCTCTGTGCTGGGGGGGCTGCACGGGCACAGCGATACTGCTGGACCTGTGGACCAGCTGGGCTCTGTGCCCTTTGCCTCTGAACCTTTTGCTTTTAACCAGCAGAGATGTGTGAAGATGAAAGTGTCCCAGGTAGGGTGGATGCAATCTTTCTCTTCTAATGATGTCCAGCTCCAGCAGTTCCCTACAGTGATGTTTTGTGTAGTGCACAGGACAGCTGCTTGCAGATTAGGATCTGAACCTCAAGCTGGCTGTGGTCAAGAAGCAGTTTCCTTTTCTGTGATGGGCCCAGGGTGAGGGCAGGACCTCCCTGGGGGCTCTGGGAATCTCAAGTCATCCAGTGTGTTTTGCCCCTGCCAGAGCTCACAGGCAGATGACTACACTGTTTATAGCACAATTGCAAATGCACAGGGCTTGCCTAATTCTCCTTTTTCTTAATTAGTTGTAGGTTACCACGCTTTCTGGCACTTTTTTTTTTTGGGGGGGGGAAATCCCCTTGTCTCCTAGGTTACCACATGTAGTTAGTACTCATTATTTGGCACTCTGAAGCTGTGTTTAAGGACAACAGTAGAGTCTGTCAAGCAGTGGAGAGTAGAAATCCAATGACCCTCACTCAAGGATGATGTGTTTAAATTGGGAAATTCGTAGCAATGCTGAATGAGGAAATGTAAACACCAGAGCAAGGACTTCTACTTCTTTGGGGGTTTTGTTGGAGTATAGCGAGTGTAGCATGACTCTGGCAAAGTCGAGTGTACCCGAGAAATGCTGTGGCTGAGCCTTGTTCTTATGACTTTGTCCTGCCAGTGCCTTAGGATCAAATAATTACCATTAGTGAGCTGCTGTGAAGTGCCAGAAGGCAATTTTATTTTTTGTTTGTCTGAATTACAAGGCAAACTTCTGTGGCTGACAGGACTGCAGCTTTGACCCAGACTGAGGCGAGGATGGGCTCTTGGGGTGCCTGAGCTGTTTGCTTGTGCAGGTACCTCTGGAGCCCACAGGAGCTGCAGCCCTCCCCTCGCCGTTCTGCATGCGGATGGGCTCAGGTCTGTGTCTCAGTACATCAGTCTCGCTGCTCCTGGCACAGGGGACCTGCCTCCAGTCCCATCTGTGTGCAGTGCGGTGACACAGGGTTGGACCATCTGGCTGGGGCTGCCTGCTCTCCGAGGTCTGGGTAAATCCCCAGGCGGGGTGCTGTCAGGTGCTGTGGGCGGAGTTGTGTCCAGGGTGCTCTGACGGCCAGGGTCTGCGGAGAGCAGGCTGTCCTGCCTGGGGGGCTCAGGGTGCCCTGGGTACTGGTGCCGTTACAGACCTGTTCATGTTGGCAGCTCAGACCCACAGATCTCCTCCAAACCCTTTGGAGCTGGTCAGGGCAGTGACGAGCTGTGGGAGGCCCTGGTGGGCAGGGGTGAGGCAGCCCCTGGAGGGGCCTGTCCGGGGTGGGGGTGTCGGGGTGGCCGAGGGTGGCTTGCCTGCAGGCACCTGGCACCCTCCCACCCCTCCCCAGGGGCTGCTTCCTTTTCTGTCCTCTCTGAGCTGTTCTGCTGCTTCTGTGACTGCTGTTCCCTGAAGTCAGCACTGAGTTTCACTTCTCAGAATAATGGAATTTAATGGAATTGAATTCCTGCTGGGCTAATTTCTGTGCAGTAAAAATATCTGCAGTGATGCATGCAATGTCTGTCCACTGCCACCTTCACAAGGGGGAACATGACTTAGTGGTGGCAGAAACAAGAGTCATGGTGACAATATTTGGCTCATCTTGGTCCTTCAGCTCTGCAGAAGTGTTCATTGGTCTGATTCATGCTGGGGCAAAGGCCTGGGGTGACAGTTTGGGGGTGGAGCGTCCCCAGGCCTGTGCCCTCCCCAGCCGGGGAGCACGACCGCAGCCACAGTTCAGAGCTGCTAAACCAGGGCAGTGCCTGGGAGGGGTTACACCGAGGAGGCTGGTGGGTGCTCTTACCAGAGCGTGGCTGCGTGGAGCCACCCTCTGCATCTCCCTCCAGTCGTGGAGCTTCCTGTGGCACTTGGCCACATGGCAGGGACATGAAGCTGCACCCCCGCAGAGACCCGCTCGGCTCTGCCTGGTGGGCTGCTTCACACAGGGGAGGAGACAAAGATAAGGGAAGCAAATTATTGGAAGACTGGTCTGTTTGGTAGCCTCTCCCAGCTTCCTATATTAAATGGGTGGATGAGGGCAGAGCCTACATGCTTATAAGTCTTTTAACTCTGACCCATGTCCTGTAGGTGAGAGCCCAGGCACGGCTGGAATCGGAGAGGCAGCCTACACCAGCAGCAAAGTCCACATTCCATACAGGAAGGAGAAATCAAAAGCAGAAATACATACGTATGAATCTGCTTTTGATATATGAAATATCTGGCAAGGCAACATTTTTGCAGGAAAGGATGTGGGTGTGATAATGCCCTGCTGTTGCCAGAAAGCAAAGCACTAACATTTTAGGATGTATTAACACAAGTGTTACCTGTATGGGCCTGAGTATAATTATTCCTCCTGCATGTGATGGTGGTGAATAAAAATAGTTCATTTTTAAAAAGAATGAAATCTCTAAGGAAAATACAGAGAAATTGATGAAGCACTGGAGAATTGAGAGATGCGGAGAAATCCAAAAAACGTGGCTTACGAAGGAGGGTTGAAAAAATTGAGTCATTGGTCTGAGAAGGGGCAACCAGAGAGGGGGAATGTGACTCTCTTCAAATACCTGAAAGGTGCTTACACAGGACAACACTCAGTTGTCTTCTGTCTTTTACAGTCTTAAATTTCTATGGTTTTGAGAAACTAGGCTACTGCTTTCTTGCAAATGAGGTTATAGGTGAGGACAAACCATCAATTTTTCTGCCTCTGCTATGGAAAAACCCTGTTTTTTCTGAAGGCATTTGTTAGAGCATCAGAAACAATGAGGGGGCTTAGGAGATCTGCGGATGACATCGGCAGCCTGAAGCCAGACACAGTTGTACAGCCCTGAGGGGCTGAGGGCAAGGTGAAATTACAGTTGGATTTGGGGGGGCTATGACAGCTACTGGGAGATTCTTTATTTGAGGTGTCTGGGGTGCCAGCTGGGTGGGTAGGTTTGGTGTTGGCATGTTGAGGATCTGCAGTTGTGCATGGCAGGAGGGGGTCAGATTGCAGCACTTGTTGCTGAGGCCCCCACACCTCCTGTGTGTGTGGTCTGGAGGTCTTCTGTGGGACTGGACTGAGTCTTGCCCCCTGCTCCCTCCCATGCTGTTCCAGGTGTGTGTTTTGAGGCTGACCAGTGATCTGGCTGGTCCACTGTGCCCTGATTGTCAGATGTGCACCTGGGAAAGTTTCTGGTTTAGTTTTCTCTGAAATAAACCTTTTCTCTTGTACTAAAGCTGTTCAGCAAATAAAACCAATGCATAGGGTTGGAGAAGATTGGGGAATTAGCTTCAAAACTGTTCTGCTCCTCTGACAACTGCTGGCAGAGGGAGCTCTGCTTGGCCCAAAGATGGCAGAACCAGCAGCTACAGTGGAAATGTATGAGGTTTGCTCTTGGGGATGAGCAAAAGGATGTAAAGAAATCTGCAGGCAGAGGCCTTAGCACAGAAGGGGGAACTTCTTGTGTCCTTGTACGTAACAAGGGGATCACAGATCTGAAAGCTTGGTGTCCCGGCTGTGAACACTTGAGTGGAGCAGCAAAGATCGGGGCTACAGATCTATGCCCCAAGCAAATCACACAGAGCAGCTGTGTATGAGCAGGCTTGGATTTTGGAAATGGGCTCCTGATGCTGTGGCAGCTTTGGCCCTGACTCATCTTGGGGTGGTCCTGCCCCTTTGCCCAGCTCTGTCACTAAGGGGCTGCATCATCTGTGGGAGCTTTTTTCTTTAACTGGGGCAGGTTAATTTGATACAGGTTTTCCAGTGTGCCTGTGACCTTTGTCACAAACCTCACAACCTCCCTCTCCAGCAGCCTGTGGCAGAGAGAAGTTCCCAATTATTTCAAGGTTCTCTCCAGCCTGTGAATCAAGGGAGGGAGCAGGCAGTGATATGGTCAGTGCGAGTTAAGACCCAGAGAGCTGTTGGCTCGAGCTGCCTTCCCCGGGTTCCCCACTCCTTGGCCGAGGGAATGTTTCCCCTCCTGACAGATCCCAGTGTGGCCTCTGCCTGGCGAGGGTTGTGTGTGTCTCGTAGGACATTGTACTCAGTCCCCTGTAGCTCAGCCCAGCTGGTGGATCTCCTCCAGCTCTGATCTTTGGTGCTGGGACGGACCTCAGCAGTCTATAGTCAGCCCAGGTACCCTCTTTACCGCCCGAGTGAAGGCTGCTGTGCTGTTGGCTGCTCTGTCCTGAGGAAGGAGGAGCTACTTCAGTAATGAATTAAGCTTGCTTGTTAGCAGCCAGGTTATTTTCACTGAGATGTGCCTGAGCTCATGCAATTGCAGTTTGCTCCATCCCCTTGTGCTGTTGTTAGTGTTACCTGTCCTGAAAAACACACCCTGTGTTTGTCCAGGAGAAGCCTTAGTCATGTGTGGAGGATGGGGGAATGTTTAGGTCCATGTGCATGTTCAGTGCTATGTCTGGCTTCCCTACTTTTTGAGTGTTGCTCCTAAGGGAAGGCACAGGTTAAAGTCTGGCCCTGGAGTGAAAGACAGAGGTTTGGGAACTGGTACTTGTGCCTGGTTGCCTTGCCCAGCATTGCGTAGGCCTTGTTCACAAAGAGAATGTGTCTTTACCTCCTTCATGGGACACAAGGACGATCTCCTTTCCTCAGATGATGTGTTTGGGGTTTTGGATCAGCTTCCCTCTTGGTGATCTGCTCTCAGACTGAATAAGATTTTGCTCTATGCATTCTCCCTGAGGGACTTTGCTTCTGGGCCCTGGTTTGTCTGGGAAATGTCACCTCGCCTGCCCACAGCCAGCTCAGGTTGCAGGGCTGTTCTTGGGGCAGACTGGAACTCCCTCTGTGGAGGCTGGGGAGCATGAGCTGTGCTTTGCAGGCCAGTTTTTGATGGAAAAAACACGGGGTTCTGCATGGTTCAGGGCTTGCCCAAAGGCAGGCAATGTGGGACATGGAGGAGATCAGAAAGGTGCTGCCCTCGAGCTCCATGCCGTGACCCGGGGAGGTGACGGGAAGCAGAGGTGTGTGGGCATCTCGTGTCCTCTGAGCAGAGGGTGCAGCCAGGAGCCACAAGCCTCCAGCTCCTGTCCACTGGCCCTCAGCATGTCCTGAGTGTCCCCGTGGGGGGATGCAGCAGCCTCGGCTGGTGGCCCCGCAGGGAGCCCTGGGATGTCCCCGTTCCGCCAGGACACAACAGGGCTAGTGTCCAGCAGGGGTGGCAGACACGTGCACAGGAGCCTCAGGAGCTGAAGAATGAAGGTCTTCTGGAGAAGTTTTTGCTTCAGATGACTTTAAAGCTCTTTATGCAATATCCTCATGCTTTTTGTAGGTACAGGTATAATTATTTCATTATGCTTTCCTGTGAAGTGTGAAAACTATCTTTACCAATCCTCTTAAATTAAATATAATATTCAGTGAGACAGGAGATAGAGAAATGTTAATTGAAACTGGAGAGGTGTTTATAGGGTGATACAGTGTGGCCAACTGTGACTAAAATTAATGTTCAGGGTCCTTGGTGGTGATTCATATTCCAGAGTTTATTAAATATTTTCAACAGCAGTCAAAGCCACATGGAGTAGTCCACTACATTTGTGAAAATCATCTGTGCAGGTATATGGCATGCACTAGGAGCAGGCCAGCCAAAATCAGTTTTAATTGGATCAGGTTCTCCCTGTGCTGCTGCAAGGATGCTTTCAAGCACTTTCTGTATGAGCCAGCTCACAGGCCTGTCACGTCCTGTGTACCTTCTGGGGCTGGACCGAGTTCTTCACAGAGGCAGGTCACCTCACCCACCGGGATGTCCATTCTTTTAGGGCAATTGGTGGCTCTTTGATTGAAGTATGCCCCTTTCTTTGCACCCAGGTCTTTGTTGCTTTTTCCCATCTGTCTCTGAAGAGCAGAAATGGGACTGTCCTCCTGACACTTAGTCACCAGGCAGCCCGTGCTAGCCTAGAGATATCATCTCTAATTCAGTGCTGCGGCCGTTCCGAGTTACACACACTGCATGGGAAGGAAGAGGAAATGCAACTTAGCAGCTGATGAGTGACAATGATACATCACGGGCAACGGGCTCAGCATTTCTGCAAATCTTCTGCTTGCCTAAGGCACCAGAAAACATTTTAAACTATTGAATACTGCAGCCAATAAGAGGCTGCAGTAATTTATTGATGTTCCCAGCTTGCCTTATTCCTTTCATCTATCTTTATGCCTGCCCTGGAAGGCTGAAATAACTAATGTTCCTATTTTTTTAATGAAGTTAGGTGAGCTGTTCACCTTTCACTAGGAGGGCCTGAGCTCTTTTTTTAGGGTCCCTGACAGTAGTGAAGGTCAAGCAGCGACCTTGCTTTGCTTTTCCTTGGTGTGTGGTGTGGTACTGACATGTTTTTGCAGGGGGGAGCGGGGTATTTGGTGCAAGTGGGCTGACCAGCCCTCCAGGGTTGCTGCTGCAGTAGTTGCTCACTGGTGTGTTGCTATTAGTTGCTGTTATGCATGCTGCTAAAAATCCCTCCCTGTCCTAGAAAGCCTAGCTGCTCCAGGGATGCCCACCCTCTGTGGAAGCTGGACTTTCCCACTCTGAAATATTGAAGATGTTCATGCTCTCTCTCTGTCTTTTCCTCTTTAGCATAAGGCTTTGGGGCTCATATCTCTTTGTCTTTTCAGTTAGGTCCATGCAGACTTGTGTTTCTGGCAGATGCCATTTCACACAGCTACTGAAAATGATGAAATGATTCTGCATAATCCCATTGGCAGCTTGTTAAACTGATCAGCACATCCCATCACCATGGAGAGAGCCAGCTTCCATTGGAGGGGAATGTGCTAAAGAAGAAATCAATTTCCCATATAGCACCATCACAGCTGACACTGAACAAACTTGTGTTAGATCGATGCCCTTCTGTGATCGGGTAACTGGCAGGAGCTGCCAGAGCATGAGAACTCGGTGCTATCTGGGCTGTTTTTCCATCTTTGAACCAGGATGCCATTGCTCCCCATGCACTGCTCAAGCTGTCTGGTCTTTGTTAGTGTTCTGGTGTTAGCTCCTTGGATTTTGGACTGTCCTGTCTGTGCTGTGGCTAGTTCACTTGCTTAAAAACAATGGAATGAATTATCCTTGTTGTTACTCTGGTAAATCAGGAGCTCCACGGTGGAAAGGGGTAGTGTGAGCTTGGTGTGCCAAGGGTTCCTGCCCTGCCAAGTGCACAGGCTCAGTGTCTGCCTCCCTGGGGAGTGTCAGTACCCCTTGGCCTTTGACAATCCAGATGCAATGGGATTTTTTCTTTCATGAAGCATCTAAATAATCTGAGTCTGCATTATTTTGTTACTAATATTATGACAGTAAGCACTGACAAAAGGAACAGTCAGGGATCCTCAAATTCCAAAGCACTTGTCACTCACTAGAATATTTGTGAATTAGATAATGATGGTCCCCAGAAATCAGTATTATTTTCAGTGTTTCTTTTGAACTTGCAAAAACTAAGTCTGCCTGGTCCCAAGAGTGTCAGGAAGAGCAGGAATGTCTCCACTGCTGTCTTAGAGTGGATGGGGAGTCTCCCCCATGTTTATTGTAAAGACAATTGTCTGCAAGAAGCCTTGAGGCATGAAATGCTGTGACATGGCTTTCACCCTTGTACTGTCTTCAGAGTTCCCTGCATTAATGCACTGGTGGTAGAGGAGAAGATTCCCTTTGTTACAGCACAGTGTTCTGGTACATGAAACACACTTGTGCCTCTCCTGTCTTTGGAGGTGAAGATCATAGCCTTGAACAAAAGGCAGAGTCATGACTCTTACTAGGCTATATGAGGAAAAAAAAAATCAAGTCCTTCAGCACACAGAAAATTCTCACCAGTTAAATTAATTTTCAAGCTTTCATGGCAGAACAAAGAGCAAGTTTGGATTTTCAACTTTGCTGCTTCTATTAGAAAAACCTTGTTGTTCAGTAGGTTGAGAGTTGGATGAATCTGTTTTGTCTGGAAAGGTGTTTCAGTGTAGGAATGAATGTCTGCACTGGAAGGTAAGTCAGAGCAGCTGGGTTGTAGTTACTTTGACCATTGTGTTACTGCCCTCAAATTTCTGGACCCCATACGAGATGCAGGGCAGCTGCTGTTCCTCTCCAGTCCCACAGCACCAGTTGCACAACTGGTGTGATCCCTGTGGGCAGCTCAGCTGAGATTCTGCCTTTGCCAGAACCTTCCCTGGACATGTGTAGGACAGGCTGGAGAGTCAGGCCTGGGGTCTGTGCCAGCAGGAGGAGGGATGGCTGGAACTGGGGGTGAGAAGGGGATCCTCCCTGGTACTGTGTTAAAGATGTGGAGGGACTGGCTCATCTGGGCCACTTAAGCTGTCCAGTTGGCTTGTGCGCAACAGATTCCCGTAGGTCTTTACTTGTGTCTATAACACTTTCTTTTCGTGGCACCCAGTGTTTTATAGACATAGGATTTTACAGATAAAGCATTGAGGCTTTGCTTTTTCTAAGACAGACTATGCTGAAAATGTAACTTTGCACATTTGTGCAAATGAGGTCTGCTGATTATTTCATGGCAGAGGATGGGAGACATTTAAACTTTCAGCAGAAGTCTTAGTCTGAGTCTGAGTGCTGCCTTATGAATCAAGGTCAGCTGGCGTAAGCTGTGCAAATGTTCCAAGCCTCTGGAGCTTAGGAAAGAATTTAGGAGGCTTTGAAGTGCTCTTGATCTTCAGAAGGACATCTGCAGCTAATGGTCTGTACTAGCACGCCAAGAGCTGTAAGGTTACGTTGCTGCTGTCTTGAGCCTTCTCAGTCCCAGTAGGTTTCCAGGGCCCTTTAATGCAAGTTCAGAGAAAAGCAAGTTGTAAAAAATGCACTCTCAGGCCAACAACTGATAATCTAGTGCTGGTTAAGTCAGGTGTAAAATGCCATGCTGGGGTTTTAACTACGGTGTTTAAATGCCTGATAAAGTACAGCACACAGTATTATAAGGATTTCAATGGAAAGTTAAGCAGGGACTCCAGACTCTTTGCTATATGACTAAAGGTTCATTTTGTAATTATATCTGAACAGGCAAATATCTGTTTATTAGATATGCAAAATAGCACAGTAGTTGGCCAGATTGTTTTAGTTCCAACCCTAATAAGCAGGAAAAAAAAGCTTTGCTGTGAATTCAGGATTGATCCAGGTTTTCAGGAATAGCTTTTTCATCTGGCTCCCTTCTCTCATTAGCTGATGGTGCCAGGAATTTCTTTGCTAATGAGTGGCTGCAAAGTTCTGCGAGGCCCTCAGATGAAAACACCCACAGAAGCACAGCACAGGGTACAGTCACCTCTCAAAGCATGCTGCGTGATATGAGCCAATACGTGAAGGCTTTGCTGGATTCAGCTCTGATCTGGAACTGTGATCGTCTCCTCGGGGTGGGGGAGATGATCTGCCTTCAGTCCTGGAAGTTGGTGTCTAACACCTGATGGAGCTACCCCAAGGTCCTGGACACAGAATCTGGGACGCAGATGTGCCTACGTGACACAAACACCACCTTCGCCCTCCATCGCAGCCTCAGGACAGGAGGAGAAGCCTGCTGGAGCTGGTCTGTGTCCCTGTTGCCTCGCTCCATCCACACAGCTGGGCTTGGCTGCACTTGTGTTTCTCAGGCAGGACTTACCTGTGACCCACCCCGCCAACCCCCTCTTCGCAGCTCAGAAGTGAAGCAAAAGATAGAAAGGCCACGTCACGGTCTGTCTGGCTCTGGACCGTGTGCCCTGGAGGTGGTGAGGACCATGCCCAGCTCTGGCCAAGGCAGAGGAGGTGCCTTTGGCCTCAGCAGGTCTCTGGAGCAGGCTGGGAGATGGTTTTTGTGTGGCAACCCCCTCCAGGCTGTGGTCACTGTTCTGTGGGGGAGCTCTGGCGAGCTGCCACAGCATGGTGGGACACGCTGGGTGCTGAGGAGGGGGATTTGCGGTGACAGACAACTTCTTGATACACCAAATACCAAAGTGGTGCTTTATTAACTAAGAGCATTAAAAATGCACAAAGTCACTGGGCTGAGCATCAAGGTCCATGACAAAGACAAATTGGACAGCTAATAGGTTGTGTGAGTGGCAAGTTTTGGTGACAAGCTGACAGCATGACACAGCAGAGTTGGAGTGAACAGATTACTCAGTGGTTCCTGAAAGGTCGTTGTCAGCGTCTCTGCGGGCGAGTGGCCATTCGCTGCTGCCGGAGATGACGAGGGGCTGCGCAGCCCCGGGTGTTAGTGGTGGCTCTGCTCTGTGGGCATTACAGATTCCAGGTGACTTTTCCGGATGGTTCCTGGGTCGGAGTGGTGGCGAGTGCCCCTGTGCTGGTGTGAGAAGGGGCTTTGGCTGGGTCCCAGGCATGTGCTCACCACCTGCATGAGATAGGCAAGACCTGCTGGCTCTCGGGGAGTGGAGGGAGAGTTTGTGAGCTGTGGCAAGTGCTGTATCCTCCCACCTGGTCTTCAGCTGCTGCTTTCTGCCTGATGTGCCAGCAAGCTGCTGCTTTTTATTCATGTTGCAGCACTGGCCGTGAGCAGCCGAGTGGGAGCCCGAGCGCCTGGCTGGTTGCAGAGAGGGGCAGCGGGTCTCTGTACAGGGGCTGCCTTCTCTCTGCCAGGGCCCTGCTGCAGGAGGGGCCAAGCAGAGCACACAGAGCCTTTCCTCTCCCCAGAGAGCTCTCACACACTGTTCACCCCAAATCTGAACCTGTGAGACTGTGACTTGCCGTGTCCAGGCAGCTGGTTTTTGGCTGTTGGTCATGGAGGGAGCAGATGATAGGCATGGGAGCAGGCGGCAGGGAGGCGTTTGTGCTGGTGTTGGCAGGGCAGGGGGAACCAGGGGAGGCTGGCTGGAAACAAGAACAGTTTGTGAAGAGTAAAGTGTTAGAGGCCAGGATTTGGAGTGTGGCCAAAATCCTGCAGAAAGAGACAGATGCAGTGCCTTGGTTATCTGGCACTTCGGCTGGTTTTAGCTGGGAATCGTAAGCCAGGACAGCAACAATCCAGCCACCCTTCAGAAACAGTGCAGCTAGGGAATGGAATAGCTTCCTATAGGCAAGAAGCAGCTAGAAAACCCAGTGTCCTTCTGCAAGGCCACCTGGGAGCCCCCCTGGGCCGTGCTGGGGGGTCTCTGGGCCGTGCAGCACCTGAGGAAGCTTGCCTCCACGTCTCCTCAGTGCACGGCCAGCAAGACCCATAATTAGACTGTGCTTGCTCTAAGTCATCAAAATTTTAAAATGGTTGTCTAATACCTTTTAGTAAATGCTCATTTCCATCCCGTCTGGCCTGTTCATCTCACTGGCAAATGGATTTTCTCTCAGGAGAGGCCGGGGCCGGGCTGGCACGGATCACTCTGGTCAGCGCTGTTTGTCCTGGAGCCCCGGGGAGCCACTGGCCCTGTCTCAGTTCCCCCGTCCAGGGGAGGAGGCAGTTGGGTGGCCTCGCAGCAGGGCTCTGGAGTGTCGTGCCTGTGGCAGAGCTGCTGCTGGGCTGTATCCCACCTTGTGCTGGCGGGGTGCCCACAGCCCTGGATCTGTCACTGCTCCAGTGCTGCGGGGACAGTCGTACAGGGGATGGTCACCGGGGCTCAGAGCCCATCCTGCCAGCGCCAGCAGAATGCGTCTTCCAGCCACCATTGTTTTCCCAGGCAGAGCAGGGACCTGACCTCCTTGCTGTTTGAGTGGTGTGAACAAGGACAGTCTGTCTTCGAGCCACTGTCCAAATGAAGGTGGGATGTGCAGGTGTGAGCGAAAGCTGGATCGAGCACACTAAGAATAATCTGTCTGAGAGCTCAGAGAACTCTCTGGACTCTTAATTTTTTTTGTCAAATGGTCACTGGAGGGTTAATGTAATTTTGGTTTTAATTACATTGCTGGAGGGCATACTTACCCAAGGGAAAAGACATAATTACCAAGACATTTTATTAAGATATTACTTAATTTTATTGATGTGTCACAAGCAAAGGCACAGGAATGTTCAAATCAATATATACTTACATCAATGTTTAATCTACTTTCAGCATTTTTCCTGTTCTATTTATGCAGTTACTAGTTGATAAATTAACTTCCTGGGAATATGTGGAAAATTAATGAATTTCCAGCAAAATCATGCCCTGTGTATTTTGTTTCAGCAGAAAACCAGAATATGATTTCATCTTTTCATCTTCTAAGAATTTTTCAACCCTTCTTTCTTGTAGTTCACCATTACTAGGTCACATGTGCTCCGTTTTTTCTTCAACTTTTTCAGAGCAGGTTTTTAGACCTGGCAGGTCGGGAGTCCCTGTGTGGAGGGCAGGTCAGAGCCAGGCAGTGTGTTGTCCTGGTCATGTTGCCCCATGAGCCCCCCCCTGCCCGAGGCAACCTGCAGGGCAGCTTATCTCTGATGGGGCAGGGGGAGGCACTGGGGGTCTGCTCTGGCCAGGCTGGTGGGCCTCTCCCTGCTGCATGGCACAACCAGCACAGCTGGGGATACTTTGCGGGGCACCTGGGACTGTGCTGTGCTAGTAGCATGTGAGTACACAACTCCAGTTGTCACTTGTTCCAGGAGGCAAAATCTGCTTAGATCTTACGGGGAAAAAACCCCAGCCAGCCTGGGGGGTGTTGCCCAGGACGTGGCCCCCAAGCATCCCCTGTTGCTGTCTCCATAGCGAGAGTGACAGGGACACGAAGCTGCGCAGCCTGGCCGTGACGGAGCAGCAGCACAAGGTTCAAGAGGAAAACATAGCCCCTGGGCAGCTTATGGACCCAGGTCCAGTACCGAATCCTGTTTGCTGTGCTCTTGATGCTGAGGCAGCACAAGGGTACTTCTAGATACAGATGAATTCAAGTTCATGATGGATTACAGAGCAGTGAAGTAAGAGCTTATTTTCACCCCATGTTTGCAGCTGGGAGAAGAGTAAAAATAACCTGAGTGGTCAGAGATACATGGTCACAAAGAAATGGATGTCTTCATCCCCATGTGGTTTCTGATCTTTCTCCAGCTTTTCACTCTTTTTTTGCTGCTTGGGAAGTCTGTCTTGCCTTCTCCAGTCCTAAGGCACAGGTTGTGGGCAGCCTGCCTGTGGAAGGGACTCACTTTGTGCTGGTGCTCTCTGCCTTTCCTCTCCTTGCAGAGTCACTTGTCTTTCCAGCTCACCAGTCCCCTGGCTCCTCTGCTAAGGCTTTCCTGGGGCTGCACAGCTCCCATGCATGGTACCTTTCACACTTGTACCCTTCGGCACATCTCTACTCGCTGCCACTTGCATCCAATTGCCTTGTGGGTGAGAAATCTCTGATGTAATCTCTGATCCAGCCAGCTGCTGAATTACGCTGACTCCAAACGATTTGTCACCAGTGGAAGGATTGATGTTGGGAAGCCCTTTTCGAGATGCCTTTTATCTTCCCACATGCACAGTGCTGCAGCACAATTCCTCTGTTGTCTTCATCTATCAGCTGCCCCAAGTATATATATTATCTACTGGTTCAGCCGCTCCCACTCCCTGCACGAGTGTCTCTTGCTCCCTGCTGCCCCGAGATGCCCAGATGACACTTGCAGTGACAGGCGTGGTTCCAGCTTCCCTGTGCACTGGGGTGGGTGGGCACTCCTGGGGCTGATTTTCTGCTTCCCTGATGCTGCCTCATAGGGTCAGTTTTGCAGGAATCCTGGCTGTGGCCCTTCCCTTGCTTCCCTGCTGAATTGAGCCATCTTTTTTTCCCAGGCAGTAGCTGCCATCTGCACCAGAAGGTTAATTTGTTCGTCTTCCCCATAAGTGCATTTATCACATGGAAGTGGCTGTTGTGGAAAATATTGATCAAACACCGGCTGTTCCCTGGCTGGACTGAAAGTGTTACAGTTACTCAATTGCTTGGCATTTTGCTTTGTGCGCAGGCAGCCATGGAGAGCATGTGTACATGTGTGCACATGTATGTGTGGCACGTGGAAGGGAGCGAGCAGCTGCTGCTGCAGGCTCTGTTTCACCCTCCAGCATTCCCAGCAGTGATTTTTTTCTGGAGTTGGATGTGTGGCTGATCCCTTTGGGCTGAGCAGGCTTTCTCCTGCATCCACCCAAGCTGCTGGGGGGTGGTGGCCGTGGCTGCAGACCCCTGAGCGCGGGAGGGAGGCACCTCTGTGTTTAGAGGAGACCGTGTCCAGTGTTGGAGCAGTGCTGGGGTACCTGTACCTCCCCAGGGCCCCCTGCCATGGTTGAACCATGCTTTTCCAAAGGCGTTTGGACCTGTCATCTGGCCAGCAGGAATGCTTTGCCTTCCTCTGCTTTAGAAACTCAGCCCTTTGTTTCTGCCTAGTGCCTGTGGCAGCCCTGGGCCATCATTCTCTCCCAGCTCCCTCTCGCTTCCCAGCGCTGCCACAGACGATTGCTACCAGTCTGTGCACCGGAGCACACTTGTCTCTCTATTAAAGAAAAATACAATAATAACAACTCCTTGTGGCAGCTGCACAAATATATGCTGTTTTGACAGCACCTTATTTCAGCACAGTGCTCTGGAAGGCTTGTGTGAACATTTCTTGCAGGCAGCTTCACGGTGGGAGAGCTGTGGCACAATGAAAACATATGAGTCACCCATTTAAAAATCATAGCGTTTTTAGCACCAGGACCTGTCTCTGGTCCCGGCCATCTGTCAGTGACTGCTCTCACCAGGGTGCGTTTCAGGCATTTATTTACCAAGGAAATAATGGCTGGGGACCCCTGGCCCTTTGTCACCCTCGGCGAGGTCTGAGCAGTCCCAGCTGCCCACTTGCTGCCGCAGGGCTGTGCCGGGGCTGTGCCCAGGCTGGGGTGGCACCGGGCTGCTGGTCCCTGTCGTGTCACAGGGAGTCGAGGGTGCTGGGGCTGTGGCAGAAGTAACAGGGGGCACCCAGGAGCAGTGAGCTTGTCTGCTGGGCCCTCCGTTTGTGTCCGGAGCAGCAGAGCGGATGCTGGAGAGGCAGAAGCAGGCTTTGTGAGGAAGGCTCAGCCCAGGGTGGAGCTCAGGCCTGACAAAGCAGGGGCAGGCAAGGGTTCTGCCCTGGCTCTGTGGGTCGGGTGGACGGAGGGCACATGCTGTGGAGCAGATGCTGCTGGGGCCAGTGAGGGAGCTTGAGGAGAGCAACTTCCTAGCACATGCCTGGGATGCTGCAACCTGGCACAAGGTGTTAACCTCTCCCTGGAGCAGGGTCAGCTCTTTTGGCAGCCATCTGCCTGTCAAAAACAGCAGAGACACCACAGAGGAGTCCTCAGGTAGCAAGCAAAAAAGAGCAGCAGTACTGGGAAGAGAAAGCCCCTTGGCTTCAGGTGTAGCCTGTTAGCAAGGAAGGGAGAATAAATAACAAACTCAAGTGCAAAATTACTGTGTGTGTGTGTGGACCAGTGTCCTGCGGAATGTCAGCTGGGTCCCTGCCCCCGTCTCCTCTGTCCTTCAGATCCACTCAGGGAAGCATCGTCTCCCCCACTGTGTCACCAGAGCCACCAGCATCACAGTGCTTGTGAATTTTTTTTCCCCAAATTCCCTTTATCTGTAGAGAGGCTCAGACCCCCTTGGCGGTGTCTCCGTGTGCGGTGGTGGCTCTGGGGAGCTGGTGCTGTGACGCTGTGTCCCCACGGTGCCAGGCGGGAGCGGGGCTGTAGGCAGCTCGAGCCTGCGCCGCCTCTGCAGGCAGTGCTGGCACGCTGTCCAATACAGAGTCACAAGAAGAGCTGTACTCTGCCAGTATATTAAAATTTAATTAGGCAGTAAATGCTTCATGCCTCCAAGCCCTGAGGCTGAAGAAAGCCAGAATGTCTTTTGGTTTCTTAATGGGACAACTGTCCCCTCCAATAGGCTGTAAATGGGTTTAGTGACATTGGGCAAAACCCTGCCGTCTGTTTTACAATCCTGCAACCGCCGACACGCTCGGTTCGTCTCTGCGTTGTCTCTGACTGCGCTGGCTGTGCCGGGAGCGCCCGGCGGGGTGGAGGTGCAGGAAGCGCTGCCAAGCCTGACCCCTCTCCGCGGTCACTGCGGGTGATGAGTTGCAGCTCACAGCAGCGCTGGATCCAGGGGCCCTTATCCCTCTTCCCCTCTCTGAGGGTCTGAAAGGAGATGCTGAGGCCCAGAGCCATGCCTGGGGCAGCAAACCCCTTCTCCCAGCCGTGGCACCCTTCAAGCCAGTGCAGCGCCGTCTCCCCAGAGCTCCCGCGCCGAGAGCCCCGCACCTTGGTGTTTGCTGTGGCTCTGATAACTGTTTCTTTGCTCTCTGCACTGTGGCAGGAACTTGTGGCTTCAGCAGGCACAGATTTTTCTATCCTGGCTGCTGTGTACCCTACCCATGCTAAATTATATACAGTCCCTTCCTCAGAAAGCTCAAAGTCTAAAATAAATTACAATCCAAAAAAACAGACTCGTGTGCTGCGGGTCTGCCCCAGTCACAGCTGAGACAGCCCCGGGCTGCAGCTTGGGCAGAAGCTGCCAGTGCTCCCCCTTGAGAGCTGAGCTCTGCTTTTGAGACTCCTTACCTGGAGAGTTGTTTGTGAATTCTGAGTATTGATTCTGGAAATGCGGTTCCTCCTTGTAATTTAAAGAAATGAGGAGATTCTTAAGCACTGAGAGAGCTCCCAGTTATCTAAACCCCTTTCAGCTTAAAGTATTAAAAAATGAAGCATTTTTTACACATCTTGATGTCCCTTTGGGTGAGAGGCAGGGAGGATTGTGCAAGGCCTTTCCACAGGAACCCAAGGGATATATATATTGCAGAAAACTCATTAAAACGCATTTCCAGTATCAAAGGGCCGTTCTTAATCACTCTGTGGCAACCTGCTGCTTCAAACAGCGTTTCCAGCCTCCCAGCCGGCGCCTTCACTTCTGGGACGGCTTCTGCCCGCTTCAGTATGTGTTCTCCTCCCTCTCTCTGGGGCCAAGCGTCATTTACATCTTGATCTGAAACACAAGGAAAACTTCAGAAACGGCCGCTGAGCAAAAGGCTAATTGGGAGCAGCGGGGGAGCTGCTGCTGCAGGGCTGTGGTGGCGCGGGCTGCCCGCCTGCCTGTCCCTCTGTCCGTGCCCCCAGGCCACCTGGCATGGGCAGCCAGCGGCCCTGTCTTCTCCCTCCCAAGTCAGTGGGAGTCTCAGGCTCTTCCAGGCCGCACTGACACCTCTGGGCACTGCTCACCCCTGGGGTCGCAGTGACCTGGCCCAGACTGTGCCGTGGCCTGTGCCAGCAGCCTGGGAGGGACAGCAGCGAGAGGTGCCAGGCGGGCCCCTTCCCTCCCACCGTGATGAGGCTACAGCAATGCTCTCACAAGCTTTAAGAGACTCAAAGGAAGAAGCAGAGTTACCCTGAGCCCAGCCTTGTGTCCTGCACCCAGTTTCCTTCCAACTTCATCCACTCTGAGATGAAAGAAAACAATCCCAAAGTGTTTGGTGCAGCCAGCAGCGGTTGCTGGTACCTTCCCTTCACCATGTGTTACCCACCACCTTCAACCAACTTGCCAACCGCCCCTGGGCTTGGAAATGGCCACTGACATCCTACTGGTGTTGGTGGGTATCGCACCCTCAGACTGGCCTGGGCGGGGAATCAGAGTGAGAGTTGGGAGCTGACACGTGCCAGATTGACAGCTAGAAAATTGGCACGGTTTTCTTCTTTCATTGTAATGCAGAAAATATTTTGACTGTGGAGTAGCTGCTGTGCACGGGGAGGTCTGCCAGCAAGGGGACCTTGGTGGCAAGTGCTGCTCTTCATTCTGAGCACAGTCCCTGGACAACGGCATCTGCTCATGAACCTTCGTTCATCTTTGAATTTGAGGCCCATGAGGAGCATCTGGAAAAGCCTGTGATCACTCTGCTTGGCTCTGACTAATCCTGGGCTCCTGAGGCTGTGCAGGTTGCTGCTGAGATCTCACTCCTTGCATCTGTTCAGAGACTTCAAAAAGAGCCTCCCCCAGCTCTTACTATCAACATTTGAGACACTTGTCACTTTGCAAAATGTCTTCATTATTTTAAAATAAGGTTTTTGAGAGAAGCTGTTGTTATTTATAGATTTCTATCTGCTATCAAAGCACTTATCACTGTCATATCCCAGAGCCTCCTAGCAAGCACCGTGTTGATGGTCACTTTGGAGATGTGGCTAGGCAGGGCCCCTCGCTGCCGGGGCAGGTCCGTAACGCCCTGCGCTTCAGAGCTGGGAGAGCAGGAGGCAGCCAGTGCTGCTTTGGGGGGGCCAATTCCCTGGGAGGCATCGCTGCCCCATCAGCAGTGGGTACCCCTGGGACCGTGCGGTGCCGTATGCGGGGCTGGTGGCTGTGCTGGCGCCCGGGGGGGCTGCAGGTGCTGTGCCGGTGCTGTGCCAGTGCTGCTTGTGGGGACCTGTGTGCCCCTGCCCGGAGCTGGGGCCAGCTGCCAGCGGGACACTGGGGCACCCGGGGCATAGCCTGGGGAGGTGCAGGGTGCTGTGCTCCAGCAGCTGTTTTTCATGCAGGGACAATCAGTTCTCCTCATGAAACAGCCTGTTAGTCACTCACGGCTCTGAAATTAACTGCTGGGAGAGCGACTTGGAGGGGATTGCTGCTGCGGCACCTCTGTAGAGCCGGAGGCTTTGCCTGCGTCTTATGGCCAAGTCTCCCCAGGGAATCCTTGTCCAACCATCTCAGCCCATGCGAAGTGTTAACGTACAATAAGGAGCAATAAGCATCCATTGGCTATTATTTTCCATTTGCATGGTCAACTGGAACAGACAGCAGCTTGGAGTAGGGTTTGATATGCCTATATTGATTTTCTTTATAGATTAAAGTGATTCAAGCAGTTATAAGGTTAATTTCAGATGATTAACTTCACCATATTGTAATATTTGATTTAGATTGGCTTTCAAACACTTTCCACTTATTGATTTTCAATATCGTACTTTTAGCACTGCAGCCAAATGTCATTTAAATAAAAGGTTGACAGAGTAGAAAATATTCACGGCAGACCGGAAAATTCCGCTGCCCGCCAGCCCGGCCCTGCTGGCCGCAGGCAGAGAGCAGCGAGGGGCCAGGCACGCGCTGGCCTCCGGAGCCCCCCCGTGCTGGGCTGGCGCAGCCCTGGGGCGAGTCCCTCCCCTGCCCCTTGCCAGGATTAGCCGTCGCCTCCAGCACGTCACACGAGCTGTGGGCACGGTGGCACCGCTGTTCCTGGCAGGGTTGTTGCTGTTTTGTTGGTGACATTAAAACTCCTTCTTGATAAAAGTCACACCATGAAATTATTGGGTAGGAGCAGAAGTTTGATCTGCCAGATTCTCCTCCTGGCTTCAGCTAATCCTCCCGTCCTGGGGGGAGGTGCCCGAGTCTTCTGGCATAAGCTGAATAACAAGATTTTATTTGCATCAACTGGAAGTGGTTGGGGATTTGGAGACTGCAGGAAAATTACACTTAGGTGATTTCATAGGGAGCTTCCTCCTAAAATATGCAAATGAGTCATTAACATCTTTTCTCATCAAGGGACCCTCACTTCCTCGCAAACCTCCCAGCCAGGGAGGAGTTCACGGAGTTAATGTTTCTGGTGAAGGCACCAGAGATGTGAAATACGAACAAGCGGGACTCCCAGCGCTGCGACTCGGCAGATCCTTCCCCTGGTTTTGGGGGCCGCTGCGTCCTTCCGCCCCACGGAGGCGGGTGCCAGCTATCACGCACGGCACCAGCCTTCGCCTGGGCGTGGCAGCTGCTGCAAAAAGCTCAGCTTTGGTGACAATCTCGTGATCTAATGGTCACAGTTGCCACCACCACCAGTCTCGTGGATCTGGGGTCCCACCAGCCAGCGATCTCCCCGCCCCGGTCTAACGCTCACAACAGGTCGCCCCTTTCACCACGGCTACATTCCTCATCCTCGGCATTTACAAGTCTTCCAGCCACTCTGGTGAAACAAAGAGGCTTTTTGATGGGAAACCCCATCCTTGTATGTTGGAGGATCTTCGTCGTCCCATCTTTCAGAGTTGTGTTCTTGCTCCAGCCTGCGGGCACGGGGAGAGGGTGGGCACGGTGTTGCTTTCAGCCGTCTTGGATGGTGCTTCCCGCTCTGCCGTCACGTAAAGGAGAAGCTCTGTGATTCTTCACTGTTGAGTGCAGTGTGGTGCCCTTTATATCCCTTGAGACCAGGCTGTAAAAATAATACAAAACTGACATTTAAGCTATTGGAGGCAAGCACTGGGTTTTTTTATATTAGGTTGTTCTGAACTAAAATGCACAAAGGAAAAAAAAATCACCAAAAATATGCTGCTTCTTGCCTGTTTTACATTTCAGTATGGGTAATATGTGCACATCTCAGAGTAGATTATATTAATGTTTCTGAACACTGATGAGTCCAAACCCACTAAGAGCTGTACCCGGCAGCTCAGAGGGTGGGGGAGTGGCAGAGGCACGGGGAAGTCAGAATGCAGGCAGGGAGCTGTTTGCTTTTTTCATGGCTCGTGTCTCCTCCTATCTCTCATACTTTTATTTTCAGGGGCTATTTTCTTCTTCACATTTTGGTGATGTGCTGAATACAGATGAGACACAATGTACACAGAGCTATTAGACAGACACACGCTCATTTTGTGCTTTTGGAAAAAAAATCACCCCCTGATCAGGTTATCCTGGCATAGCCTGGAGCTGATGGGGGACACCTGGCGGGCGGTGGTCCCTCACCTGGCGGGCGGTGGTCCCTCACCTGGCGGGCGGTGGTCTCTCACCTGGCTGACACCCGGCTCTGCTCACTGGTGCCTGCGCAGGGCCAGGGCCGCGGGACTCGCTTCTGGAGTCTGCCTGGTCTGACGTGCATGAGTCCAACAATTTATGATCTGGCCACTTTGCTCCGTGGCTGCATATCCTGAGGTGAAGTGATATTTCTTTCCATAAATTTCAGGGATTTCCACGTATTCAGGGAACTCTCTTTACAGAGCGCCTGGCTGGCCACTGTGGTTCAGGCAGAGCTGATCAAATACTTGTCAAATGAATTGTCTGATTAATTTTGTCATTTCAAATGATTTATTTATAAGTCATCTGCAATAACAAATATTTACATTGCCTCCTGACCAGCAATTATGTGCCCTTCCTGATTATAAACTAGTATACACCTGCAGCGGCTGATGCTAATGGTTTAAACCATGGAACAATCATCCAAGAACATGAAGGAGCACTTTGTCATTCCCTCAGCAGTCTGCAGAACATTTGTTTTATTTTCAGCTCTTTTCCAGAATTCTTCCACATACACTTTTTGACAAAAGGTGACTGCAGAGACCCCATGAAGGTCAAAGCTATTAAAAATCTTTTCCGTGAGCAGTGCTGCAGATCTCGAAACACTTGCAGCTCTCCAGGGAAAGTCTGAACTTGCGTTTTTCACCTCTAGTTGTTTCAGTCCCGCCCGTCACCCACCAAAAGAAACCAGTGTGGAAAACAACTTTCTGAAGCACCTGGGACTGTCAAATCAGGCTTGATGAAGTAGCCGTTGTATTGTACCTGTTGAGCCTAGAGAGACAAATACATTTGTTCAAGTAATTTATGTGACTGGAAAAATATAGGGCATGTGAGATGGAAGACATTTTCAAATACAAAGGATCGCTTGTTCAGTATTTTTTCGGGTATCTGCTGAATTTGTATCAATAAAGAAAATCATGTGGCTTAAATAGACCTTGCAGTGGCTGCTCTAAGACTGCAAGGTATGTGGCAAGATTTTGTTGCTCACTATCTTTACCTGCTTTCACCTCACTCTTCCCTTCAGGCACTTCTGGATCTGAACAATGTAAATAGTGGTGTCATCTGTGTGCTGTGCTGAATTTTCATTCCTACCCACTGTCTCGCTTCTCGGGTGTGTGTTAAACGAAAGCGGTTCCCATGCAGGCCAGGATGGCACCCGACTAATAGCCTTTGTCCTGCAAACATCTGTGATTTGTGTCGGCTCTCTGTTCTGCCTCCTGGGCCCCAGCTGGGGGGGATCTGTCGGGATGCTGCAGAACTTTGCTGCATATGACCAGTAATGTCACCCTCACGCCGGCGACGTTTCTGAGGGATGATGTGAGAATGACATTGCCTGCAGCCTCTCTGAGCCAATTAGACAGAGAAATTAAACAACGTCTGAGTCAATTAAAAAGAGAAATTAAACAATGTGACAAGCAGGAGACAACGGAGACTAAGCTCACCGCTGAAGTGCGTCTCAGGAAGGGCACCGAGTCCCTGTGCAGCCCTGGCCGGGGTGCAGGGATCCCTGGTGAGGGGCTGGACCTGCTCTGAACCCCCTTCCCGCGGCCTGGCCTCTTCCTGGCGCCTCCCCTCGCGTGCTGGCGGCGCAGCCCAGCGGAGCCGCTTCCTTCAGGGGCTCTTGAGCCGATGTTTGCTGGGGCCGGGGGCTGGTGGGGAGTGCGGGGGGCGCAGGGCCGGCTGGGCCAAGGCCAGCAGCCCGAGGCCTTAGGCTGGAGCTCGGTGATGGCACAGTGGCACAGACCAGTCCCACTGTCCCGACACTGCTTCTGGTCACGGTGTGTGCCGGGAGTCAAGTAGTAATTCCTCTAGGGAGCTCCTGTGTTTGGTTAAGCTACAGCATTTCTCTCTGAAAAATAACAGTCCGGGACTGAAAACTTGAAACATCCACAGTGTTCCTCACTGCTCCCTCAACCTGCTGGTGGAAGGGAGAGGCTGTCTAGAGAGCAGGATGAGCCCCTTGTAGAGGCTGGCAAGGGGCTGCTGGAACGTGTTTTGCCAGTCACTTCAGAGGAAGTTCTAAATCGGCACCGTAAGCTTGGCCGCGCTTGGCGGGGTCAGCACGGAGCAGCTGGTGCAGGGGTGAAGGCTCCTGGAGTTCAGAAACGCCGACGCTTGCTCTGCCTTGGGAAGCGGCTGCTGGAGCGTCGGGAGCTGGGGCAGCGTCCCCAGTGTCACCTGCACATCAGCCCACGCGCAGGGTAGCCGCGAACCCCCCGGGACGTCTCGGTCCGTGGGCGCAGCGGGCAGGGCCCTCGCCGGGCCGCTGGGCTCCTGCTCCGGGCTCTCCCGGGGCTCTCGGGACCTGCGTGAGGGACCTTTGGGTCTGCAAACCCGCCCCGGCACAGGGGGCTCACGCGGCTCGCTCCAGCGCGCCCAGGGTGCGAGGGTGTCGCGGGTGCCATGGGCACAGGGGGGGTTCAGCGCCCTGGGAGAGGAGGAGCCAGCGGACGGGCCGTCACAGCCTCTCGCTGCCCACACTAAGCAGTCGGGCTTTCCTGGTCTTTTTCCTGCAGTCTGTTGAGCGACTTTTCTCTGTTAATAGGAGCAACCAGGCCAGACTATGTCTTTGCTGTATCTAATTGGCACTTTCAACTGTAAGTGAAGTGATCTACTAATCATTTTGATCTCTGTTCAGTCTTTGATCTAGCTGTTGTTCTCAGGTGCATATAGTGACAGCACAATTAATTAATTGCAAGTTTATAACTGTGCAGCTGCAGCATGCTCTAGTTCACGCTTGGAGTTTTACTAGTTGAGTTGCCAGGGCTTGTCATTAATCCTGGCACAGAACAGTGATCCAAAATACCATTCCTTGACCTTTGAAATGTCCCTAAGTCCAGCAGCAGAGCGTGGCAAGGGACGAGCTCCAGCTTCCTGCGAGGGCTCCCGGTGGCAGCGGCGCTGGGCGCCCGGCCCTGGCTGCGGGACAAGGGCCCGGCGGTGGAGCAGCACTTGTGGAGCTGTTTGATAATTTATTGGTAAGCGCTGCGTGAAGCACACGATACGCTTGCAGGGAAGGGGGAGAGAGCAGGAGAGCACTTAGGGGAGTAACCCAAAGACCTTTGCTGGCATTAACTATTCTGTATCCTTCAGTCTGAAGGGGAATTAATTAAACCTCCTGCTGCAGGGTTTTGATCAGTCCCCGCTGCAGGACACGGGGAGACCTATCAGAGGAGCAGGTTATCCTCCGCTGTGTGCTCTTCTCTGGAGTGGCTGGCAGGAGAGTGCAGCAGATGCATCACAAATGGGATTTGTTCGTGCTGCTCCTCCTGCGTGGAAAACAACCCAAGGGGTGACGTTGCTCTTCGAACCCGGCGCCAGGGTGGCTGGCGTGGCCTGGCGCTGTGGGCAGGGATCTCCGCGGTGCCTGGGGACAAGGTAGGTCGCAAGGGCAGGAGAGCCTGCTTACTGAGGCGGGTGGCTGAGGGACCTGCAAGAGCAAGTGGCAGCCCTGGGTGTGCCGCAGCCAGCTCTGCCACGCTGTCGTGCTCTGACGGGGCTCGTTCGGCTTCGACAGGCTTGTGCTCCACGAGCTGTCACATCTCTTTGCCAGGAGAGCCAGTGGACAAAAGAGCCTCATCTATGCATTTTGCCTCCCTTAGAACAAGGCAAATATTTCAGTATCTGTTGAAGAGTATTTGCATTTTTATGGATAAATTCAAGAAAAAAGGCACCACGCAATCCCAATTTGCATCCCTTATTTCCATAGAAACTACAGGAGCCTTGATTGCTTTCATGTGCTTTTGATGAAAATTGAGTGGGGTATCTTTACCCTGCCATAAGGTGGGAAGAAAAATTGGCATTCACAATAATATCTAATGGTTCAAAGGATACTTTTGCAAAACAACTTGCTGTGATTTATTAAATAACTTGGTGTTTTCAAATAATTGGAAAAAACTTTCTAGAAAACTTGTTGCAAACCTTTGCTAAACCACTGTAGATTAACATCTGCTTGTGTGGGACGAGGATTGTTTACTGGGACATGACTGCTGCTTGTGAAATTGGGGTCGTTCAGCTCTAATCAAAGTTTAGACACTAGCGGGGAGCAATGAGGAATTTAGATATCATAATCTATACAAGTGCCTTTAAACTGTAGGGAGGGAAAAAAAGCGTAAACAGTGAACCAGCGCAAGGCGGCAGCTTTGCTGCAGGAGCTGAGGTGCCCGGGGGTCCCGGCCGGTGCCTCTCGGCCCTCAGCTGCTCCCGGCTGGTGGGGCCGGGGCCTGGGGGGTGTGGGGGCTGCTCGCCTGCGCCTCGATCCGATGGTCACATCCCGCTTTTAGGAGCCGCTTGGAAGCACTTGGGAGCCTGATCTCATTAACGCGGCCAGAGGCTGCTGACGGGTTGTGTCTCCTGGAGCAGGTGGGGTTTGCTGCGCCTGTGCTGCTCATCCTGACACGAGGCCATTTATATTTGATGGTGTTTGGATGAATTATGCACATAGCCACTAAGAGAAATTTAATGATGGGTTTCGTCTTCTTTTTTCATAGATTTCAGCCTTTGAATTAAGCACCAGTTCACTCTCGGTGCTACAGGGGATAAAGGGAATATTCCAGTCCCTGCATCCATCACAGCTGCTCTGCCAAGCAAAGTTAACAAGTAAACAGTAATCGCCCACAATTATTGCCCATTACGTGCTCTCTTCACCTGAGATCACACAACAAAGCCTGAGTGTAGAGTCACAGGAGGAGCTGGGTGGCAAGGAGCTGTCAAGATGAAATAACAGCAAAAAGACCTGTCAAACGCGGGCTCTGTGAAAGACCTAAATCCTCTTCTGATGGCCCCTCGGTGCGGTGTACAAGAGCTACTTCTCTGTAATTATAAATTGTCTGCAGGGCTTATCTGAGAGGTTCAGAGTTGACATTACAATAATAGGGTGGGTGAGCTTTATTTAAGGGATAATGTTGCTGGCAGTGGTGTATACGTGGCAATAAATGATGGTGGCGGGTGATTAACACCAGCTCGGAGCGTGGCCAGAGGAAAAGGAGCTTGGCAGGGAGGTCCCCTGGTGGGGGGGGGGCTCCCTGGGGGGCCACGGGGCTCCGCGTGTGACTGTGGGGCTGCGGGTGCAGGCGCGGGGCTCCGCTGGGCAGCCGAGGTGGGTGCTGGCGTGGCAGCCGGGGCCCCGCCGAGGGAGGCGGGAGGGAGGATCCATGTCCCCGAACGCAGGACGTGCGCCGGTGCCGCGTCTCCGTGAGCGCTGTCTGCCTGCTCTCTCTTTACAGCTAGCAGAGAGGGAAGGGCAGTTTTTTGGTGTGGTTTACCTGACCTACTTCAGGTGCTTATTTGAGGATGAACTGAATTGTTCTCAGAATTGCCTTTTCTCCCCATTTGCTACAAAAAAGCAGAAGGCGATGAGCTCAGATGTGGGCCTGCCAGTCAGGAGGGACTGATCCTGTTGGAAATACCTGACTGGCTTTGTCCAACATTTTCTCAGTGTGCTTCTCAGGTTCTACTGTATTTCAAGGATGAATTTTCTGAGGATGAATTTTCTACAGTGTTTCCATAGAAGTAGAGGTTAGAAGGGAAGGTGCAGAGAACAAGCCTTGCACCTGTGCATTCGAGGTAATTTTTTGTTTTCTTGAGCTGGATTTACCCTGAAGGGAGGTAGACCTGAGCAATATTTGCCCCACTGCCAGCCTTGGGCAAGGTGCTTCCTCCTGCCTCTCCGCTCCCACCCTGCAGAAAAGGGACGATCCTGCTGAAGATGGGGGGCTGCTGCGGGTCCCGTGGCTGGCAGGGAGGATCTGCGTGGGGGCTCCACTGACGGCAGCGCATGGGGCTGGCTGCCAGCCCTTCGGTAGAGATGGCCCCACAACTTGCACATAGAACGTTCTGGCTTTGGAGTCAATACTTGAATCTGGCACTTTGTATTCGGGGGGGGGGAGGGGGGAAAATGGTTCCATAGTCTCTAGCTCAAATCTGTCCAAAGGCTCCGCACGGGAGCTGAGCGCCTGGAGGCAGCGGCGGTGTTGCTGCAGCTGAACGTGGTGGGAGGGCGGCAGCCCCCGTAGTCCTCCTGCGAACGGGGCTGTCGGGCGAAGGGACAGGGTCCGTCCCTATTTTAAGGGGAAGGGAAGCGGCCGTGCTGTGGAACGCGTCGTCTGCAAGGGGCAGGCGGGTGCTGGCGGGTCGCGTTCCCTGCGGAGGAGGCGGCTGCCCCCCTGCCTGGGAAGCGGTAGAAGGGCGACGTGCCCGATGGGCGAGCTCTGCGCCCATCACCAGCCAGGGACTGATTGAGATCCGTGGAGCTGCCAGGCAGGGCCCACTTGGGAGAGTTAGTGGTGATATTAACTGGAGGAAATTCTACAGAGTAAGTATTAGCCTTGTATTATGTAGAATTTTTAAGTGCTTCATTAATTTACAATTCCACTTTTTATTAAATTAATTTGCATTTTAATGAAAAAAATAAGTGGATCCAGCTCTTTTCTTGGAGTAGCAATAACATGCAGCCCGTGTGCGAGTGAGAGCCTGAGCAGAGGGCGAGGCAGCTCTGCGTGCCCCGACCCCCACCCGCAAGGGGCTGTGGGGTCCTCCAGCGCGGGCGTCCCCGCGGCTCCCCGCGCCCACCGGGGACCCCCTGCCTGGGCTGGCTCCTCGGGCAGACGCGGGGTGAAAGGCTGTAGGAGGGTGCGGGAGCGGGGTGCAGCCATCCCATGCCTCTTGCTTGTCCTCGGCAGAGCCCAGAGCCGTCATGCATCCCTACTGCCAGGCCCTTCTCTTCTCCCAGAAATAAGGGCTGTGACAGTAGGAGCCCCCGCCTCCTCTCCTCTGGGCCTGCTGGACAAATTGAAGAGTTTAGCTGAAGGTAAAAAAAAAAAAAATTTCTTATTGACAGGCAGCGTTTGAAATGGGCACCCAGTGCTCCCCTCTGTCCCGTGTCAACCAGTGGCCCTGGGAAATGCCTTCGAAGCTCGGCGTCTGCTCCAAACTGGGGACCGTTGTTCTTCAGGGAGAGCGAACTCATGACACCCCTTGACTGACAGGCATCAGTTCTGGAGTGAGGCGGGGCAGAGTTTTATAAAGTAAATAGCAGAAATAATTCTGAAATCACTGGTGTCAAGCAGCTTGGTTAGTATTTAAAGTGTAACAAAGGTGGTGTTTTTCTCTGCAAGATTTTGGGGTTTGGGTTTTTTTTTGTGTGGGGTTTGTTTTTTTGTTTTTTTTTTTCTAGAGAGAATTTCAGGCATGGTTACAGCTAGGTAAAGCAAAAAATAAAAAAATAAAATAAATCCACCAGCCTCTTTGCCCCCGGCTCTCAGATCAATAGGTAACATCTCTGGTGCCTCTGCAGACTCCTAAACTCTTTACTGGCATACAAGCATTTCCTTCAAGGTCCTTCTGCACTGCTTCAGAGAGTAATAATTTAATGATTCTATTCTTCAGGGCTTTACTAATATAAGTTGACTGAAAATGAGATGCTCTCCACCACACCATCTTTGCTTCCAATCTCTTTTATCATCAGATCTCACAGGCAGCAATCCCACAAGTTTCTTTTCCTTTTTAGACAGGTTAATTTAATAAGCCTTTTAAATTTATTTTTTTTTTCCAGTAGCATCCACACGTCTGCTAAGAGAACTTTGGCTCTCTTACCTCATGGCTTACGTGCTGCGATGACTTCAGTAACTATAAACCACAAATGTGGATCTTCTGACCTGCGCAGCTGGTAGATGACGGGAGCACCCGGACCCTGGGAGCACACAAACTGCGGTTCCCTGCGACTTAGCAGAGGAACACCAGGGGCATTGTGTGTGTGTGTAGGGGTTTTTTTAGAAAGGAAAATTGAGCAATAAACATCCAGAGAAATGAGACATTTAAACATTCAAAGTAATTGATACCAGGAAAAAAATATGATGGGATGAAATCTATTCCTGCAATAAACTGTCCATTAGTTGGGCCATCAGCATAACCCTAATCTAAAGTTACGAGGATCCATTACAGATATAATCAAATACAATTTTCTATATTCCATGAATCAAAAGCACCATATGTATTAAGAGCCTAGTTTGTCTTTTTGTTCCTGCCTTCTCCTGGAACAGTATATATCTGATTTCTTGTGTTATATTGCTCTGATGTCTGCTAAGGGCACCATGCCCTAGAAATTCACATTAAATAACTGAGAGTGAGCACTAGAAATGAAAAAAGTGAAATACTATCTAGACAGCTGGAAGTAAAAATATGAAAAGTGTTGCACTTACAGAAGGAAAAAAAGCCTATTTTTATGACTTGAATAGACAGTTTGGTATAAAGAGAAATTCCTCACCCAGGATCAGACGTACAGCTGAGCTGCAGCAGGCGGCCGGGGCTTTGGGATCCGCAGTGTGCCGAGGTGCAGCGCGGAGCTGCCTTCGGGGGGCTGTGGGGTGGGCACGGCTGTGCAGCGTGCGGAGGCTCCCACACCTGCTGGGCTGACGGTCGCTGCCATCCCAGGACAAGTTTTGGCCTCACAAGTGCGATGTGTCGGGCTTTGCATGGAGACGCTGCGGCAGGGGCTGAGTGTGCAGCCAGGCGCCGGCTGCGGGTGTGTGCTCTCCGACACCAAAGGTGCTCCTTTCACTCCAGCTTGTCCTTTCTTTCCCTTAGTTTTGTAAATTTTCCCATTTCTTGCCATCGATCAGATTGCCCTCCCTCAGCAGCCCCCTCCCAGGTCCCTGCCTTGCCGTCCTTGCCTCTGCCCAGCGAGGGGCGTGGGTGTTTGGGCAGGGGACCCGAAATGCTGTTGCTGGTGAGAGAGAAACCAGTGGCCAGGGGACGCTTCACCAGAAGAATCTAGAGGGAACTGTCATGGTTTGTACGGGCTCACGCTTCCCATCAGAAGTTCCCCACATCTTTGAACACAATTTTCTAGAAGGATGTGTGTGACTGCACGTGGGCCCCAGCACAGGGGCTTCGGGGTGGGTGGTGGTGTCGGCAGGACCCTGCTGTCTGGAGCCACCTCTGCTCCACACCACCTCATCGATTCTCCAGCTGTTCCCTGATCCCAGCTGGAAAAAATAAATCTTTTCTGCCTGGCCTATCCCATTGATTTATCTGTCTCAGTTCATCTCCATAGGTGCCTGTCCATAAGTGGGGATGATTTAATTGATTCATCACACAGGACTTTTATGCCATTTTCTCCAGTATTACGCACACTGTATGAATGTGCCCTGCTGGCCCGCATTATTTGGCCCTACCCAGCCTTTGGGCAGCACCCAGCAGGGCAGACGCTCCCCAGAAGAGCCCTGGGATGCGGTGGGGTGGCTGGTGCTCTGGATTTGCTGTGTACCTTGGCTCCATCGGCCTGGCAGGCTCCGGGGGCACCGGTTGGTGTCCCTGTGCCCAGGAGCCACCGAGCACCCTGGCTCTTGGTTGCTGCCCTCTGTGATGTTCACTGTGCCGGGTGCTGTGGAGGGCTGTGGCTCCCCGAGGACGAGTTCTCCCCGCCCCGTGCTGGCTGACCCTGCTCGGGACCCAGCCTGGGGCTGGGGGGCGGTTCTTGGGGGAAGCGGGAGCAGCAGTGGGTCTCACGCCAGCGCAGGGGTCAGCTTTCAGGGCACGCTGCAGACTTGCTGCTAAATTCTAGGGTGAGGAGCAAAAGGTTATAAAAGGGTAATATTCTGTTGGTAATTGGGACAGAAGTTAGTGGCCCTGAAATCAGCCCAAGTCAATTAATGGTTGTGAGATGCTGAGAAAGTCCCGCTGCAGGGGATGGGAAGTGAAAGCCTGCTGAGGGCATTGAGTGGGAGAGGGATCGCATCCCTTGGCTGAGTGGGAGACTGCCAGCGGCGGAGATGAGAGAGGGAGAGGCAAGGAGGAATGAAACCCGGGTTTGGATTTCTTTGCTTGAGAGCTGGGGATCAGCCAGATAATGAGGCAGCGAGTTCTGAGGGCAAAGGAAGAGCTCTGGACATGGTTAGCTGCTCATTAGCAGCCAGAGACGTGCAAGCTCTCGGCACAGTTGCTAGCTCTTTGCTCTGGCCAAGCCTTTGAATGTCCCTGGGAGGAGGGCTGGCGTGCTGCTCCCTGCGGCAGCGGCTCCCAGCAGCCGCCGACCGCTCCCGAGTGGCGGAACGGCAGCTCTGAAGCTGCTGTGCTAAAGGCTTGAGAAATTAATTTTGCCTGTCAGAGATTCAAATGTAAGTGTGTGAACTGCGGTTCAGCGAGGTAAGCTAACCCACCTGGCTGCGCTCCAGCTCCGGGGATGCTGCTCACCGCAGGGAAGGGGAGGCCAACAAGTACCTGCCTGTGTAAGCTGGTATTGTCTTCCACATAAAACATGCCCTTAATTAATAGCTAGCATGAACCCAAGCCACTATCTCTGTTATCAATTTGTGGATGTGGTTGGATTGTCTGTCTCCCAGGACAGTAATATCCCTTCATCTTATTGCAAATTGCTCGCAGCATCCTTCTATTACACAGGCTTAATGCTTGAAAAATAGAGATTTAATACTCCACCATATCAGACTAAGTGAGGTCAAAGCAATTCATATTCAGGATCCCACAAAGCTCCCTGATAGTGTTTCCTGTGTGAGATGTGGATGCAGGGGCAGCAAACGGGGGAGGCCTAGGCACTGCTCCTGGCTGACGGCTCCAAGTGGGACGGCGGCAGCGCAGGGTCCGCTCCCGGGGCCCCCCCACCCTGCACCCTCCCGTCCCCACGCTGCTGCCACCCCTCCCTGCCCTTTCCTGGTTTGCCGTGCTTTTCTAGACCAGACCAGCAGCAGCACGGGTGTTTCCTGTGTGCGGTACAATCGGAGCACGCTGTGCGTGTTTCCCCGGTGCTGGCTGTTCCCTGGGTGTTGGATGGTTGATGTGTTTTTAATAAGCTGTTTGTAACTAACTTGTGTGCAAGTCTCCTAGGAACTGACAATTGTCACCTTGTCTCCTGACAGAGAGCTCCGGAGGAACACATCCTGTATTTACATGTTTATTTTTGTCCTGAAATGTATATATTTTGAGAGAAATTAATAGCTGGTGTGTGTGCGAGCCTTGAGGGTTTCCTCCCCAGCAAGAAAAGATTTATCTCCAGGGATGATGCATATATTGCCAGGACACATTCCTTCTGCATTTGCTTTTATGTGTGTGCCAGGACATGGATTTCACCTGCAACTCATGAGGAAATATCTAAGCACGTAAAATAAATGGGAAGTTTAGGTTCAGAGGGATTTACGTGCAGAAATTAAATACGGGTTAGGAGAAATATCCTTTGCCTTGCACCAAAGCAGAGTAACAGACATAATTCTCCTGGTGTGAGCTGAACAGACCTGGAGCTACCTCCTTCCCCAAACTGCAGGAGGATCCTGGGCTGATGAAGAGCCGTGCTGGCTCTGCCTCGCGCCCGGGAGGATCCCGCCCAGAGGTTTGGGCACGGGAAACAGCCTGTAATGGCACCAACCAGAGCGGTCTCCGCATGTGTGAAGGCTGCCTACGCCCATGCAGGGACCCGCGAGCAGGGGCTGCTCACCAGCTTTTGGGCCGAGGTGGCCAGCCAGGACACGAAACATCAGTCTCTGGAGAGGAGACGAGAGGCAGAGCCCCGAGGTAGCCAGGAGCAGGCGCAGCAGAGGTGAAGGACTGTCCTGGGGGACAGGAGGGTTTTGTTTGCGTTTGTCCGTTGCTGTGGGTAAGGACCGTTGCAGTCAGGGGCTTCTGAAGGCTGGAGCCGTCCCGAGGCTGCGGCCCCCCAGGGGATGCTGTGCGCTCTGCGGGAGCTGGATCCACAGTGGCCCATCCCCATCCACCGGCTGGGCCAGCACTGGGTGACGCCAGAGGTGGTCCTGCAAGTGCTCCGTGCACCTTTCCTGGCCTTCAGAAGTTCCCACTAAGGGAGTTTGCCTCTGACCTTGGGAAAGGAGCCCTCTGACATGTACCTCTTCATCAGTGGGCAACAGAGGGAGAGTTTATATCCCTGTCTTCAAGACCTGCAGGAGTTCCAAGAATCCTGTAAGAGAAATAGAC
This sequence comes from Athene noctua, assembly GCF_965140245.1. Taxonomy (NCBI): domain Eukaryota; kingdom Metazoa; phylum Chordata; class Aves; order Strigiformes; family Strigidae; genus Athene; species Athene noctua. The sequence goes on along the minus strand of NC_134051.1, from coordinate 20,074,327 downwards.
TAAAGATGATCTGTGTCACAGACTATATATTGCTTGGACAAAAACTATAGACTGTGTAGAAAGACTGTGTTTTGCTTCAACCCTGAAAAAGTAGGATTTTGGAATCTCAGAGATGAAGAGACTGACAGGGCTGTACTGGAGGACTGTCATGAGAAGAGGAGCCCTGAGTGTTTGTTGGATGGGGAGCACGGCTCTCTCCGCTCCCGCCGCGGAGGGGCACGGCCCCTTGGGCAGGATGGGTGCTGCCTCTCCGTGGGCTTCTGCACCGACAGCGCTCGGCAGCGGCACCGTCACTAAAAACACTACTGGTCACGGAAAGGGATTGTTCCCAAGCCCGAGGGATTCTTAGAATGAATCGAGTGGCTCGGCTCACAGTGATGCCCACAGAAATACCCCGATTATGGAAGGAGAGGTGGCTGCGGGGAGCCCCTGCTGGGACCAGTCCACTGGTGACCGCGGGCTACACGTGGCCCCTCCGCGGCATTTCCAGTCAGGAGCTGCCGGGAGCTGGTGGTGTCCCCGCGGCACGCTGAGAGCTCTGACGGATGGCTAATTGCTCAGGGCAGCCTGACATAATGGAGCAGTTGTGAGAGCACCTCCGCTGCGGAGGTCAGCAGTGACGTGGAAGGCGTAATTTTTCATAGCGTGCTCCTTGTATCCTACAACTCCTCCTGTAATGGACTAGCAAATTACCACACTATTTAAAATGTAGCAGTTTATCACATTTTGATAACTGCATGTTCCCGAAGCTGTATCATCTGTGCCTGCGGAGAGGAGGCACGAGGGCACTGCCCGCCCTACGACGTGGCTATGGCCGTGGAGAAACACAACCCTGCGTGTGCCTCTGCCATCCCAACACCTTCCCTTCAGCGCGGGCCAGGGCCATGGGGCAGGATCCTGGGCGACCTCTCCTCTCGGGCATGGGCCGTCTTTCTCCCATTCCTGCTCATTTCAATGTGTTTCTAGTTTGGGTACCCTGATGACATTCCGGTGCTCCCCCAGTTTTGCCGCTTCCTCACTCAGCTCCCTGGGGTCCATGTGGGCATTGCTCACCCGGGCGCACTTGGCCGTTCTCCTCTGTGCACTGTCTGCTGTCACAAGGGAGTTATTTTAACCCCCGAGAGGTGCCCGGGTGGTTGCTCTGCAGAGGAGCCGCAGTCATGATGAAGCAGCAGGGTCGCTGAACTGTACTGACCCAGGGTCAGCAGGCAGTTTTTTTAAAGATCTCTCCTTACCTGCCCTTGGGAATGCACCTTGGGGCTCCATCCCACGTGCAGCTGCCCCGTGCCTGCTCTGACCGCCGTGCACACATCCAGGCGTCCCACTCGCCGGATTTCAAACAGGGGCTGCCCCTCTGTGCTGGAGCGGTTCCGCACTGGTGTCTCCTCTGCTGCAAGGCAGGAATCTCCCTTCATTTCTTGCCAGGAGGAATCTGAAGAATTGAGTGCCTGAAGAATTTGCATGGAAACATTCATCCCTCTCAAGTCAATGAAATCTCACCCCCGGGTCACGGCAGCAGGTCAGCTCTTCCTGCACAAATTGGGCCCTGTGCAATTTCCTTCTCTGCAGCCGTTGCCTTCACAGAGCTGCCTGGCCCCGTGTCCTCGCAGGAGGGAGCGGCAGGGGCGCAGCGCGCTGGGTGGAGCTGGCGAGTCTCCCCGTGGCACAGCAGCGACCTGCAGGGCAGAGGGAAGCGCGTGTGTCCTGCGGCACGAGGCACCGGGGCGGGTAGAGGGTCCCGGCTCACCGGCTGCAGCCCAGGCAACGGGCCTTGTGTCCCCCATGGAGCGGGCTGGGAGCTAAGGGCGTGGGAGTGAAGTCCCAGGAAACCAGGAAAACTGCACGATAGTGCTGGACTCAGAGGACACATCTTCTGGAATGTTGATGCTGCAAGACGTGGAAGCCTACAGCAATCCGCACTTGTGCAAGGCGTGCCCAGCTGCTCGGGCACGGGTGAAGCCACGCTTGTGTTGGAGTGGGCACTCTGCAGCGAGTGCGCCTGTGCGTGTGCACGGGTAGCAATTGTGTTCCTGCAGTAGCACCACAGCAACATTTTTTATTAACTGTCTGCTTTCCCTCTGGAGTGATGTAACTCTGCTCCACGCAGCAGAGATGGGTCCAATTAATCGGATGGATAAAAGTGGTTAATGCACCTTGGAGGAGCGTAATTTAATTGGAAATTATTATTACGTGCTGTTCCTATGTAAAGAGTGTGAGAATCAGCTCTAATGACTCTGTTATGAACATGACTTTTATTCGCTCTATGGTTCTGTGATTTAAGTCTTTTTCTGGGCGTGCTTTTGTTTCCCAGAGATTTCAGGTGGGATGCTGATTGCAATGACACGCTGGGGACAAACAAGGCACATTCCAGTGAGCTGGGGCTGTCAGTCCCGTTTGTGCTGATTCTCGAGTGGGACCAGAAGCGTTATTTGCCTTTGAGCTCTGCAGGGATGGGCTCCGTTCGCAGCCTCCCCACGGCCCCCCAGCACCAGCGTCCCTGCCTGGCAGCCTCAGCCCACACCTGCCTCCTCTCACGCCGACTCCCCGTTTGAGGTTTGCTTTGCAGCGGTGATGCCCGCTGAGGCAAAAGCTGTTCGCTGCTGCATTGTGTGCTTTGCAGTTTGGCATTGCCTTTCTCACCACGTCCCTGCCGTTTCCATGCAGTCTGCAGGACGTTGCTCCTTCCCTCGCTGGCTGCAAACCGCGTTAGAGCAGCACACGCAGGTAGGTTGTGCTGAGTGGCACGTGCGCTGCAGGCAGCTCTTTGTTGCTCCCACGTAGGCTGTGGATGTCGTGGGATTAAAGCTGGTGACGTGGTAGTAGTTACTAAGCTCCCGTGCGTCCCCCTGCCGTAGTACAGATTGTGTACAGGGATGCTCGCCCGTGGAGCTAATGAGCAACAACTGGATGAGGGATGGAAAATGAAGCCTGTATAACCTGCAAAGAAGACAGCGAACTAAGGGAAACTTATCCCCCCGCTGAGCTGTGAAACACTCCCAGTTCACAGGCCACACGTGGTGATTTTTACAGCCCCTTGGGTTTTGCTGCAACACAGGAACTGTGCTTACACGGGTGGTGAAGATGTTTTTGTAAAGCCATGGAAAATGTGGGTGAGTAGACAAGATTTCAGACTGTCGCCAGCACAGATGTACCTGTGCATTGTTTTCCTGGTTTCCGGGCTCCTAAACATGCCACTACAACCAACAATTTTCCTCTCCTTTTTTCCTTTGCTTTTACAAGTATCTTAAACCAAACCCCTCCTTCCCAGCAGGACAGAACACGCTGCTGGGTATGGGATAAAAAAAATCAGGATTTTGAATCCATCAAGGAGAAACAGGGGAAAAAGTTTCTGTTGGATGTGAAGCCAACCAGGACCTGCAGCGCCGAGTCCCCCCCCGCCGGTCCCAGCTCCGCCGTGCCAAGCTCGGGGCAAAGCTGAAGTGGGGAAACAACGTGTGGAAGGACCCTCATGGCCCTTTCTCTGCTGAGTGGGGTGGAGGCCCACGCAGGGATTACGTGAGCGCTGGCTGGTGCAGGCTGAGCGGGGCCGCGGCTGGAGCAGGCGGCCAGCGCTGGGAACTGCCCCCGTGACTTTGTCCTCTCCCTCCTCCCGTCGCCTCCCGCAGAGCCAGAGCAGAGTGATGCTTGCTGGGGCCAGAGGAGCGGGAGCAGACGGCCTGTCCGGGGTGAGCGTGAGGGGGGACGTCTCTGGCGGTGGCAGCAGTCGGTAGGTTTTACCTGCCCGGCACAAAACACATTCAGCAAGGTGCCAGCGTTGTCAGTAGCGCTGGGATAAACAAACATCCCCGAACAAAGGACCAGGGGGCATTTTTGCATAGGTCAGGTGTTTATCAAAGAGCAGTAGGAGATGTAGAAAATTTAGCTGGTCAGTGTGGGAGCTGTTTGGACCCAGGTCTCCTCTCCCGGCCCCAGCAGTGAGGCCTTTCCCCATGTCCCCGTGCCCGTGGGCCTTCAGGAGCCGCCTGTGTCCTGCCGGCAGCGCGTCACCCCGGCTGTGCCACCGTCGCCAGAACACCCCCCCTTGGCAGAGGAGCTGCCCCACGTCCTCCCTGGGGTGCGAAGGCGGCACCGAGAGGCTGCAGGTTTCCTTGTGCTGCGTGTCGGGGGCTGTTCCGCTCTGAAAGGAAGGTGAGCACATGCTGGTGCTCCTGTGGGTTTTCCCTGTAGAAAAGTTACAGTATTGCACGGGAAAAAATTACACATTTTAGAAAGAGAAGAGAAATTCAATCTTCAAGGAGTTTTGCAGGGGAAGGAGGAGGAAACAGAAGAACATGGTTTGATTCCAGAGTCTTAGGTCCCCGTGCTCCCTGGCCATGCAGCGAGCGAGGCCCAGCCGGTGCTGCCTGGGCACCAGTCCCCCCGCACAGACCCTGCGTGGGGATGACGGAGCGTGTGGCCTGGGGTACCCCCCACCCTGGTCTGTACCCCGAAGCGCTGCAGGTGCTTCAGTCTGGTGCTGTTATGCCTCTGTTTAGGAGCACTAAATTTGTTCACGAATCTGAAAGGAAACAAAGGGTGCTCTTTTAAAGTAAAAATGCCATTCACAAGTTCTGTAACACGTATTATATCTGAACTTAATTTTTAAAGTGACCTTTAAGCATTTTAGGTCACTCACTCTGATGCTAGATACAATTTTCTCCAATGAATCTCATATTAACTGTGGCTTTAAATTAAGTAAATTCTCCACCAGCAGGGCTGGTAACCACAATCACATCTTCCAGAGATTTTCTAGTTGTTCAGTGTGAGTGTGATGTGCAGACCTGTGAATCTCCTTCACCAGCTCCGAGCTCAGCTGTGCCATGAGCCCCGACGTCCCGCTGTGTTTGTGTGCTTTTTCATCTCAGATCCATCTTCCCAGGGAAGGTGGTTTGCTCTGGCTGTGTGGGAAGTGTTCGGCATTATCTCTTAACTATGTTCAGATGTTCCTCTTTAATTGATCCTGAATCGTTAAAAAGGCCTAATCAGTAGTGGAGCTGTGCTCCCTATAAACGTGATTTCAGCCAGCAGGCAGGGCCTTTGCTACTGAGCCCAGAAACACTGAGGCTGTGCAAGAAGTGTTTCCCACCCTGTTTCCTAAAGCTGGAGTTGTGTGTTGCTGATGAGGCACAGACACGGCTCATCTGTTCCCTGTATGTAAAGGTGAGAAATACAGAGTTTGGAGAGCCAGTGCTGCCTGAGTGCTCGGAGACTTGGCCAGAGGCACTAAACTTGGGTGGGCGCTCCAGGGAGGATCCTGTTGTAGCCACAGTCAGATCAGAGACGCGGGGTTTGTGTAAGCGGGGTTTGTGTAAGCAGAAGCTGGAGCAGCTGAGGCTGGAGTGTGCAGACTGCAGGCCAGGGCCCCCCAGACTCCTGCGCCAGGATTCTCATCCCGTGAGCCTGCTGGCTTTTCCTGGATCTCCAGAGGCTTGTTTCTGGTCCTCCTGGGAGATCCGAAGCTCACACATCAACTCTGACTCCCAGGTGCCCGGGGCAGCCCCCCTCGGCCAGACTCCCAGCACTGACGTTCCCCCCCTTGCCCACATCTGCTGGGGTGCAGTGGAGTTGAGGTGCCTGAAGGCCTGTTATCCCCCTGCCCGGAGCGGCAGGGCTGGGGAGAGGGAGGAGGAGGCTGGAAAGGGCTCCCCTTATCCACCAGCGCCGCGGCGCCATGCGCGCTCCTGCTGCCCGCCCCGGGTAGCTCAGGACACGCAGAGGAGCTGGGGGCCCGTCCAGCCGTGCCGAGATGCCACGTGCTGGGGCACAGCTGGGTGCTGGTGACCCGGGAGGAGACATGGGGACGATGACAAAGGCAGAAACCTTCCACCGCCTCCAACAGGTAAAAGCCTGAGGGGGGCTGGCACCAGCACAGTAGTTCTGCTTTTACCTTTAGATGTGTCATTGTGGATGCTTGTATGGAGGGGAGAGAGAAGGGACAGTGGATCTGAAAAGGCCTGTGGCTTTCTGTTTGTGCTACCCCTGGGCATGTCCCTGCCAGCGCTCGAGGGCCCGTCAAAGGAGCTGGGAAGGACACAACCTGTAAATAGTGATACTCAAGGCACCCTCTGTAAATTTAAGCAAAAAAGGAAAAAGCCCATGTGGCCTCACCATTTTCCTTGACAGTCTCCACTTTGCACCTTGAATTTCATAAGCCATTATTCTCCTCTCTAGTAGTGAGGTACAACAAAGGCGGAGCGAGCAGGCTCCGAGGGATCACAGGCAGCCCTCAAAGCAGCATCTCTGCCATGCAGAATCAAAACCCAGCTCTTGTTATTTATTCACCACAGAGAAAAAGGAACTGCTGAACCACTGCGAGGAGGAGGAAAGGGGGGGTGGTGGGGGTGGGGGTGTGTGTGTGTGCACACCAGAGGTGGGGGCACCCCGCAGCCGCGCTGCTGAGTGGGACCCTCGCGTGTCAGTCCAGGAGCGCTGCCGAGGCCGCCGGCGCCCAGGGCTCTGCCTTCCCTCTGCCCAGCCTGTGCGGGGCTGATTTTTGATTTAAGTGCCTTTGGAATGTGCACAGAAGGTCCCCCCAGGGCTGAGGCGTCTTGACGGGCTGGACCCAGGGGGTGACCACCGAGGACAGCGGGGAGCTCTGCCCCCCGGCCAGGATGCACGGGGGCCGAGGCCCTGGGTCTGCTTGCCCGGGGTGAGCGCGTGTGGGGCGGCGGTGCCTCCCGACCTGGCGCTGCCCCAACCTGCTCCCGCGGGGTGACAGGGCGATGCTGGGGCGGGCACGGCCCTCCTGGCCATCCCTCCTGCCCAGCGGGCTCCGGGGAGCTGCGGGCAGTGCTGGGCCGTGCTGCTGCCAGCGCATCCTCTGCCCCTCTGCTTCCACACTTCTGCTGTCGGCTTGGGCTGAGGCTGGGGTTGGTGCTGCCTGAAACCAACCCAGCAGCCCGCAGAGAGGCTGCCGCCTCTGCTGAGCTCTCACCCCAGTGCCGCAGGTCGTGCCGGTCAGCTGCACTCCGAGGCTGGCGGCGCCCGGAGCCACCCCAGTGCAAGGGAGAAGCTTTGGGCTCTTCGTCGTGCTCGTGGCAGGAGACTCAGATGCCGCTGGCCCCGGCAGTGGCCCGCAGGCCGAGCCTGGCACGTGCCCGTTCCCCTCGCACCCCAAGGCCGGCAGAGCGCGGCGGCTCTGCGCGGTTCGTTTTGTTTCCCATGGCAGGTCAAAGCCAGGGTCAGTCTGGGCCGCAGGCGCCTCGATCCGCCACCCTCGGGACCCCGTGCAGGTTCAGGGGAAGGAGGCGGCTGCGGGCGCGTTCCCAGCCCGTCCCCGTGGCCGCTGCGGGAGGACGGCAGGGCCGGGGGGCAGGCAGGCCGGACAGGCACCGGTGGACACAGCTGGTGGTGTCTCCAGGTCTGCCCCCTCCCCGGCAGGTGCCCAGAGCTTCCCAGCACAGCCCCTCCATCATCAGAGACCCCTTGGAAGCCTGTTCCAGGCTCACGCGGGGCCGAGGGGAGAGTCCGTCCTGCAGCTGGGAGGGCCGGACGCGGGCAGGGCCCTGGTGGTGCCGCTCTCCTGAGCACACTGAGCTGATTTAATAAACAACAGGAGTGTTTTCCCAGGCCACATGCTGAGCTGTATTCAAAATACATTTGTACGAACATCAATTTTTAATGCAATTTATGCCAAATGTTGTTGCAAAAAGCAGCCGTTAACATGACATTAATTCAATCACTGGAAATACAGTACGTGCTGCTAAATGAAAACATGTTATTAGTCAATTAGATTAACTGGATGTAACTCTTCCAAACACAGTGTATTACGGTTTCTACATGGTTAATTATGTTGTACAAATTGCATGGCGGTAAGGCTTAGCACTGGACACACACACACACAATTAATACATAAGTGGAAAAACCAGCTTGCCATTCACAGTTGAACTCCGTAAAAATTATTTGAAATATAAATATCTTGCAAGCTTGAAATAAAGAGACAGAATTATACTGATACTGCAATGGGAACCGGGCAATTTCTAAAAGAGCCAGCAAAGTCTTTGCTGTGAGATCGCAGATGTTCATGGTTGCTTTCATGAGTTTTTATCTGCTTTAAAAAGACCATTTTAATTTTAAACAGAAATACTCCTGGCCCTGGTGAAGTGCCTCCCTGTGCAGGAATCTCTCAGCGCCCACACAAGTGACGACTCTGCTGCCTCCTCCTTTGTTTGTGTTTTGGGATGAATTTGTGCCCACTTGCGGGGACTGGTGCCAGACTTTGGCACCAGGAGCGGGCGTTGTGCCCGGCAGCCGCGTGACGTGCCGCTGGCACCACCAACCCTCTGCACGGCGTCTGTGCCGCCGCCCGCATGGCTCGCTGCTCGCGGAGGGACCCCCGGCGGGGCGTCCCACAAGGGCCTCACCCCAGAGGCCCCTGGAGAGAGGAGCTGGGGTTCCTGCAGGCTGGGTGTCCCCGGGGGCACTCCCCCTCCCCTGGGACCCCCGGCACCCTGCACTATGGGAACACCCAACTGCACATCGTCCCGCGAACAGGGCGCAAACAAGGAGGTGGTGGAGCTCTGGAAAGGCATTTTTATTGCTGCTGTTGCAATAATTATCACAGTTCATGGAAGTGTGACTCTCTTCTTCTCAGGTGCTCGATCAGTGATCCCGACAGTGCCCTCGTGGTCCTGCGAAGCTTGGGATGGGGGGGAGCCGGGCCAAGCGAGCTGCTCCGGGAGCACGCTCTGCCCAGAGTCTCTGCGTCACCAGAACAGCCCCAGCGCGTGGGACTGATGCCCAGGAGCGTAAGTGGGGGGAAAAAGGAGCAGTGGGGTGATGGAGAAGTAAAACACGGGGTGCGACGCGAGCCGGCCACGCTTGCCGGTGTGCAGGGCCGAGCCAGCGCTCCGTCCGGCGTGGGTGTGGGTGCAGAGATGAGGCGCTCGGGCAGAGCGCGGGGCGGGGGAGGCGCTGGGCTGCTCTGGGGTGTGATGGGCGCAGGGTGCCAGCGGTGCCGGCGCACGCAGGCCCCTGCCGAGAGCAGGTTTTGCATCACAGCGTGTGCGGAGCCCGGCGGTCCCCGAGGGGTGCACGGAGAAACCGTCTGCGTCCCTGCCGAGGGGCAGCGCCCGGGCCCCTGCGCGGGCTGGGGGTGCGACGTGCCGGCAGTCGGCACCCCAGTGACGTGCTGGGGAAGGGGGGGTGCTGCACTGGCAGCCCCAGCTCCTGGGGCGCCTGCTCCCAGCCCGGGGGTGCCCAGGAGTGCCTGGGGGAACGTGCTGGCATTGGCAGTCTGATGGTGATGGGCTGAGATTTAATTTGACAGAACCGGGGGGCATGAGAGGGAGCGAGCCGGTGTGGTGGAGGAGAGCTTATTGGTTTCAGCGGGAGCAGAGAACGGTTGGAGCAGCCGCCGCACGGCCGGCCCAGACACACACCAGCTCACTGTTGACTGAGCAGCCGCCGCTGACAGAGAGAAGTGATAAAGCTCTTGGAGATATTCCTGTCTCATCTGTCTCAGGTAAATCAGAGGGAGGCTGGAAACATCAGAGGAGGCAAAATGCAAAAGCAATAAAAAACTCCTGACTCTCATTGAAGGCAGAAGCCCGTCCAACATGACCACTGGCAAGAGAAAGATTTCACATGATCAGGGGGTTGCTTACTTGAGGAGTTGTTGATTATTTAGTGGCTGCTTAAGGGGCTGGGGGAAAAAGAAATCAAAGCTCCTGCTGTTCGCAGGTTGATGAAAGGACTGCATGCTGCCCCTCTGCAGCCCTTGTTTACCACCAGCATTACCTGCTCAGAGTAGTTGGAGAGATTTCTGACTGCTTGCTCAGAAATAAAAGGAGCCCCAGAATCAATCATTTGTTTACATTGTATAACTTGTTGAAAATCAATTGGCTCCACATGTTGCAGATCTGATTGCATTTTGTTAGCGGTCACAGGGAATGGTTTTCCCTTGACATGCCTGTGTTCGTGGTTTCTCCAGTGCATCAATTGTACCAAGCTTTTAGGATAATTGAGACTGAGCAACAATCCCCTTTATAAATATTAACTCTGATATGCTTGGGAAACTCTGCCTCTCTTGGATGAATTTTTAACTAGCTTTTTAATCTATTGCTTCTTGTTAGAGCAGCAGGCGCGTTTCTTAGAGCCTGTTCCTGTCTCCCCGGCTCCAAGAGCGCAGCGTCCCCGCCGAGCCCCCGCTGCCGGGGCAGACACCCTGCTGCTGCCCTGCCCGGCTGGGACCCCCGCAAAGCCGGTGGGGGGGCACGGGGACGGGAGAGGCCCCTGCTCGGCAGAGCCCTCAGCACCCACCGCCCGCGCGGCCGCCGTCCTGCTCCCGCTCCGTCCCACCCTGCCGCCCGCGAGCCCGGGCGCCTTTCTGCGGGCGAGGGGCGAGCAGCAGGAGGCACGTGCTGGCCCGCGCCCACCCGCGCGGGGCTGCGTGGGGGCTCCCTGCTCTCGGGCCCGGGTTGCAGCTACCGCGCGGCACCAGCACCCTGGTCGTTCCCTTCCGCCGGCGTTCCGCGAAGCAGCGGGTTGGATCCCGCAGCTCTAACCTGCCTCACTTAAACTGTTTCTTTTCCCCCACAATCAGATGTTGCCTTCTTTAATATCATCTGAAAGTCTGTCAAACTGTGTATATTCTTGTGAAACCTCTGTGCAGAAAGAGACAAAAGGAATCAGGGGTGCTGTTAAAATGAAAGCCCTACTTTACATTTCAAATACTTTCACAGATTATTATCTTCTCTTTTTTTCTTGGATCTTTAATAAAAAGCTTTTAAAAGACTACTTTTTTTTTTTTTTTTATTGTGATTGCTTGCCAGGGGACATGTCCATGAGGATGTGAGGAAGAGTTGCAGTCAGAGGTTGCACAAGTCACTGCCCCAGAGCAGGCTCGGCGTTCCGGGCTGGTGCTCGCGGGTTCCAGCCGAGCGGCTGTAGGAGGGATCACCCCGAGAGCCCGGGCGTCGCGCTGCCAGCCTCTGCCTAACAGGCGCCTCGGAAGTGCATCCTGGGAGCTGTGCATCCTTCCTGAGCAGCAGCTGTTTCTCTCCAGTAAGTATGTAAATCCCAGCACGTTCCCAAGTGCAGGAGGTTTCTGTCAGGCTCCAGAGGCTGCCACAGAGGCTGGGAGACCCCAGGGTAAACCCCAGCGCATCATGATGTGAGCAGCATCGGGCAAAATATCAATTCTTGGGCACTTGGTTGTGTTACAGGGTAATACTTTTTTTTTAAATCATCTGTACCGTGCTGTGAATATTATTAAAATGTTCTACCAGTCAGTAGAAGTGCAGCTCACTCTGAGGAGTACGCAGAAATTTAAGTACAAGAAATATATTTAATGTTCTTGTAGACCACGCTGGGGAGAGTGGCACTTGCTCCACGCAGAGTGACAGACCCCAGCGCGGGGGTGCTCCGTGGGTGCCCCGCACACCCGCCCCTCCGCCGTTACCCTGCCTGGCAGCGAGTGGGGCACCTCCTTCGCAGGGAGGAAATGGAATTCCTGATGAAGGGATGAGTGCGGAGCTGCCTAGAAGGCGTTTCGCGCTCCGCAGCGGCCAGGCAGGCTGGGGGAGCTGCCCGCTGGCTGCCGCGCCGGCCAGCCCTACCCGTATTTCAGCGCTTGGGGAGGGCAGGTTATTTCCTGGCTGCTTGGCGTGGTTGCAAAATGTAGTGTAAAAGCTAAAACAAACAGACTGTGCAGTGTCACATGTCGTTAGTGCTGCGCGGAGAAGGGTTGTCAGACCCGCAAACAAGGCACGGGAGGGGTCTGGAACCGGCACAAACACGGTGTCTGTCTGTACTGGCAGGGCTCTGCTGCGGGCGGACATGGACGCAGGGGCTGGGACACCTTCGCTTGCTGCCAAACTTAGTGTTGAAGTCTGGAGCACTAACCGAAGCTGATGGAAGTGTATTTATTTAAATTGCCAGGATAAATTAACTTTTAAAGCCACAGTGAAAAAGTCTTAAAAGTCTGTGCCGCAAATCTGGGCCATGAATATTCAGGCACATGCACTCATTGAATTAGTTTGTTGCAAACATATTTGGAGGCAGCTGTTCATTTAATAATCAGGGATAATCACAGAAATAGACGACTGGTTACTCCATCTAAATTGGATGGTTAAAATTATAATTTTATAACTCCATCTCAGCAATTAGATTTAATAGCTATGAAAATCCAGCAAAACCCAGTTGAGAGAAAGCTGTTATTCCTTTAGTGCAGAAAAGCCAAGGTCAGACTGGGGCTGCCCCTACGCGTAACCAGCAGCGTCTCCAGTGTCTGGTGGTTTCCAACACTGCCCGAGGTGCAGAGCTGAGGCTGCGGGGCCAGACAGTCCGATGCTAAAACCAGCCCAGGCAAGGGTTAATTTTCCTGGCATTTCCTGTCTTCATTACAATATTTGTCCCAAGAACAGATTAATTCCTCCCATTCTTTCTGCCTTTCCAGCCTTTTGTCACGGGAATGCGTTTCACAGGACTGTAATGCTTGATACTTGCTCTGAGTTATAGCTGTGCCGTACGCTGTAAAAGTTTGACTCTCTCAGTATTGTACATTTTGATTCTACCCCTGCAGGCTATAAACAACCCATATTACCTCTTTCTTTAGCTTCCAAGAGGACTAATCCCCTGTCTAGTGCTTTATCAGTCAGTTGAGAAAGAGTGAGACCAACCTGCCAATCCAAACAGAATATATTGAAAAAATCATATTACCACAATGCAGAACCTTGCCGTAATTCACCGAACAGCTCAGCCGGTAAAAGCCTGATGCCGTGGCCGCCTCCGTTACTGTAATGAGACGGGAGCAGATGCACCATCCATCCACCACCCATCCTTCATGCCCCGTCAGCCTCCTGGGCGCCGCGTGCAGCGGGGAGGGGCGGCGGATGGCGCGGGCGGCCGCCGGCTGCGGGCCGTCGTGCCAGGATGAAGCCCGCGTCGGCGCCGGGCACTGCGCTGCTGCGGGCTCTCGGCGTCCCCCCGCTGCCGGCCGGGCCCTGCAGGGGCTGGGGATGCGCCGGGCGTGGGGTCGGGAGGGACACCCCGTCCTGGTGGGGCTTGCTGGGCGGGCTGGGGCTTCTGCATTTCCCCCTGGGTGCCTGCAGGCAGCTCGCAGGGGGCTCGCAGGTGGCCTGTTCCTGAACGCCGTTGCCAGATGCCTCCCGCTCCCGCTCCACACCTCTTTCCCTTGGAGCGTTTCCCTGTCCCTGCCCAGCCGAGCTGATCCCCGCTGCCCCTCGCAGAGCGGGGCGGTGCTGGGGATCTTTTCCCTAACTGGGCCCCCCCGCACCCCTGACAGCCCAGCTGGGGTGCGGTCCCTGCCCGGGCCGGGGGCTCTGCCTGGAGAGCGAGGCCGGAGTTGGTGGCAGCCGCGGCGGGAAGAGCCGCGCTGGCCCGTGATGGTGCCCCCGGCCGCTGCAAGCGGCTCATCGGCTCAGCTGCAAGTCCTCTTCTCTCAGGCACTGAGGCCAGCGCAGGTTGCTCCAAGGTTTAACGCTTTATTAGAAAATGAGAGGTTAGAGCATGTTCCAGAGAAGGAAATTTATTGTTGCCCTGGCCCTGCAGCAAAGCAAAACTCAAATAACCCAGGTGCGGGGAGGACTATAAATCCCCCACTGGCAATCACACTGCTAAAAGGATGGTGACAGCCACAGCAAAGTTTGGCCAGTTAATATTTCTCATATCTGAGTGAGAAAAATAGCAATATTTAAAATTATATCTCTCCTGAATTATGCAAGTAAAAAAAAAGGAAGCTTAGCGCTCAGGTGCAGGAGGTGCAGGTTTGCAGAGGGCTCCCCGGGAGCAGCAGAGGGGCCTGGGGGTCTCCCTGTTGCCCCCTCCATCGCAGGACGCCTTCGCTGCCTCGGGGCAGCTCTGGGCAGGTGAGGGCTTTCTGCCCCGCCAGCCCTGGCGAGATGCCCTGCCTCGTGCAGGGGGAGCTGCCTCGGCCCAGCCTGTCTTGTGAATGGGAGGGGAGAGCAGCGGGAGGGCGCGTGTGCTCCCACAGACACCGGGCAGGCGGTCGGAGCACTCGAGGGCTGCGAGAAGGGGGTGTCACACCGGTGTGACCGGGGCTGCAGCCTCCTCCCTGCCCGGCTCGCTGCCGCGGGCTCAGGGATCAGGAGGGACACGTTTCCTTCCAGCCCTGGCGGGTACCCCTGCAGCGGGATGAAGAGGGTCGTCATCACATCTATTTTCCATTTAAAGTCTTAATTGTGAGAGACTTTTTAATTCTTATTTTCAGGTGGTCATTGCTTTGAGGCCGTACCTGTCCGCAGATTAAAGGTCCTTGGCTGATGGTCCTGGGAACGGCAAGGAACACGTAGCAAGGTAGCATTTCAGCTCGACAGACCCTATAAATTTCCAGCATATGTTTTTGTTTTATGCTCTAAGTGAAGGGAGCAGAAATCATCAGTTCTCCCTTGCAGCCGACCCTGAGCTGCTCTCGCATGGGCAGTGTCTGTCTGGGACACCCCTGATGGGGTGAAGGTTGGTGGAGATCCGGGCGGTTTTGGTCTGACAGGTTTGCCTTTAAAAACCGATTTTCCCCGGGCAGGAAATGCAAGCTGCAAGGGCATGCCAGGAGGGGATGTTTGGATCTTTCTGGTCTGACATCTGAAATAACTCGCCGTTAGCCTTAGCAACGAACGCTCTGGCGCGGGTGTCGGTGTGGGCTCCCCCCGCACGGCCACCCGCCCCCCTCGCAGCCGCGCGATTCATGAGCTTTCACATCTCTGTCATTAGCCCGTTAATCCAACACCTTGCTCTGGCCTCGCACCACAGTGAGGATTTATGGTTCTTACAGACCGATTTTGTTATCCTGGGGGGAAAATCAGCATCTTGTTATGGATAAAATGACAATAAATGAAACGGCCATTAATTTACGATCCTGCCACACAGTGGCACTCAAACAGATTCCCATTAGTGGCTTGTTATTGTCACCTCCCATGCAGGCTAGCAGCGGGTCGTGGGAAGAGCCGCACACACCCGGGGGGGTGGTGGCTGCCGGGTGTGTGCGACCCCCGGCCTGGGTGGGGGAGCAGCAGGAGCTGTCGGGGTCGGGGCACCCACCGCCTTTCTGGAGGAAGAGGTGTCTCAGCAGCAGGCGCTGATGCTCCCCTCCCCGCGGGATTTTTAATTCAGAGCCTTCTTTTGCAAAGCCAAAAAGCGCAAGGCGAGGCTGTGCTGGCCGCACCGTCCGGGGAGCAGGCTCCGGGGCACGTTGGTGCGGGGCGGCGGGGAGCCGGGTCCAGCTCCGCGCTCCTCCTGCCCCTGCCCCACGGGCGTTACGCCCGCCAGCCGGCAGCTCCCTGGGCAGCGGTTGGATTTTGGATGCGTGTTAATCCCACTCGTGGCAAATGACCTTGTGGACTGCTGTGGGCTCCCTGCCTGGCCGGAGGCCGTGGCAGCGGGGGCCGCGGGGTCACGGGCCGCGGCGGGCACAGGGCCAGGGAGCTGCGCCGGCTGGGGATGGAGGCTGCTGTGCAGAAAGGGGAGGAAAAGCTGCCAGCAGGGAGAGCGTCCGGGGGAGTGGTATAAAAAACTGTTTTTTCTCTTTGCTTGCGGCTCAAAAAGCCCAGGAACATTGGCTTGACATTAAACAACTTTTCAAAAACTTCAGCAAAGCAAAAAGCACTGTAAAACATGAAACAAAGGCTAACCTTTCTATGTGCTTGTACTTAATTCACTCCAAAACGATGAACCTGATTTCCTTACCGAATTTGTGCTTTTTAAGAACATTAAATGGCATCAGATGGAAAAGCCCAGAACGTCTGCCCGAAACACAGTCCTTTTAAAAGCCAAATAAACTGGCAAAGCCAAACTCAGTCTGTGAGAAGTTTTGGTGTCATCGAATTTTCTTCTTCGCCCCAAAATGTTCCATTTGAAGAACTTCTCCTGGCTGCTTTCTTGTGGCAGCCTCCAAACGGCTGCAGCTCCCGCCCCGGTGCCGAGGGAGGGAGAGCACAGCCGGGAGGTGCCTCGCCAGGGCTGGGAGACCCCCGGGCCGGGGCAGGAGCAGCTGGATCCAGGGCTTCTGCACCGGGTAAATGATGTTTAATGTGCGTTTTGCTAAACACATTTTTTGCATGACAAGTAAACATGCTAGGAATTGGTCTTCATAAACACATTTTTACAGTAATATAACAGTATAAGTAAATGCTCCCACACATCTCCCAGTGTCATTTTTATTTACATTTTAAGTGACCTGTTATTACTGACCCCTCTGCCATAAACGCCTAATTGAGAGGAGGCCACCGAGCAGGCAGGGCTGATGTGAAAGTGCATTATGCTAAATAATTCATAACGAGCACTGTGGTTGTTGCAGTGATATATGTAAATAGGGGATCCTTATTTTTTAACTTACAGTCTATGTTGGTTTATGAATTTTAAAAGGAGAAAGTCTCCATTCTCTAGTACAGAGCTGAAGAGAGTTTCTTTTTCCCTGAAGTCCCACCCCCAGTAGCCATCTTCACAGATCTGGGGGACAGGAGAAATGTGCTCATGGACCTCTTTCTGCCTTAGCACATTTTAAATCTGTTTATCGCCGTGTTCTGCCTGTGGCTTGGTGACAGTCCCTGTGGGTGCCACCTGCAGGTCCAGAGGGCGGATCCCGGCACCCAGGGGTGGGAGCGCAGCGTCTGCGTGTGCGGAGACCTCAGCCCTGACAACCCGAGTCCGAGTTTCCCTGGGCTGGGTGAAGGTGCCTCTCGTGCGGCGGGACTCGTCCGTGCGCCGGCGTGCAGCCGGGCAAAGGCCCCGCGAGGGTCCCGGGCTCTTCCCCCGCAGCCCCGGGGTTGAAGCGCTTTGCACTTGTCGGGCAGAGCAGAGCACCCCAGCCCCCGGGGAGCACACGTGGGCTTGTGCCGTGCTGAGGCTCACGTGTGCGTTACAGATCACATGAGAAAAGTATTTCCCCTTTCATCCACCTCTTAATTCAATATCATGTTTTCTCTTCCTCTGTTATGAGAGTGGGATGAGAGGTGCTCTCAGACTGTCTCTTCAAGACCATTTATTATTTATTCATTCTGTTTCTACCTTGTTTTTCTGTCTCTCCTTATTTGAGAATTTTTCCAGTCCTTGATATTATTCTTGTCCCTCTCTAGTTCTCATCTATTCCTACAATACCCTCTAGAGATAGGGTAATCACTCCAAGAAAATTGACTTACATTCAATGGCAAAAAGCTTCATTAAAACCCAGTTAAGGTTCCCGAAGGTACCTTCTGCACCTCAGACATATTCAGCAGAACTCAGACTTCCAACAGCACAAACCCAGGCGCTTCGGTGCTGCCCGGTGCTGGGGGTGGGGGCTCCTCTGCCCCGGCCCGGGGGTGCAGGCGAAGGGCCGCGCTCTGCTGGGCCACCACCCTGCGCCGCAGGAGGGGCTCTTTGGGCTGCCCCGGGCCTCAGGGTGCTGCCGGCAAGCCTGGCGGCTCCATCGGACCCTCGGGACCCTCTGCCTGACCCCCAGGCCATCGCGAGGGGCTTTTAGCGATCCTTTTCCTGCCAGGGAGGCTTTGCTGGATCGGCTCCAGCACTGCTGGGAGGCGCCTTGCAGTCCTCGGCGGGGGGCTCACGCTGCCCTGCGCGTGCTCGCGCCGTGGTGGGCGCAGGGGTGTCCCCGGGCAGTGCTGCCCCGGGTCCTGACCCCCCCAGGAGCCAGGGCAGGTTCTGCAGCGCTCTGCGGGGGTGCGGGGACAGTTGGGCCTCCCCCGCCACTCGTGGCTTTGCACTGGTGGTGTCCGTGTGTGCCCGGTCCCTGAGGCTGCTGCGGCTGCCCCCGAGGTGTTGCTCCGCTCCTGCTCGTCTAGATTGGTGTCGTGGGGCGTTTTGTAAATCACTGCTCACCCTCCCTGCCCTTTCCAGCTCATTAACATGTTTGTTAACAAACAGGACCAACTGCAGAGCCTTGACACCGCTGCTGCTAACACGTAGTGACAGAGGAACGGATGCTGCCGTCTGCTGCAGCCCCTCTGTAGCCTTCCCCGGGAAACCTTGAGCAGGCAGGGCGGGCAGGGCAGGCAGGGCGGGCAGGGCTGCCTTCTGGTTGCCTCACCAGCACCAGTTAATCGGGCTGGTGGCAGCAGTGAGCGTTGCCCCAGGCCGGGGTCGGGGAGCTCCCGTGTGCCCCCACACACCCGTCAGTGAAATGGAGCTGCTGCATGGGGGAAAGGCAGAGGGGGTGGGAAAGGGCATTTCCCCTTGCTTCAGATGTTCTTAACGCCGCCCGACAGTTTTCCTGGGGTTCAGGTAACACTAAATCGGGTCTCGGTGCAGTGCTCCCTGCAGGCGCAGCAAGGGGGTTGTGATGATGGTCAGGACGTGCCCCGTCTGGATGCAGCAGAATTCTTACAAGTGCCGTGACCCGTGTGGCCCCAGTGTCCGGCCTGGCCTCGCCGGTCTCTGCTTGGCTTTCTGAGGGCAGGCGGGAGCGGGAGCCGCGGGGGCTCTCAGGAGCCGGGGGCTCGCCAGGCAGGTGCTGTCTGCGTGGGGGCTGCCGGGCTGTTCCCGGCGCGGGGCGATGGGGTCCCGCTCGCGGGGGGGCTCAGCGGGAGCAGGGTCCTGCGAGCACCTCTGGCTGCTCCGTGTGAAGCTGGTAGCCCTTCAAATGCTGCGGGCTCCGCCAGCCGCCACACTTCCCAGGGAAAGAATAAATCATGCTTGTGTAGTATTGCCCAAGAAGGGTTAGGCTGGAAAACTTGCCTTAAAATAACTTAGAAAGTCAGTCTCTTTCCTCTTGCATCAGAGGAGTAATTACCACTTTGTAAAGCTTTTAATTTTTTTAACATTGCATATAAATACTGCTGCTCCAGAGTTCAGAGGCAGGGATTTTAAATCTAATCCACATTTAACAAGGCTATTAAAGAAAATGTTTAAGCTGCCAGAATTTAACTGATTACAATATTTAATAAATCTTACCCCAAAAAAGATGTCTTGAAAAAAAGAAAAAAAAAGCAGTGAGGAGCCAAGATCACATGGCTTTTATATATGCACTACTGAGAATGCTTTAATGGGAAATGGAAACCCAAAAGATGCAATAATCCTGCCAAAAAGGCCCCAATGTATTATAAAAATGTTTAAAGCTCCATTTGAGTTTTTCTAATTAACTTGATAATGACACCAGCATCCTCTCTCTATCAGTCTCCTGGAAGATCAGATGCGCCTGGTTTGCTGGAGCAGTGGCGAGGGTGGCAGAAGAGGAAGGCTGTCCCCTCCCCGGGGCACCCTGGGGCTGTGCTGGGGCGAGGGTGGCAGCCTGTGCTCAGAGGGGAGCTGGCCCCGACGTCCCCAGGTCCCCCAAGCGTGGACGCGCCCGGCGGGCAGGGGGGTCTTTGTGCTGGTGGTCAGGTGGAGGCAATGGGCGAAACCTGCCGCTTGCCCGGGGCTCTGGGCAGGGGCCAGCAGCGCCCGGGGCTGTTTCCCGACTCAGGAGGCTGCAGGGAGCCGAGAGCTCTGCTGCTGGGGGTGTGCGGCCGCCCTCCCCGCACCCACGGCCGCGCAGGCCGGGATCGCAGCGGGGCCCTGCGCTCGCCCCGCCTGGGTGGGCGCACCCGGGGTCTTCCCCGGCTCTCCTCTCTGCCCGCGTGGCGTGAGGGGCGTCGGGTGCTGGCACCATCCTGGAGTGAAGCAGCCGTCGCTCCACCAACCATGCCTGGGAGCTTTCTGACAGCCCCCCCGAGCCCAGTCCCTGGGTCACAGGGTTCCAGCTCGTCCAGCACACCCAGTCAGAGATTTTTGTTAGTTTTAAACGACATGAGTCTCTTTCAGATCCTCTGGAAGAAGGCAGGCAAAGGAAGGCAGCTGCCTGGGCTCCTGGCAGCTGCCCAGCCCGTGCGTGGACGGGTGTCTGTCTGCGGTGCCTGTTTCTGCAGCCCAACAGGAGGAAGAACTGTGCACGGAGCCAGAGGGATGCTGGTGTGAACTGGGAGCGAGGGCATCTGGGCTTTGGGACCAGCCTTTCTGGGACCCGTCTGGGACCGAGTGCATCACGCGTGGGACATCTGCAGTGTCTCCTCTGGCTGGTGCTGGAGTCCCTGGGGAGCTGTAAAAGCAGCAGGACCCCGCCAGGCAGCCCCAGGAGATGCTTTGTCCTTTTCCCACAGGTCCTGTCCTGGTCTCGGACAGCACAGCATTCCTTGGTGGGGGGGCAAAGGCTCTGACAGAGCATCAGTGCCTGGATGGGCTGGTGGGGACAACCCGTGTGCGAATGGGCACAATGGGAACCACGACTGCAGGGAGGTGTCAGCTGCCTCCTGTCTCACCCGCCACAGCACTCAAACAGGCCCCGGGGCTGGGTGCAGGAGAGGAGCCTTGTTGGAGCCCTGGCTGCGGCGAGCCAGCGTCTGGTCGCGGTGCTGAGGCTGCTCTGAAAAGGGGGGGAAGGCATCCCAGTGAATTAGCGGAGATTTTGGGGCTGCATTTCTTGCTGGCCAAGTCAGAGAAGTGCCCCCGAGCTGCAGTGTATATTCTGTAGGAGATATTCACTGTAGGAAATCTGAGGTCAAGGCAGAGTCATATAATTTCATGGTCGAAGGCTCTGGCTGCAGCAGACACCTGACTGATGACGAGTCGGGTGCTGTCGGGGAGATGTCACCGAAGGAGTGCTGGGTGCGCCCGGGGCAGAGGCTCAGCCCCGAACACGGGGGGTGGCGGGGCCAGACCCGCCGCTGCTCCAAGGGATCCATCAGGAGAAACGCTCGGGGCTCCCGGCTCTGTCCTGGCTGGCCCGTGGGGGCACCTGCTGCCCCCGAATCCAGCGCCTGGCGAAGGGGACGGCGCTGAAACTGTGTGGAACCTCCACATGGCCCCAGGATGGGCCTGAGATCCTGAGCCCACTTCCAGGGCTGCTGCTGCCATTTGCTTCTCCCTGCTAATCTGGTCCAAGCTTTGCTTTTCAATAGCAGGCGTCTTCTCCAGCCTCTCAAATGTGTTTTGGGGCTCTTGTTCCCTCTCTACAACTTTCACAGCTCGTCGCAGCATGGGAGGGGAGCAGATGCGATACTCCTGCTGCCTCTCCCCTGCTGCCTCTCCCCAAAGCTGGTTTGCCCACCTGCCCCTTGGCTGCCACCTCTCGCCGGGCGCCTCGAGCACACCGCAGGGCTGGTACAGGCGGCAACTCCCGCCGGGGGGGTGGCCCCGTGCCCCTTCCCCGCGCCGCAGGGCTGCCCCGGGCGTCCGTGCCGGCGACATGCAGCGTCTGACCCGCGCTCGGCCCCGAGAGGCGGCTCCTTGACGGGGATTCCTCATCGACGGACGCGTCAGCTGCTGCTTAATCCATTTAGCGCGGGCTGCGGTGCGGAGCGCGATATTTCACTCAGAATGGCATGTGAGACCGTGCCAGGCACCTCGCAGAAGCCCGTTGCATCTATGTAATTGCCTTAATCAGCCCAACTTGTAATCTGCTGAAGGAGGAGGTGGGGTTGTTTGACAAGGCCTGTTTTCCGTTGCTCCATGCCAGCTGGACTTATCTCCGCCTGTTAAATCTTCATGGGTCCCCCTGTGAGCTGTCCTGTCATTTTTCCTTGAGGCTGCAGCCACCCCGCAGCAGTCTCTGACTCCCAGCTCCTCTCTCAGCCTTTCTAAATATCAGGCTCCTCATTTGTCCCCTCAGAGTTTTCCAGGGCAATGCAGTTCCTCCCAACCCCAAGCCTGAATAGAAATGAGCAGTGGAACGGACACTTCTCCTTCTGCCTCTTCCCAGATTTCATGGACACAGATTTTTCAGGCATGGGACATTGTGATGTCCTCAGCTGGTCATTGACTGAGAGAGCTCACCCGTGTGTGACAAACGGGCAGAACAGACGTACCCCATGAATATATGTGGAGAAGGTACAGACAAATTGTCATCTTTGTTATCCTTTGCTACTTTCTCCTCTGGCTCAGTGAAATTTCATTTGCTCTGCCACATCTCTCAGCAGTGTTAATCTGCATTATTAAAACTGAGATTTACTACTACTTAAAGTTTTAATTCTGAAGCTTTTTCTAGGGCTGTAGATCTGTTTCCTTGCTGTGGTTCAGCACCTCAATCTGCAGCCCAGTGTGCCTGGCTTAGGGCTATTGTGGGAAGGCTTTGCAGGGCCATGCACCCGCACCTGGGACTTGGGGTAGATTTGCTCCTCATCAGGCTCTCCTTGCTCGGCATTTTCTTCCTCAAAAAGCAGCTTTGGGTGCGATGTGCAGGCTGGCTTGGCTCTGTGTCGGGAGGAGTTTGCTGGCCAGGCAGTGCCCAGGCACTGGCTGTGTCTGATGTGGCTTGGGGGGGTACCTTTGCAGCATCTCTGCAGCCTTTTGACAAGGGCCCCCGAAGAGAGCCTGGGAAAATGGATCTGGGTCTGCAGCGTGTGTTGCTGCAGGCTTTGGGTGAGATGCACAGGCAGTGCGGGTTTAGTGCTGGAAGCAGCACAGAAAATGACTGCTATTTATGAGCATCTGCTCTCTCTGGTCTGGGCAATGTAAAGTAGCTCTGACAGCACGTGGCTGACTTGACAACCATTGAGGTATTCGCCTAATGCAGCGATTCCGCAGCTTCAGTGGAATTCATAAAATGTGCCTCGACAGATTCCCTGAATCATCGCGGCGGGATGCCTCACCCCCGTGGAGACCGGGAGCGCAGGCGTTCCCCTTCCAACAATAATTGTATTTCCGAAGTGTGTGTCTCCTGCCACGCGGCGCCGGGCCCAGTGGAGACGATTTTGAGAGTAAAATCTGTTGAGGAGCATCAGGCCCTGGTGCCTGCTGAGCCCCCCGGGGTGGGGGTACCAGGGCTGCACCCAGCACAGCCCCTAGTCCCAGGGGACGGGGGGGCAGAGGACTCTGGGCGCCCCCGCAGCCGCCCGTGTCCCTGCAGCAGGATGCAGCGACCCGGTGACGGGAGGAGGGCGGGAGCTGGGGGGGACACGGTTCCCATGTGCAGGGGGATCCCTCCTGGCACCCCCCCGACCGCCTGCCGGAGCCGAGGGGGTCGGTGCCCCCCGGGAGCAGAGCGGGGCTGCGGTGGCGGGGTGGGACAGCACCTCTGGGACAGGCTGTGCGGCCCTGGCTGCTGCACCCCGTCGAGCAGAGAACAGCCCCGTTAACCGTTCCTCCAGGAGGAGAAATGAGCCTTGTTAGCGACCTATAAAACGCTGTCACTTTGCAGAGAGTGGCTGGTGAAGCTGCTGCACTGTCTGTCCCTGTGCGGGTACCGATGCCCTGGACACAGGGCACAGCACGGAAGGGCTTTTTTTCCGGGGGGTCAGCACAGGAGTTGGGAAATGGCTGAACAAATGTTCCTTTCCTGGGAATACGTGAGATCTGCTGCTGATGGCTTCTCTGCCAGTGCGGCGGGTTAATCGTTCAGCAGCAGCACCTCGCTGCTCTGAGACAAAGGTTTGACTTGTGCTGAAAAACAGTAAAACACCAATGGAGAAAAGCATCTCTGGGAGCAGTAGATAGGCAAAGAAAAACGCTACCAACTTTGCATTTAGGAAAACAAAGAGGTTTTAACTGAGCTCTGATATCTGTCTGTCAAAAATACCTGTGGAAGCCGTTTCCTTGTTCTGAATTTTGCCGTGAATAAGGTCAAGCAAAGACTGCAGGAGGGAGAGTTTTCCAAGCCGCAGGATGCCCCCAGCGCCGCCTCCTGTGCCGGGGTGGCCAGCGGGAGCTCTGCTCCCTGCGCAGGAGCTGGTGGCTGGGTGCGGGTCCCGCTCCCGGTGCCTCGTGTCTGTGCCCAGACGAGCTCCACTGGCCGGCTTCTCCACGGGGCTGAGCACCCCAGGGCTGGGGGCAGTGGGGTGCTCCCCTCGCTGTGACGTGGTCCGCAGGCTCCCCAGCCCCCCCGGACCTCCTGGACGGTGTCGGTGGCGTTTCCCGCCTCGGCATCACCTCCGGGGGGTCAGACTGCGCCTGCGTCTCTCGGGCTTCACGTACCCTACAGGGAGATTTTGAAAAACAAGATATTGATGCAAGTGTTGAGCCACTTCATTGGCTCGTTCACGTATTAGTGGATGTGGCTCCCTTCCTGCTGTTTGTGCTCCGAATGGATTTTTATTGCTTAATTCTCTGTAAGTGAAGTGCTAGCAAATTCTAAAATCCTATTGCTTAACATGTAGCATTAAGTATTGAACTAGCAAAAGAATCAATTACAGGTTTGGTCACTGATTAGCTTGACTTTTTATGGAATTTAATGTCAAGTCTCATTATAATTCTGCTCTTTAATTCAGGAAATAAAGCATGTGTGTGGCTGTGAGTGGCTCTGTTCCAGCTCTGGGCTGGCAGGGCGCTCAGCCCCGTGCTGTGGGGGGGCCCTGCAGAGCCGCTGGCGGGGAGGGGACATCCAGCTGCGCTGCCTCTGGGGCCCCCTCCCCACCCGGACAGGGCCAGCACTGGGGCTCTCCCGGGGCCCCCAGCCCTGCAGGAGACAAGCCCGAGCCTGGCAGGCTGCCTCTTGGCTTCTCTGCCCTCGTTTTCTTGCCTGCACAGAGGCTCAGCACCACCCTGGGGCTCCTGGGGCTGGGGTCCCACCGCGCTGAGCCCCCCACCACCCCTGCCCAGGGTCACCCGCAGCCTCCTGGCTCCCCTCTCCAGTTGCTGCCTTTGCTGATGGACAAGTGCAATTGGATTTCCAAATTACACCAGCTCAGATTAGATTCAATATCCCTTTTCTCCAGCCAGGCAGCCCTTTAATTCCTTTTCTTTCGATTGCGTGGGGACCCTTCTGTGCATTTCAGACCCTTCGGCAGGAAATCTTTGCTGCGTGGAGGCTGCTGTGTGCTGCCGCTGCAATAAACCAGAGACTCAGAGCTCCAGCACAAATAGCAGGAGACCAGCGAGTTTTCCTTTCCATCGTGGAGATTTCTGGAGGCTCCTTCTTGTCTGGCTGAGCTTATCCACCTTCCAGGAGAAGCTCTGCTAGCATACTAATTTATAGCGTACTTGAGCAGTTCCCCTACATCCTGAGAGAGGATGGTCTGGGAAATTAAAGTTTGTAGGAAATGCATCAAAAATCTGATGTCCTCAAGCAAGACATCTGTTTTTCCAGCCACCAAAAGGGAGGTGATAACGAACTGCAGTGACTCGGGGGTCGGCAGGGAGAGGAGGGAGGAACAAGGCTGGGCCGGGGCTGGAGGGGGCTGCGGCGCTCACAGCCCCCGGCCAGGGGCAGGTGTAGTCAGTGCCCGGCGTCTGTCGGCACTGGGAGCGCGGTGCTGGCCCCGAGCCGCGTTACACAGTGCCTGCGCTGGGCATGTCCCCGGTGCTGGCAAATAATAAATAACAGTGATTATGAAAGCACTGTGCATGTGCCCCTAGGGCTCTGCAAAAAAACTTATACGTCAAAATCCAACCAGAACATTTTCCCCCTTGTCTAATTCACAAAATATGCCCATAAAAACAATAATTTATCTGTACAAGGGCAATTCCCTAGGTATTTGAACAAAGATTGATAGCTGCTGACTGAACCCCATCCTAGCAGAGAGTGAGACCCAGTGGAATTTCCTGGGATTTTGCACGAATGCAGAAGTGTTTTGGGTTTGCACATTCACAGGTCATTAAATGACATGATGCTTACTCGGGATTAAACTCTGGGGTAGGTCTGGTCGTGCCCCCAGCCATGTCTCCCAACTCGCTCATGACATTCCCGGGCTCTGGGCCTGGCTCAGCTCCTGATTTTCAGGAAGGGAGCTGGGAGCAAGTGCTTCTCCCTGTCTCCAGGTTTGACTTTCATATCATGGCTTTTCAATGTACTTAAATCTGCGTGGTGTTTAAAATTCAGCTATGTTTGTCGGAATTCAATTACCCCTGAAGATTACACAAAGATTATCAAAGTTGTAAACAGCAGAATATGCTCAGAGATCAATGAAGCGCAACAAAGACCATATTTAACAGGAGAAATAAAAGTAAGAGCATGCTGGCAAACTCTGACAGTGGAGCCTAATGTCGCATCATCACGCTGAAGGTTGGAAAGTAATTGAAATCTATGTTATAGCACAATATATCCCTGCACAGATTTGCAGTCGTGGAACACAGTTTCAGCTCTAATATCCAAGTTATTAATTTGGTTTAAGCAGACCCCAGCTCTGGGGGGCTCTCACCAAGCATGGCTGCGGAGTGCCCGCACAAGTGCCATGGTGGCAGCGGCGCTGCTGCCCACCCACGTCCCCCCCGGTGCTGCGCAGCCTCTCCCGGCAGCCGTCACCAGAGGGGCTGGGGGGCTGGGGACAGGGCGATTCTCCTTCATCCAAATCAAGCATCTTGCCATTCCTGTTTGGGGTTTTTTGGTAGGAAGGTATTTTCAGCTCTGCAGCCGTGCCCGCGGAGCATCGCCAGGGCTGGGGGTGCCAGTGGCCTCTGCGGCCACAGTCTGCAGGCACGGCCGAGCCCTGCCCGCGGTGACACCCTGCCCCGGGGGTGACACCGTGTCCTGGGGGTGACACCCTGCCTGGGGGTGACACCCTGCCCTGGGTCAGTGCAGTGCCCTGCGCCGGGGTAAGGGGCTGTAGGAGGGTGAAGGGTGCCGGGTCCTGTCCCGCAGCCCCGTGTCCCGGCGCGCGGCCGTCCCGTCCCCGCAGAAGGTGCCCGTTTGACGCAGGGCACCGGGCCGTGCCCATGGGCCCGCCAGCCCCTTTCCTGGCCGCCCCGGCCGCCTCACACGCCCGGCAGAGCCCTCCTCCGGCCCGCCGCGCCTCCGCCGTGTTTTGTGGCTTCCCATTGTCATTCTGGAGGCAACGCAGCCAGCTGATTTTTCGTCTCTGTAATATATTGCCACTATAATACCAAGTCTAGCAGAACAATGAACTCTGGAGGATGGAGATACCTTCCTCCTGTTTTGCAAACTAAACATAATTTTTATTTGTGCTCAGATTTGTGGATGCTGCAGGGGGGGGGAGCGATGGGCAGGGAGGAGGGACGGGTGCTGGGCAGGGGCTGGTGGGTGCTGCCCTGGGGACCAGCGCTCCTGCTCCCTGTCCCTGCAGGTCCCCAGCAGCATTGAGATTCAGAGGAGGATGCCTCCTTTTGTCAAACACCGTGGGGTTTCAGAAGAAACCCTTCAACCCAGATTAATTACTGTTATCTGTACCCACTGGGGCCCAGTCCACCTGCCTGTCTGCCGCAGCCAGAATGTGCTGAAATTCTCATTCCCTTTCTGCCTCCCTTTCTCTCTTTTTTTTCTTTTCCTATTTACTTCTGCTTTAATCTGCATATTATCATCAGTGCAAAGACCTCTGAAATAACATCTGACAAATGATGCCTATTAAAAAAAAACTCTGCACTGTCCTCTTTCACCGCCTTCCAATTTGGACTAGCACTATAACTATGCATCAATAGACAAGCAATATTATGTTAAGAACATGATAAAATACCAGCAGCTTCATAATGGCAGCAGCCAAATGGTAATTTCTGCTTCAGAAATTGGTCATTTATTTTGCTGGTCTGTTCTTACGTTCAAATTAGATGAAGTTTAATATACTGTAAAATTGAATGTATTCTATCCTTTTCAACAAATATGGCATGTATGAAATGATTTATGGGTCTTACAAACCTTAAAATGTTAAATAATCTCCTTTTTCCTGTGCCTTAAGTCAGTGATGCCAAATAGTTTAAGTACAGAGAAGCAAAACTTTATTAGCTCCCATCCTGATCATCACTTTATTTTGCTGCATTTACAGAGGCAGGAACAGTATTTAACATATTAGACTGAGTTTTAGAAGCAGCCATATTAATTGGTACATTAATTTTACCCTATTAACTGTAATTGGTAGGAAAGCGATTCTTCCCTGGTGAATGTTGTAATTTGTGGTTTAAATTTTTAATAAAGTCATGATGGCACTGCAGATGCCTAAATTAGGGTGCTCCCCTCAGCTCGAACCCCCGGGCACTGCTGGGCTGCCCCCGACCGGCCGGTGCATCGCGGGGTGGCCCCGGGGTGGCCGGGAGCACGGACCCGTGGCCTCGCCTCTGCCTGGGTGGTGCGGGCACCACCCCTCGTGGTGCCGCATCAGCTCAGTCCCGGCGCATCCAGACGCGCTTCCCCGGCCGGGGGTCACCGCGCGGGTGCCAGGGGCCGGCTGGGCGTGGGGGCTCTGTCGGGGGGCGCGGTGGGACGCGGCGGGCGCTGAGGCTGCAGTGACCCCTCGCCCCGTCCCGGGGCCGCCGCTCCTTGCGCACACACAGCCTCTGCTCCGGACCTGCTGGCACCCTCGGGCAGGGCCTGTCCCAGCACCGTACCCGCACCTCTGGCCTGCTCCCAGGGCTGTCAGAGCTTCCTGCAGCACCGCCCAGCTTTGCTCACACGAGCGGGCAAGGAGACCCCCGCAGCGAGCTGGACACAGCAGCCCGTGGAGGAATCCCCGCGTTGCCCTGAGGTGAGGAGCGTGTCTGAGTCTGAGCTGCATCCCACCTGCAGGTTGCTTCCCGAGCAGACGAGGCTATCGGCTCCCCAACGGCCCGAGGAGGAGCGGGACGAGCTCACCCGGGCTGGCGTCGCCCTTCCCAAGGCGTCCCCGGGCCCTCAGCTGGCACACAGCGGGCTCTGCCCCGGGATGGGCATCGCTCGGCCCCCCCGTCCCCGCGGAGCCGAGACAAGCGGGCTGGGACCTGCCGGCGAGCGGCTCTGCTCGGGGGCAGAGCGAGGATCAGCGTGGGTCTGCTGAAAGCTGCTGACTCTGCACATCCCACCTCGGCATTCATACCTGCTAAATTCAGGTTTTGAGCGTCTCGTGGCATCCAAAGCTTGCAGCAGTGGCCTTGCATTCCGCTTCCTACAAGGCTGGTGGCGGCAGCTCCTCCAAAGTGCGGGAGGTTGGTTTGGCACATCAGACCCTCTCCGAAGGTCTGGCCCCAGATCCCCGGGAAGTCGCTGGGGTGGCTGCCCTGGCTGTGGGGTGGGGTGACGGATGCTGCAGAATCAGCCAAGGAGCAGCGCGAGGGTGATTCCCTCCTGGCTTCTAGTTATTTAAAAACAACTTGTATCCTTGCCCTTAGCCCTTTCTCTGTTTCTCCCTGAGGATAAGCCTCAGAGCAGCACAATCTCCTGCAGTCCCCTGGAGCTGCAGCCCTGTGCACCAGGATAATAGAGAGGCCTTTTATTCTGTTTATTTGCTCTATATAATTTTTCCTGCTCTTGCTGACCCTTCTGGGAAGCGTTCCACCCTTCAATCTCTCTGCTGGGTGCCAGAATTGTTGAGCTTAGGCTCTATTTGCATTTCATATCCTAGTTAAACCAACATCATCAAGGTCAGAACACACTGTCGAGTTGGAATAGGCTACAGGACAGCATCCCCCTTCCTGGCACAGGGGCAGGGCAGAAACGAGACCTCCATCCCGGGGGAGCACCCCTCCTTGCCTCAGCAAAGAGGAAGGAGGCTTCTGCCCTGGGCACTGGCCACCCAGGCTCTGTGGCTAGTGGGGGCCAGGCAGGGGCGAACGCACTTTGCATCCTCCGGGCTTTGGCAGAGGCAGGGGCTCAGCTCTGGGGTCTGCAGCCCGGGCTCATGAGTCTCAGGGCAGATCCCTTTGCTTAGTCCATGCTCTGGACAAGGTGTGGGGGGGGACGTGGGGGTCTTAAGGATGTGACAGAGCGACCGGCTCCCCCTGGGCAAGGCTGGCGGCTCCAGCGATGTCCCCTCTCTCCAGGGACTTCCAGGGCACTCAGGCCACGGTCAGACGTCTGCTCCTGGCCCGCCCTGAGCTCCGCTGGCCCAGCACCCCCCCTCCTCGCTCCCTGCCTGCTGCTGAACCCTCCCTGTGCCCCTTCCCCGCAGCCACCCGAGCCGGGGGGATCTCCCCTGGGGCTGCCCGAGCCACCCTGCGAGCCCCCGGCATGGCGCAGCCATGGCTGGAGGAGACGCTCCCGCGGAGGGGCACAGGGCCACGGCTAAACACTTCTGTAAACACCTGTGAGGAGAAACAGGAAGAATGAGAGAGAACATTCTGGAAACAAAAGGGTAGCCCTCCTGCTCCCCGAAGGCAGCTGGAATTTGTGCCCCATTTCAGAGCATCGTGTCGATGCAGAGACACTGACGTGCATCTCCACGTGTGTGTTCGTACAAACAGGCTGGGCAAGGCAGCAGCTGTATAGAGCACAGAGCTGCTCTACAATGATTTTTACATCTGTGCACACAGTCTGTCTTTCCTTTCATTAAGGAACATTTCTTATGGAAAAGTAGCTGGATTTCCGATGTGAAAAAACAGTTCTGCTCAAGACTGAGAGCTGTTTAGAATAAACGCCAGACACTGTGATGGAGACATTGCATGGAGACTTAATGCTGGTCACATCTCTCTTCTCTGCCAGTAAGTCAAGGATGTGTCTTTGCTATTGTATTTGGTGACTCATCTTTCAAATAATCATCTCTGGAAGAATTTTGTGCCAAGATGAAAAAATGCCCAGCTTCCAGCAGTGTGTGTGTGTGTCGTTCCGTGAGCACAGCCTCGGAGGGAGCTGTGGGGCAGCCCCGCTCACCCCCCCCGCAGGGGCCGGGACACGGGCTGGCACGGGCTGGCACGGCCTGCTTGCCCGGAGCGCCTGTCTGGGCACGGGCTGGGGAGGGAGGGAACACAGATGCTGGCAGGAGGTAGTGCTGCCTCTTGCAGGTCCCGCTCGCGCGGGTTTGGCCGGGGAAGGGGGCCAGGGGGGCGCCCCGTGGCCACCAGCATGCCCGGCGTCACCCTGCCACGCCTGCCTCGGGGCTGGAGCCACCAGCACTGAGCATCCAGCCGAGCATCCCACTGGCACCTGGAGACTTCCCTCATCCTTGGAGCAAAATATGCAGATTAGCTGAGTAAGTGAACTGCTGTATGCTAATTAATTCAACAGACTCACTGTTCCATAACATCAAACCTACACAAGGAGGATGTGCTGGAATTAGCTTCCCCTGGAAAACATTTCCTTGCCGCTTAACAAAAAGTGACACAAACTTATTAAACACTTAACAAGCAGGTGAATACCAGCGGAGCTGTAGGTGCTGTGTGGGCTAAATCTGAGCAGCTGTGCCCACAGAGAGAGCAGGATTCCTCAGTGGCACAGGGGAGGCTCCAGCAGTAGATGTGTGCCTGGTGATGCTGAAACGTGCCCGCAGCATTTTATTTGTAACCTGTAAGAAACCTGTAAGTGTAAATGGCCCAGAAACCAGCAGGGCCAGGTGCCACGGGCTGCGAGCGCAACCTCCGGCTGCTCCGCATCCCATCGGGACAGCGTGGGGGTGGCAGAGCCGCCCTTCTCCAGGAAGCTTTAAAGGTGAGTCCGCAACCTGGTTCTCTTCAGGTGCGTGTCAGGGGTAAAGATCAGCCCCCGCTGAAACACAACCCAGCCCGGACTCGTGTCCGTTTGGGCTGCTCGGTGATTTCACGGGGGTGAAGCAGCCCCTAACGTGAGAGAGGGGATAACGTCGTGGGGTTTGGTCAGTGCTGGGGCACGCTCCAGTGCAGCAGCCTGCGAGCACCATCCCGGGGCACCCGCCTCTCTGCTGCCTTCCAGCTCCTCCTGCTCCTCTGCTGGGGCGCGGGCTGGCACCTCCAGTGCACGGCGCTGCCTGGGCCCAGCCCGGCCAGTGCTGCCCAGAGAGTCCAAAGGGACCACAGACGTTGCCCGGGAGTGCGACCGAAATGGCTGCAGGGGGCTGCGGGGGCTCCCCAGAACACAAACCAGTAAAGCCCCGCGGCAGGAGCATTCGCTGTCCCCTGGGCACAGCTGGGAGGGGTGGATGGAAGAGACTGCTGCAGAGACAGGGAGAGGAAGGCTTTAGCAGAAAGGATTTGACAGCTGCAATCAGGAGGAGCTGAAGGAGCTGAGGGAAGAAAGGCACAGCTGGGTAGGGGGGGATGGTGGCAGGCAGCGCCCCAGCTCCTGAGGTACCCTCTGCGCCAGCGCGGGCGGTTAAACCTCCACCAGTCCTGCACCCCTGTGGAGACCACCAGGCCAGCCTGAGCACAGGGCTGTGAGCCTATTGTTTGGCCTGGCTCTTGGCTTATATATTCAAAAGGCAAAAAGTCTTTCCCACCCGAGGGGTGGCCGAAGGCTGCGGTTCAGCACACGGGGTGCACAGGAGCGTCCTCAGGCTTTAATGGGGGGACTGCGTCTCTATGCGTAACACCCCCCAGGAAGGTGCAGTCCAGCTTGTCGACCCCACGGCACGGCAGGAGGAGTCTCCTCTGCTGCAGGGTTTGGGTCAGCACCGGGTCTGTCTCGTCTCCCCCAGTGCCGTGCACTGGTCGGTGCCCAGAGCCCTCAGGAATGCCTGACCTGTGCCCGTCACAGCCATGACTCCAGCTCGTGTTGCTGTGTAGATCTTTTTTCTGTGTTTAAAATAATAAAGTGGATGCTGCAGTTTTTGACAAGACCAGTGGGTGACTTTGTGGTTTGAGAGCTCTGCTGCTGCAAACAGAGCAAGACAGATGGACAAGCCAGTGGCATATGCCATTCCCTCTCTGAGTTGCATGAAAAGACATTTTCCCTAATAGAATGGGGATAAAACTCATGGTTCTCAGGGCAGTAGAGTATTTCTAATGTATGTCTCTGTGAACACGGGCTTGGGTTGGTTTTTTTTTTTTTCCCTTTCTGAGAGTAATTCTCATATTGTAAATCTAACAAATCTGCTTTGCCACATAAGTTGTTGTACCTGGAAGGAAAACACCAGACTTATGATTTTATTATTAAATCTTGCTAGAAGAAAATGTTAGTTAAACTCTTTTTCTATCTTACCCTGTAGAGATGGCCCTGACCAAATGGATGAGCCGAGTATTTTCTATTGTGTAGGCACTCCAGCTCAGGAGCTGTAGCTCTCCAGCAACTGCAGAGTCCCTCTCAGCAGGACCTCCTCTTCTGTGAACTCTGACAGATTGTGTGAACTGGAAAGTGGCCAAATTGCAGCCCAGATAAAGAGACCCTTTTTGCCTAGTCACTAATGAACTGTCTTTGCAGGCTGGTATCACACCAGGCAGAGGCTGTCGCGGTGCCAGTGTTTAGGATTAAGAAATTGCCGCAGTTGGCTCAGGAGATGCAGTGGGCTTTTAAGGCAGAGCAAAC
The DNA here is from genome assembly GCF_965140245.1 of Athene noctua. Classification (NCBI taxonomy): domain Eukaryota; kingdom Metazoa; phylum Chordata; class Aves; order Strigiformes; family Strigidae; genus Athene; species Athene noctua. The sequence goes on along the minus strand of NC_134051.1, from coordinate 20,041,380 downwards.
TTGGGAACAGTAAACCTTTGCGAGACAGTAAACCTTTGCTAGACAAACAGGTCAGCCCACAAAGGGCAGCCGGAATCATTGGTGCTTGGGCAAAACACTGTAAATTGCTCGACCTCCTTCAGGGAGATCATCTGCTGAGAGCGGCTCGTCTTCCTCTGCCGGGCCTGTGGTTGTGTTTGTCCTGCAGCCCCCGGGTGCTTCTGAAGCCCTGGGACAGTGCGGAGCAGAGGGTCGTGGGGCTGGGAAATTAGATTAACCCGGGTAAATTTGGCATGCTGAGGCAATGGAGCAATTCTCCATCCTCCGCCACAGCGCCGGAGCAGGGCAGAGTTTTCAGACGTGGCACCTCACCCAGCCCTCCGGCACGGAGCTGCTGAGCTCCAACCCCTGATCTGGGTTTTGCCCCGGGCTGCCGGCTGAGCGGGGGGAGCTGGGGGCAGCGCAGGCGCTGGTGGGTCCTCAGGGAATCTTTCCATTCAGGTGACAGTTCCCTGCCCATCGGTCCCTCTGTGTCCCACAGAGGCAGGTGCCAGAGCCAAGGCCTTGCGCTTCCACGAGCAGGAGATTCCCCGAAGAGAGGAAACGGCTGGGTTCTGCCCAGTGAAACTAAAACCTGCAGGTCACAGACACAGTGAAAAACCTTAAAAATATTACTCAGAGGGACCGATGTCCAGGGAATTGTCATGTGAATAGAAAGATTCCCTGAAAAAAGCTGAATTTGTCATAGGACTTGCTCTCAGCCACTTGTTCTGCTCAGATGAAATCCTTCAAGAGGGGAGTGCGGTCACCCTCCCTGACCTGTGTATTCCTCACTCCTTTCATTAAGCGCAACTTATTCTGCAGGTAGCTTTCTGCGATAAAGGCAAAAATCATCCATTAGCTTTCCCTCGCTAAACTAGGGCTGAACCCCAGCTGAGTCCAGCTGCTAGGCAAGGCTGGGTTCTGTGCAGGGTCCCCAGGGAGGGGAAGGGTGTCTGTCTGTCCCAGGGAAGGGGGGACACTGGGGCACCGGCTGACCTGCCAGTGCCAGGCCGGTGGTGCCCGCGGCAGCCGGGGCAGTGTGGCTTGGCCCTGGCAGCACTGCCCGGTATGCCCGCGGCTCCGTGAGCCCTTGTCTCCTCCTGGGAAGCGTCGCCCTCCTCGTTCCTCCTCTGCTCACCGGGGGCTGCAAGCTGGCGGCTCTGCTCTACCTGTGGCTCAGGCACTGGCCTGATCGCTGCCCGCTGGCCCCACACTCTCAAGACAAGCTTTGAAGGATGTTTGCACCATTAATGGGGTATATTTATAACTGTTTATCTCTGTCAGTTGGGTGGAAAATTGCCAGATGTGTTGTTTGCCTTCATTACACAGATTTCTCTTGTGTTGTCTGGATCAGTGCTTTTAAGTGGAGTCTTGCTACCAGGGAAAAGCTGTTTCCTCTGCTGATGTTTGTGGGCTCTGCCTTAGCGGGTGCAGCGTGCAACACCCCGGAGACAAGTCTCTGGACGGGACATACCTCTGTCACGGCAGGAAAGGGAGCAGCAGAGCTGAGAGCCTCTGAAGTGGGGCTCCCGAGCAGCCAAGGCTGCCTGGGTTGGGCACGGCAGCCTTGGAAAGCAGCACCCTGCCCCTCGGTGCCTCACCAGGGCCAGCTGTGGGCTGGCTCCATGCCCGGGGCCTGGCCCCTCTGCTCAAACACAGATTGCCGTGCCTGCCGCAACTTCAGGCTACAGCATTAATTACCCTGCTTGAGAGCTCTGAGGTCCAAACGGGTGCACTGCCCCAGCGCAGAAGCTCGTAGAGCTGCTACCATATGCCACCCACCGCTGCCTCGGAGCCGTCGGGGAACCGCAGCCAGGGGTGAGAAGTGCTGGGGAGCAGGGGGGGTCCCAGCTGGGCAGGGGGTCCTGGGGAGCACCGACACCTCACCCCCAGGAGAGGCAACGCAGAGTCATGCAGATACCCCTTCTGACACGGAACAAGGGAGAAAGATAAGAATGACTTAAATAGAAAGAAATTGTCTCCAAATAAAATGTTTTCCCTCATTTCCCATGACACGGTGGAGTTTCTTCACGGACAGACAGTCAGAGTAGAGTCCATTACACTCCACGCTTCTTGGCTTGAAACATAAATAGCTGCATCTCATATAAGTGTTTGTTATGAGGAAATGTGTATGCTAGAAAAAGTTAGACATTAAATCATTATTTCATGCAGAAAGATATTGCTAAAGGGAGAGGATTACTTACTATATTAATTCTGTCCTTCAGCTACCCGTACATCTCCCTGCACATAATGACTTTGGTCACAAAATGTGTTGTTGAAACAATCCCGGTTCCTCTCCATCCCGATCTCCTCGGGCCCGCGGTGCACGCCTCCGGCCCCGTGCCCAGGCGCAGCGGGACAGCCCCCCCGGGAGCGCCCCTGGACTGGGCGCAGGAGGGATGGGAGGGCACGGCCCTGCATCCTGCCTCCGAGGGCGGGGAAGCCAGCGCCCGCAGACCCTGTCCTTCCGCACACAGCTCTGGGGGACGGGGGATGCCCACCCTGAGTGTAAATCAGCAAACCAGCCCCCCTCTGCCAGCGAGGAGTGGCGCTCAGGCTGCACAGCTCGTCCTGCAGCCGGGGGTGAGCAGCGGATCAACGCTGCTGCCTCCCCAGCAGCCGGGGTCTGCTGCCCCGGCTCCCAGCCCGGCACGGGACAGAGCCCTGGCCACGGCCCTCCGAGGGTGCTGGCCCCCACAGAGCTGCTTTGCTGGGTGCCTGGCAGGTCCTCTGACACGGGTGAGACGTGTCCCACCCCACCCGGAGCAGCCATGGGGCCAGGCTCTGCCTTATTCTGCAAAGCCCCAATGTCTCCCTCCTCTGCCATCCTGGAGCATCACTACGTTAGAGCAGAAATTCCTGTTCATCTGAGGGTAAATCCTTCTGTGGAGAAACCTTCCGATCTGGCAGCCTCTGCCCTTGCATGGGGTGCATATGGGCACCTATTGGGCTGTTACACCTAAACATTTCCAAAATATCCCTGTATAAAGCAATAGTGAAGTGACCCTCAAGTTATTGCTTCTGATTTCAAGTCTTCTACCTGAAGTCAGAAGAGCTTCTTAAAAGGCACCAAGAATTTTCTAATCATATTTTTCTTCCAGCAATTGACTCATAGAGGGATAGTTTCTTAGGTCAGCAAAACCGTCAAAACCACGAAAGCTGGGGGGGTGTGTGTGTGTGTGTGTAGAACATGTTGAACTTGTTTTGATGTTTCTGCCTGGAAAAACTGGGACGTCACAGCCTGTTGGCACAGGGTGCAAAAGCCACCGCACTGCACCGCACGGGGTCACCGGCCCCCGCCCTGCACCAGGGAGGCAGCGGCGGAGGGCAGGGCGCTGGGAACAGGAGTTTGCTCGTGCTGACACAGCTATAAGAGGTCACTGCAGGTTTGCAACCCAGCCAGCTACATTAATCCCCATGTCGCTCTCCTCCCGGCTCGGGTGTCAGAGGGAAGCTCTTCCCTGCAGCCAGTGGAGGCTGGAGCGCTCGCCTGACGCTCTGGTTTCCCGCAGTTGCTGGTGGAGGTGCAGAAAACTCCGTGTGCTACGCACAGGGCAGGGAAAAGCAGCAGGCAACAGGGTCTTCTATCACCATCTACTATGTCATCCTTAGTCTAAGGGCTCTGTTTGAAACCTGGCATCAGCGTATACAGAACATGTTGCATCTTTGCTGGTACCTCTTCAATCTGGTTTGCAAGACATCCTGGAGGATGTGACCTTGGGAGGCAGGCGGAATATCGAACCTGCATAATAACAGCATCTCCGCATTGGTGGCAGCCTGTTGGGTACAGGGCAGTTAATAAATAATGAGGATGTCAAAGATAACAGCAGGAGAGTGGGAGCAGGTAACAGCTTTGCAGCCAGCTTTCTGACAGCCGCCTGGCAACGGCCAATTAAGAGGAGTGCGCGGCCGCGCAGCCCAGTGCCGAGGGCGCCCGGCGCCGGGACGGGGCTGTTGTGGCGCGGCACCGGGGCAGCCCCCAGCCCCGCACGGGCAGAACGTGCTCCCGGGGCCGAGGGAGCAGGGAAACGCTGCGTGGGGCTGCGCGGGTCTTCCCCGGAGCAAATCCTGGTGGCAGCAAGAGGCCGCGGCAGCCGGGAGGAGCGATGCCCGATGGCCCAACTGGAAGGGCTGTGCAAGGGGCAGCGAAGCCCCGCACGGAGCAGGGGAAGGACACCTTGCGAGGGACAGCTGGGTCACCCGCAGGCGGGACGCGTTCTGGGGCTGGCGAGAGAGGAGCACGTGGGCCCTGGCCCCGAGCAGCGTGCAGGTGCTGCCGGGCAGTGCTGCGGGATTACGGTCCCTCACACAGGTGTTTGTTTCAGGGCTTGAACTGCATCAAACCACAATTCAAATATTAGGAATCTGACTACGTTTGAGGTGTAATTGATCTTCTGATGACTTTTTAAACATCTGGTAAGAGGAGACTGCTTTCTAAACAGCAAAATCTAGACCAAAATGATCTTGATTTGAATAATAAGTATTCTATCCTTGTTTGGTAAATATACCCAGTGTTAATGGTGCTTAATGATGCCTGTAATTGGTGTCTAAAGTTATTTAAAAGTAAATTTACTAGAAAATAATTAGCAATTTTATAGTTCACTACTTCCTAATTTTGTTGATAAAAGTTTTTCAGTGGTTTTTATCAGATGACACAATAGGACCGTGCTGTGAAATAACTTGTTTCAAACTAGCAGGAAATTGTGCACACAAAATAAGATAAAAAAATTTTCCCCCTAATTTCTTTGCCTGGCAGCCAGCCCTCTCTCCTCTTTTATTATCCACTGATTTATCCTTAATCAGCAGCAACTGAAACTTCCCAGGCATTGCTCAGGGATTTGTTCTTTGTGACCTTGGGAGGTGCACCCCGAGCTGTGAGGCCAACACGGAAAGCTGTCCCCCGCTGCAGGGACACGGCCCGCTGTCCCCCGTTGAGCCAGCCCCTGGGTCTGGGGGCTGGTCCCTGCTTTCAGAGGAAAGTGGGGACTATGCTCTCCATGGGTCCCCGAGCTGCTCCCTTGCAGGATGTCTCTGGGATGGTGCCCAACGGGCTGGAAACTCTCCCCCTGCCCGGGACCCTGCAGGCTGGGTGCTGGCCCAGGCAGTCCTGGTCCTGGTCCTGGTCCTGGCTGTGGCATGTGCCTCCCCCCAGCCCCTCTGGTGGGTCTGCTGCCTGGGGGGTGTTGGTGCTGCTGGGGGGGGCCGGGAGAAATGGAACAGAGAAATGCAGCTGCTACAACGTTTTATTGTTTAGTGCTGTGGGTTCAAGTGTTCAGTTCAGGATTTTCATGTCGTTCAGGTACAGAGTGACACCGACAGACAGAGACACGTTTGGGAGGAGGCAACAGCACAGCAGTTTGGTTTCAGAAAAGACTCACTCTCCATTTCCAGCCTCTGAACCATAAAGTACCAGCTTTTCCAGAACAATGAATCACCCAGTCTGTGTATAAAATTAAATATAATTTATGCTTTGCTAATTGAAATCAAATACAAAATTCAATTTCCTGTGTAGTCTAATGCTGACATTTGAATAGTTTAAAAAAAAGAGTGTTATTAACCTGACTCTCATTTCACAGACCACTCTCTGGCCAGATAGAAAATAATTCCCCTGTCAAGCTTGTGCATTAGCACGGCAGACAAACACACACCCCCCCCCCAGAGGCCCCCTTGGTGCCACCCATGCCCCCAGCCCATGCCCGGGGGGTGGCACATCCCCGCTGCCTGCCCGCGCTGTGACGGGCCGGTGGCACCTGGGGGTCCCGGGGGCCCCCGAGTCCCATCCCGCCGGGCCGGGTGGTCGGTGTCCGTGCGGCAGCTGCGCAGGGGAGGAAGAGCGGGGCCTCCTCTCCTGCCAGGCGCTCGGCGGCTCGTCCCAAACGGGTATAAAAAACAAACTTCTGAACACATGGCAGAAGGAACGGGAGCAGGCGTCGGGGCAGGCGGGTTAAGCCGGGGCAGGCCCAGCACCTCCCCGGCCCGGCCGCGGCTGTTAAACATCGCATGGCCCTGCTGGGCCCTGCTCCGGCTCCGCTGGGCCTCGGCCCGCTGCAGGATGGGTGCCCCGGCCCGGCCCAGCCCCACGCCCGGACCCCCCCTGCTCTTAGGGTTGTAATTCTCAGACAAGCACATTTTTGGATCCCCTGTCCCTCCAGCGAGGGGCACGACGAGCAGCGTGACAGGGCCCCGACGGCAGTCGGGGACCGGAGGCTCTTGTGGGGAGAGGCCGGCCTGAGGGTGGGGTGTGCAGGGAGACCCTCTGGGAGGGGACGGGGGGGTCTCAGGGGCTCTTTCACGCTCAACTGCTCCTGGTTAAGCTGTGGGTGAAGATGGAGAGAATCCAAGCTCTGGCGATGGAGGCGATGGCCAGGGCCACGCTGGCAGCCACAGCCAGCCCACCGGCTCCTGGCCAGGCCGCGAGCAGGGCTGGCATCCCCCTGGCACCAAGCCCCTCCGCAGGCACCCAGGGCCACCGTCCTGCTTCTGCAGGCTCCGCTCGGCCCCGTCAGGGACGCAGCACACTGGGAATGGGCAAAAATTTCTGGGTACCCCTCCACTGAGGAGCCCAGACACTGGGCCTCGATGAGCCCCTCGTCCTCCAACTGAATCCATCGAGCAGCTTGCACCAAACTGTGTAACAACAGTTTTCACTTAGGAGCTGATCTGAGATTTTAATAATGTGTGAAACGCTGTAAAATTATTCCTATTACATACTTCCAATTTTCATGTAATAATTTGGGGATTTGTGGGTCTGTGAAAATCTGTGTTGTGTCGAGAGCTGTTTTTAAATCTAATCAGGCTAATAGGAACTGACATGACGTTAGCAGAGACCTTGCAGTGCCCCTCCAGCACGGCCCACGGTGTAAATTTTCTAAATGGCTTCAGCTCTTTTTTCATCCAATCCAAGGCACCAGCACCACTTCATGGCGTAATGAACCACACGACAGGCCATGAAACCCAAAGCAGGTTCGGCTTGTTACCCAACGTAACAGTGATTTCATTTGGTTAGCTGGATCAGTAGGGATTTCTTGCCACCTTAATCAAAACTGAGTCTTGGTCCTACCACAGACATCTCACACTCCATCTCTGCCGCCTTCCGACAGGCAGGGACCTGCCCCCGGGTGGGGATGGGGCACTCGCACCAGCTACGCTCCACCGGGACACATCCTGACCACTCGTTAGAACAAAGAACACGGCCAGGCAGCTCCGAGTGCCCTGAGAAACCACCCATGCGGAGGGAGCATTTCAGCAACAGTAGCTCTGCATTTTTCCTTTTGTTCCCTCGCTTACTGTTCCTCTCAGTAATAATGGAGGTGGAAGCAGGGCAGCTGTGCCGAAGCGCTGCCGGGCGGCTCCGCTGCTTCTAGCACACAGCTCTCATCACACTGCTGGAGGTTCCAGGTGGGATATGGGTTTATTCTACAGTTTCTACCAGGATTTACAGCTGTGGTCGATGTGGTCATTTCCACTAGAAAGCACACATTTTTTGCGCAGAGCAGTGCTCACGCTGGGAATTAATCGCTTTTTTGTAATTCTGAAGTAAAGATGAAGGCTGCTTCCCATTTTGCAAACCCGGCTGTCCACCCCACGCAGCAGAGATCTTGTTCTCAAGGTGTAAATGAAGGGCAGTTCCAGGGACCCCAAGGCTCCGCGCTGCCCAGACCCTCCGCTGGGGCTGTCCCCCCCGGCCCTGCAGTCACCCCCTCAGTTCCCTCCAAAGCGCAGGGCACGGCGCGGCCTGGGCGGGAGGTGCCGTGGGGGCTCCGCACCGCGCCTCGGCGGCACGGCTTCCAGGAGGAGCCGGGGGGCCTGCAGGAGGCCCCGGTTCCCATCTCACTGAGCATCCCAGCAAAGCAGGAACGACTCTCTTCCAGTGGAGATGACACACCCACCAGTCGGAGGAGAATCGGGCCCAGGTGTTTTGTGGCACTTGGTAAATACTAGTTTTAGTGCAACAGGTAATTAAAACATCCGGTGCAAATGAAGTTTCTGTACATAGTTTCTTTGCAGCATAACTGGCTTTATTCCTTCCACACACAAATACCAGTGTGCATCTGAATGCACGTCCTGAATTTACCAGATCTGATGCTGCTGTTTGGGCAGAACGAAAAGCCAGGGCAGGAGAAATCACACCTATGGGTTTGACCCAGTGCTGCTGGGTTTTGTGAGCCACCCTGCGCCCAGCTGGCTGCGGCAGGAGGTGCTGGTCCTGCCTGCGGGGTTGTGTGGGGGACACCAGCAGCAAAGTGTCAACACAAAGCATCCCATCGCCCTGAGGAGCCCCGCTCCCTCTGCCTCCTCCTCCTCCTCCTCCCACCCGCCCCTGACCCCTCAGAGTCATGGTGGGAAGAGCCCAAGTGCAACGCGAGGTGATATGCCACTAAGGTTTCAGAGCTGGAAACACGGGGCGGCTTTGGCTGCATCCCTGACAGCGCAAGAGTCTTGCGCTCACAAGGCTGAGCCTCCAGCCCTGAGTGAGTTTGGGTCTCTAATGAAGATTCACATCTCAAAAGAAAGTAACTTTTTTCCCGATTTTGTGGTTCTACTTATCACTTTCTTCCTGCTCCCACTGGAAATCTTGGCCTGTCATTTGGTAAAACATGACATTGAAGGGTTTGTAAAACTTCCGCAGTCTGTGGATGACGTCTGGGTCTATTTTGGGGTGAGTTCGACCCTTGGACTTGCCCAAGCACCGGGGAGCACTGCTGTCCTCTGGTTTCTTTAGACAGGGGAACCCCTTGGTTTTATTAAAATAAAAATGTTTCTCTGTCACAATCCTCTTGAGGCCTAAGAAGTCCTGGACCTTGGCCATCTCCCCGGCCGGATCAGTGATGAGCCTCTCACCACTGACAAAAAGGATCTGGGAGAGGGGGAAGTACTGGAGCCAGTTCTCCAAGTGCAGGGCGTAGATCCCGATGCGGATGGCGCTCCAGGAGGCGTCGATCAGCCCCAGGGTCCGGTTCTTGAAGGCCAGCACCTCGAAGGTGGGGATCTCTGGCTTCTTGGAGAGCGTCTGCGTGTAGTCCGAGATGGCCCGGGTGACCGGGTTCCTCACCACCACGATCAGCTTCGTGTCCTTGGCCATGGAGTGAATGCGCCTGGGGGCCTCGTTGGTCACGAAGTAGCTGGGGGTCTTCTCCATGGTGATCTGGCCCTCCAGCGTCTTGGGCATCACGTTCCTGCGCAGAAGCAGAGGAGGGGCGGTTAGCAAGGGCCAGGCAGGGGGGACACCTCGGCGTCCCTCCCGCACGTTCGGGAGGAGGGCGGCTGCCCCGCCGGCGGCCCCAGGGACCAAAGCACTTCTGGATTTGTTTCTTCCCGGACCCTGGACGTGGTGGGTGCCTGAAGTGTTAATCGGCCTCAGTAACACATTACACAGCCCACTCGCCATAGGCATATGTAGACAAAAGTTAATTGACAATAAACCTGTACAATACCTGTCTGTTCAGCAAGCCATCTGCTTCCATTTGCTCAATTAAGCCTATTCACTTCAGAGCCTTGTACCAGAGTGGTGCAGTTAGGATTACACAAGACCTTTTTGTTATGATGACATGCTTTTAAATGTCTCAGCTAATAAAACTTAATACAGAATAAGATCCCTTGCTTCTAGTACAATAATTAAATTTATTTACTATCTTGTGTGTGAGAAAGAATGACTTTTCTTTTATCTCTAATTCACATGCTCTGTCAATAATTAATTGCTGCTGGGTTTTGAGCTTCCTGTGCAAGCACTTTTATTAGCCAAAAGGAATTTGCCTACTGGATAAATTAGCATGTAGCAAGACTTTCCTGGATAGCATATTACCATATTGTAAAATGAAACTGCAGAGAGATAGCATTTATATCTAAGAAAATGAAGAGGTAAATGCTTGTCCCAGCTGCCCCCAGTTAAAGATTATCATAGCAAGCCGGAAGGTATTAAATGTCTCCTGCAAGAGCAGCCCAGCCTTGCTCACACCTCCTCAGCCGCCAGGTGCCGGGGAGGCTGGAGGGCAGCGCCATGAGCCAGGCACGGACCCCTCCACTGTGCACACCACGGCCAGCCCCAGTCCTGCCGCCGTGCCCCTGCCCCGCCGGGCTCTGCTCCAGCACCGGCACCGGCACCGGCACCGGACCTCATCTGCAGTGGAGAGGCCCCAGAGGGAACTTGGCTGGATCCCAAAAGCCGCGGGAGTGACCTCACACCAGCAGTGACCTCACACCAGCAGTGACCTCGCACCAGCAGTGACCCTGTGCCGGCAGTGACCTCGCACCAGCAGTGACCTCACACCAGCAGTGAGCTCACACCAGCAGTGACCTCGCACCAGCAGTGACCCTGTGCGGCAGTGACCTCGCACCAGCAGTGACCTCACACCAGCAGTGACCTCGCACCAGCAGTGACCCTGTGCCGGCAGTGACCTCACACCAGCAGTGACCCTGTGCCGGCAGTGACCTCGCACCAGCAGTGACCTCACACCAGCAGTGAGCTCACACCAGCAGTGACCTTGCACCAGCAGTGACCCTGTGCCGGCAGTGACCTCGCACCAGCAGTGACCTCACACCAGCAGTGACCTTGCACCAGCAGTGACCTCACACCAGCAGTGAGCTCACACCAGCAGTGAGCTCACACCAGCAGTGACCTCGCACCAGCAGTGACCCTGTGCCGGCAGTGACCTCACACCAGCAGTGACCTCGCACCAGCAGTGACCTCGCACCAGCAGTGACCCTGTGTGCCGGCAGTGACCCCTCCCCTGCTCAGAGGTTTTACCGGTGCAGTGTCGAGTGCTGCTTCAGTGTGTTTCAACAGTATTTTTAACTTAAGCTTTTCAAATACTGGTGCCCAGGCACACCCACGTGAAGCACAGTTCGTTTAACCTGTCACTGGCTAATTTGCCCCGAAGCCATGGTGCCTGACGCCGGGGGCAGAGCTGGAGCGGTGTCACGGCCCCCGGCAAGCACGTGGGGCTCGGGCCAGGCCCTCTGCAGCAGACACGGAGGCTGGTGATGCTCAGGGTCTTGCAGGATTATCCCTTCATGTTGCAACTATTTTTAGGACAAACATATGGTGAGGAAACAATGCGAATAGGCTGGAAATGGTTCTGTAAGAGCACCTTGGGCACTGGCGACCGCAGCGATGCTGACGTCAAACCGCCGAGCCCCAGGAACCAGCCATTTCAGGAATTACGCAGCTGAAGTCTGCAAGCAGAAGTGCCTGTCAGGGAAGGCCCAGCTACATTTGCCTGTCAGTGTCGCCTCGTATTTGTGACTGCTAAATGCATCAGCTTGCTTTAACCCTCCCCGTAATTTGAGTATTTACTGCTCACTGCTCATCCATCCAGCCGGACTTGTTTTGCCAAGGTGCTGGAGGAGGCGCTGGATCTCCTGGCAAGGCAAGAGCAAAGGTGGGTTTGAGGCTGCTCGTGCCGTCAGCATTTTTGGGCGAAGAGGTCAGCAGGGTCCTGTGGCTGCCTATCTCTTGCAATCAGCATCTTCCCTGTTAACAAATCTGAGTCCTGGCAATGGGGGTCTTGTAGGGGAGCAGGGCTGCAGCTCCCCAGAGCACGGTGGGGTGTCTGCAGTCCCATTTCTGCCCAGAGCACTTCAGCACCTTGGCCCTGCCTTGCACCAGCCATCGCATAGCAGCGATATGCAGGGAACAAGGATCAGTTGGAACGATGCATCTTCAGGTATTTTTCCTTTAAGAAAGCCTGAACAAATTAAGAGGGATGCAAGCACTCGGGGACTGCAGATGCTGCAGAATTATAGACTGACTTTCCTGGGGGGGGGGATCCAGCACCCGGATTTAACAGCCCAGTGGGAAGGAAGCATCTTTTCTAGCTATCCACATCACAGCAAGGCCCACGGCATGGTCAGGGGCTGAGAGCAGCAGCCACCTGGCACCTGCACCACTGGCTGCGGGGAGCAGCGGCCGGCGGCCAACCCTGCACGGGCATCCCTCAAACTCCCAGGGCTGCACTGGGGATCACCCGACTTCTCAGTCTCTGTGCGGTCCTGACCGGCGCTTGTACCCCCCAGGAATCGCAGTCGCTCAGCAGCACGTCTCTGGCAGGGGCTGACCCTCCATTTCGGGATGTGACCCACCGCAGCCGTGTCCCCGCTGCACAGTCCCGCTCGCTGGCCTTCGCACACACCCCAGGCCTTTCTGCGTTGCCCACAAAATATGCCGTGGTGGTGTAAAATTTCCTGTTTGATGGTTTGGTTTTTTTTAAATATTGCTTAACAAACTTGGAACTGAAATGCTAAAATTTCTGCACAGAAAGTGGGTCTTGGTCCTGATGTGAGGCAGCAGTGGAAGGAAGGAGGACAGCTGGGGGCTGAGCCAGGAGGGGGCTGGGGGCTGCTGGGGGCTCCCTGCGGCCACTCTCGGGTTGAGGCTGAGGAGGGGGAGCGCCCCACCGCCAGCAGGGACTGGGATGAGCATGGAGCACAGACAGAGCCCCAGCCTGAGGAGCCTCCAGAAGAGGGGGAGCCTGCACGGAGAAGCCAGCGCCCGTGGCTGTTTTGAGGCTGTGCCGTGGGCCTGGGAGAACACGGCGGCAGAGTGAGGGAAAGAACTGGGACCAGGGAATAAAGGTACTTTCAACCCAGTGACTCTGCCTGGGGCGCTCCCAGAACAGGTTTCTATTGAACCATTAATTACCAAAATCAATGTGTTAGTCTTGTGTTCCTTGTTCCACAAAACAGTTATTTTATCATCAGTTATAGCTAGTAATCTGTAAGCATTTCCTTTTTAAGGGATGCTATCACCAGCTGCCGACCATGTTGTACCCTGCTGCTTGCTGTCCTGTGCCAACAGCCAGAGCAGCGGCACGGCCAGCGCCCGGTCTGACACCCCTCAGTAACGGGAACTCCCAGGAAGGGCTGAGGGTCTCTCAGCCAGCTAGGGGACTCGCTGCCCATGCTCCTTTCCTCCTGATTCCAATCACTCAGGATTTAATGAAGTCCTGAAGCAGAAAGTTTTAATATTTCTTCCCAGTCTCTGTAGTTAGTGGCAACTCTAGACATGATAAACACACACAGAGGTGTCTGGTCCCTCCTGCGAAATTCTGTGCTCAAAGACATCAAGCAGCAACAGGGTCCTCGGACTCGTCCCTCGGTGCTTGGGCAGCGCTTCTCCTTCATGCCAGCTCCGTACTGACTCTGTCCTGCTCCGCCAGGATGGGAGAACGCAGGTCTTCCCTTCTTGCTTTATCCCAACCTTCATTTTACACCATGGTAAAGCCTGAAAGGGCTGTATGGGCTCCGATGCTCCCGTGCCAGCTCCCCGCAGGAACGCTGCAGGTCTCCCTTCCCAGCAGAGGGGCACGTTGGGTCCTGAGCTGGCAGTGGGGGTGACGCTCTGGGAGGCTGACCCGGGGCTGTCGTTACCGCTCCTGCTGCTGGGAGCTTGTGTCAGCGCCTTGGGCCAAGAGGCTCGGCCGGGACCAGGAGGATTGCAGCGAACCCCTGAACCTGTCGCCTGTGGCACTGCAGGATAGGGGAAGAGGCAGCTCTGACTCCTCAGCGAGGAGGGTGAAGCTGAGGCAGGGCTGCCTGGGTAACGGGAGAAGGAGCAGCGTGTAAAAGACCTTCTACCTTGCAAATGGTGCTGGAGCGCCAGGCCAGCACCAAGCCCCGTCACGCCGTGGTGTTGAGCTGCCCCACACGCCGCAGCAGCACCAGAGGCTGGTGCCGCCTCAGCCAGGCCAACCCCTGCAGCGCTGGGTCAGGCAGCCCGCAGCGGGCAGCGGCTGTCAGATGTCAAAGCGTGGCCATTAGGAGATGCTAAAAGCTCTGCTGGACTCCGAGCGATGGGCTCTCAGACAACAGGGCTCGAGGGGCCCATTGCTGCTGTCTGCTCCGACCCCGCGCACGCACAGCCAGAGCTGCCCCGGCCCACCCGAGCGCAGCCTCCACCAGCACACCGCAGCACGGGGCCGGGGGGGCCCGGAGGGCCCCTGGGGTTAGTTAACACCCCTCACCGCTGCTCACGCTGCAGTGTGAATTGGTCTAGCCACAGCCACCGGCTTCTGGGGTTTTTTGTAATACATCTGGGTATCTGGTCTCTCTCTCAGCCGACAAGATGCTGTTCTGCAAATAAGTGCCTGTGGACTCTCAGAATAAAAGCTCAGGGCAAGTGGGGGCCGGCTGGGCCCCACCCCTTGTGCCGGTGCTCTGCCTGCACAATCAGACCGGAGGGTTCCTGAGGCATCTGTACCCTGTTTGCTCCTGCTCCCCCCGAGCAGCATCTCTCCGGCACCGTGAGCCGCCTGCATGACAATTCTTAAAAAGAGATGAAAACTGATCAGAATTCAGGGGCAGGACTGCTGCCCTCCTTCCCCCACGCTGCTGCTGCCGCCCATCCCGCCGCGGGCAGGGGCAGGGGGACAGCCGGGAGCGGGGCTCCCTCTCCTCCAGGCACCGCCATGCAACAGTTCTGTGAACAGGGGTTTTGGTCCCCTCTGCTCCAGGGTCAGGGCAAGACGATTATCTTGCCTATAATATTGTCCTCAGTTTTTACTTTAAATTGTGGTTTCAATAAGCTGTTGCAAAAAAAAACCCCAAACCTCTAAGCTTTTTCTCTGTCGTGGGGACACTTCAGACAATACACTGGAAGCAAGATGTAGTGGCTGATGTTCAAGTAGAAAACAAACACACCAGGGGTTTATAAAAGAAGCACGAACAAACTATTAATTACAATGGCCCCTTCAGATGATGTTATCACAATAAACAGGAGCCAAGAAATTGCAGAGCTAATAATCTGAAAGTGTTGCCACATTTAAGGACTGTGTTTAATTCCATGCACAATAAAGAGCAATGGATAGATGGGTTGGCACTGGGGAGAGACAGCGGGGAAGTAGCGATCAAGGAAGAGAGGAGGAAAAGCAGATTCAGCTTTTGCTGTGCAGTTTTAAGGCTAACACTGGGAGCTGCAGCGTGTCCTCGGAACACCCCTGGCCCTGCAGAGCGCCAGAACTACTGCAGCTCCGGGACGCACAGGCAGAAATGCTTTTTCCTGAACCCTGCCTTGCTTCAGAGTGACTGCCCAGGTGCCGCCTCCCCGGGCAGGCGCACCGAGAGCCTTGCTGAGCACCGCCGAGGGAGGCTGGAGCCCTAGCGCTGACCCGCTCCGGCCGCTCTCCTCTGCGAGGCCGCAGCGCCGGCGCGGGGGCTGCTCCCGGAGAGGACTGCGCGGCCTCCGGGACACGCTCTGGCTGTGCCCGCAGCGTTCCTCCCCCTTTCGACGCCGGGCTGGCTGAGGACGAGGCAGCGCCCTGCCGCTGGCCGTGCCTGGCGGGGGGGAAGCGCTGGGATGGGACACGGCTCCCCACGGCCCTGCGCTGGTCTCTGCCCCCCCCACCCCTCTGCCTCCATCGCCACCCACCCGGGAAAGGGGGGCACCGGAGGGAGCTCAGCCGCACCGTGGCCCTAAGGACGCCGTCGCTTGGTGACAGGGATAGGTGCCACTTCTCCGGGCTTGTTGGCAGCAGCACCTCTGCGCTGTGCAATGTCAAAATGAAACTTTTAATCGCCATTCCCGGGCTTGGCTCCAGGAATTACCTGGTCCTCCAAGCAGATGATCAAATACGTATTGTTGAGTGCTCACTTGGGCTTTTGATATTTCTCTGCTTTCCCATTCATTCCTTGTGACCTGGAGGCTGAGGAGGGCCAGGCGGCCCGGCGTGCCCCCCCAGCACCCCCACTGCTCCTGCAGCTCTCAGTCACACCAGCGACTCGCTGTTGTTGCTTCTTCATGTTTTCTTGCTCTGTACATGAAAATGGCCCCAGCCGCTGTGTGGCGATGGGCAGCTCATCTGGCTCCTGGTCTCTGGTCTGTGGCAAAGGCCAGCTCTAAACCCGCACAGGGAAAATGTGCTGTAGTAATTGCTCTTAACTGCTGGCTTCAGACAAGCTCTTTATTTTCAAAGGATACATTTTATAAATTTGTGAATTTGCATGTTGCCAAAATCCCCTTGTGGTTTATTTAAATCCAGATTATCTTGTTTATTCCTTCAGTCACAGCTGTCATTTATCTCTGTGTAGGCAGCTTGTTCACGATGTTGCAGGTTTCCTGAAATCCCACTCAAAAGGAGTCTTTGTTAACTGTATTTTCATGTTCTCAACAAGAGAAAAAAGTTCACAGCAACTCCCAGGGCTTGGAGAACCACAGAGGAGGACGTGGATTTGCACCGCTGCTATCCGAAAGAGGCAACGGCCAGGTGCTGCAACTGTGTCACCTGCCCGTGAGCTCATCTCTGCTGCTCCTCAGGGTGGAGCAAGCATCTGCTTTTGTCTTCTGAAAAGACAAACGTGAAGTAATTTTCCTTTTTATTATTAACACATTCCGGTATAATTGCTTGAGCTGTCAACTGTGACCTGCCAGTAATTCAGCAGGCGTGGGACTTTCAAGGGGAGAACGGCATTGCAACTGAAGGCTGCAATACGCATTAAAAGCAGAACCTATTTGCTGTAAGCCCCCAAGTCAAATCTCTTGTTGAATTTGTTCAAACATAAATTTACAGCTGAATTTACATAGGTTTAATGTTTTATAATCTTTTTGGTCTGTGAATCTATATTCAAGACTGAGTGCATTAGCTTAGAAATATTGCGCTTAACGCTGAAAATAATTTTAATCTCACCGAAGTCCAATCCTTTGCACATCACTAAACCTCAGAATCCAATCCCTTCTAATAAGAGACACAAAACTTGCATCTGTCGCTGCCTAATAGATTCATACTGCTTTAATTCAAATGGCTTGCACATGTCTGTTAAAAAACATTAAACGCAAATTGTAAAGCACTTTCAGAAAAGTGGGTGCCAGTTCAGTCTGGGGCTAAAGCAAAACAAATCTCCCCCAGGAGACTCACTGACAGAGCTGAATGGTTCGGAAGGTGGTGGCTGGGGGAGAAGGGGGTGAACCACCCTTCACTGTGACTTGAGCTCTTGCGATACTCAGAATTAAGGGCTGCCTGGGGTCATGGGTTTCCCTCCCCGAGACAAGCAGCTTTCCCTTGTCCCCAAGTTTGCAAAGCCATTCGGTGTCTGTGCAAAATGCTCTTGTGAGGGGCAGTTTGAGATCGCAAGGACACTCCTTGCTCCATGCCAGGCACAACCCTGCTGAGCTGCTCCCCTCTGCCTCCCAGGCTGTGCAGGGCTTGGAACCCGGGACACCCTGAGCAGCCGGGGCTTGGGAGAGTCTTGTCACCCTGCGACAGGCCGAGCCGTGCCCCGCTGCCACCGGGTGCTCCTGCTGCCCTGCCCGCTCCCCCCGGGCCACCCGCGGCCGTCCCTGGGCAGCAGTGTCAGCGGGATGCAGAAGGGTCCCCAGTTGCCATACCAACGCAGGTGCCAGCGCCGCCGCCGTGTTGACTAACTGGAGCCGATCTGATCAGAGAACGGCAGCATCGAGTTGCTACGGTAACTGAAGTGCCAAATTGGAAATTGTGTCAATAGCAAAGTTATCCAAGAGGAGGGAAGCGTGAGCAGCGGGGCGCCAGGCCCGAGCCTCTCGCAGCTCCTGCAGGGACCGAGCACACAGCTCGGGACACGGCCAAGGCTCGGCTGTGGCCCAGGTGCCAGCCCCAGCACCTCCATTCCATGGGGCACAGCTCCCCTGCTCCCTCCTTCCCTCTCCTGCTCCCCTTCTGCTTTCCTCGAGACGTGGCCAGAGGGGTTTGTCCCCAAAGGACAGGACCCTTCCGGCACGGCGCAGGCAGGGCAGGCGTTGGAAGCAAGGATGCTGCCCACGAGCATCATTCGAGCCGCTCTCCCAGACGCCAGGGAAAGTGCCTTTGGAGCACAGTCTATTTCCAATGTGATTTTTCATCATCTCGCCCAGTCTGGAGTACAACAATCGCAATGAAAAGGATTCTGTGTCTCCACAAAATGCAAAATCTTTAACGGCTCATTGGCATGTGCTGAAGTTGGCCTGGATAAGAAGTTACTCCTGAGAGCCCGCTATTGATTCTGTCAGGGATTCAGAGGTTTTATAGGCATCGCTCAGGATCTCTTTAGTACTTGTACCTTCTTAATGGCTCTCATCACCAATAGAACTGAAAACATCCCCCTGTGCGCTGGGGAGCGGCTGAATCCGTGCCAGGAGATGGTGCCGCGCTGCTGCCCTCGGCCGGCCGCGAGCCTCCGAGACAGCCAGAACTTTCCGTGGTTTCCCCGAGGCACTTTAGGAGGTGGGGGAGATGCCAGAGCTAGGAAAAGAGGTGGGTGAACCTCACCCGGGAAGGCTCCTCTCCTCCTACCACTATACAACAAAATCAGTGGGCAGCTGGCTGAGTAGCAGACAAAAATATAAATATGCTCTGATTTCACTGGGACCATCTGGCTCATGCATGATAGGCGGGTAAGAATGCTATAATCATGGAGCAGAGAACTAAGCTGATCCATTAAAGTCTTTTAGCAGAAGCAACTATGGAACCTGTATTAATCCAGCAATGCTTTGTGAACAGACATCACAAGGTTAGATCCATTCAGTTGCAATTAAAAATAACCCTCGCTGTTCAGGCTGGCTTGGATGGCTAATACAGCATTGTGTCCCCAAAGACTCTCATGTATATAGATTGTTGATGCTCGCACAATGCAATCTGAAATTATGATCTTAATGCTAAATCTTGCTTTCTTCTGTTCTTTCCTCAAGTGGTTCTCCTCTGGGATACGGCTGTTGCCTTGTGCTGAAATCCCTCGCCCGTCTGACTGCGCAGCTCTCACACAAACGGTGCAGTGTCAGAGCAGACAGCGCTGCTGCAATTTCACTGCCCCCCTAACGGGGGGTCCCCCCACCCCCCCCCCTCCTCACAGCAGCCCCGGCGAACACAGAGGGGTGTGCTCACCCCCCCACTGCCTGACCTCACCCGTGAGTGGCCGCCGGAGCTCCGCAAGCCCCTGGTGCGCTGGAAGCTCTCGGCACACCCGCCACCTCGGGTGGCTCAGCGCGGCCCTCGGCACCACCTGCCTTGACCGTGCAAACAACCTCAGTCCCGTGGACGGGGATTCGTGCTCAGTACGACATCGCTTCACCAGGGATAAACCTGGCCCAAGTGCTCCCATTTTAGTGTGAGATTTATCGCTGGTCAGCACTCAGCCATGAAACAGATTGTCAAAAAGGCTGAAATGCGTATTTCTAACCCCACTGCAGTCAAAATTGTTTTGACTAAGCCTCGCTACAGTTCTCTACAGACACTCAGCAATCCCATTCACTGGGAGTATCTCAGTGTCATCTACCAGATTTAATTACTATATTGATCACAGTTACAGCAAAGCAGCGCTGCTCCGAGTGCCCAGCCTCTCGCACACGTGCTGCAACGGGGACTCGCTGGCAGGCAGCGGCAAGCCCTGCCTCCTCTGACTGGGGGTGTTCAAGACAAGGTGGTCTGCTCCGAGTCCAGGCTTCCCTTCCACATACGGATACAAGTCCCTCAAGTGCTAACTCATTCATTTTCCACTGTCACAGGAGGAAGGGAAGAGACCTGGGCGTCCATGACTTGGTGTAAATCCTGGGGCTGAGAAAGCAGCCAACCCAGAAAGAAGCATGTCCACCCTGAGGACTCCGGGTAACCAGACCGAGCTCCACTCGCAAGAGGCTTGGTCTTGCAGAAAGGGTTCAGGCAGTCTGGGGACCACACAACAGCTATTTAATGAGCAAATAAATCAGCTCTGAAAAACCTGGGGTGTCCTAATACTCGTGTCTCAGTCATGGGCAGCTTGCTCTGTCAAGCGGGTCCTCTGAAGAATGGGGGTGCTCCTGTTTCCCCCCAGTGCTATTCCCCCACCCGCTCAGAAGACACGGCCAAGCCATGGGTGTCACCTGCGCCTCTGGGGACACGCGTCCCAGTGCCCAGTACGGGGCTGACGGTGGGAGAGCAGAAGGGGAGCAGCGTGGAGCCCTTCCCTACACCGGCTTGGAGAGCACCAACACAGCTGCCGTGGGATGAAAACCTGCCATGGGAAAAACATCCCCAATACAAGCGATCAAACCTCACTTAGAGACAGGCCAGGCTGCAGAGCTGTCGCCACCCGGGACGGGCCTGGAAAGCCGCCTGCAGCTCCCGCGCCCCCAGCTCGGGCAGGGGAGGGGGCGCGGGGCTCCTCCGCCCTCCCGCTGCGTGCCCTGCCCAAGCGAGCCCCAAGCTGAGGTGTGCACAGACACAGCCCCCGGGCGCCACAGTCCGCGCCTCAGCCTCGGGCCAGGCAAAGGGCTGCGGCTGCGCCTGCCCAACCGCCCGTCCTCGGCTGAAACGGGCACGAACACACGGAAGGCCGGACAGAACACACCGCCTGCAGGACAGAAATCCTCTCCGGAACACTTGATCCAGGGCACCTTGCCGGCAGCAGGCCCTGGCAGAGCGGCCCTGTACCCCTCTTGGGAAGAGCCATCCCCGAGGCGGGCAGGCGCCAGGGACACGCGGCCG
The DNA here is from genome assembly GCF_965140245.1 of Athene noctua. Lineage (NCBI taxonomy): Eukaryota > Metazoa > Chordata > Aves > Strigiformes > Strigidae > Athene > Athene noctua. Next base: position 20,020,960 of record NC_134051.1, on the reverse strand, counting down.
AGTCCTCCTGCCCTGCGCAGGGCTGGCAGGCGCCCGAGCAGAAGCGCTCCCGTCCCGCCTTGCCTTGCTGAGTGCTAAGTAGTATCTGTGGAAGTTCCAAGCCTGTTAATAATACATGCTATTGATGTTGCAGTTCCTGGAAAAGCCAATCTGATATGGAAAAGATACAGCTGAGGAAGACAGTGCTACACACAGAGTCCAGTTCACTTTAAATACTGATGTGACTCAACTGGGCACTTCAAACCATTCCTGTTTCCCAAAGATGGGTCCTTCCGGAGACAAAAGACCATGAAAACAGAGTATTAAAATGTAGTAGCACAGAGCTATACATCCTGAGGAGCCCTTTTTCATCTTCTGCAAAATTTACTTCTACTGGGTAAAAAAACCCTGACAATAATGGCTGCCTAAGTGAAAGCACTGCTGCTGTATCATGCTAAAAGCTTTTCAGGGAAAAACAGTAAATAAATTCCACTCTTCAGATGTATCTGGATGTTATCCTAACACAGGGCCAGAGTATTAGGTGAGCCATCAAGAACTAAAAGGCTGGGAATTGTTACAGAGGGACAACAGAGGAGCGATAACTGCAGAACAGGTCGGGTAACAGAAGTAATTGTACAGATACCGCTGCCGAGCTCTCACACCTCCGGCAGCCAGAGGAAGGGAGGACTCTGGCCCCACGGGCACAGAAAGGTCCGACACAAAGCTGCCGGTAAGGGTGCGTAGGAGCTCCTGGCTGACCAGATGCAGACGGGCAGCACAGCCCCTCCAGAGCGGTGCCCTTACCGTTCCCTGTCCAGCTGCAGGCGAGGGGGGTCCCTGCAGGCCCCCGGCTGGGCGCAGGGCAGCGGTGGCGGGGACAGGCTCCTGCAGGGAGCTGGCAGGCTCTCAGAGGACAGCGGATGCTGGAAGTGGCAAAGCCAGGCCCAAATCCCTCCACAGAGACACTGGGGGGCAGATCTTCCCCATCGCATTCACCTCGCAGCTGCCCAGAAGACAATACCCCATGTTTAATCTACAGTGGGGCAGTGTCTGCCTCAGCCCCTGGCACCCAGCACGTGCCCTGGGCAGAGCCCTGCTGCCCGCCCTCGCCGGTACAGGGCAGCAATGAACACCACTGTCCCATCCCTCTTCACTGCCACTTCCCCGCAGCCCCCGCTCTCCCTCCTCAGCACCAGGGGCAAGCTGGCTGCCTCAGCTCCGAGTCCCCGGGGCACCCCGGAGGCACCGAGGGCTGGCACTGCACCCCCGGGTCCCGGCATCAGAGGAGCCCCATGCCAGGGCGACAGCACAGACCAGGGCCTCCTCCCTCCCTCCCAGGAGCTGCCCTTCTGGCCCGGGAGGGAGCAATGCCAGCCAGGCTGCTGCCGAGGGCACAGCTATTTATTATTTGCTTCTGTCAATTATTTTGGGGTTTAAGTTCATTTATTATGTATGCAAAAATGGTAATACAGTGGCATGTGAATGTCTTTTAGGCATACAATATCCTTATTATTCAAAATGTTTTTTCCGCCATAATTGAATGGTTTACCTTATTATTACTTTATGTTAATGACCCAGCATTTCCATTTTTCTATAGGATGCTTAATTGTAAGCAAAGTGCAATCAGAATCAGAGATGCCATCTGTAATTGACAGCATCATAATAACAGCCAGCATCACAGGAACAAAGTACCAAAATAAATGGCAGTAGGGACAGAGCTGCCTCTGAAAATACCCAGGAAGCTGTTCTGGGCTGGGACAGAGCCCCATCCACGCTGGATCCTCTCCCCGAGCAGTGACAGTTTGGGCATTAACACAGATAGAGTGCTATTTATATCAGTTTGTACATTTAATCAGTTTTTTTGCAGTTTTCAGCGAGATGTGAACTATATCCCTGTCCAAGGCATTTGGTTCAAATCAGCTGAGACAGAGAATAATCAAGATTTATGATTCTCATTCTGACTCGGATCACACAGTCAGTGCAATCGGTACAGCAGAGCTTCCTCTCTGAGCCCGAGTGACATCCCTTCACTCTCCCTCGCAGAAGTGATTTAACGTCCATCTCAGGACCTGTCAAAACACTGCTGCAGCTCCAGATAACAGCGACTCGGGGCTGTCCCCCCGCTGCACAGCCACCCGCTCCCGCCCAGGCAGCGGCACTGGAGGGGCACGGCGGCCCAGTTAGGGGTTGTTGGGCAGAAATCAAAGCAGCACTTGGAAAAGAAAAGGGATTTCATCTCGTTCCGCCTCTCTGTACAGCTCAGAGCGGGCAGGAGAAGGAGCAGCCTGGGCTGACAGAGGTGGAAGGTCCTCACTGGGGGAACAACACGGCGGGTTCCGCACGAGCCCCCGGTGCCCTGCGAGGGGAAGGGGCGAGGGGGCAGCGGGAGCACGGGGCTGCGGCAGGGCAGGAGCCCGCGAGCGGCCCCCGAGGCAGGTCGGGCAGCGGGGGGGTGCCAGCGCCCCGCAGACACAGCGCCATCGCCAGGGGCTCAGCACCGGCCCGGGCAGCCGGAGCTGCGCTCTCCAAGACCTCAGCTGGGAAGCAAATGTTTGGATAGAAACTAAATGATCCAAAAGCAACTCTATTAAAAAAAAAAGAGCCATGCGATGGGAAGGCAGCAGCGGGCAGGCTGTTTCCAAGCCGTTCCGAGGGCAGCCAGGCTGGGCTGCCGCTGGCTCCCGGCTCCAGCGGCTCCTCCCCGGACACCTGCTCCCCGCAGCGTCGGGCGACGCCAGCCCGGGCCAGGCGGCTCGGGGACATCTGCGGAGGCAGCTCGGGGACATCGTCGGCCTCTGTGCCCGGGAGAGACCCTGCGGGCGGCATCCAGGCTGCCCAGCAGCGCAGGCAGGATCCCTCCCCGGGCAGCAGGGCCCAGGCACCTCCGCGGATAAACCCCGTCTCCTGGGGGGGTTCATGAGAACAGAGCGCGGCGACGCGCTGGGCAGGGCCGGGGGATTCATCCAACAAATGGGGTGATGGGAGCTCGGTCTTGACTGCGGCAGGGGGTGCGCGCCGGGAGGGGGAACACGGCTCATCTTCCCTCATGCACACCCTCGAAATGAGGGCAGAGAGATGCCAGCCATGAAGGGAAAATAAACACTGTTTACCTGCAGTACTGAACCCTCCAGTAATGACTTTGTCAGCACAGGTGCCTGTTAACGTTTTGTTTTCTTCAGGGTTTGTTTAGCCCCCTTTTCCCCATACACAGACACACCATGTGCAGCACAGCTCAGGTTTAGCCAGGGCTGTGTTAAATTTACACATGCAGTGTAACATTCAAGTAAGTGAAAAAACAGACTGATGCCACTCCAGTCAATAGAGTAAACAATCCCTGGTTTGGATAAACAGAATTACTAGTGCTGAAGAGCCCTGGGCAGCACTGCACACTCCGATTAGTGTAAATGCTAAACACAAACCAATTAACACTCCCAGGTCTGCTTATCTCATGTCACTTAGTGCTAAAATAAAGCCTAACACTAAATACACATATTGATTTAGCCATTAAATCTAGCATCACTCAAAATAGCTCATTATATTACCGAGAAACAAATAAAGTCACCTTAATTTTCAGAACCTACTGTATTATGAACAATGACTTAATTGCTCCATCCCGCACCAGGCAGTTACTACTGATACTGAGAACAGAGTGACAGCACTTCACCTAAAAATTAAACCTAGCAGGACCAGAGGCAGGTGGCAAGAGGGCATCCCTGTGCCACCCCAGGTAGCTTTGCCATGGAAACACTCGACGCCCTGGCCTGGTGCTGCTCCAGCAGCTCCCAGAGCCAGGATGCAAACGTCACCGTGGCCAAGACTATTGCTCTGCTGGTACAGCCACGGTCAGGGACATCAACTCGCTCTCCTAAGGCCAGGGACAAGACTTAGCACACAGCCCTGGCAGACACTGCTGGGGCCTTTCCTAGGAGCAGCAAGCGCTGAGCCAACACCAGTCCCAGTCCTCGGAGAACAGGAGGCACTTGTGCTTTGATTCGGGTTTATATGCCTGTTAATCGAGAAAGGATTGGGAGCTGGGGTGTGGGAAGCTGCTGACGGGAAGAGCCCGGCTGGAGTATCCTGCCCTAACGAGCACCGGGAGAAGGCAGGGTGGGACGTGTGGATGTTAGCAGGCACTGTGCGATGTTTACATTCCTAATTACAAGAGCTAATTCTTCGTTTTGGCCAGGTGTCCCTTCTGCAGGCAAGGTTAATGGGATGTGAGAGGCCACAGCTGCCACAGCACCAAGTGAGGAGGACAGGCAAGGGACAGCAGTATTAATCAGCCAGGAGCGATGCAAAAATGGTTATCTCAAGCTGTTTGGAGGCACGGATTAAAAATAAATCTCCCTGAGTTTAATATTCTGCCAGTCAGCTCCTTTTTGTAGGTGGAATCTATTAAAAAATTATCTTTCTGCTAAAATGCTAAAGTATTTTTGACATTTAACAGCTTGCTTCAAGCAAAAAAAGTGCAATAAATACATGGGAGAGCTAATTGGCTCCAGCACACCCAACATCCAGCCCGTCATGAATAAGCAATGCAGCGCCAGCTTACCCACGGCTCCCGCAGACCCCACACACCTCCTGAGCAACAGCACATCTGCTCCAGCCTCCCCAATTCACCCGGGGTAACTGGGAAGTGCCCGCCGTGATCCGCCCACAGAACAAAACCCGCCACAAACTGGACGTTTAGACCCGAGGGTACTGGGTGGGATGGGGTGGGACACGTGCTGTGATTTGGTTTTACCAAAGTCTGTACTTTGAGTTACTTAGTTTCCTTCAAGATGCAGAAGGAGCTGCTTGGCAATGTAGTCTTCTCAATAAAAATTAATGCTTTAACAAGAAGCCAAATAGCTACAGCTAATGTACTTCTGAATGAGATCTAAATTTTATTCATAAGCATCAGTGTCAGGACTAAAATAACAGTTTTATGGACACTATGAGCATAAACAGCTCCGCTGATTCAAAAACAGAAACTGCACTTCTGAATGAATCAACTCATTCATTTGGAACAAAAGCATCATTTTAAATACATGCCTGAAATAAAAGAGAAAGCTGGAGACAATATTCTTCTTGTGAGCCTGCTTCCAAGAAATGCACTGCAGAGGAGAAGAGAGACTAGCTCCTGGTGAGGGGATGGCGGCTGGGAACGTGCTGGCCAAGGGGAGCAGAGACCACTCCGAAGGTGCCTGGGACACGGCTGGAGGTGAGGTGGGATGGCATTCCCACCTCCTGAATCATTGACGTGTGGAAAGAATCCCAGATGGGAAAGAAGAGTGCTGCGGTGCTGCAGAGCCCCCGCTGAGCTCCAGCATTCTGGACGTGCTGGCTCTGGTGCCTGCTGGAATGGCCCTCATTTATTTGGGAGCACGTTTAGGTGTTTTTCTAGATTCCTGAGCACCGGGCATTGGGAAATCAGAAGGCATTTAAAGAAAAAAAAATCCCAGGGCTGCGGATGTCACTCCCTGATGTGTGGGAGGACGCACAGAGCCTCTGAGCGCCCTTCCACATGGATCTGCAGGGCTGCAAAAGCCTCTGCCTGGACGGCTGTATCCCCGCAGCCGTCCTGTGGGACGCAGCAACGCGCGATATGGCAGCAACGACACTGAATTTGTGTCTCTGAAGAAAAAAAATACAAAGGCGATGCCTCTGTTTCTTGCAGATGTTTCTAACCATTGCTGGTCCCTGGTCTTTGTGCTCTACCTCTGCCTGCACTGTCTCCCTCACCCTCTCCCTATGGGGCATCCCAGCGCCAGGAGCTGCGGCACGGCGCGGAGGCAGGGCAGCTCGGGCTCGCTCCTCACTTGGGGACCCTCTGTGCTGCCTCACCTCTCATTTCCAGCTGTGCTGCATGTGGTGGTGGCCTGGGAAGGGGCCTGTGGTTCAGGGGACTCTCCAGGAGCTTTGTCTGGATCTTGATGTGAATCGTGGTAACACACAGATATCCATTGCTGGCCCATCAGAGCAGTTACAAATGCAAGTTAAAAGCGGGTAAAATCGGAAAATGGGGAGAGCTGTATAGCTAACAACTAACTGATAAAAGATTTTCAGAAAAACACATCTTGGAGAGTGCGCTCATTACAGACAGAAAAGTCAGGCAGGTGTCAGGAAACACTCTGACACAAAGAGAACTTTACGGAGATGCGTGACAGGACGAGAAAATCAGAGTCAGCTGGACTGGTGGCAATTCTTGGGGTGAGGAGGTGCCACACGGCGCTGCGCGGAGCGAGGGCTCCCGCAGGGCACGGCCGGAGCCCGGGGGGCGTTGGAGCCGGGCTGGGAGATGGGCACCGGGTGGTTTGGCTGGGCAAGGGAGTCCCAGGAGGGACGGGGACACAGGGGAGGGGGCTCGCCGGGGAGCGGAGCCCTGAGTCTGCACGGCTCATCCCCTCGCAGTGCCTCCAACGAGCGCCTTTGTGGGGACGGGGCTCGTCCCAGCCACCTTTGCCGAGACCCCCCCGAGACCAATGGCAGCTCCGGACCGTGCCTTTGGGGGGGATGCGGGGGGCACCCGCCCTCCCCCAGCACTCGCCGTGGCACACGTGCACGGGCCGTGGCGTGGCCGTGCCAGCCAGAAAGACTCCAGAGCACGGCTGAAACTGGGCTGAGAAATGCATTGTGTATTCAGCGATGAGTTTGTTAAGTTGTCCGGCGGTTAATGAAACCCGAACAGGCTCTGGACAGTTTGTTTATTTTACAAGGCCAATTAGGGGCCGTGCGAGAGGAAAAGCGCCAGCTCCCAGCCCCCCCGCTCACACGCTTTCTGCAAGTGGAAACAGGGCCGAGCAGTTGCAGTCGATACCGAAACACCCTGGGCGAGGCGATCGCATCCAGCGCCGAGCAGCCAGAGCTCCCGGTGGGGCCGAGCCCCCCGCCCCAGGCAGCCCCCCCGTTTCCCGACAGAGCCCGTGGGCTCGAGGCAACGCGGGGCAGCTCTGCCCGCCCGGGCCGGGCGTGCAGGCAGCGCGGCTCTGGCCACTGCGGCCCTTCCCGGAACTGGGGTAATACATCTGTGGCCACAAATGAAAGATCAATATTTATTTAACACACACACACTACCCTTTAGAGGCCCTTAATTGTAAATTAATCATCATTAACTGACAGTAATTGAACATGCTGAAAGCTACGACCGTGGCTTCCCCCCGCAGCGGGAGGCCCTGGCGCAGCCGCGGCGGCCGAGAGCAGCAGGATGGAGGCGGGAGGCGGCCCTGGCGATGCCCAGGTCTCCGCTCCGCTCGCAGCCATGCCACGCCAGGGGCACGGAGCTCTGGGGGCTGGGGGCCCCTCGCCAGGCCCTGGCAAAACGAGGGGGTGACCCCAGGAGCAGGCAGGAGCCTCTTGCCAGCTGCAGCCCCAGAGCCCTCGGCAGGACACACTTGTGCTCGAGCCCCAGTCTCAGCCCACGGGGAGAGCAGAGGCGTCCAGACTGGACAAACCCCCACGGCCCCTGTGTCCTGCACGGGGGGCTGAGAAGAGGAAAGTGAGGAGCGAAGGGGCGGTCACAGGAGGAGTGAGCGCATCGGTGCTCTGCCAGCCCGGGGGCTGTGGACAGCCGTAGGTACGTGGCTGTCTGCGGGAGGCACAGCCCATGGCAGCGACAGCTCCATGCCCAGGGGGATGCCTTTCCCTCAGGAGGGAGAAGCCGCAGTTTGTTTCTTTCCAGATTTTACAGAAATACAAACCAGAAGTGCCAGTGCCAGTTCCTCCTGCCTTGGCTCCGGGGTGAACCAGGCGTGAGCGGGGGGGACACGCACGGTCACCAGCAGAAGTGTTTTGGAGAGTGCTGCTGCTTTTTAGACAAACTTGCACACTGGAGGGCTTTCGAGATCTAAGTGTGCTCTCTAGTCCAGGGGGTTAGAGCAGCTCTACCCCGCATTTCTGGTATTACAGCGATTAAGCAGCAAAATGTAACCTAGTCCTTGGTGGGGAGTGCAGGAGAGTGTGGCTGATCTCCAGTGCCAGCAGGCTGTGCAGAGTGAGCTGACAGAAAGAAATGCAAATTCCCTTTCTGTAAGGACGACAGTGGCACGAACACTGACTTTATTAAAATGCAGAATTATTTCAGGGCCCTTTGTTTAGCTCAGAGCCTGGAGGTAATTTATGCGCAAGGATGGAGCAGTGAGGGCTGTGCTCAGCTGCCGGGCGCTGCCAGCATTTCTTGGCTCGTGCTCCTGGTGTAAAGGCTTTCCAGCGCTGGAAGGAAGGTCTGAGGAGTGCACAGTCTCCCTGCCTGCTCTTGCTGCAGAAGTTTTCCTGTCCCCACAGCTCCTATGTACAGATCCTGGGGCATGGGCCCTCTCAGCCCGGAGAACAGCAGCCTGATCGCACCCCGGGCCCGGGGGCCGCTGCTCGGGAGGTGCCGTCCCTGAACGCTGGTGCACGGTGTCCCTGTCTGCTTCCCTGCAGCTCCCCTGGGGCAGAGACGGGCGCATCACCAACCCCCCCCAGCCTGGCCAAGGGGCCGTTCGAGCTGTGGGCAGCGAGGAGGAGACCCGCTCCCTGCCGCGGTGTCGCACCGCAGGGCACGAGCTGCACCTCTCACGGGGGAGCGCAGAACGGCGACCCCTCCAGCCACCGGACTTGGCATCAGCTCTGGATCTGCCCCAAGTGCCCTCAGGCTGGGCAGTTCATGGACTCTGCAGCCCATGAATTCTGTTTGGATTTGGAGACTTGTAGCTGGCAATCTGAGCTGCTGCAAGCTCTGATCAAAATCTGGGGCTTGGTTGGCTCTTCGTAGTTTTGGCCTCTATATTGAAGGGAAACAGGCAGGATTTGGCAGAAGAAATCCCAGAACCTGGCACAGAGATGACAACTAGTTTCTTATGATGAAATACTAAAACTCAGAGGGATGCAGCTCACTCGCCCAAGTCAGGACTCCAGCGCGGCTCAGAGGAAACGTCCTGGTCCGCAGCAGAGAGCTGGGTGGGCTCTGGAAAGGGACCCGGAGGGCATCAAATGGGGGTTTCCCACGAGCCACGCGAGGGGGACAGAAGAGAGAGGAGGGTGCTGCCGCAGGTCTCGAAGCGCAGCAGCAGGCACGTTTGCTCATGGGCACGGTCCGGGGAGAGGGCCCAGCCCAGCCACCGTGGCCGGGGGAGCTGGCAGAAGCTCCCGGAGGAGCTGGGGACTGGGGGACACAGGGGCAGAGGCGGGGGCTGGGAGCGCTCTCAGGCGCCGCAGCTCTACCTGAGCATCATCGCTAAGGCAAACAAAGGCTCCCGGAGCTTGTTGACTGGGGCGTTTGTTGAGATGAAATCTCTGCATCCCGATACGTGTTCTTGCTTTGAGGAGCTTAAATTCTGTCCAAGATCAGGCCAGATGAAATCCTTGACTTCCACTGCTGTCCGGGAAATCTCATCTAGGGTGATTTGCATGCTAAGGCTGGGCTTATAATCAGCAAGAAATCCTTCCAGCTCATCGGCCCAAAGGTAAATGTCTGCCACGGAAGGTAAACAGGGGGGAAGGCTGGTGCTGCTCCAAGGGAAGCTCCCCCCGTGACGCACGTATCCTGACTGACCCGACGCCAGGGGCTCTGCTCCCGCATCCCGAGAGCTGCGGGTCTGGCGTTAGGATGTGCGCTGCCGGGGCTGTGTGTCGAGCACGTTACAGCATGTTTGACACACTCTGGCTTCACTGAGCCAGGTTTATCACCTGATAAAAGCTGCTACACCCAGACACTGCAGGCAGAGCAGAGGGCCTGCTATGAACAGGGGGATCCGGGGCTTCTGCTTTCGTGCAGGTGGGGCGCAGATTGAGGTGGAAGGAGGAGAACCGTGCTCTCCGTGCGACTCCCAAATCACACCAGGGCCCTGCATACACCCGTCACCAGCAGCTGGTGACGAGCCACAGATTTGTGGGAGCCAGGAGGAGGAACGGGGGTGCTGGGAGCGTGTGGAGCTGAGAGCCTGGAGCCAGCCACCCTTCTGGAGGGAGAGACTATTCTTAGGTGGGTACTTGGACGCGGTTCAGAGGAACCTGCCTCGTCACATTTAAATTCCTCTCCCCGTGGTGGCACGGTGACAGCAGCTTTCCCGTATGGCGCCGTGGGAGGGAAAGCTTCCGCCCGCCATTGTCTGTGGCGGATACCAAACGGCGTGCTGGGCGCCTGCCATCGGCACAGCGGGCTGCTGGCCGCCGGTCCGTGCCCCCGAACGGCGCTGGCGGCTCCAGCCCCCATCCCGTGCCAGGAGAGCACCGGGAGCGAGTGTCACACCGGCCGCGGGGACGCTAGGCGCAGAGCACCCTATCAAGGCATTTACACACACCACTGAACTTCCCCAAACGCTCTGCTTCGCTAAACCTCTTCACTCCTAGTTTGTCTGCACGTTGATCTCCTCACCACACATGCTGCCAATTACTATGCAAAATAATCACGTTAATTCCCAACTCCGTTAGCAAACAGCCAATAAAATCTCTGGCGCTTGCCAAGAGCGGGGGCCCCGGCGCCGGGAGCGCGAGCGCAACGCTGCCTGCAGAGAAACCCCGAGTTGCAGTGAAGGAAAATGGCCTCGGCCTCGGCAGCAAATGGGTTCTGTGCCGTGAGTGGCTTCACCCGCACCAGCAGCTCCGCGATGTGCCGCGGGAGCTCCTGCCAGAGCCCTGCCCTGCCCCACCACATCCCACAGCGGCTCTCGCGCTGCCACCGGCCTGAGCTGCCAGGGACAACGTCAACAGGTCCCGTTCCAAGGGTGGGCACTGCATCCCCACAAACATTCCTCCTTCTGTACTTGAGAGTTTCCTGAAAGTTTCCAGCAAATCGGGGTTACAGTAAAGCAGCGCTGGGGTCAGCCCGTCCTGTGCCAGCGGCAGACGTGCAGCCCTGCCGCGGCTCACGGCGGCACGAGGAGATTAATCACCACGGCCAAGCTCCTTCCCTGCCACTGTCACAGCTGCGCCACCCTAATTGTGCTTGTTAAGCGCAGCGTCTTGCCTGCACTTGGTCGGGGCCACGGCCGTCTCAGATAAGACAGAGCCTGGATCAATGCTCCGTGACAGGCGAGGTGCTCCCAGACAGCCTGTTCACGGGGTGTCTGCAGAGCCCCGGCTCCTGAGCAGGGAGCGCGGCCCGGCCCGGCCAGGAGAGCGTCCTCCCGGCGCTGAGTGACCCACCGTCCCCGGAGCGCGGCGGGGCTCTGCGCTGCCCGGCCGCCGCCGCTCCTCTGCCCCGTTCTGCCCTCGCAGCCTCTGCGGGGAAGGCACCAGCCTCCTGGGGTAACGTGTTTGTGCTGCCTGGACGATAAACCCCGACGCTGCCCCGGCCCTTCGGGAAGAGCCGTTATTTCTGACTGACTCCCTGCCCTCCAAGAGGCTCTGCCACATTGGACTCGGTGGCTCTGCCCTCTTGCTGCTGTGCTTAGCACGGGGTAAAGCCGCCTGCACATCTAACACTCAGGGCTTCACTGGTAATCCTGTTAGATGTTTCTGTATTATCTGACCCATCACAAACACCTTGCTCTCAGGAAGAGACAGCTTTGCTGGCTCCAGCTAGCGATGCTCAGCTAAAATCTGGTCACCGCTGCCTGCTCACGCTGCATCCCAACCAGCGCTGGGCTCAGGAGCCGTGGCTGCTCTGAGCACACATGCTGGCCACTGGGGCCACCAGAGACCCAGCGGGGCATGGACACCCTTCCCAAAAGCCACCGAAGCCCCAGGCACTGATGGTGGCCCCGGTGCTGAGTGGCTGCAGAGCCGCTGGGTGACCAGCGAAGGGCAGCCCCCCCCGGACCCAGCCTCTGCCCCATGCACACCCTGCGGGCCCAAGGAGCAGCAGCCAGCGGGGCCAGGGCCGAGAGGTCACCTGGGGCTTTTCCAGATGCCAGGTATCTGCTGTGCCCTCTGCAGCTGGCAGGGGTGGGCAGCATGGGCTGGAGGCAGCGGGACAACTTCCTGGCCTGGGACAGAGCTCGGGGCAGAGCCGTCTCCACCAGCTCCCACCTACCCGGCCGCCCGGCGCCGTGGGGACGCCTTTCAGACCAAACGTATCTCCAGTTCTGGAGCGCTTGGGGACCAGCGGTGACGGATGGTGGCGGTGGCTGCCCTGGGCAACCTCAGGCTCGTGTGGAGAGATGTCTCCTTCCTGTCAGAGAAGAAAAAAGCCATAATCCTCCCTAACTGCTGCTGTGATTTTCTTATCCATCACAGTGGCAGCTTATATCTACCTGCTCGGGACCCGTCACTGTGGCGGCAGCGGACGAGGAGAGGCGGGGCAGCTGGCAGGAAAGCAGCGGCAGCACCCATGGGCACCCCCTGCTCCCATCGCTGCAGCTGGGCCAGCTGGGTCTTCCCGGCCCTGACCCCATCCCTCAGCGCAGCCCCGGGAGGCTCCACGGCCTCAGCCCCAACAGCGACTGGGGCAGCCACCCGCAGCGAGTGCAGAGCCGCTGCGAGGAGCAAACCCTCCGCCAGGGACGGATCCGCCCTGCGCAGCCCAGTCACCAGTTACGCCTCCTACACATCTCCTCTCTATTTACAGACATAAATCCTCGGCACAGCACAAGAAAAGGTTCAGCTTTGCCAGCCAGACTTGTAAACCACTTTACAGTAGCCCACGACTCTGACACAGACATTTTAAGGTGGCACCATTCGTGTGCTGGAGCTGCGCCTGAGTCAGCAGTTGCCACGCGCGCCCTGTCCCGTCCCGGCGCGTGTTTGGCTCCTCTCACCCCGCTGCCAGATCCCGGTGCTGCTGGGGGGGTTGAGGCCGCCCTGGCTCAGGACTCCCAGCCCACTCGGGTCTGCCCTGTGCTCCCAGGGACCTCGGGCCACGTCAGCAGGAGCAGCTCTGAGACGCTCCAGGGGCTTTCGCTCTGCCCAGGGAAGGGAAACAGCAACTTTTAAAAAGTCAATTAGCTCCCTGTCAATTAGCTTACGCTGAAGAAGGTAATTACCTTATCACTTAGAGTACTCCTGTGCTCCTGGAGAAGGCAAACACTCCTCCTCCCTGCCTGGCACAAACGATCCCTGCACTTAACCGCCAGCCTGGCCACGCCATGGCCGGCGGGGCTGGTGGCCAGCGTGGCCAATCCCGGTGCCCCCGGCCACGGGCTGCCCTGGGCACAGCACCAACACGCCCCAACCCGCGCTCTCCCTGGCAGAGCAGGCTTTCGGTGCTCACAACGATCAAGAAAAGAGCAAGAACCAGAACTGCAGTGACTCCCCGCCCTGCCTGCGGCAGCGGCACAAACCGGCCTGCGGGCGAGGGGGCTCACGGCAGCTCTGGTCGGGCCTGGGCACGGGCTGTGCCGAGCCTCTGGCTCCCGCGCCCTGTTCTGCTCCGTGCCCTGCTCGTTTCTCTCCTGCTTTTCCACAGATGCTTCTCCACAGCCGCTCCCGGGCCGCTGCCCTGCAGCCGCAGGGTCACGGGCTCTGGGTGAGGAGAGGGAGGGACGCGGCGGGCACTGCCCGGCCCCCAGGGGACGCAGCCCCTCGTCCTGGTCGGCAGCGCCAGGTGAGCTCTTCGCTGTTTGACAAACGCCGCCGTTCTCTGCAGCGATGGCTTGGCCAACTCACTGCAGAGACGGCCCCAAGTTCACGAGCTCCATCTCCAGAGGAAGACATTCTCCGCACGACGGGATTGCCTTGCAAAATCTGCAGCCAAGCAGCGTGTCACTGGCATGTCAGGATAGGAAGTCTCCATAAAAAATCTCCATAAAAAATAAAGCAAAATAAAAAGGTTCCACTGTAATCCTATTAATGCATCTCCACACAGGTTGGTGTCTTCTGAAGAACACTTCCCATTAAAGAAATCAATTTAGTATTCGGCTTTCTTCCTGTGGTGCATATTGAAGTGGGATTTGACAATGATGGAAAACAGATTTGTGTTAAATACTGCCAATAATGTCTCATAGCTCAAGGTTACAGCTTCTTGTGAGCGACAGACGCTCGTAATCCAACGTGTTGAAAATACTGCACTCCACTATCAATTATCTGGAGTTATTAGGTTTTAAAATAAACTGCACATCCGGACTTCAGGCCACACGTTTATTTTACATTTTCCCTGCAGTTGCTTCACACTGGTCTGGCTTTCTGAGGTTTTCTGAGGCCGTCTGCCACCAGCCCTTGCAAAGTGCGGGGCTGCTCTGCCGCACAGCTGGGTCTGGCTCCAGCCACAGACCCAGCCCGTGGCGCTGAAAACCCACTGGGTGCAGTCTGTGTCCTCGGTGCCCCTGGATCTCAGACCCTGATGGAGCTCCAGACTTTGGAGACGCTCACAGCAGACACGTATTTCTTGAGCCTCCTCTGTTCAGCTAAACACAAACTGCAGGTTTCAGACTCACCAGTTTGGTTGGTAATTTCAAACAACTGTTTTTCTTCCTTGGTTTCTCAGAAGCCCACAGCAAAACAGTTTGCTTTGTGTCCTAAATCCTGGCTTTGATGCTTGACAAAAGCTTTCTTTTCTTTGATAAACAGAAATGAAGCTAAACACTAATGGATCCTTTTCTTCTCACTTGAGAAGGCAGGGGAGCCTTGCAGGGGAGTCAGGAGACCTTTCGGAGCATCTTTGTATTTTGAGGCTGCAGAAGCATCAGCCGAGGCGGCGCCTGCCCCTGTGAGCTCCCTCTGCCATGGGGATGCCCGGGCAGAAGCACGAAGCAACGTCGATCTGGTGCCAGCATCGCGTGTCGGCTGCCCAGGGGTGGTTTCAGCGGTGCCACAGGGAAAAATGGGACAATCTGGGAAAGGCAGGAGAGGCTGGATGTCAGCCCCTGCTTGGGGATGCACACTGTCTGCGGGGGAGGTACTGCCCAGCACCAGGGAGCAGAAACAGCCAGAGCTGGGGAACAGACAGGACTGGGAGGTTCGTCTGACAGGTGGGACATGCAGAACGCACGCGCCTGGGCAGCGGGGCCAGGGAAAGCGGAGCCCTGCGCCCTCCCTGCTGGGCACCCTCCCAGTCATTTTTTACCCCAACCTGCAAGTCAGTAAAGCCATACAGAGCCCCGTCCCATTCCTGGCTCGCACTTTTGAAGCAGTGTTCCCTGGGACAAGGAGTCTGTGGCGTGAGTCCTTACGGCCACCACTTCGCCCAAGCAACGGCAGCGACGCCGACCAGCTGCGGGAGAGACCACAGGGGCCAGCAGGAGGCTTGAGCTAGACCGGCCTGGCTACGAGGTGATCACAAATTGGGGCATGGCACATCTTTTGCAGACCACAAAGACATTGACTGGTCCTACAAACCCCAGGGTAACAGTGAATATTCTTGATTCCTGTCTATCAGCACTTCATTAAGCAATTACAGATCTACAGACATTTCTCTTCCATAAAGTGTTCCTGCATCAATGGCAACAGCCTGCAAATATTCGAGAGGCATAAACAGAGTAATTAATCAGGGTGCTGTAATGGCAAGAAATTAACATAAGGAAAACACAGACTGAATGTTGGAGAAAGTTTTCTGGCAGCAAACCATGTTAATCAGAGAATTGTCACCCCAGGGAAAGGGGGAAACTCCACAGCATGACACAGGTCAGAGATCCCTGGCAAACATCCCAGAGGGAATGCACGAATGCTGGCTTGTGAGATGGACAGGATGACCCAATCTATGACTCGCTTTTCCTAATATCAATCACTGAGTGATTTCTAATGATGATTCACTGCTCTGGGTAACGGCACATTTGTTCACAGCTTGCCTGACAGGGCAGCGACGTACTCACCGAGGTCTCCCCCTTGGTGAGAGCATTTGCTACCCGGGTCTCTCCATGCTGGGCTGGGCTTTGCAGCAGGTTATCCCCTGGCCGCAGGTCATTCCTTCGCAGCGCTGTGCCCACGCCGCCGCCCTGCGCTCCCCGGGCGGGCAGGAGCAGCCCCGAGCGCGCCGGGGGCTGTTTGCGCACGGGCAGCTGCCTGCCCGGCACTGGAACCACCTGTACCGGGTCCTAGGGGCTGCCAGTCCCACAGAATAAAAACAGTTTAATCGTCTGGATTGCTCTGCGTGCGTGTTAATATTTGGGGCAGAAAGAGTGGGAATTGCAGTTCTACAGAGGAAACACAGCTGCAGCCCTGCCCGGAGCCCCCAGGAAGCGCGGCGGGACAGGGCTGGTTCCCGGCAAACCGTGTCTGCCTGGCAGCTACCCGGAGCCCCCCGCAGCTCCGCGCCAGAGACCCACAGCACAGCAGGAACGCCGGGCTCCAGCCAGCCTCGGAAAGGGCAAAACCTGCAAGGTGAAGGAACGCAATTACCCCAAGTCACCGATTGTATTTTTACAGCTGCCTTCCCAGAAATTTGGGCATACAACAGTGAGTGCCATACCTGCACTGCCCTCCTAAGAGACCCTGGAGACACATGGAGCCCCGCTGCCAAGCGCTCAGGGCCCCCCCAGCCTTCCCGGCACCCCGGAGACGCTGCTGTCCTGTGGTGCCCGCGCGCGGGAGAGCCAGAGCCCCGCTCCCAGGTGTGCTCCGCAATCACGGAAACCAGAGGAGCTCTCTAGAGCTGCGGCAAAGGAATTAATCCAAAGGGTTGGGACATTCAGCAGCTGCCGGCTGCTCCCTCCACACCTCCAGAGGCTGTGCCCTACCTGTCCTGACGCTGGAGGTCGAGAACAGAGCAGACACCAGCTGATTTTACAGCACGTGCCAGGAACTCGGCGCAGCATTGACAAGCATCGCTGCCAGAGCCGGGGAGTGCTCCCAGGCGCAGTGGGGCAAGGTTACCTCTACCTGCCCTCACGGGGAGGCGGCGGCTTGTAGGACGCGTCCCCTCGAACACTGACAGATCGTTTGCTTCGCGCGTCCTGTTGCAAACAGATGTCTCTGTGCAACAGAGCAGCCACGCGAATGCTAAAGCAGTTTGTTCCCGGTGCTCCATAAAGATGTCATATTTGTTCCCAGAAGTTAATCTTTAAAGATTTCTAGAGCGATCAATAACCCGGGGATGTATGCAGAGCAGTCTGGATGCAGGAGCACCTCCCGGTGCATCAAGCACAGTGCAGTGGCCGTCCCCCAGCGTGGGATGGGGGGGCACCGCAGCACTGGAGGGCTCGGGGGACTGGGACGCTGAGCCCCCAGTCACCGGGGGCTCTTGGCACAGAGCGGGGGCCATCAGGCAGCACTAAGCCAGGCTGCAGCAGTGGGGGCTCCCAGGGCACACCAAGTCCCGCTGGCACGAGACCGTAGCCGGGGCTCACCGAGCCCCACCTGCACCGGGGCTCCCGCGCGCCTGCCATGAGCACAGGCTCTGGGCACGCAGACACCTGCGAGGAGCGAGGGGAAGTTTAGCTTCAGTCTGGCAGGCAGAGTAGCGGGGAGAGGAGGGTTCACTGCCAGGAAACTGGAAAACCACTTCATTGGCATTGGGCAAACAGCGCAGCAGCCCACGTGGCGCGTCCCGGTCCCACAGTGACCGCTGGACAGCCGGGTGCCTTCGCAGGCACAGGTAATGCCTCACCACCCCCAGAGCCCCCCAGGTGCTGCGTTAGGCCCCTGCTCTTCTCCTCTCGGGAAGGAGCCAGCTCAGCCGGGGAGGGCCGGGCGCTGCCTCTGCGGGCACTTGCCCCGGGGGCCGCTGCGGACCGAGCTGCCCATCGCTTCAGCACGTGGCACTGGAAGAAAGCCCAGATGTGAGCGTTTGGGGAAAACACCCCAGGCCCAAGCAAACCCCCTTCCACCTTCTGAGAATAATTTCCATATTCATGAGTCTTATCACTCCCCTCAAGCTGCTGTGTGAACACAAGCAATTCAAAAAGCAGCACCATACAAAGGCAGATTTTGAAGCCATTGGGGAATCAGTAATATAGTTTCTCAAAGCCTCACTTGCCCTGCACCCGTCCTGCCCGATTTAAGCTTGTGTTCCAGCACTGCTAGTCCCAAGGTGGTGACTCAGTCCCAGCAAGGCCGCTGGTCCAACGCCCCTCGTGGCACTCGTGCAGCAGCACCAGGGGTGGCTCCTTGCTGGGGGAGGGTGGGAGCGGGCTCCTGGTCGGGTGCTGGAGCAGAGCTGGGACAAGCCACCGGGTTGCCAGATCGATGCTGTGACCAGCCACCAGCCGCTGCAATCAGCCGGCCGGCAGGTGCCCTGCCTGGGCAGCGCTCCCGGGCCGTGGTGGCCACGCAGCCTTTGCTGTTTGCCACTTTCAGCCCAGTGTTGCATTTAGCATTTTATTAAGGAGAGCCATTAACATTTGAAAAAACATTCCAGACTTTGTCAGTGCTTATCCTTGTCTGACTCCACAAAGCTTGTTGGGGCTTTTATCTCCCGCAGACTAGATTACACTAATGCCTCGCAGCTCCTGGCTCGCCCGAGGACTGATTACCAAGTGCTGCAGCCCCGTGGCCACGTCAGCCCAGCGCCCCCCCTGGGGCTGGTCCCTGGCCGTTCTGCCTCTTGGAAAGTCTGGAAAGAAGAGTGCTTGTGCTCCGGGTCGCCAGCTTTGATGAGCGCTCTGCGCAGTCAGCGCTCCTGGTGCCCCCATCGCCCGGGCACCGAGCGGCACTGGGCTCCGGCGTGGCGGGGCTGCGCCCAGCAGTGCCCAGGCTGTCCCTGCCCGCGGCCTGCTCGGGCCCTCGCGTGGCCACACACGTCTGGTAATGCTCCACTGACTGGGGTGAAACTGGGGAGCAGGAGAACTGGGGAACCGGGGCGCTGCTGGCGAGACCCACACGCCTCTGCTCCCGGTGCTGCCATCCCCCTTCCCACCGCACGCCGGCTCCCGCGCAGACCCTGCTGCTCTCCCTGCGCTGGTCTGCTGCAGGCCAAATTAATTGTTTCTAATAAACCCATCTTTAAGTTACAGGACCAGGCAGGGGCCAGCTGATTTGAGGGCTTTCATGCCATTAGCCCTACTGCAGCCAGTGGTGGGCCAGGCAAAGCTCTCACTGCACCCCCGTGACCGGCTGGGACGGGGCCCCGCAGCCCCCCTTCCTCTGCCGGGGGGGCTTTCACAGCGGAGCATCTTGGCCACCCCTCTGGGCCTGCGGAGAGCCCGAAGGGGCTCCCACATGCCTGATCGCAAGCCTCAACTCTGGGAGACCAGGAGCAAACACCTCATCTGGTCCGTGCCAGTGACGGAGAAGATGTCCCAGGCAGCAGGGAGATGGAGACGTCTGGTCAGGGCCTGCAGCCCCTGCCTGGAGGAAGGTGCAGTGATAACACACACTAAGGAAAGAAAGTGAAATAATAACCAGCGCTGCTTAACGAGGGGGAGTTTCCCAGGGGCAGCTACAGGCACCAGGGTTTGCAGAGCCAGATTTGCAGGCACTTTGCAAAGGCAGATGCTGGGACAAGGGACGCACCACGGGGGGAGAGGCTGAAGCACTTGGGTAGGATTTGCCCTACCCTGCCCGGGGTATCTCACTTTGATCAGCCTGAGCCCGGCGACGGGAAGCAGAACCACTCACAGGCAGCAGCAGGTTCATTTCAGCACGTTGCAGGCAGCGCCTCTACGCCTGCCTGGCTCCCCCCACAACTTATCTGGACTCTTCCCAGATGGCTTTTATCTTTAAACTACTATACAGCAATACAAAAAAGACAACAATAATTTAAGATCCTCTTTGAGTGCAGGCTAATACCAATTCACTCTGTTTGCCGAAGGATGGTACTTTCCCTTCTTTATATAGCCTCTGTGATTTTTTCAGCGTATGCAGATAATCTCATGCTCCTCATAAACGCAGCCATAAACTTTCCTCCCTCTGCCCCCTCGGAAGTGCATAAAACCTGCAGGATAACCAGCATCATCCCGGGAGGCCTCTCTGAGGAGGCAACAGCTAAAACGGGGCAGCAGCAGCCAGGCAGGTCTCGGGGGAAGCCCCCAGAAACTGGCCCCATCACTCGCCCCTTCGCAAGCCTGAGCGGAGCGGCGAGGGCAAGGGGCAAGCGCAAGGCCGGGGAGCCTGAATTTCCCTACACGAAGGATCCCCTCCACCGCCGCGGGTGTACCCGCCACGCTCCCGGCTGGCTTGAAACCAGGTGCTGCTCTCCCTCGGAGCCCGCCCGGAGCCAGCGGACACCTCTGGGGGCTGTCTGGGAGTCCTGCCCACAGAGCAGCCAGGAAAGGCTGTCTTCTCCTGCAGAGATTTTGGAACACGAAAAGCTCTTCCCATACGGATGAAAGATCAACATCTCCGTGAATTATTTGGGGTCTATAGAAAGGCAGCCTTCCCAGATTTCAGCCCTATTAGTTCTGGGTGTTTTTTTTTTTCACATGGTAGATCTGAATTAATTAAGCCTTCAAATTCTGACTCATTTTCAAACCTGTTCACTAGAGCAGCTGAAAGAAGGTGTTCTGTCAACAATGGATCTTCCCCCCAAACACTTTAAAATCTGAAGGTTTATCAGAATCAACTTTAGTTTGCAAACTGTTTAGGTTTTGACTTAGCAGCTTTTTTTTTGTGGCAAAAAGAACGGTTAAGAAACGCTCCCAGGCATCTCTGCTGCAGATTCTGGGAGAGCAAAGGGGGCTGGCACAGATCTCTGATCCTCAGCCAATTTCTCCAGCACCGGATTATAAGCATCCTTCTTCCTCTTGCTGGAGTGCAGACAAAAACTGCATGTTCCTGTAAAAGCCTCCAGCCCTAAAGAAGACAAAATGGTGTAATGTTTAACAGAGCACAGTCTGCTGGCCATGGCTCTGCGTCCCTGGGGTTATGCATGGGCTGCCTGGGCCACTGCTGGCCCCCATCACCCCCAGGTAGCCCTGGTGTGGAAGACACCTCCAGCTGGGAGGCGGGGAGATGCCACCACGGGCATCTGGGGGCGTCGTTCCCAGGGAGCAAGTCGACCTTTCCGTGTGGGCGAATTAACGGAAGCCCCTTCCCTGACAGCAGAAGCCTCCCGTCTTTCCGCCAGCTGCTCTTTCTCAATTCTTCACTGAGAAGGACAATGAGCACTTGCACCTTCCCTCGGCCTCTGTGGATCTACCGAAGCTGGACATCCCCCCCCGCCGGGAAAGGTGTCGAAGCGCTGGGCGCCTGGTCAGCGCCGGCCGGGGCTCCCCGTGCCCGGCTGCTTGGGAAGGGAGGTGTAAGGTTCTTTAGGTCCTGTCCCTGGCCCAGGATCTGTAGGCTGGGTGCTGCATGCACAGCTCCTTCAGCAAACATCTCCCAGTTTGCTCCCTGCTGAGAAGCAGCATCTAGTTTTGCCAGGAGCCGTCTTGCTCATTACAGGTGCCTCCATCCTGCAGATGACAAATCGCTCCCTGAATGTGCGGGCTGCGCAGCGTGTCTCTGGTTGAGTTGCGATTTCACCCAGAACCACATCCCCAAGAGTTATTATCGGTTTCATTAGATTAATGATTGCAGAACCACCAGCAGCATAGCAGATGAGGCATTTACTTTTGCATTCGCATACAGTAGCAACCAGTTGCATGGTTTTGCTTAAATCAGGACAAGAGACTGACTGGAGACTGACACAGTGAGGCGTGATTTCTTGCTGGCTTTAGCAGCAAGGAGACAGATTTATGATGCTTAAAAAATACCGACTGGACTGCGAAACGGACAGAAATCTTTCTGCTCTGTGCATAACCACACACAAAACTTTAACTCCTTGCATACTACAAACTTCTTCCCAGTCTATTCTCAGATTAGACTGACGGTAGAACCCCCCCTAATACAATGGGGTGGGGAAAGCGAATTAGAAAACATCCTCTCACTGCCTAGTCTGTCATCTGTGCTGCTAATAGTCATGAGTAGACCACATGGTGGGCATGCTGAGATAAAAGGAAGCTAAGAGATTGTTTGTACCGTTAATACATCTCATGATAAATGATGTGTAAAGTTTTACTGCAAGGCCTTAAGGAGGCTGTGAGCAGGGAACACCAGCTGAGGGAATGCCAGGCTGGGGGAAGGACCGAAAGGCAAACCTGGGGAGGCTGGGGAAGGGCTGGGAGCAGCCCGAGCCCAGGAAAGAGAGGCAGGGAAGGTTTCATGCCATCTCCTCCAGGGAAGGTTTAATCCCATCTCCTCCAGGGCCATGTGATACCCCAAAGCCAGATGCGAGGCGCTGGGACGCTGGATCTGATGGGGCCAGATGAGGGAGGTTGAGGCATCACAGCCACGCTGGGAGGTGAAATTGAAGACTCCTGCGATAGCTGAAATGCTGAGGCAGCCAAGGTCAATCCTTTGCTCTTTGCAGGCTTTCTTGCTTTAACTTTCTGCCTATGCTACAACCCAGTGTTAAATGGAGTAAAGTTATTTTTCATCCTGAAGCCGTCCCTGAGGTTTCTGGGCCCTCCTTGCCCCTGGGAGCAGAGTTCTATTAAAGAGGTGGCACCCTGGGAGTGGTGGGGCCGTTCGGAGCACGAGCTGCAGGGTCCGTGGCCAGGGGCTGTGTCTGCAGGAGGTGCTGGGGGGGTCCCAGACCACTTGCACTGCGACCCCCGGGGCACTGTCCTTTGGAAACCGCTTGGCTTCTCCTTAGCCAGGTCTGCGCAGCTCAGGGCTGTTACTGGTGTCTGCTGAGGTCTCCCTGGCGCAGCAGCTGTGTAACAGCACGAGAGCTGCCGGCACAGTCTGCACTTTCCGTGCTCACTCAGGCCAACTCTTCTGGGGCTTTGTCCTGGGCTCGTGGCTGCCGGGAAGCAAACGGTGGGACACCGAGCCCCGGTGCCCCGGTGAGCTGGAGCGAGCTGGTCTCTGTGCCTCCGGCCGGAGCCCGTGCTTGAGCCTCTCAGCACCACTCCAGGAACAAACCTGAGGGTCCCTGGGAAGCTGCCACCCACCTACATCTGCTTCTCCGTGCTGCATCTACCAGCACGAGCTCCTGCTGTGCGGATCCTGATGCTGGCGGGGATCCGTGACTGGCAACACTGCGAGCCCCTCTCCTCAGCTGGGGCTCTGTGAGATTCCCCAGGCAGAGGATTAATGCCATGGCTATCTCATAAATGCCACGCAAACATGAAGAGAATTGAGCAAATGATAAAATGGAGATGAATTTTTGGGAGCAGAGGGATTGAATAAAGAAGGCATCAAAACATGCAGTTTATGCACAGGAAGGATATATCTTGGCAAGGACTAATATTTTATGTGGTGCAAATAACTCAATAGTAACAGACATGCAGATGTAAAAGAGTGATATTAGGAAGAAAGTCCTGGATTCCCCCGCTTCTCCTCGGAGCACCTGACAAGCCCATTAAACACCCTCCTCCTCCCCGCCCTTCCCCTTCGCC
The DNA here is from genome assembly GCF_965140245.1 of Athene noctua. NCBI lineage: Eukaryota > Metazoa > Chordata > Aves > Strigiformes > Strigidae > Athene > Athene noctua. Next base: position 19,997,888 of record NC_134051.1, on the reverse strand, counting down.
AGGGGCTCTCCTCTCCCCGCCGGAGCCTGGCGTGGCGAGGCAGGGTCGTGGCTCCGGCTCTCGGGTGCGGGGCAGCGCTTTCTCCCGATGACACGGAGCCAAGGCCGTGCGCAGGCTTGGGGCGCAGGAGCGCGCAGCCCACGCTCCCCATCGCGCCTGGGGCTGCCTCGGCCCCTGCTCCCGCCTGCCGCGGGCGTTTCCCTCCGCACGGGGGATGCTCTTCAGCTCAGCAGCGTTCACCGTGACGCTCGGGGGGCTGCCGTATATCGAGGCTGTTCGGGTCCGCCCCGGGGCAGACAACGTGCCTGGGGACTCGTGAGGACCGTGGCCTGGACGGCGGGAGCCAGCCCGCGGCGTGACGGGGAGCCGGGGCCCCTGTGCCGCTCACCTTCTCGTCGGGAAAGGACTCTGCCACCAGGCAATCAGGACGCCTTTCAGAAAGTGTGCTTTAGCAGGCTCCCGGCGTGCTTCTGTGCCAGACCATCTGTCTGTGCTCCCCATCTCTCCTTGCCACAGCCAGAGATTTGCACAATCGAGCACATTTAACTGTCACTGGAATCTTCCTACCTGGCGCGAGGGCTGTAAGCCTTATCTGCATTTAGGAATTGCGCTAAGCCAGCAGATCTCCTGCATATTTGCTCTTTGAAACCACGCTATGAAAAGCTCTGGCAGGAGGGCCACATAAAGGGAAAGCCCTACATCTCCAGCCTACAGATAAAGCTTTGCACCATACAAGACATTTCGGTATTTTATGCTACAATTTGGCATTGCTCCAGAAGAGCTGAGTTATCTTAAGCTTCGTAAATGCAGAGCTAAAGCATTAGCAGGGGAGTTGTTCCAAAGTCAAGGGTTAGAGGCGCACAGCAAAGAGGGTTCTTACGGGGCACCCCCCCCCCGGCTTTGGGGGATGAGTGCAGGAGCACAGCCCCCGCCCCGGGGAAGCCACACCACGCTCCCCAGCGCTAAGCCTGGTGAAGGGCTTACTGAAAAACTACAGCACATCAGCTCATCCAAGCTCCTAAGTACCCAAAAGCATCAAAAAGTAAAAATGTACTTTAAATTCTGGTGATTAATTAGGATGATGGATGGGGACACAAAGCTGGTGATGGCGCTTCCTTCGCACAGATGCAGGAGCTGCTCCGAGCGGAGGATCCGACATGTCCAGAACAAGATGCTGCTCTGGGTGGTCGTGGCTCGCGCAGCCACGGAGAACGGCAGGACGTGAGACCGCGGCCACCCAAAACCTGCCGGGGGCTCCTGCCCGCGGCAGCACAGCCAGAAAGGCGCGAGTGAATCGGATCTGCGTTCGTGCCCACCCTGGGTTGCCCATTTTTGCAGGAGCGGATGGTAGGAGCTGAACAGCTAAAATAGGCGGTCTTGAAATAATCTTGAAGGAGAGAAGCGAGGCAGCTGCTCAAAGGCTTGTGCCAGCCTGGAGCTGAATCTCGCTCAGGGAAAGGTGCCGCAGCAAAGGAGACCCTGTGTCTGATCAGGAAGCTCAGTCAAGAGCTGGAGCGTTTAAACAGCAATAGCAAAGGAACTGGGAAACAGAAAACAGGAAAGAGCAAACGGCTTTTAAACAGTGGAAATGTTCTGCTATGGAGGAGGAGGAGGGCTGAAGACGGAGGATTAGCCAGCTATAAATACAAGCAGCACTGAGTTAAAAGGCTAATTAGAATAGCAAAAAGAAATACAGCAGCACATTTCAGAGACTATTTCAACTAACAAAGAGTTTTTCAAATCTGTTTGCAGGAGCGAATATGAAAGAGAAAATTGGATCCCTATGAAATGATCTCAAGAATTGGAGGAGGAAGAAGGTAATGGCAGATCTCTTAAACAGCTAGTCGAGCTCCCTGACATCTTCATCTGCTGCAAAGGTAGAGGGAAAGACGACAGGCCTCAGTTTTCATGTCTAGGGAGGAGAAAAGAGCCAGTAACAAAGGACGGGTTTGTGAAGAGATGGGGCACAAAGGGAAAGGCCAGGCATTCCTCCCCAGGCAGCCTGGAGAGAAGCAAGAAATCCAATTATTTCAGGCTGAACTGGAAGGACCTGAGCCCCAGGGCGCCCACGGTTTGTGACGGCCCCATGACACTGGGTGCAGGGCAGGCGCTGTGTCCCCCCGCTGTCACCCCCGAGCTGGCCCGGACGGCTCCGGGGGGCTGCGAGTCTCTGTGGCCGCACAAGAGGCGGCTCCCGGGGTGTCGGAGCCGGCACAGAGCAAAACCACGCTCTGTGGAAGTGAATCATCGAGCCCTGGGTGATTTATTACCTCAGCATATGCCAGAAATGGCTTTTAGCTTCCCCAAAGGCTGGAACAGATGGTCCTCAAGTTCCTAACCTATCCAATACATACATGCACACACATGTACATACACATACACACGTGTATATAAATGTACACTGCCGCAGCGCCGCGAGCTGCCCCGGGCCCCAGCACGCCCCATGCCGCGGGGCCACGGCCGCTCTGCAGCCCTCACCAGCTCGCGTTTCCTGCCAAAAGTTGTGATCGACGTGTGACACGTCCTGCAGCTCTTCCGAGACTCAGGGCGACGCCGGAGCGGCGGCGAGGAAGGACGTGTCTCTCTGTTGCCCAGTACACCCTGATTTTCCCCACTCTTCGGGTCCCAGGCGCATTTCAGCCCTACGGAGAGCGGGAGAGGGTTTGTCCCACAGACCTGCTGGGCTGAGGCAGCACAGAAAACGGAGACTGTCACCAGGGCAGGGGCCAGTTTGGATGCACACGCTCCATCTGGGTCCGGGCTGCAGCATGAGGGTGTCGTCCAGGTCCCTCTGCAGCTGGAGAGGAGGGACCGGCACCCCCAGAGCTCCCACCCAGGTAAGCAGCTGAGGATCAACGGGATGACTTTTGTTCTTCATCCCTTCATGATATCACTGGCGGCTGCTGTGACCAGAGCCACGGGTCAGGATGACATCAGGCCGTTAATGGGACAAAAGGGTGACAAGTGGGGATGATTCAAGAACCAGGGCGGGGGCAGGGGGGTGGAGGTGGTCAGAAGGAGCAGACGCTCTGTCTCCTCCCTGGCAGGCAGCGGGAGCTGGCGGTGACCCCGCGCATGGCAGCGCGCAGACAGGGACGGTGCGAGGGCTGGGGAAAGGGCTGCCGGGCTGGGAACCTTCTGAAATGAGACTAATTGCATTGTCTAGCAAATCGTAACAGCAGCTATGATACTCTGCTCTTCTCCAAGGATGCGGAGTGGCTTTATGAGCGCTAATTAACTCGGACTCGTACAACACGGCAGCGAGGCAGGTGCAATTAGACCCACGGAGAGGGGCCGTCGGTAGCGCTGGGCGGCACACGCAGCCCGGGAGATCCCGCAGTACCCCAGGGGGTACGGCCCTCCCCGGGGGGCGATTACAGCCCAGGAGTTCCGTTCCCAGGGCTCTACTAATTACCCATCCCAGCCCCCTGCACGCTCACATCCATATTCATCATCGCTGCCTAGAACAAACATAAGGCAAAACCACGAGGAGTAGTTTTGCTGATGAACAGCCACCAGCTGCAGCCCTCTGTCCTGCCCGGGTCCAGCTGAGTCCGTCTGTCCTCCCGACCTCCCCGCTGTGCCTGTTCCTCTGCTCCTGCCTGGTCCTCCGCAGGGCCCTGCAGCTCCCCATCAGACTGGTCCCAGCATGCGGTGTGCACTGGGTGCGAGGCAGCCTCCCCGAGCTAGGACACAGCGCGGGGTCCCAGGTGCTCGGCGCTGCGCCCCTGCCCTCTCCCCGCTCACAGCCACGCGACTCCAGCCAGCGAGGCGCCCACACGGAGCTCTCTGGGGTGCGGAGCAGGGGGGAGAGGAGCAGAAAAATTCACAGACATGCACCTCAAATGAAATATTTTTAAGTGAGTTCCCATGAGGTGCCAGCAGCTCTTTAATATGATGCTGCCTTTGCTGGGTGATCCTGCCTTCGCTCCAGCTGGTGAGGAGAGCGGCTGCCAGCTGCCCGCAGGAAAGGGAAGACAGCAAAGTCCCCTCTCGCCTGGAAAACCTGCGCTGGCTCATCCTCGAGCACCGCTCTTGACTCTACAAAAGAACAGCCTCTTGCAGCGGGTAGCAGGGTGGCAGCAGGAGCGTCAGCAGCAAACATGTGTGGCCAGGGACGGCTGCCCTGTCCCCAGCGGGGAGTGGAGCGGCAGGGCCCAGCCACAAGGTGCAGAGGATTTTGCTCCGAAATGAAGAGCTTTGTTGTTCTCAAAAGGGTGGAACTGGATGTAGCCTCCTGCATCGCACCACCCCGCCAGCCCTGCCCCTGGGCATCGCGCCCGTCCTCCAGCAGCCAGCGGTGGGCGCAGCCCCGCAGCAGCGCTGCTCCGGGTGCCCAGCTGGCCTCCGGCCTCATCCTCGGGCCGAGGGCGTTTGAGATTATTAAACGCCGTAGCCTTAGGGAGCGATCCCTCGTACAGGCAGGGACGGCCCATCCTGCGTCCCCAGGAACCCACCTGTGGTCAGTGCCAGGACACCGGCCTCGGCCACGTGCCCCCACAGCAACCGACTGCTCCGGTCGCTGCTGTCACTCCAGTGGGTGGGATCCTTCTGCACCGAGCGGGGATAACTGCTGAGAATGTCAGCTTTAATAGCAGACTTCACCTTAGCTGGACAAAAAAGCTCTTTGCCCTGTGGCAAAGCCAATGCAGCATAAACTCACCAGGTCAAATCTGGCCATTTACAATTTGTGCTTTCTTAGCACGGGGAAGAAATAGTTATTTCCCCTAATTACAAGTTAAATGCCAAATAAATGCCCTATCCTGTATGGTAATTGCAATGTCACTGAGTGATTAATGCCTGCTCTACAAGCTGAGAATCTGCACAACATTTGCAAACCGCAGTAACCCAGCTCCCCCGAGTTGCCGAGCTCTGCACGGCCTCTCTGTCACTGGTCATTTGCTGAGCTCTGGTGCGCCAGCACCGGGGTGGGCTCCGCTCTGCCGCAGGACACACGCCGACAGAGAGAGGCTGTGCTGCGCCCGCGCCAAGAGCTGGGCCTGTGCCCGACTCGCAGCCTGGCCCCAGCGACGCCCCCGGCCGCGGTGCACTGGAGCGGGCGGCTGAGCCGCACCGGCCGCGGGCTTTGTGCCGCACCAGCGCCTGGCCCCCGCCCGCAGCAAAGGGCAGGAGCGGGGGGGACGGCCCCGCTCCCCACAGCCCCGCGGAGAGCCCCGGCTGGTCCGGGGGGCTGGAGCAGGAGCTCTGCGGGGGCTCCCGCAGCGGTGCCGGACCTGGGCCCAGCCCTGGCAGCTCCGCGTCGTTGGGGCGCGCACGCGCCCGCGCCCGGCCCAGCCGAGGCTCCTTGAAGCTGCTCGTGCCACAGCCCAGCGACCCATCATGGCGCCGATCGATACGAGGCTGAACATTAAAATTGATTCTCCAGCCGATCTCACGTTCCAGTGGCGAGCAGCGCCTTCCCCCCGATGATTTCTGAAGACTTGCCATTATTATTTGTACCCAGTGACACGGCGTGTGAGCAGGAGGGGTCTGGCCCATCGCACCCACCCGCCAGCCCTGGCGGCTGCCGCCACGGGAGGCCCGGGCTGAGCCAGGGCTGAGCCGCGCTGCCTCGCCTGCAGCCACTCCTGCCAGGCAGAGGGAAAGGCTTTCAAGTTTAGTTTTATATGTATATGAGGGTCTCAAACGGTGACACTTGCTAATTACATTTTAGAAAATAACAAAAGGAAATTCTAGACAAAAGCTCAGCATTTAGTCTTCCTCCCCCCTACACACAGGTTTTTCCCCTTTTTAAAAGAAATAATCTTTTAAGCATTAAAAAAACCTCCCCAGTGCTGCTGGTACAAATGCAGTGTAACCTTGAATTATATGTAGCAGGGCTGGCTTTCATTATTTATTAGCACGATCAATTAGAATATTCTGTTTGCAGAAGAATATAATCCAATATGTACTTCAAGCACTAACAGCTAAATATATGCTTATTTAAAAATCAATCTAAAAGTCAAGGTTTCCTTTGTAAATCCTTACTACAGATTTAAAAAAAAGTATTGAGTGTTACCACCTGCTGAACGCTGTAGTCTCCAGGAGACATTTTAAAACATCTCAAATGGGAATTGATTGTAAAAGGCAAACAACTGCTGAACCCCCCGGCGCAGGGGGCTCGCGGCTCGCTGGCACATGCGAGGGCTGGCACACGGGTGGGCACCCCGGGATCACAGCCCGGGACAAGCACCCCCGCCCCGGCAGCCACCCACCTCCCTGCACACACGGGGGCACCGGGAGCTTGCCAGCCGTGCCCAGCGACTCGCCACCGACACGCGGCACCCCGGCAGAGCCTCATTTCTCATTGACTCGCCCGGGCTGACACGGCGCCAACGCATCCGCCTGACAGCCCGGCCCAGGAGCCGCAGTGTCCTCGCCTTTCTCCCCCGAGTCACAGGTTTCTAAGATTAATTGTCATGTATTATTTATTGACCTCAGCCACGACCTTGGCCCAGCGCGGTTTCCTTCCGCGAGCGCCTCGGCTCCGCAGCGGTGGCAGCGACAGAGGCAGCTGCTCCGGCCCCGGCCACGCTGCGGGGCTGCCCCACGGCCCTGGAGATGCCCCGGGCGCTCCGGCCCCGCTCTGCACGGCCATTCCCCGCCTCTGCCAGCGCTCCCTTTAATCTCCTCCGCTCCAAGCCAGGCGCGGGCGTGCTCGGCGAGCTTCCAGGTTCTCCTTCTTTCTTAAGCTCTTTCTCTTTCGTCTTTCATTTTTAAATCTTATCTCCAGGTAAAGAGGGTATTTGATGGGATCAAAAGGTGACCTTTAACAAGGTTAGCAGAGCCTCAAACAATATCCCTGCAAGTTCATGCACACTCGTGCGTTAAAGGGAACCGTTCTCTGATCTCCTGTTCCTTGCTGGAAAAGTTGTTTCACAAAGATCTCTGCCAAAAGTCCATGCAGCAGGCTGAGAAAACTTTCTTAAAAACCCAACACCTAGAGCTAAGCACAGATTGTCCTCCAGCTTCTGAGAAAGCAATCATTAAAAACTTCTGAAGTATTTCTTTCCCTGTTCAAGTTCCCAGTCTCTTGCCAATTCCCTGGGTCTAACAGATTCCCGACTATCCCCCATCTTTCACTTAGCTAAATAAAATCACTCGAACACCTCTTAGGAGAGGCATTACCGCGGCGGAGGGAGGTCAGACAGAAGCAATCAGAACGACTGCAGAGTGATGAGTGGGCCGGAAGCGCAGCCCAACGGAGCGCAGGACAGAGCCCCACGGCGGTCTGCTGGCAGGGGCGACGTGGTGGCGTTGCCGGGGGACCCCTCAGGCCCCGAGGGAGCGAACGGCCCCGTCCCGCTGGGGCTCCCCGAGGGCTCCTCAGCAGCGCCGTGTCCTGCGTGGGCCCCAGGGTCGCCGGGTCATGCTGGGAGAGATGCAGAGAGGGACCAGCAGCGTGAGCTGGTGGATGGCAGATCCCCTCCTGAGGAGACTGGGCTATCTGACCTACGAGCTGGGGGTCGCTCAGCCTTGGCTGACACCAAGGCCCACAGACCTCTTGAAAGCACCTTGCGGATAAATTCCAGGTGGAGTGATGCGGGCACGTGGTGACATGGCTCCCGAGCTTCCACTGCACTGCGGGGTCAACCAGCTGCAGGGCTGCATCCCCCCGGGGCCCCGGCAGACGAGGAGGGGTCCAGGCTGTGCCGGGTCAGGAGGGCGCTCCCAGAGCCGGCACTGGTGGTGACGGGGCCCCCGCGCCATTGGCAGGGCGAGGGGTCACGCGTGGGCTCCCCCGTCGGCAGCCGAGCTCGCCGGTGCCTCCGCCCGTGGCCGGGCGCCCGAAGCGAAGTGAACAGACGGGAGCGGGTGGGCGGGCAGGGATGATACCAGCGTTAATCATTTCCGTGCCACCGTACATGAAAGCGGCAGCGCACAGCCTGCGCCGCTCCGCTGCCAAGCGCCGAGCACGGCGGACGAAGGCGCGGGCGACCAGCTCTGCGCAGAACCTGCCCGTTCAGCATGGCCAGCCCGCCCCGGCTCCAACGGCCGAGAGCGTGTCCCCTCCACGTCCCCGCGGCTCCGGGGAGAGGGACGAGAGGCGCCAGCTCTGGGAAGGGACACACGCAGCCACGCTCCCACCTCCAGCCTCCCCGTGCACACCCATCCCTGCAGCCCCTGGCCGCAGCGGGGCAGAACCACCCCAGGCCCGCCAGCAGCCAAGGGGTTAAAGGGCCTTGTTATTCCTTTCATACCTGGGCTCCACTTATTTGCAGACTGAATTTCCCAGAAGCCGGGGCTTTTCACTGCTGGATCTGCTGTAGAACCACGTTGTTATAGATTGCAAGTTCCTTAAAGGTCAGATAACACAATACAATTGAATCATATTAGTGAGCATAGCGCCTTGGTATTTTACTAAGGAAACCCATAAAGCAGATTGTTTGTTGCAGGGAAACATACGTCGTATAATAAAGTCGGTGTAATTGTCTCCAGAAACAAACAATCAGTTTATGAGAAAAAACCTCCCGTAATTGTGGGTCCTCGGTGCAGCCGCCGTCGGGGCCAGGCGCTGGCAGGGTATTGAGTGCAGATACTACAAGTCTGTATTTTACAATTTAGGCTACAGTACCTAAATGCATTGCAGAAGACCTAGTAGGGAAATAAACAATTTCCAAGTGTATTGTTGAGAGACAAATATTCAATACTCCATTTAATGTATGGTTTGCAGTTAGCGGTTAATCTAAGACAATGCAGAGCGAGCCGCGCTTCACACCGCTATTAAGGAAATGCAGAATTGATTGTGAGGATGATTGAAGATTTCTGAAGAGCACAATTCCCAAGTCCGTGATGACCCCTCCTTTTTTTTTTTTTCTAATTTGCCTGTAATCTACTCAGACAAATCCTTTTATCACGTTTATTTCCCTTCCAAGTTACAACCAGTGTGATTAATTACTTAACTTTGCAGTCCTGCTTACCCTGCTGTACGCTCTAATTTTTCTTCCTTTTAAAATGGTTTTTCATCCCAAATAGACATATTTCCTCTCTAAGCTCCTTTACTTTGTCCGCTGAAACTCGCTGTTAGTAACGGAGGGAAAGGTTTCCGCGGGAGCCGCCCGTCCCGCCGCGGATGTCGCGGTCCCTCCTGGAGCTCCCCACCCCGCTTCCAGCTGCAGAGGGGCTTGGGCCGCTTCTGCGGGGGGAGGAAAAGCACAAACCTCTTTCTCCAAAAACTTGGGCACTTGTCAGACCCTGGGGGGGTCGCAGCCACTCTGCCGGCCTGGAAATTCCCATTTGGTTCTAGATTTAATCTCGAAATGAAAAAGGAATTGGAACCAGTGCAAGTGTTTTAACCTTCCCTATTCACAGAAAGAGGAGGAAAAGTAATTTAAAAAAAAAAAAGAAAAAAGAATACACAAAGCCATGACTCCTCTCATCCACCTTTAAGACCCCTGTGGGCCGCTCGCCATCCGGGGGAGCGGAGGAGGAACCCACACGGCTCCCACCTCCCGCCCTGTGCCGGGCCCCGGCCCCCTCTCCGCAGCCTGCCGGCGGGTCCCAGCCAAACAGCGACAAAACACACGCAGAAAAGCAATTAGATTTAAATCTAGTTTCCTCTTTCTACCTTGCATTTCTCTTTTCTCTACTTAGATGCTCTTCAGCATTGTAACTAATATGATTTGTGTTTAGCACAGTGTGAAACAAGAATGATTTATGGGTCTGTTAGCACTACACGGCTACCTGACGCCATCTCAGCCCCCCGAAAGGGCACTCCAAGAGCAGATTGACGAGAGTGTTCTGGCATTACATGTAATTATTTGTATACCCTGCCCGCATAATCCCTGTTATTCTGGCTCTCACGACGCCTATGTACTTTCCTTACACCACACGCTGGGCTCTGCTTAGGAGAAAACGGGACCAGGACCCTCAGCCAGGTCCAGCCCCCAACGCCACTGCCCATGCCGCTGCCACGAGCTGATCTGCCGGGTTTAGATTGATGTTTCAGCTCAGATTAACTTGTGCTTTAGCTAAAACAAATACGGGCTCATTCTCTGCATTTCATTACCAGCAACTAATGCAAAGGCTCTGCCTGCTTGGGAACCGGTCAGACCCGACTCCTCGAACGTGTTCAGAAGCCCAGCAAGTTCCAGGCCAGCTCAGCGACTCTGGTGCCAAAATCCTAGTGAAAACCTCTGGGATGGGTCAGATTTTACCTGTGGCTCCGAGAGCGGCCACGTCAGTGAGGATCCTGCGCCTCTGCACTAGCAAGTGCCCTTCATTAATTCTTCATGCTGCCCCAAGTACATCCAGCGTCCTCCTCGGCTTGGCAGCCCGCCCCTGCGAAGCGGGGCAGACAATAAGCAGAGCCCCCTCCCTTTCCTTCAACATATAACAAGGAGCCAAATGAAATAATGAAAGAAACTCATTTTAATGCCACAGAGGGAATTGTTTTATTGCTAAAGCAGCAAATAGAACTAATTGAATCCGCTGGAAAAAAAAAAAAAAAAAAAAAAGAGCGAAGGAAAGGAAAGGATAGGTGCAGTGCACAGACAGAAAGGGCGAACTGGAGCCTGAATATTCATGGGCCTGGAAACTGCAAATCCTTGAATGCAAAATATCTTCATAACTGATAATACTGCCAACGGCGATGCATGCACAGTGCTCGGAGAGAGGGAGTCAGGACCGTTTGCATTTACAATACATTTTTTTTAAGTAATATTCTGGAACAAATTCTCTGGTTCATTAAGTTGCTTTGCGCCTCCCTGGTAAAACAAACCAGCCGGGGAGCGGGAGCCAGAACCACGGCCCCGCACCGAGTGCCCCCCACAGCCGGGCAAGGCTGCCCGCGCTGCCTGCACCCTGCCCGCGGGCAGCAGCACCCGGAGGGGCTCGACCACCCGCGGTGCCACCTCTGCAGGCAGCAGGCGCCCAGGGACAGTTCTGCTGCCCGCTGGGGACAGGCAGGAGAGCAGGCAGCTGCCTGCTGGATCTGGAGGCTGCGATCCCCATCCCTGCCCGCGGGGCTGCAGAGCTGGGGCACTTCACCCCAAACCGCTTCCCGTGCCACAGGCCGCCGGTTAAATCTGCCACAAGCTTTTAAACTCACTGTTTTCAGTGAACCTTAATTTTCAGTGGCAACACATATTAATGTAAGGGGCTGCATTCTAATTACGGCAGCAATTGTGTTCTTCCTTACAGCAGTAAGTGATCCAGTAAGAGACACCAAGGTATAAATCCCTTTAATGAAGAAGGAGCTACATGTTCTGTGCTCTACGTTTCGGCACCGATGTACAAAGTGACTGTTCCATGAAGTGCAGGGGGGCGCTCCACGAGGGGAACTGCCTTAGAAACGCAGTTCATCCTTGGAAGGGCCTCGGGATGCTCCTTCGGCACCACCACGATGGCAGGCCCCGACCCTGCACCCCAAAGGCACCGCAAACCCCCTGCTGTACCCCAACCCACCTTCTCCCCCCTGGAAAAGCCCCAAGGCACAACGAGGCCACCTGGGGGTGCCGGTGGGGTTGCACACGAGGGGGCTCCCCCCAGACCCCGATGCCTGTGGGCAGAGCCGCCGGAGGAGGGGGTCTGTCCCCCCCGGGCTGCCGCGGGGCTCTGGGCTCCCAGCGCCGTAACCGGGGGCTGAGCTCTGCCCGGGCGGGGGGAGCCCGGAGCCGCCGCTCCGCAGCCCCCCAGCCCCTCCCCGCACCAGCGCCCCGAGGCCTCGTCCTCTGGGCGCAGCGAAAACCTTGAGGCTCCCTCCGCCTGCGACACGCTCCAAGCGTTAACAAAAGTTAACGGGGGGCACCGGCCGCGCCGGGTGACCCCGGGGAAGGGCCTCGAACCGGCAGCTTGTTCCCACCACGGTGCCCGCGGGGGCCCGGGCAGCAGGGCTCCCCGCTCCCAGAGACATCACCCCGAGTGCCATCAGCAGCCGGAGCGCAAACATTAACAAACGTGCTCCTTAAACACTCTGGCCACGGGAAAGCACTTTCTCACCGTTGCCTACCCCAAAAAACGGCTGAGAATTTCTGCTCAGGTTTTCCAAATGAACCAGCCCGTGGCAGAGACACGGATGGTCTCCCACAGAGACAACCGCATCCCAAGACGAGTGTTTCAGAATATTATGTGGGAACAGAGTAATAATAAAACACCTTGATGTAACTTTACCAGCAGTGGCTCTAGCAGAAAAGCCTGTAATGATCTAATAACACATTTCCCCTGCTGCCACTCCAGCCTTGAGAAATCCAGGGTAGTTTGAGCCTTAAATCCGTCCCAGTTCTTCCTTTGTCATTAATTGTTAGGCTATTTGTATTACGCATTTTACATACCAAATAGACTCCAATTTCATGGTGGGCTAGACTGCAGAAATGCCTCTTTTAATCTTTTTAATTCTAAAGTAGTATCAAACTTTAATATTTTCTAATGGAGTATACATTTACTCACATCTAACAGTATCACTACAATTTAGGAGCAATAAAAGTCAAGCTCCAGTCTGTATGATAAGCTTGCAGCTTTATTTCCAAAGTTCAATCAGTTAACCTAGGAGAGCAATAGCTTCCCTACAATGAGTAACGATGCAGAATAATATTTAGATAGAGATAAACCCTTTTTGCATAGGAAATTACATTATGATTTGCTTGGTCTTAGAAATTCTCAGCGAGATGCTTTAGTTTACCAATGAAGCTATTGCCTTGGGCAGTTTTCCACAGTGCTTTGATTTTTTGGGGGGTTTCTAGAGGATTTTGAGCTGAGTAAGGAACCTTTGTTGTCCCTGATGCGGGCGTGTGGAGCAGCCCCTCGGCCCCTCCCGCGCCCCCCTCCCGTGCCGATGTGTGGCAGCGCGGGCACGAGCCCCCCAAGAGCGGCCGCGGCCCCGGGCTCTGTCCCTCGCGGGGAGGGGGCGGCTGGGCACTGCCCCCGCTGCTGGCGGGGGGCTCCCCGGGCTCCCCCGGCACCCGCCGGCTGCTTGCCCCGTGGGGATGCCCCCGTGGCTACCCCAGCACTGGCAGCAGCTGCTGGCTAGCCTGGACTGCTCTGCTGTGGCCAGATATTTAACTTACCTTGGGTAGCCGTCGCGAAGGCTGGCGGGCCAGAACCCTCCGCTGCCAGCCGCTGCCCGGCTTAACCCTGCCCGGGGCGGGGGGCAGCGTCCAGCACCAGCCACCATCTTCCTTCAGAGCAGGTAAAGCGCCTCCCCCTCGCCCTGCCCGGCCGTCGCTTGCAGCCCTTTGCCTTCCTGTTTATTTTAACGGCTCGGGCGAGAGGCAGAGCCTCGTCCTGGGGCACCCCTGTGCCCCCCGCCAGCGCCGCGGAGCAGCAGAGCAGAGGTGGCGGGTGGGGATTAACACGGTTCAAATAAAACAGCCCAGAAGTTAGCTCGGAGGTGCAAGTGCTGACGGCGCAGCGGAGTGGCAGCGGGATCGGTGCTGGTGCTCCTGCGGGACACACCAAGTGGGGATGAACCAAAGGGCAATTAAAGGCCTCCAGGAGCAACGACGTGGGGACGCAGCATCTGCCATCGGCGTCTCACGAGTCAGCGCTCTGCACGCAAAAGGGTCACTTTGGTTTTAAAGAAGCGGGACTGGAGCCCAAGAATTCATGATTAATCACCTCCCCGAGCCACGCGGCCCCTTCCCTCACAGGCGATTCCTCCCCACACGTCCGGAGCTCAGAGGGGCGTCCCGAACATGGGGGGCAGCTGAGCCCCCCGGGATGGGGGCGCCTGGAGGAGCCCCCAGGCCCCTGGAGCTGGATGTGTGGGGAGGTTTTGTCTTTCCTCGGGCTGGGCGCTGGCAGCTGCTGAACCCAAACACGAACTCAACACGCTGGCGACGCGGACGTTGGCTTTCCACGGGCGTGCTCGCTGCCCCGCTTCGTTATATGAACGTCCATCAAGAACAAATACAGAAAGGGCAGAGCTGAGGCTGAAATAAAGTTATTTGCAGATGTGGATGAACGCTAATAGAAAATATATTATATTACCATACCCATCTCGATGCAAGATGAAAGGAAATGCGCTCTAAAACAAAGGAGAGCTGCCAATTCGGGCTACCAGAGCAACGTTGCTCCGCTCAGACCCAAAATGATTACCCGCTGCTAAAGGGGGGGGGGCGAGTCCACTCCAGCCTGGCTCTGGAGGGAATGGAAATCAGATTTTGGCTTGAAAAGTGTTACAGCAATCTCCGTAACACAAAATAAAGCCTGGCAGATGGAGTTATTTTTATCCAAAGCCAGCTCTGTTTAGTAGGTCCGTGGCTATAAGTGATGTCCCTTTGCTATTTCCCCATCCCCCCCCCGCCCCCCGCCATCTCCCTGCCTCAGTTTCTCTGAGGCGCTGACGAGATTGGAGCGGACAACCGCGGGTATATTTTGAGAGGATTCTACATTGCTCAGCTGTAAAAATCAATTCTGAATTTTGCATCCACCCTCAGCATTTGGCCTGTTTATATTGCCAAATAAATTCTTTAAAGAAGTACTGTACTTCACAGGAGAGCTTGTCAAGGTAAATACCTTCATTTACATAGCAATTGAAATGTTAAAGCCATAAAGAGCAAGTTTATGATCCATCCTTGATGCTTGGATGTATAATATGACAAGGGGGAAAATAGTGCGCCTTGCAACATTTACTAAATTGGTGTGTTGACTCTGGGGATGGAAATGGGAGATTTGAAAAAACAGGCTGGAGGTTTTTTCCAAGGTTGCTTTGTGGGTTTTTTTCTTTTTTCCATAAATATGAATCTTTTCCACAGCCTTCAAACGCTTGGCTTTTAAATACTCTCCTTCAGCTTGGAAGCAGCTGCTACCCAAATAAAGAGGGCCGGGCTCGGACCCGCGTGGGCAGGAGCCACCTGGCACGTGGGGCTCCCCGGGGACGCTCGCCGCGGGTCACGGGGGGACGGCACCCCGGCCGGGGAGGGGCACCCCGGCCACACACCCGCGTCCCCCTAGAAGGGGGCAGCGGGAGGGGGTGCCCACGTGCCGCGTGTGCCCCCAAGGCCAGAGGGGCAGCTCCTGCAGCCCCCCCCGAGGGCTCCCGGCGCGGACGCGGGGCCGGACCCTGCCCGGCTGCTCGCCGCGCCGCGTCCCGGAGCGACGGCCAGGCCACGCTCTGCTGCGGCCGCCCCCCGCCTCCCATCCAGCAGTAACCTCTCACCGTGATTGAAAAAACTCTTGTAATTTAGGGTTTTCATTTAAATTTTTCAGAAGGAAGGAGAAATCAGTTTAAACCACTTCAAATCCTAAATAATACTTTCAAAAAAGTGTACGAAAAGGATAAAACGAACTGCTGCCTGCACACATACCACAGTGAAATTATAATATCCACACTTAATGCTTTGGAAAGTTTGATAGCGCACGTTCCTCACCCAAGCTCAGTACGAACATTTCAGCCATTCATTCATACTCGTACCCTTCTCAATTCACTGAAACCACTTCAAGCAAAAATCATTGACAGAAATTACCTCTGTGTATTACACCACGAGCAGTGAGAAATGTCCCACATGAGCCTCTCCAGCCCCCAAAGCAATAAAATTTCTGCTGAAGTGCATGATATAACAACTCAGGGAAAAGAAGTCCCCATGACAACAAGAGGTAAGAGAAATCCATGAAAAGCAAAAGACTCCGACCTCTCTCAGTACAAGGTGTCACCAATTTGTGCTGGAATTTTCACTTTGAAAAATCAAAAGCCTTTGTCCATAACTTTCATTGAGAACCTGTTGTTCCTTCTTTGCTAGTCTGAGCTTCAAACAGCACAGAACGAGCCTCACTGAATCAGAAACCGAGCAGGGGTCAGGTTCATCATTTAAACCCATGAACACAACTGACTGACTCTTTGTTTTTCTCTTTTCCAGGGGGGCTGGTTTTCCCCAAGCCTATTTTGGGGTTTTCTGCAGCATCTACATGCTTGAGCGATACTGCATCCACACACAGAGCGAAGCTCACAAACTCTGACACTACAAATGACACTTAAACCTTTAGCAGCCAAGCACCGTAGCGTTTCTTTACTGGATTATTGAGCAAAATCCTAGAGAAAGAGCGTCCTTGAAAGTACAGTGCAACAGTTAGATTATTTCAGGCCTGGTGACACATGGCGGTTCCCTATGTCCTCCAAGGGATGCTCCAGAAGTTACTGAAGAGACGTCTCTGCCTCCCTTGGTGGGTTTTCTGAGCCCTGGGCTTGTAACGCCTCTGCCATGGGTGCTGGGTTGCTCCTGTCACAGGGTCCCTGGACACGCCAGGGGAGCCGGGCAGGACCCCGCGGGGTGTGGTGGTGGGACATGGCCCTGGTGCCCCCCCCCCCCGCCCCCCGCTGAGTGAGCGGCGGCCGCGTCCCTGCCCGGGCTGCCAGGGGGCTCCGGGGCACGGCCGCGTCCCTGCCCGGGCTGCCAGGGGGCTCCGGGGCACGGCCGCGTCCCTGCCCGGGCTGCCAGGGGGCTCCGGGGCACGGCCGCGTCCCTGCCCGGGCTGCCAGGGGGCTCCGGGGCACGGCCGCGTCCCTGCCCGGGCTGCCAGGGGGCTCCGGGGCACGGCCGCGTCCCTGCCCGGGCTGCCAGGGGGCTCCGGGGCACGGCCGCGTCCCTGCCCGGGCTGCCAGGGGGCTCCGGGGCACGGCCGCGTCCCTGCCCGGGCTGCCAGGGGGCTCCGGGGCACGGCCGCGTCCCTGCCGGGGCTGCCAGGGGGCTCCGGGGCACGGCCGCGCTGCCTCCCCACGCCTGCACATCGTCCCTCGCACGTCTCTCACTCTCTTTGCAAGAGGAGCGAGCGCGGAGGGGCTGCGGGTGTGGAGAGCAGCTGCCATTCCCATGGCTACAGTCAAGTGGCCTGTGGATAACCATCATCAGGTGATAAAACACTGCAGAGAGGCCGATTCCTCCCTGCGCCCCGTCCCCTGAGCCGAGACTGAGCGGCGAGGCCGGGAGAAGCTGCGGCCCAGCCACGCGGCAGGGTGGGCTGCCCCGGCCCCGCACACGGCGCAGGCAGAGGCGGGAGACCCCCAGCTCTGGCAGGCGGCGGATTCACTCCAGCAGCTCCGGGTGCAGCAGAAAATCCAGGCCTGATGCTGGAGCAGCCTCTCTCCAGCCCCCCGATGGGTGAAACACAGAGACTGACCAGCAAAGAGCCTGGGCCCTGCTCACAGCCTCCAGCTCAGCCCAGCCCAGACCCACCACTGGCTTTACTGGGAGCCGGAGCCAGGCCTGGGGGGAGGTCAGTGCTGCAGGCATGTGCTTGCTCTGCGTGGAAGACTTGGGCTAGAAAAATAAGTGCACAGGTAAGATCTAACCCAGCCGCTAGGAAAGGCGAAGGGGACCAGGTATTGGAAGAGCTGCATTACATGGAAATACTTGCACAGTCTTCAACCCAGATTAATCCCAACACACTGGATCCACAGAGGAGGGAGGGCAGCTGAGTCACTACGTTTCAGCAAAAGCCAACTCACAGCAGGTCCCAGAAATAAAAAAAAAAAAAAAAAAGAAAATCAATCCACTTTCCCTAAGTTACCAGAAGTGCAGAGGGCACAGCACACCGTGCAGAGAAATACAGCCGTCACCAGGCTTCTGCAGCAGCGCCCGTCATTAACAGCAAACCCCGATCTATCCATCCGCTGTGGGTGTTCCTGCAGTGCCCATCAGCGCAGGCTCGCCGCGCCGGGGGGAGCGCTTTGATTTTCTGAATATCCTGAGCGGATCGGAGAGGCACAAGCATTACCCGGGAAAGCAATCACAGCTCCCAGTGAGGGTCACACTGCGGGACCGCGGCCGAAACGGCCCCACGCTACTGCTTCCCAAGAGGGTTCAGGGATGCTGCGGGGGGTCTCGTCCCACGCCCTCGTGCCCAACCGGCACCAGTGCTGCCGGCAAGAGCTGGGTGCTCCGAGGCAGGATCAGCCCCGGGATCAGCACAGCAGGCGGGTGGGCGAGACGGCGAGCAGCCCCTGGGAGGAGCAGAGCCCGTGACAGCGATAACGGTGCGTGACAGGCGCTTCCCCGGCACAGACGAGTTTAATGTCCACAGGGACGCGGCAGCGTGGTCTCTGCAGCCACAGCAGCTGCTCCCCGGAACCGCTGGCGCGAGGACACGTGGTTATTGCTGGGAGAAGAGCTCCCTGTCATGGTGTTATTCATTATTTGTACGAGGGTAGCAGCTCACAGAATAACACACGGGCCTGACTGTTAGGGAGAACGCTCAAAAAAAACCCAGACAGGTGGTGAAAATAGCATTAGACATGCAAACCATTTCATCAGCTGTCACGGCGAGCGCTGCCCGCAGTGGCGGCAGCGGGGCCGCTCCACGCAGGGAGAGACGCCCCTGTCTAAGCGCTTAACGCGGAGGCCTAGGGCAGAGCGAGAGGAACGTGGTCCAATTACAGAGACACTGCTGCAGCTTCTCGGGGAAGGCTCCACCGAGAGGGAGGCGAGGAGTAAAGCAGTGTGTGTATACATTTAGAATTTAACTCCTGATTATTTGGAATAATCCTCCAGTCAGTGAACTTTGAAAGTCCACATTTAAGTTCACCGCTACCGGATACTCTCTTTGCACCACAGACATTGTATTTTTGTTAAAACTGCAAACTGGTTTTCAAAATGCTGTTCGGAATCCCCAGATTTCTGCTAAACACAGGATGTCGAGATTGCCTTGGAAGCCCGAGCAGCCTCAGCTGAAGCTCCTCACGGTGCCAAGCCTGCAGGCAGCCGCGGGCGGACTTGGAGCACTGGGCGGCTCCGCTGGGCTCAGAGAGCTCCCGAGGGCTGAGGCCTGGGGTGCTGCCCGCTCTCAGAACCACCCATCTCAAGCACCATCTGTCCGGGTGCCAACAGCCCCCGCTCCCCTCACACGGACACCCGGCAGTGTTCCTCCTCCGACACCCCCAGACCAGACCCCGGCAGCACCTGAGCCGGAGCCGGCGGGGCAGGGCGGCAGCTGTGCGATGCCAGCAGGGTCACCTCCCTCTCTCGACGGCCACAGAAGCCACCCAGGACCACACGGAGGCTGGGGCACCCCGCAGAGCCCAGGCCCAGCCCTCCGGTACTCGGCCTCTCCAACGGCTGTGGCAGCAGAACCAACCCAAGGCCTCCAGCACCACGAGGCGACAAACCTGAGTGCTGGGCACTGCAGCCAGTTTGCAGTTCCTGTTGTCCTCAAAATCCTCTCATGCTTGTGCACCCTCACTCCACGCCCAGGCAAGGAAACTGGACGTATCCCAGACACTGTTTCTGTTTGTGCTGGTAACAAACATGTGTAGACGTAAACTAAATTCCTTCTGTGCTCTGAGGCCTCCAGAGTGTCCCCATGGTCCCGCTGTCCTTGCTGCGCTCTCAGGAAGGTTCTCACAACTCCTTCCCAGCTGCAGGATGGCTCAGGGCAGAGCACAACCATCACACTGGAGTGAGCACATCGCCCCTGCAAGCGCCTCTGGTCCGGCCTGGCCCCGGGGGCCGTGCGGGGGGCTCACCCTGTGCCTGGGCTAAGTGGGCAGCAAGAGCTGCCCCGGGCACGCGAGGGAGCAGAGGGAAGCTCAGACACTGGCCAAAGCCCAGCAGCAGCTCCGGCGGGGAAGGACGGCGCATCCCGTGGGTTCGGGGGAACGAGCGGGTGAGAGAGCCACCAGCGACCGTCAAGGAGAGGCGGGAACCTGCCCCTCGCCACAACCTTCGCCCATGGGGCACGGAGCTCTGGCACATTGTAGGGGATGAAGTCAGCAAATTTCACCACCACAGACAGTATTTACTGCCAGGTATCAGCGTCCTGGACTTGAGATACAAAGATACACAAGCAATGCATACACCAGAACGACGGCAAAGGGGAAGGTTAAAAGTCGCTTCTCACGCAGCCGTTTAATAGTCAAGTTACAGTCTGCATTAAGGGGGGGGAAGCGAGCTAGGAAATTCATCAACAAAGGTTAATGGACAAGGGCTATTAAGTGCAGTTTAAGGAAAGCTGTATCATTGAACTTGTCCTTCAGGCAGCCCAACATCAGGGTGATCAGAATCACAAATTACAACGACACAAACACTTCTGGCAGCACAACAGCAGCCAGCCCGAGCGAGCCTCTGACCCAGTTCGCATCAGCGCGTGTAAGACAACCTCAGCTTGGTAATTTCTACCTGAACTTTGTCTGCAGGGCTAAAGCAATCCCAGACAGCCCGGCTTTCCCCAAAGGTTCCCGGGAAAACAGCGAAGGCTGCAGAGCTGTGTGCCAGCCCTGCCACGCCGCAGCAGTCGGGGCGATATCTGCGCTCCCTGCCCGGACCCGGGGCACAGCGCCTGTCACTGAGCCACCTCCAGGCAGCCGAGGCACGAGTGAGGCAGCACGGGATGCACTCCACAGAAATGGCAGCGTTTAGGTGCTGTCTCCATTTTACAGGCGGAGAAACCAAGGTGGGGAAACGGCTTCTCCCTGCAGCTCTGCCGGACCAGAGATACGCTCAGCACCGACTGACAAAGCAAGGAATCCCGAGGGTCTGCTCTCTCCTTATCTCTCTACAGAAGAAAAAACTTGACAGTATTAAAAGCTAACAGTTTCTACTGCGTGAAAGAAGTGTTATATGCAAAATATAAACAAGTGATAGAAGTCACTGTAAGGAGAAGCTGGTATCAGTAGTTGCTCCTTTGCTTAAAGAGAATTGACATTTCTGTGGATAGGAACCATCTCCGGTTACCCCGCGTGGGACACGGCAGCCGGCCTCCCTGGTGCTCTCAATCAGCAATCTCAGAGAAGGCCGGGAAGAAAGAGCTGCTAGTGGGGAGGGCGATCTCCCCCCACCCCGTTTTTGCTTAGTATTTGTACAGCCCCAAGCGCACCAGCGGCCCCATCCCCGGGGAACCCCCCGCTCCCGCCCAGGCCGCCGGCGCTCCGCGACCTCCTGTCCCGGCCCCAAAACCTCCTTCGAGGAGGGAGGAAATGCTGCTTGGGCTGGGCAGGTGCGAGGATGACTTTAGGCTAAACAATCAGGGCAAACCCTCGGGGCCACCGTGGCAAATTAATTACACTGCTGCTTAATTATTTATCCCATGACCAGAGAATCCACCCCCCAGCCTACTCCGCCCAGGACCCCCCCAAATCAGCTCCCACCCAGCCGTCCCCTGTCCCACCCCTCCACCAGTGCTAGAAACGGGCTAAACAAGCCAAGGAGCTGCTGCTGGGATGAAAACATTCAGAATGCATTCTGCAAATGAAAGCCTGCATGTGCCTTTTGCTCCACGAGAGGAGTTACACCCACTCTCTAGCCCTTTTCTTGTAGCATGACTTTAAAGATGAAAAAGCAGCTGCTTGCCATAGTCAGTGCTTGATCTTCCTCTGCCTGTTTTGAATAAAACCAAACCTTTTTATATGCCACTTTCTAGCGTCTTCCAGCAAGTTTCTAAACTTATTTTTTAAGGCAAGCCTTTCCTGCAGGAAAATTCCATAAAATAAGATACTGTGTCCGAGTTACGTGTATATACACACTAACCACAGTCAGCCCTTTCTTTCTTCCCCACGCTGGTACAGCACACTGAAACCCTCTCAGACACAAACGCACTTTCTCAGTGCTGATCTCCGCTTTATTGAAGTCCCTCAAGAAAATCCCTCAGTATTTTAACAAAGCCGAGTGGATGCTACGCCAAGGAAGCGTTATGAAGACTTTGCTTCCACAATTGCCACAGAAAATTGCCTGGAGTTCCTCACATTTTAAATGCCATTGACACGAAGACCGTGTACTCTATTTTAATAAAGAGTGACCAGATAATCCGAGCAGTAACTAACTTGCTGCCTTTATCCGGTTCGCACTTCATTTTCAGAGCAGCCACCATACTAGGCGCGACAGGAAGACAGAACTTTATCAGCTTAGGGACAGACTATTTCTTACAAAGAAACGAGGAGGGGTTGCTTTTCACCGTAAACTACAGAACTCCGAGTAATTTGCAAGTTCCACTGATGTTCCGCCTTCCTCCTGGTTTGGAGAATTTGACAGAGAGAGAGAGAAAGAGAGAAGCCCTGAGCCATCTCAATTCATCGATCTGCTAAACCTGCCAAGGCACTTAGCACTTCATTACTGCGTCCAGTATTTCCTAACGATCGGGACTTTTAGCACAAGATTCCCTTAAAATGTTACCCCATGTCAGACACCAGCGCCCAGAGACCTCCCCACGAAGGGAATTAGATCATGCCAACGGAAAAACTTTCTGGCGTGGAACTTGTTGAATAAAGAGTAAATCTGGTTTGCGAACCCACAGCCTGTGTGAGAGCAGGCGCCCTCCGGCACCACCTGGAACAACTCGCCATCTCCTTTATTTCAGTAATTGTTAATTACTGACCTATTCAGACGCGTTCCACGCCAAGCGCAGCTGAACCGCCGCCGTCTGCTCCGGCGCCCTGCGCACCCGAGTTGCAGACGAGGGATGTTTTCGCACGTTCGCTGCCTCTCCATCACACACCGCAGTTTAAATCGCGGCCGCTGCCAGCCGCGGCACCGCGTCCCCACGGACCCACCTGCGGGCGCGGGACCCGCCGCAGCCCCCGCCCCGACACCGTCGGGGTCCCGGGTCCCACCGACCAGCCGCCTACCGGGGCCATCGTGGGGGGTGGGGGGGGGGTAGGCCGAGGACCCCCCGCCCCACGGCCCCCCGGGACCCCCCGCCGCCTCACCTGTACCACTCCAGCCCCTTCTCGTAGTTCCTGTCGAAGAAGTGGGGCTCGGTGCCCACGGCGCGCACGTCGGGGTGCGCCCGGATGGCCTCCAGCAGCGCCCGCGTCCCCCCCTTCTTCACCCCGATGATGAGGGCTTGCGGCAGCCGCTTCTCCCCGTAGTCCGGCGTGGTGCTGCCGCCGCCGCCGCGGCTCCCGGGGCTGCCGGCCCGGCTCAGCTCCTCGTCCGTGGTGCTCGACTCCTGCGGGTCCCTCTCGAAGGCTCCGCTCGGCGCCGCGATCGCCTCCCCGGGGGCCAGCGGCGTCCGCAGCCAGTCGCCCGCCGCCCCGGCCCGGCTGCCGTTGGAGGCCCGCGTCGGAGCCGCCGAGGGGCCGGGGGTGCCGGCGGGGGGGCGCGGGGCGCCGCCGGGGCCCGCCGTGGCGGGGGGGGAGCGCGGGGCCGCCGTGGCGGAGAGGGCGGCGGGGGAGCGCAGGGCGGCCGGGCCGGTGCCCCCCATCAGGCTGTAGCACAGGTACGTGAGGCAGAGCGAGAGGCTGCACATGCAGAGCAGCTTCCGCGCCGGGGGCACCTTAGAGCCGCGCCCGCCCGGCACCCCCGGCTGGGCGGGGGGGGACATGGCTGCTCCCCGCTCCTCGCCCCGGGCACCGGGCGCACATGGTGTCAGCCGCCGCCCGGCCGCCCCGGCCGCATGGGGGGCCGCTGCCCTCCCGCCCCGCCGCCGCCGCCGCCGGGGAGGGGGGGGGGCCCCGCATGGCACGGTCGCCGCCGGCCCCCGCCGGGCACCGGCCGCGCTGCGGTGGCCGCCCCGCCGCCGCCGGCTCCGCACTGTTGCCTCCCGAGTTCCTGCTGCTAAACTTTGTGCCGGGTGGGAGGCGGGAGCGCGCTCCCGGTGCGGGGAGGGCCCGCCCCCGCCCCCCCCCGCCGCCGCCGCCGCCGGGAGCGCGCCCGGCCCCGCCGCTCAGCACCGCGGGGGGCGGCGGGGGGGGCTCGGAGCCCCCCCCGGGGGCAGGGCAGGCTCCGGTGGCGGCCCCCGCCTGTGGGGAGCAGCCCCCCCCCAGCCCGCCGGACCCGCCCGCCGGGCCACATCCCCCCCCCGCCCCGGCAGCGCGCCCGGGCACCGGCCCCCGGGGCAGGGGCAGCGCCCGCGTCCGCCACCGGCCCTTCTCTCCCCCGCGGCAGGGCCCCGTGCCACAGCTCCGTGACCCCGTGTCCCGGCCCGCGCCCCCCCGCCTCCCCCGAGGCGCGTCCGGCGATGTCACCCCCGGCCCCGCGGCTCCTGCCCAAACCCTGGGGCTGCCCGGGAGGAGCGGCGGGACGGGGCGGCCGCGGGCAGCGGGGCCCAGGTCCCTGCGCTGAGCCCCGAGGGGCCGGGCGGTGTCACCGGGCAGCCGCCGCCTCCCGGAAGGTTGAGGGGCGGCGGCGGCTCCTCTGCTGGCCCGGGGTGGCCCTTGGGAGCGTGGCGGGCCCGTCCTTCAGGTGCCAGGAGTGCGCTGGCAGGTGCGGCCGGCCACCCCCCAGCTGGGGCCGAGCCTCCTCCCTCGCAGCTTTTCTGGAGCAGCCACCACGTTCTTCCCAGCTCCGCATTTGGCACTTCCCACCCCCGGTTCTCAGCTTTGGCTTTAGCGAGGATTTTCTGAGGGGAAGAAATGCTTTAGCGTCTCTCAGCTTCCTCCTGTCGCTCACTCTGGGGTCTCCAGGAGTCTCTCCCTCGTAGGTGTTGCCCTGTGGCACGGGGGCAGCTCTGGGCACCCTGGGCACGGCCGTCGCCCCAGCAGAGTGCCGGCATGGCCGCGCCGCGGGGTGACCCGAGGAACGGTCATTTGCTAAAGCCCTCACGGGGGAACGAGCGGCAAACGCTTTGCACCCCGACTGCTACCGCAAACCGCCGGCACCCCCCGAGCGCTGCAGATCACCCGGGGAGCCGGGGCCCGGCGGCCGGACCCGCGGAGCACCTGCGCCCCCACACAAACGGGGGCCGCAGCCGGGCTGGCGGAGGGCAGAGCCGAACCCTGGCGTGGCCGTGAGTGCCCCCGAGCGGGAGCGGGATTTGGAGTCAGGGACCCTTCCCCAGCCTCCGCCTGCGCCCCGTGCCGCAGAGGTGCAGCCCCCTCCTGCTCCCCCCGCCGAGGAGCCGTGACCCGGATCTGACGGGGGAAGCCCAGGGGTTCCGCCACATCTGGCTGTCACTGTGGAGCTCAGCACGGAGCACAGAATCACAGACTGGGTTGGAAGGGGCCTTTAAAGGCCGTCTGGTCCAACCCCCGCCATGAGCAGGGACATCTTCCACTAGATCAGGTCGCTCAAGGCCCCGTCCAACCTCCAGGGATGGGGCATCCACCACCTCTCTGGACACCCTGTGCCAGTGTTTCATCACCCTCATTGTAAAAAATTTCTTCCCTACATCTAGTCTGAATCCACCCTCTTTTATTTAAAACCGTTACCCCTCGTCCTATCGCAACAGGCCCTGTTAAAAAGTCCCCCCTCATCTTTCTCATAAATCCCCTTTAAGGAGGAAGCTCTAAGGTCTCCCCGGAGCCTTCTCTCCTCCAGCTGAACCCCCCAACTCTCCCAGCCTGTCCTCACAGGGGGTGCTCCAGCCCCCCCAGCATCTCCGTGGCCTCCTCTGGCCCCGCTCGAGCAGGTCCGTGTCCTTCTGCTGTTGGTGCCCCAGAGCCGGACCCAGCCCTGCAGGGGGGTCTCCCAGAGCGGAGCAGAGGGGAGAATCCCCCCCTGGCCCTGTGCCCACCCTGCTCTGGGTGCAGCCCAGCACACGGGGCCTTTCTGGGCTGGGAGCACACGTTGTTGGCTCATGTCCAGCTCTTCACCCACCAGTACCCCCAGGTCCTTCTCGTCACAGCTGCTGCCCATCACCCCCAGCCTGTGTTGATACTGAAGGTTGCCCTGATCCATGTGCAGGACCTTGCACTTGGCCTTGTTGAACCTCATGATGTTCACATGGGCCCACTTCTCGAGCTTGTTCAGGTCCTCTAGACGACATCCCGTCCCTCTGGTGTGTCAGCCACACCACACAGCTTGGTGTCATCTGCAAACGTGCTGAGGCTGCGCTCGATCCCGCTGTGTCGTTGATGAAGATGTTAAACAGCCCCGGTCCCAGGGCAGGCCCCGAGGGATGCCACTTGTCACCGATCTCCATCTGGACCTTGAGCCATTGACCACTACCCTCTGGGTGTGATCATCCAACCAACTCCTCATCCACTGGAGTCCACCCATCAAGTCCGTCTCTCTGCAGTGTAGGGAGAAGGATGTGGGGGTCTGTGTCAAAGGCCTCACAAAGTCCAGACAGATGACATCTGTAGCTCTTCCCTTGCCCACTGCTGTGGTCACTCCATTCTGGACGGCCACCAGGTTGCTCTGGAGGACTTGCCCTTGGTGAAGCCACGCTGGCTGTCCCGCACCACCTCCCTGTGCTCCGTGTGTCCTGGCACAGCTTCCAGCAGGATCTGACCCTCCATCTCCCCAGCACAGAGGGGAGGCTGACGTTCGGCTGTTCCCAGGGTCCCGTTTTCTGCCCTTTTTTGAACTGGGTGCAGTGTCTCTCCAGCCACCGGGACTTCACCTGGCTGCCACGACTTTCCAGATACCACGGAGAGTGGCTTGGCCATTCCCTCAGGGCTCGGGATGCATCTCGTCAGGTCTCTCCCGGAGAAGCTCTTTTATTATTCGTTGTGTCCCTCGCCAAGTTCAGCTCCAGCTGCGCCTTGGCCTTCCCGAGCCCTCCCCTACACACCGGGCAGGGCCCCTCCGCCCATCCCAGGATTCCTGTCCCTGCTCCCCCTGCCTCTGCGCTTCTCCTCGCCCTTCCATTTGACCAGCAGGTCCCACCCCAGCTTCGCAGGTCTCTTGCTTCCTTCCCCGATTCCTTACACCTGGGGGTGGAGAGCTCCTGTGCTCTAAGGAGAGCGTCCTCAGGGCTCTGCCCACTCCGTTTTCTCCCTTCTCCCCGAGGGCAGTTCCCCGGGGGGTCCTTTTGACTGACTCCCTGAAGAGGCGGCACTTTGCTTGCTAAAACCTGACGTTACTCTTTGCCTGACCCGTATCCCTCAGGACTGCGAACCCCACCAGGGCAATGTGCCACTGAGGTCTCAGCTGTGCTTGGTCTCATGGCAGAAGCAACATCTGAAAAAAAAATTAAGTGCCAATATCAACTAGATAACCAGAGCTGAGAGAAATGTTAATCAAAAACGAGGAAGATCACAGACTTTACCCATAATGAACAAAAGCTCAATGCTGCTCTCAGCTGGACATGTGTTCTCTCTGTGCAGCTCCAGTTCCAACAGAGATTATTCCTTCATAATATATTTTTTATGGTACACATGAGACCTCTGAAATGCAGTGTCTTGTGTCCTGTAAATCATTTCCTGTAACTCGTGGATTCCTTTTCAACTGCATTACGGTAATGTGAACGTTAAGGGACTAACTTGAACTGACAGAAGCAAAGTCTCACGTCCCTCGCACACGCTTCCCGCCCCGGCGCTTGGGGGAGGCTGCACAGCCCCTGCCCAGGTCGCCCCGCTTGGCCTGGGGGTGTCCCCAGAGCTTGGCCTGGGGGAGTCCTCGGGAGCTGTGCGGAGCCCACCGGGGTGGCACACACGCCCTGCCTGGGCAGGCTGAGCCCACAGACAGAAAGCTTGCTGCACATTTAGCAATCAGACTCAAGCCTTAAATGAAAACCCCAGGTGGGTGCAGGGGGGGTCATGGGGAGGGGGGGGGCCGTGCTGCAGGGCTGGGGACAGGCTGACAGTCTCGGGGAGCCCTGAGCAGGGCGGGTTTGCTCTGCTGCTCTGCTCAGCTCATATATATGTCCTCTCACATAACTGTTATAATATGTATAGATCTACCTTGAGAGAGATGAATCCTCCTCATACATGGAGATACATTCATTCCAAATTAGAGAACCCACAGAGAGTCTGCTGGCATCAGCAAGCCCGCTCTTGAGTTTCCTGATATCACACCAAAAAAAAAAAAAAAAAAATTGTTTTCAGTTCCAAAAATATAAGATGAACATCAAAATAGACGCCATTTAATGAGGAGTCGCGGTGCTTTGGTCTTTCTTACACTGAGCACACATCTAAACCGCAGTGCTTAGCAGAATGCCCTGCTCTGACATCCTTGTGTCTCTTCCACTGTGATGTGCTGCACAGAAGACTAATAGGATTTGCAGGCAAATCATACATAACGGAAAGACTATTTCTTCTTGGGCACCAGCTTCCAGCCCAGAGGAAATTTTACAACCAGAATGTAAAGCCCTCTAAAACAAATGGTTTAGCCTTAAATGCCTACTGCCTGGGCTCTGACTCTTTTTATTCATCATAGACCGTGTATTTCTCCTGCATGGATGTCAAACGCATCCGTGAGCAGATCCGAGTGTTATCCGAGCGTCTGGTGGTGTTCAGCCAGTGGATGCAATAGGAGCTGATGGAGTGTAACACTTTATTTGACAGTTCTGCTTTTAAAGGCTTATGTATTTACACTGCATACCTGCACACTTCTGTTCACATTAATTAGCAACAAGAGTGCTTCCCCAGCATTCCCGAAGTGTGCAGGCCAGCTGGAGCTGTTAGCCCTGCGAGGGAATTGCCAGGATAGGCCAGGCTGGTGGGTTGTCTCGTTCATGCCCCAGATTTTGTCAGGGACCAAGACCTGTTGCTTTGGAGAAAGGTGGAGGAACTCTGCAGTGGACAGCCCTGAGCTGACGTAGTTTCTTCTAAGTCCCCATCATTTTGTGTGACCTGCGCCCGTCCCAGCCTGGGGCCGTGCCTGCGATGCTCAGAATCGTGCCAAAACCTTGGTTATGGGGACGTGACGATAGGTCATGGCAGGCGGCTGGGAGCTGGCAGGGCCTGACTCCCCGCGCGCTGAAGGCGAGGCCCTGATTCGAGCTGGTTTCCCTACATAAGGGACTGGGAAGCCTTGTCTGAGATCTTGCCACCCCTCCAGCAGCACGAGGGGCTCTCAGCGCCGGCTGGTGCCGCGCAAAGGCGGGTTGACTGACTCGTCGAGGGGAAGCAGAGCTCTGCTCTGAGGCAGGACAGGTCAGGGCTGGCCCGTTCGCTCTTTAGACACTGGAACGTCCCCCCAGGAACGTCAACGGGGAGAGGAACGGGGGCAGAGCCAGACCCAAGGACAACTCCAGACTGAAGAGGCCGTCGGAGGGCACCTGGGCATATTTAGCCATGCGGGAGGAGGGCTGGGAGCGTGTCCCTGCTCCCTAAGCACAGGGGCAGATGAGCACCAAGGAAGGAGGGAAATGGCCTCAGATAACAGGCAGTGCTGGCACAAAACCAAAGAGGTATGAATTGGCACAAATACATTTTGGCTGGAAATCAGATGGTTTCTAACTGTGGGAGAAATGTTGTTCTGGAACAGATTCCTGAGAGGAGTACTGGGGGCAAGGCATGCAATTAGTTTGAAGATTGAGTTTGAAATGGACTTTATAACATGGTTGCCAGCGATTGCAGGGAAATGGGACTGGATGGCCGAGCTCTCCCTGCCAGCTCTGCGCTCCCGTTGTGACTCGGGAGCACCAGCCTGAGAAGCCCCTGACAGGAGAGGGCTCTTTAATCTGTCAGAGGCTTAACAAAGCCCAGTAATGGGAAGCTGGAATTAGACACATTTGAGTGAAATGAAAAGTGTATATTTTAACAGGGACAGTAATTGCCTTTTGTAATACTTCGCGAAGGAATATGGCAGGTTACCTCCCTTGGAAGGCTTTTCGCTGTCACTGGAAGTCTTTTGAAAGAAATGGTCCTACGGGGCCAAGCTATGAGCCGGGGATGCGGTCCCTGTGGAGAGGCTCTGGCCTGTGAATCCCTACGTGCTGCCATCTCCATTATTGCTCCTGCTAAGAAGTAAACTTCCAGAGATGAACACCTTTATTTCCTGACTTTTACAAACACTAGAACTATATTTTTCAGAAAACTACCGAAGTTAACCTCCCATAATTCCTCCTCATTATTTCTTTGTCATCAGAAGCAGTGAAATACCTTGAAAAGAGGTAGATTAATTCACACGGTGCTCTACCTCCTCCAGGGAATGAATGAAGATTGTAAATATACACTGAATAGAAAATAAACAGTGAAAATGCAATGACATTCGAACTCTAGTCCAAGGCAGCACTCAAGATGTTTCACGGTGGCATTCCACACTCTCAAAGCATTTTCCCATTCATGGAAGCAGGTTCAGGTTTGGAATAAGTGTCTGCTCTAGAGGCTTTTAGCAGTGGCTCCCGTGATCTAAACTGTGCAGCCTTGGAACCTAAAATTAACAAAAGGTGGAAGAGGATCATCTCTGGGCAAACTGCTCAGAAACCAAGCCCCCTGTTTCACTGATGCATTGTTCACAGTTGCTATAAAAAAGGGAACAGCTCTTAGACTTGGAAAAATGTGTGTGGCAGAAATATGTTGTTGTACGTGATTTATACAGTGAATTGTCCCAAAAATGTAGCCAGAGGGAAAGGCATTCAGTCTGAGAGGTGCACGCTGGCACAGGCGAGGGAGGAGGTTAGACAAGGGGCAGTCAGAGGTGCCATGGGCATAGGAACCAACTAGATGGTGGTTCAAGGTCCCAGCAGCCCTGAAAGCCTGTTCCTGCACACTCCGCGTGGCTAAAGACCGTGAAGGCCCCTGGCCCCGGTCGTGTGAGCAGCAGGAGAGGTCGTGGTGAACGCCGGGGAAGCGGGGCCCTGGGCTCTGCTGGTTCTGCTGTGGCTCTTTTGCTAAGCCAGCCCTCAGGAAAGCCGTGGACAGACCAAAGCCAGGGATTGTCCTGCCATTGCTGGGCACCCAAGTGATGTACCTGCTCCCCATAATCCTCCCTGTGCTGGGAGTGCCCCCAGAGACACGGGGGGCTGCTGGTGCACCCAGAGACACGGCCCCAAGCGGCAAGGCCGCGCGGGGCTCAGCCTGATGAGTGTCCTGCTAAGGGGGGGCTGCCCGTCGGGGCCATGCTCAGGCCTCCTGCTGCCCCTGAGCAACCTGCTCCCGCTCTGCAAGCCCCCCCTTACTGCTCAGGACTAAAGTCTCCCGTTGGAGCTGGCTGCTCTCCCTGGGGGAAGGGCACTGCGGGGCCTCCCCCATCTGTCCTGCACTTGCTCAGTGTCAGGGGGTGAGTGGCTCTATCTGCACATTATCGGGAGATAATCTCCTGTTCTAATCTCGGCTCTTGCAGAACGAGGACCAGGGCTTGCAGAGGAGGCCCTTCGCTGCTCACACGACAGGATGGCATGGCCATGAGCAGTGTTAGCTGGCTGGCTCGTCCTTGTGCTGAGGCAGCGATGGTGGTGGGGACGGGGAAGGCAGAGGTCTCGGAGAAGCCACCTCGGATTCACAGGGTGGCTACAGAAGGGGAAACCAAGGCAGGGAGGAAGGATGAGATCCGCCCTTTGATCCCAATCTCGGAGGTCTGGTGTGGGTGCAGCGTGGCCCTGCTCTGTCCCAGCACTCCGGGCCGGGGGCTGGCGGTGGCCAGCAGCGCATCCCACAGGGACCCGGCGCCCGTGGCCGACGCCGTGGCTCCGTGGACAGGGCTGCCTGCAGGGAGCAGCCTCCGGGCCGTCAGGACATCCAGCGGCCAGCCAAGGCTGGGGGCTGCGAGGCACCCAGGAGACCTCCTGGCCTCTCCACCTCACCAGCTGGGCCCCTCGACAGACGCTGCTGGTGCCCTGCCTGCCGGGGGCTGGAAGAGTCTCTGCAGCACTGGGGCAAATCCTGAACTGGGAGGGAGTGGGACGTAGCGACCAAAGAGCGCAGAGCTGGGGCCTTGGGTGCGGCTCACCCTGGCACCGCCGGGCGCCAGCTCTGCGTCAGCGCGGCCGACTGCAAGTGTTCGCCCACACGCACCAAGAACCTGCCTGAAAGGCCCGTGCCAGCGGCGTGGCCCGCTCCAGGAGAACGCACTGGCTCTGCGGGTGGGTTGCCCGAGGCGTGTGCTGGGCCACCGCGCTGCAGCCTCCACCGTGTCACCCGCTCCAACGCCGGACATCTCCCACGCTCGCTCAGGGGCCGGGGGTGACTCTGTGCCAAGATGCCCCTGACCGCGCACAGCCATGGCAGCCTCCCGGCTCCACCTCGGGGCATGCCTCTGAGGTGCTGCTCGTGTTACCATGGCAATCGGCGAGGCTGCCCGAGAGGGAACGGCCCAGCCTCTGCCGCCTCTGCCCGAGGGGGTGCTGCTCCCCCAGCCCAGCCCAGAGCCCCACAGCAGAGATGCTCTCCCTCTCCCTCTCCCTCTCCATCGCACAATGGTGTTTGGCCATGGAGCAAGGACACCATCACCTCCCTCACTTCATCCCTCCTCTGCGGAAGCCCTTCTGGCAGCCAGCAGTGCTGCCAGGTTAAACTGTCGGGTTAGAGCTGACAAAGCTCTACCGGCTCCAGAACCTGACTCTGCCACCTCCTGCGGTTCCCCAGCGTTGCCCCCGACACGGCACCTGATCTGGGCAGGTCCACCTCAGGGCATCTGCTGCTCCTCGCCGCGTGGTTCAGCCCTGGCGGTAGCAGCTGCTCAGCTGGGAGGGCTTTCGTCCCCCTGCCATGGTGCAGAGTTGCCCCCCAAATCAGCATCAGGTTTTACAGGGATGCAGCGATGAGGCTTCCCGGGCCCTGCCCAGGGTCTCCAGCCCCTCGCTGGCAGGAGCGACGCCCCGTGTGAGCCTGTAAATCCTCCCTGTTCACACTCACCCCTTCCCTTTCCTGTGCGCTTCCCCCTCCCCTCCTCACTTGCCACTCAGCCAAGCCCTGCCAATTCAGTAATTTAATCTCTGCTCATTAGGTGGATCCTCCACCTCCCTCATCATTTCTGTGGCTCTTCTGTGAGCTGCCTAATTTATCACTCTCTGCCTGGTAACAAGGTACCCAGCGTGTTCCCGCTAAGATTTATTCTTTAGAAACACCCATGCCACCTACTCTGCAGGGCTCTGCTCTCTTGACTGCTTAGGGACTCTTTCTTTTAGGATTTTGAATGATTTTACCTGGGACTGAAATAGGATTAATAAGTGATCATGACTATTCATTTACGAGATTTTGACGCCACATCTGCCTGCCTTGGTTCTGGTATCTTCTGTAGTCTAGAAAAAGAAACCTCTGCTGATGTATCCCCAACCGCTGTGATGCAAATAATACCTGAATTTCAAGTGGGGAAATGAATTATGCTCCACGCCTTATACGACCAACAGACAGCGAGGTCTGAGCAAGACAGCAGTTAATGTAGCCTGGGATGGCATTTAGCGAAGTCTGAAGTCATTTCTTCTCTATCAAAAATGAGAAGTTCTTGTTCTCTCATGTTAGAAATATTGTTGAGATATTAAATTTTACAAACCTGTCTGTTGTTTCATCATCATCTGGCTGCCAGCCAGCTGCCGGCGTGGGCTCAGAGCCCTGTCTGGCCAGCAGCACCGCAGACACTGCCCAGACCTCCCGGGAGATCCCTGTGACACTGAGCCTGTGCCTGTCACCCTCCTTCACCGCTGCAAGCCCAGGAGGGCCACCGCTCGCCACGGAAGAGTGAGGTGGCATTGCCAGCGCTTGCCACAGTTGGTGGTGGGATGCAATCCTCGCCACCATCGCCAGAACATCCCCAGAGGTGGAAGGGAGAGGCACTCGCTGCACCTCCCAGGGGTGTCTCAGAGCATCTGAGCCTTTGCTAGAGGCAACAAAGAGGGGAGGCAGGAAGGGAGCCAGAGCTTTTAGGATACTTCAGTTCAAATGAAGGAAACCCTTATTGCTCACGAGCACCCAGGACTCCTGCCCCTGAAAGCATTCCCTGGAGATGACAATTCACATCCTGCAGCTGCAAGTGATGGAGCAGGCCCGCTCTGGAGCACAGACATCAAGAGATTAAGAAAAGGAACAGGAAACAAAACGGGTGTTGCCACCCATCAGTTGCACACAACCCTCACGGATCAATTTTGCAACCTGAGCTTGTCCTCTGCTGTGCGGGAATACAGCAGATGCATTCAGCCTGTAATTTAGTCCAGCTGTGGGTGCGATTTCTAGCTAGAACTGACTCATGGAAACATTTGGTTTCATCTGGGAGCAGAGAACCCCCGCAGTGTGCCAAGTGACTGACTTCTGTGAGCTTGCGTCCGTGTGCCGGGACTGGGCGCTACCTGCAGCTGAAGCGCAGAGTCCGCAGGGAAACAGCCCGTGTGTCCCCAAACCGCCTCCTCTCGGGGCTGGCAGGAGCCATGCAGGGCTGTGGCATGTCAGCCACGCTCTTCTCTGTACCTTCTTCTCCCTTGGGGGTACCCACCAGCTTGGCAGAGCAGGGCTTGGCTGTGCAGGGAGCTGGCGGCCCCCAGGCACCCCCCGGGTAGAGCCGTCCTGCAGCGCCCGCTGCCCTCCCCAGCAGCTCCCATCACCCGCCTGCACCCCCGGCCTTTCCCCGTGGCCGCCGTGGTCCCGCACTGTCGTGCTGCCGCACGAGCTCCATTCCCAGGACCCCTCAAATCTGCAGGGTGGGTCTTGGGGCGCTCCTGGCTGGCTCCCGGCTGGAGGCGGCGACCGAGCAGGACGGGCGGCTGCGTCCCGCCAGGGGCTCGGGACACGGCGGGGAAAGGGTGGAGGACGGAGCTGGAAAGGCCTGCGCAGGGATCGTGGGGCCCTTTCGCAGAGAGGATTTCCCACCCTGCTCTCCTCGTCCCCATCCTGGGGAGGGCAGGGGCTGACCTGGCGGCGGCGCTTGCCCCCGCAGCCCTTGCCTCGCCCCCCGCCCCGTGTCCCGCTGTGCAGCCTTCTGCCACAGCCCAGCAACGCGACCGCGCCGGGCCCGGCTCAGTTTTTCTTCCATGATGTGAGAAGTGACAGCTCATAAACTTGAAAGAGTATCTGAAATGTCTGAGGAAAGGAAAAGCAAAGAAACCCCCCGATGCCAAGGCAAGGCAACTGGGTTTGGATATCTGACATTTTTGTGATTCAGAAATCCACCGTGCAGTGAACTGAAAACAGAAGTGTCTGCCTAACTAGCTGCTTAAACAAACTTCAGATTCATCTGAGCAGAGTTTCTAAAGACTCGGATATAAAGGTCAAATAGTCCTTGCCAGCCCATGAGCTTCTTATACAGAGAAGCATCAACTATGGCCCTTGTTATGGAAAACAGTCAAAATAATACAGTGATGTTACCTCCAAGAGAAAATAGATAGTGCAAGTTATTCCATCTTCCCTTTTAGTGATATCAGTTTAGAAAAAAGCTAGGCTATTTACAGAGAGCATTTCGCTTCCAGTACTTTTGAAGTAAGTGAATTTTGAATTAGTTTAAGTGCAGGATAAATCAGTGAAATAGGAAGATCTTTACACTCCAATAAGATGCTATTACTCATAAGCATATTGCACTCTAGCTTGTGGACTAAAACTATCAGTGCATGACAGGACACCAAGGGCATGAAACACAGGGGATCCATGAAAATTAGCAAAGCACCTTCGGTATGAAGAGGTAATTTGGGATATTGATTGGCGATGATGGCAGCCCAATGCTGAGATAATCTGGCCAGATCCTGTGATCCTGGGTGCTTCAGACAGCTGTGAAAACTCCAGCACCCCTTCCAGGAGCAATTTATATTTCTTCAGCTTTCACATCAGAGGCTGAGGCAGGAACACAGAATTAAATGCTGTGCTGTTGTTAAGGACACTGTGTCCAGCGTTATTCTTGTTTATCACATCCATCACCCCAGCGCAGGAGAACCACAGGCGGGAGCTTGGCCCCTTGCCGGGCACAGTGGAAACACGCCTGGGGCCAGGGTCTCTTTAATGAGTTTTTAACCTGGGTTAGAGCAGGGTGCGCAGGATGGCAGATGCACAGGGATGGAGGGGAAGGGTGGAGCGGAGGCTGCTGCGGGGGAAGACGGAGCATCACCCCAGGGTGTCTGAGGAAATAGTAATTTTTCTTTGTTCCATCTATGACTGCACTGTATGTGGACACCTGCAGCTGGGCACAAGGAGACTCGGTGTGGGAAGCCCGTGCCCAGCTCCCGCTGCACGGGTCGTCCCCACCGCGTTACACCGGGCACGGCCGGCTCCGGCAGCACAGCAGGAGCTCTGGGTGTCTCCAGCGCCAGTGTGTGTGGTACGAACGCGATCAGAAAGGCAGACCCGGAGGCTCCAGGGACAGCCAGGCGTGATATATCGTGCTACAGGCACACTCGCAGCTTCTGAGCGAGACGCGCAGCAGTGGCCATCGCTTCTGGCCCTTATCTTTGGTCACGTCTCCAGGCAA
This sequence comes from Athene noctua, assembly GCF_965140245.1. NCBI lineage: Eukaryota > Metazoa > Chordata > Aves > Strigiformes > Strigidae > Athene > Athene noctua. The sequence continues at coordinate 19,962,093 of NC_134051.1, read as the reverse complement.
AGAGCCTCCCTGGGTTGCAAGTCCAGACAGCTGCTGGTCAGAGAGGAATGGCACCGAGTCTTCATCATCCACAGTCCCAGCTGGTTTCAAGCACGAAAATAAGAGGGCGAAGAGCAGAAATGGCTTTGCAGTTTCCACCATTTCTCTCCTCCTTCTCATTACCACGAGGAAGGAGCACTGAGGCGAAGGTGTTTCCTCCTTGTGCTCCAGCCACACCGTACCAAAGCTGAACCAGCCAGTGGGTTCCCAGCCGCTTCCCCCAAATGCCAGGGGACCTTCCCGTGGGCTCGCACCTGGCTCTTGTATCTCCAGCTCTGCAGCAGAGGTGTCGGAGGCCTTTCTGGGAAATGAAACACAGCCAGGCGCTGGATGCAGAGAAGCACAGAGAATCTCTCCCAGCTCCCTTGACATCTTTCACCCTGCTCCTCACAAGCTGCTTGGATTTTGTGTCAAGAGGTGATTCTGCAAATTAAATCGGTTCTTGTCTCCTCTTGGTTGGCATGGCAACCCGGGAGGATGGATGGCACAGCCTTGCTACAGCTCTCATGGCTGGAGACACATCCCGGCTCCTTCATGCGAGATCCCGCAGATCCAGGCAGACGGTGCCGGAGCCCCAGGCAGGGCGGCTCCGTGGGCAAGGCCGGGCCCAGCTCCTGGGACGCTGCTCAGCACCTGGGCTTGGGTTCGTCCGGCTGAAGGGCCAAGCTCAGCTCAGGGCCAGGCAGGGGCAAAGCCTGGCGCAGGGGAGGGGTGCCCGGGCCAGCAGAGCCTGCGGAGCCTCCGGAAACAACCGCAGCCAGAGCTGCGCATCAGCACGGCCACCGCCCGGCTCCCGGAGCCCCAGGCCTTGGCAGGGATCTGCTTTCCCTGCTGCCTCAGTAAACGAATTTAAGCATTTTCCAGCTCAGCAACTAGAGCCTTTGCTAGTCTTGCATTTGTGTTTGATTAATGAGATAGCCAGTAATTTAAACATCTCTTGAGGTCTCTGTCTTTCCTGAGTAATTCTGAAGTTATTGCTGTTTACATAGAAGAAAATCATATTGCCTTGCAGAGAGCATTACTGCGGTGATAAGAGTGGAAATTGATCCTCGAGGAGTAGAGGCAATGGCACTTCCACCGAGTTGCAGTGAACGCTCATCGTTTCCTGGAAGAGAAAAACCCCTTCTGCAGGCTGAGAGTCGCCCAGCCCACACCGGGGAGAGGCTGGGGCCAGTCCTGCCCCACGGGTCCGAAGCGCCCGGGACCCCGTGGGAGAGGCCCCGGAAAACCGGGAGGTGGGACTCACCAGCCAGAAACCCCCATATTGAGGATTCCTCCAGGCTGGGGTTGGGGGGATTAATTTCCACAAGCCGACTGGTTGTCAGACCGATTTGAGATAAATCCGTTTTCAAAATTATCACGTTAAAAGGTTTTAATTATTGGGGACACGTTAGGAAGACAGCTGGGATTTGCCTTCTGTTGTTCCCACCAGGCCTGAGCAGTCCTGGTTTTTCTCACATCCCAGCATAAATCTGGAATAATCCTCCAGGTCAGAGGACTCGGGCTGCTGTCAAGGCAAAACCCTGTCTGGGAAGAGAGTGCAGACAGTGATGATTTGGGGGGATACTTTTACAAAACCAGGACTTGTTCCTGAGCAACAGACGTGGGATTAGTGCTGACGCTAAGCCACACAGATTTTCTGCATGTGTAACCTTGAAGCTGCTTTGCCTTTGAGGAGAGAGCGCTGCAGCCAGACGTCGCACGCAGCACCCCGGTCTGGCTGGTTTTCCAGGAGGAACTTGGAGGCAGTTCAGATCCTCAGGTCTGGCTGGCGAGAGCTGTCGTCCTGCCTCGGCCCCCATCCATCTCCGTCCTTCCCCGGGGCTGCAGAACCGCTCCGGGCAGTTCCTGAGCAGACCGTTATCTGCAGCTGCTTCTGCTCCTCGGCACAGACACCCACCCCGCGCCCCGCTCGCAGGGTCAGGGGCACCCTGGGCTGTGGCGCCGGGCCAGGGCTGGGGGGGACGGAGCAGGGCCGCTGAGCCCCCCAGTCCTCCCCCCGCTCTCGGGCAGGCGTGGGGAGCTCCAGCTTGGAAATGTGTTGCCTAGAGAACTATATTCCTCCTGCTCCTTTTCCTCAGCTGCCTCAGGAAAAAGCTACAGAAATGGATAAATCCAGCTGAGGTTGTGGTTGAAACAAGTCGTGAAAAAAGGGACTATTTATCAAACACATATAAATATATGTTTCTTTTCCGGGTTAAGTAAAGGTGGCCCGTCCACCTATGTCAAAATCAGTAAGTTTTGACTCAGTAAAGTTTTAGGCCAAATGAGGGGGTCAAACAGACGCAGCTTGTAATGTCGCGAGATTCCCATCCTACTATCCAACTTGAGACATGAGTGTGCAGTACAATCAGGTTGGAAGTTGGAAATTACATAGAGTGCTTAAAGATAGAAATGACTTTAACAGAACCGAATAGAAAGTGATCAGCAGAACCGAAAGTGCAATTATTAACTAAATCTACAAATTTTAGCTAGTAATAAAGCGAGATTTACTCGCAAATATATGAAGTATGTCTACTGAGGAGAAGAGGGCCATATTACATAATCTCCTCGCAATTCTCTTTTGTCTGGATTTAAAAATGCCCATATCTGCAAGCAGTGAATAATTACCTTCGTACCATTTTCCACGAGAACCCAAGGGAAAGCCCGTAAATTTAATTTTGGATGCATTTGTCAATTCTTGAATTTGGTCTTTTAAGTGTTTATACTTATTTGCTTTTTCTGATGCAGCTTCCTGCAACGTTTCAATTTTACTTTCATATCTAATTGTTACATCTACCACTATTGCTGTATCTTCTTTTAGAAATATTAAATCTGGTTTATACAATTCATTTTGGCTATCTCTGAGCAATGGTTCCTGGTACACAATCCAATCTTTCTTTTTACCTTCCTCAATTAATACATTACAAATTCTATTGTGCCTTTTGATTCTGGCATCTTGTACAATGGGACACAGGCCAATTATGTGGGCACAGGTTTCATTTTCGGCATGGCAATGACGGCAAGATTTATTATATGTCAATTGCCTGCCTCTCGCTAGGAATTCTCGGGTGGGGTATACATTTGCTCTTAGTTGGAGTGCAGTGATTAGCTTTCTGTGAGGAATGCCCCTATAGTGTTCAATCCAAGAATTACTAATATTATCCTTTTCAAAGTTTTCTATGCCTCGGCCCTGAGATGGCAGTTTGATCCAATTCTTAAATTCCTGATTACGCCAATTACAAGGTTTTGGAAAGACTCTTCTTGGGGTGGGTCTCTCCCATTCTGAGTCCTCTTTACGTATTATTCCTTTGGTAACAATCATAACTGTCCCAGGGTCCCACACGGAGGGGACCTTTTCCTTATCTCCACCTGCTGAAATCCAGAGGTTTTTAAACTCTTTCTCAATGTTCTCGTTACTAACTATTTCCCGGATGGTCTCATCGGAGGACTGTGCTATTCTATGGATTCTTCTTGCTTGTACGCTGGGGATTAGGCCGACGAGGCGAGTTAGACCTAATCCCCCATCTTTAGTGCTGGAGTAAAGCACGGCATCAGCTGTACTTAGGGGAAGGTGTAGCCATCTTTTAACTGTGTTCCTAATTATTAGGTCTAATGACTCCAAGTATGTAGGTTTGGTGTCTGAATGGTCTGCCAGGTAAATGATTCTTGGGATAGTGTAAATTCTAAGTATGTCAATCTTTTGGAATGGTTTTAATGGGGACCTTTCTATTCTCTGAAGCCAATCTGTCATTTTGTCAAGTAATTTTGGTTTGGTTATACCTATCCAGGGGTCAATATACAGTCCCAGGTATTTCTCGGTGTTGTTTGGGTGTATCATATTGAGGGGAATGCCTTTGATAGTCCATGGGGGACAGTCATTGATGGTATATGAGTCTTTTGTCGGCTTGATGTAAAAGCCGTGACATTTTTCCCCTTGTGTTTTAAGACCTGTTAAGTCACAGAATATTCTAACAATATCCAGGTTCTTTTGCATCCCCTCCCAAGAGCTACTTAGTAATACTAGATCATCAGCGAATGCCATAGTTGTTATTTGCTTCGTGTGGTGCTGATAACCAAGACCTTCCTCTTCCAGTTTACACAGGAGAGGATCTATAGCTAGATTGAATAGGATCGGAGACATCGGATCACCCTGCTTAACACCGATCTGAATCCTAATAAACTCTGACTGCTCCTTCTTCGTATCAATGTATGTTTTGGTATTCTTGTACATATTGGAGATGAGGCTGATGATGTGATTGTCAACCCCTTTCTGTCTCAGAACTTCTATTATGTGAGCGTGGCTAACGGTGTCGAAGGCTTTGGCAATGTCGACAAATACCACTCCCAGGGGCCGTCGTTCAGTCTTTGCATGTCTTATCAATAGCTTCAGGAGTTTCAGGTTTTCAGAACATCCTGATGATCTTATAAATCCCCTCTGTCTCGGATTGATCGGGCATGCTTTTGTTATTCTCGCTGTCAGGATCCTGGAGAACAGCCTCAGGACTATCGATCCGATGGTGATTGGTCGCCAGTTGTTGATGTCAGCCTGACGCTCCTGTAAGGCTGATTTAGATATTAATACAGTTCTGCATTCCTTGATGACGTCCGGAATGACGCCTGATAGCAGCCACAGGTTGAATAGTTCCATCAGCTGTGTGTGGTCCGGATCCATCCCCACTAGGTGCCTCAGATCTAATCCGTCCGGCCCTGGGGCTGCATGCTTACTCATCTCTTTGATGTTTTTCTTGATCTCTTTGCTTGTGATCATAAGTTCGAAAGCGGTGTTATCTGATCTGCCCCTCGAGAAGAAGCCACCTAGACCCTGGAACGATCCTGTTGTTTCCCATCTCATTTGGAAGGTCTTGTGTAGTTCTGCCAGAGGGATGTTGCATCTCAAGGACTCCACGTCATCCAGTATGATACTGGCCAGCTTCCTTCTGTCCATTTGGAATAGGCGCTGGAACCTCAGGAACTGTCCCCTTCTCCTGGCTCTCTTCTTCATCCACTCCGTTGATGTTTTTGCAGGGTGGGCTTTTTGGGTCACCTGGTGCTTCTTCTCTTGGGTAGCCTTCGTTACTTGAGATAGGTCGAGGCGAGATGAGAAGCAGGTCTCAAATGAATCTTCAATTAGGTCGGCCGCATTGCCATCACCATCGAGCACCTTTCTGAATGTGTCTTGAAGAATGGGCAGCTTTTCTGATGTTATCCATCTTAAAACTGTTCTCTTATACTGGGTTCTTATACCTTCTACTATAGGGTGTTCAGTTTCTCCAACTGTTTCCAGATGTTGTACCCAGTCTTGGTTATCATCTTCCACTTCCGCTGGAGGTTTTTTATGAAGGTCTCGTCTCTTATCACTAATTTGTTTTGGTGTTTTGGATGGAATATGTTCTGCAATGAGTTTATTAATATCCTTGGCCCCCTTGTATTGTTGATCTAATTTGATTAATAGGGCGACTTCTTCCTCTGACCAGCATTTTTTATGTAATCCCCTAGCAGAGTTTTCTTTTGGACGGGATGCCGCAATACGTTCCTGATTACGAAGTATGGGGTGGGCCAGACGTTTATGCTGTCCTAATCCTATTTTAGTTGTAAATAATTTATTGCATTCCTCACATGAAAAGCCACTCATTGGCTCCTTACTTACAGCCCCTTTACATTTGGGGACATGACATGCTATACTTTGATGTTTCTCATTAATTCTACCACATTTATTACATTCAAATAAGATCTTTCTTTTCCCGTGGGTTCTCTGCAGGTGTTCTATTAATGATGATATTTTATTAAGTATAGTTTTACAATATGGACAAGAATGTTCTTTGGATGGAATTTTAAGTACCGGTGTATTGGGTGCAGGTGTACTATTGGGATGAGGAGGAGGCGATGGAGGGCCTGGTTGAACCATGGCCGGTGGTGGTATGAGGTCCCCCTCTCCCTCGGTGACCCTTCTTTTATTAATCCTGGGTCCCGAAGGGGAAGGTTCTTCATCCTCCTCCGGTATCATGGCTATTAAGGCCCACATGCTCACTCTCAATCTGTCCTCTACATTTTTGAGTCATCCTGTTACATCTGGCTGTCACCAGAAGGTCGCCCGCCCGCCCTCCCACACGTACCAGTCAGCCCAGCGAGCCTGAACGCTCGATGAACGCTGGGAGGCTGGAAGATGCGCCGCTGCGGGCGGCAGAGCTCGGCTCTGCTCAGCCACCGGAGCGCCGGAGCCCAGCACCGGGCTGGGCCGGGCAGCACGGGGTGCGGCAGCGTGGCGCTGAGCCGGAGAGGGGCGGCAGGAGGTGCCCCCATTATCCACCGCAGGCTCCCCCGAGCGAGCGCGCCAGCGCTGCTGATCCTCCCGCCCGTGCCTCCCGCTTGGGCGGCCTTGAGGCCAAACTTCCCCGGCAGCGCCGGTCTGTACCTCCCCGTGCTCTAACACAGCTTTTCGCAGGCTCTCTCTCGTGGCTCTGTATGAAGTCATTTCAATTTAATGAGCTCAGTTAGCTGCAGATTAATCGAAAACAATTTTGCACAGGTTCCTTTTCATTATAAAAACACTCTGGTCTGTCTTCTAATTTCTCAAACTGTCCCTCTGTGGTCATCTCCCTTTTCTCCCCTCATGCTGCTGGTACAAATTACCCTTCCCTGAGCGGGCTGGATGGAGAGCGAAAGCCTCAGAAACTCCTTAACTCCTGCATCCTCCCTGGGGAGAGGAAAGGAGCTCCTCCCTGTGCACTTGGCGCGTCTGCAGGAGACACTTAAAATTCCTGCCATGGCGCGAGGCCACGCTTGCTGCAAAGCAGCATCTCCCCTGCACGCCACGAGCACCCGCCGTGCGGCCACAGCGGGCAGCAGCTGGGAGAGCCCTGGGCTGGGCCCGACGCCTGGGCAGGAGAGGTGCCCGCAGACCCCTTTGTGCCTGCTCTCCTGTGCCCAGCAGGCTCCGAGCTTTCTCTTTCTCGCAGCACTCGGTGCTGGGGTTTCGTCCTCAGACGGCCCAGCTGCAGGGCTCTCAAGTGTCCCGGTGCATTTGACGTGCTCAGGGGAAGGAGTGCGGCCGTGCAGCCCCACCTTGGCGCTCTGGCCAGCCCGGGGGTCCCTCACCCACCGATTCTCATCCAGAGCCCCGAACTGCGGGACCTCCCCGCTGCCAAACCCTGTTGCTGTCCCAGGGAGGCTGCGGCCCCAGGGTTCCCAGCGCCAGCACCGCCGGGGCTGTGCGGCACCGCTGCGGTCAGCTTCTGTCACCGAGCGATCCCCAGGCCCCTGCCGAGCGCAGGGAGGCAGAACCAGCTCACCCAGGAGATTTCCTTCCCCCCGCAGCAGACGAGCTCTTCTCTGCACTCAGACCCCTGCCCACGGCTCCAGTGCCCTCCCTGCGCCCCGCGCTGCTGCTCCCCGTCCCCCCGCGCAGCCCCCGGTCACGGCCGTGCCACCCAGGAGGGACGGGGGGCACACGGGGCAGACGGGGCGCAGCGTTTTCCAGCCGCTGCCCCGGCGTGCATCCGCCGGCGGGACGGACGGTGCAGTTTGTGACTCTGGTACCGTCTCCTCCGGGCAGGGGGGCTGGGAGTTGCCTTCGGTAAAGCCAAGTTTCTGCTGCCCCGCGGAGAAAATTCCCTGGACTTTCCCCTGCAGCTCTGCAGGAATCCCCGTGACTGCATAGTTATAGCTCAGGCATAAAGGAAATATTAATTATCCCCATTATCACCCAAGCAAATCAGCCAGCGTGAAACACAGGCAGCCTCGAGCCCCCCAGCTCCAGGCGGGGTGTGGAGCTGTGAGCAGGGCCGGGGGCAGGAGGAGCCGCTCCCTGCCCCGGGGCTGGCAGAGACCCTGCGCCCACCGGGCTGCCATCGGGGGCTGCTGGGTGCCGTGGGTGACCGTCCCTTCCGCCAGCCGGCCCCGAGCCGTCCCCCCACCTGGGCAAGCTCTGGCCCAAGGCAATCCATCTCGCAGCCTTATCGCCGCATGCTGCTGGGCCCCGATTTACTGTTATTGGCAGTCAGCAACCTTTGCCATTTATATTCGGTGCCAAGCTCCAATTTACAGTACACTTTCTGCTTCGGCTCACCCCAGCCTCTATCTCCACCTTCCACATTAATGCAGGATATGTGCGGAATTCATCTCGGAATTTATTTAAAAAACGTCAGCCACGCTGGCTTTAGTGCGGTCCCTCATCAAACCAGCACAAAGCTCAATTTAAATGAAAATTAGCGAATTATGGATTGTCACCCGAGCCAGCACCCGGCTCAGTCCCGCTGAGCTGGCAGCACCCCCAGGGGCTCCGCGCGGTGGCACCACCCTGGGGTGGCTCCGGGCGCTCTCAGGAACACGCGTAAAAGAGAGCAGGAGGTGGTGGCAGCCCAGTGCAACTCCTCTGGCTGCAGAAGATGAGCCACAGCCTGTGACATGACATGTCCCCCCCAGCCCAAGTGGTTTTAAAAGCTGTAAAACATTAAACTGTGCAGCAGCAGCTTTCCCTCCCAGGGCAGAGCTGTCCCCAGATCAGGGTGTGCTGTGCAGGGGTGGACACCCTGCCCCCCCCCCCCGACAGCGATTAATTTATGCTAATGGCAAGGACCTGCAGCGGGGCACACAGGGGAGAGCAGTTACTGTTAATTGGGATAAAGAAGGGGAGCGCCGTGGCAGCCTGTTGCTGCCTGTTCTTGAGTTCAGGCTGGGAGCGGGGGGATCTGTGCCAGGCCAGGGTCTCCTGCAGGTTACCTCGTGCTGCCCGGGTTAGGGTTTGCTGCCCTGTGCTCCAGCTGTTTGGGGCATGTGGGGGTGTTCTGGATTTGGGGGGTACCTATTGAGACAGCAGCTTCTGCTTTTTGTGGTTCTAACGAGCTCCATGTGTAGATTTGCTCTTGCGGTGGTTTCAGCCTTAATAGGAGGCCTGGACCAGCCTGCACAAAAATTTTGATGTGAGCAGCAACAATTTTGGGAAGGAGCGAAGCTATAAGGGGGGCGCTTGCTGGGAAGCGCTGCCCTGGGCTTTGCCAGGGTGTGATGGAGTCTCCACCTCCCTGGTCGGCAAAGGCAGCCCCTCCTGGTGCGAGGGGCACCCAGCACCCGCCGCTGCCCAGCGGGGGGACCCTGCCCGGCCTTCAGCCTGAACCCGGGGCCGGCGGCACCCTGGGCACGAGAGACCCGAGGGGCAGGTCGGGGTGGGGGTGCTGAGGGGGGGTCCTGGGGGCAGCTCGGAGAGGAGGGTCTTTGGCTGGAAACCCGACTTGTCGGGGATGCGGAGGTTCCTGGAGGTGTCTCCGGCTGCTCCCCGCTGGCTGGGGACAGGATGGGGATGTGTGTGCTGGCTGCTGCAGGGAGAGGTGTCTGCAGCAAGTCGGGAGCAAACAACAAATATTGTTGCAGAAAAATGCTGTTTCCCCCATTTTACAGCAATTAATATTCTTTTGGAGAGCTAACCATTGCTCCTTTGAGAAAGGGACAAAAGAAATATCATTGACAAGTTTTTCAGCCTCATTACAATATTCTGTACATCAAATGTGCCCAGTGTACCAGAAAATACAGATGTTGCAGCTGTCATTTGGGATAACCTGATTATCCTTTTATTTCTAGCTTTGTTCAAAATAAATTAGCTGTGGTAGTCTGTTCAGAGAGATAATTAGAGTCAGCCTAAACACCAGAATGTAAGAAACCTCCTCTAGGTCGGAGACTTAACTGAGGCCGAGCCAGGCTGAAGACCCAGCCCTGTGCCTGCACCTCCCGCCGCACTCGGGGCCTCCTCCCCTCCTGCGGGAAGTGTCTGAGGATGATGATGATGTGCCGGGGGGAGACGAAGCAGCCTCAGGCTGGGGTGTGCTGCCTCAGTGCCGAGGCAGTGCCGCCGGCCAAGGTCTCGTTTCCAGCACCGGTGCCCGGGAAGGGGAGCCCTTGCCCTTGCCCGCGGGGGCAGGGGGCTGCGCGGAGCCGGAGCCCTGGCAGGACGCTCCCTGCCAGCCCCGCGTCGCCGGGCGCTCGGGGGTCTCTGCGGGAAGAGGTTCCCTGCACGAGGGGTGTCCGGGAGCGCGGGGCGACGCCGTGGCTGGGGCGGGCGGCTCTGGCCGGGCTGCCCGCGGGTCTCCGAGCGGTGCCCCAGCTCCAGCCGAGCCCCATTGCTCCCAGGCCCGAGCTGCAGCCCAGTTACCATTGATTCAGCACACTCTGTGCACCCATTAAATGCTTCCATTCCAGTTATTAACTCTACTCACTTTTTAACAATACGAAAAGTGAAGACATTTTCTTTTTAAGGCTGATGTTATTTTGGCAGCTGTTGAATGTGTCAGTCTTAGCAGAAGCTAATTCTTCTGAATTAGGCCATAGTCAAATCTCTGTTTTCTAACTCTAGATATTTAAAGCCCGAATGATTAGATAATCCAGAATACAAATTAATAAAGCCTGAGGAAACGGAAAACCAAGCCACTTCAGTGGGGTCCCATCCCATATGTTCTGACAAAAATAATGCAAATAAATGCAGACGTGGAGGTGTGGCAGAAGACCAGGGTGTAACCTCACGGCTCTCGGTTCAAGCTGGGGGTTTGCCTCTCCGGAGCGCTCCTCACCCCCTCTGCGGGGATCCCTTTCGGCGCCGCCTGCTCCGGGCTGGTTCCAGCACAAGCTGCAGAGCGGTGAATTGAGTGAAACTGTGTGGAGATGGCTAATCACGAGATGGCTAATGGAGATCACTAATGGGTCCCTCACCTCTGCCAGGAGCCCCCACTGCAGGTTATTACCACGGCTGGTGCTGCGGGGATCGATCCCGGCCCCCCGCACCCTGCAGCTGGGTTGTGGGGAGCCGTGACTGCCTCCTGCTTAATGAAATTACAGTTCATAAAATTTGCTGCCTTACAAATCAATAGTAAACACAGGCTGAGCCTTCCCGAGGAGCGTGGCTAATGTGCTTGCCGGGGCTGGAGGAGCGGAGCGGAGCGGGCCCTGCCACGGGCACAGCTGAGCTCAGCCTGACGGCGCTGGGGACACCGAGCTGCCCGTGGGGCTCTTCAGGGAGGCTCCCAGCCCAGGAAAGGTGAAATCCTTGCTCTGAACCAGCCTAGTGAGGAGCTCGTGTCTCTCAGGAGTTTATTGGCACCGCGGGGAATGAGAGAGGGGCAGGAGCAGGTTCGAGGTGCCAGCCCAGCACGCCGGCCGCGCCCCAGGCCCGTGCCCTGCTGTGTCGGTGTGTGCAGAAGAGTTCGTGTGTGTGTGTCGCTGCTCCGGGTGGCCCGGGAGAGGCCGGACATCCCAGCCGGCAAGGGGACATGCGGACCGTGCTGGCCTCGCAGTCACCTCTCATGGGCTGGGGTTTGCTCTTTGCCAAGGGCAGAAGCTTCTCGGCTCCCCGCACCGTGTCACCATGTCCCTGTGTCCCCGTGTCACCCTGTCACTGCGTCACCCTGTCACCATGTCACTGTGTCACTGTGTTACAGCTCCTGGACACCCGTGCCAGCCCTGCAGCCCGGTGACCTTCCGAGCTCGGGGGGAGCTGCTACTGGGGGTAAATCCCCCAGGGTAGGGCTGGGTGCAGGAGGAGGCTTCTGCCAGCTCCACACAGGTGCGAGGGTTGTGTGGGGACAGGAGGGCCCCAGCCACCTCCGCCAAGGAGCCCTGGCTCGGCTGCGGGCACCCTGGTGCCAGCCCCCCCTGCTGCATGGACAGGACGCGCTGTGGGTTCACAAGGAGGCTTCCTCTTGCCCACCGAAAATCATCTTCCTTTGGAAAAGTCAGGAGGGGAAACTGCCTGAGGAGAGGCTCAGGAGAGAGGGTTTATGTACCAAGGAGTGGGGCGGGACGCCCTGCCCGCGCAGCCCCCGGGGGTGAGCGCGGGTGCCAGGCAGTGCCAGGGCCGGGGGCTGGTTACCGGGCAGAGCCGGCTGCCCCCACACTCATAAATATTCTCAGTGCAGGCAGGACTGGCTGGGTTTTGATCGTGGTTTTGCTAGAGAGCTTTTGCAAGGATCTTTATCATTCAGTGTCTGTGTAAAACACTTTCCAGAGTCTAAATTCTGCTATAGAAAAACTATTTATCAAGCGCCCCCCCTCTGCTGATACACTGGACAGGAGTTGCCAGCGCGCTCTGACAGCCGGCTGGAGCAATATGATAGATATGTGGCTAATAATCAATCGATACTTTTGTTTAGGCCTCTGTCTATCAGTCTGGCATTGTGTGAACTAATTAGATGATAAAATGTGATGAATGTGTATTAAAGTCAGCTTCCTCCTGTTAGCACTCCAGGGACCCTTTCCATTTTCTAGCTGACCTTTTAGATCTCAGCTTTATTGTACGTGAATGCAATTAAATCAATTTGTCAGATATTTGCATTGCTCCTGCTAGTTCAGAATTCAATTAGTCAGTGTCACTTTACCGTCCTTGTCAGCCTCTGCACCAGCTCGGGTAAAAAAAAAAAAAAATCCTGTTCGAACCAAACCAAATCCTGCCAAGACTCAGTTCCTGTCTCCGTGGCTCATTCCCCCTTGGCTCACACTCCTCCCGGGCCCTGCACAGGGGCTGCACCCCGCCGGCGCCTGAGCCCGACGCCCGCGGTCCCCCCATGCCCGAGCCGGGAGGACCCAGCTGGAGCAGGCGAACCACTTGGGTCTGATGGGGCAATTAGCAGGCACCCCTCATTACCTCTGCTCTGGCTCTGCCGAGTGGAAATCTTGTCTAGCAAAATTATTCACACAAGCAGAATGAAACTGCAACAGCCATTTCCATGCTACAAGGGTTTTAAACAATATTCAAATGAGAGCCAACCTTGGCAATTATTTTTCTTCCTGCTGTTCTAAAGTGATGGCTCCTTTATCCATATTTTATCAGCCAGCGAGGAGCTCTTGATAGTTAAGATTCTGTTGCTTGCTTAGATCCACGAGAGCACATCCTGAAAGTCTGTTTGAAATTAGCATACAGGAATGCATCTGGCGAGCCAGGACTCGGTCCTCGCCCTCCGCACTTGGATTTCGAGCTACTCCTTGACGGCGAAGCAGTCGCTCACGGCCCCATCGCGATGTGCTGCCCTTCTCCTCGCCCGCCGCCGCCGGGGCTCTCTCGGGGGCTGTTATCGGGCCCGGGCAGCGGCGGGTGGGACAGAATGAGCCCTGGTCTGCAAAGGGCGAGTGGGAGGGACGGCAGCGGCACAGGCAGAGGGACAGGCAGCGGGAGAGTGCTGGGCAGAGACCCCGTGGGGCCGGAGCAGCGGGGGAAGAGGAGCGGCCGCGCTCCTGCACCCTGCCAGCGCGTGGTGCCGCGGGGCACCAGCCAGGGAGGGGAGGCAGAAGTTTGCTGGGTCTAATGTTTGGATGACAAGAGCTTTGCTTGCACAAGCTCACCTTCCCCCTCTGCGTTCTGACTGGGATATGAATATCTGAACCATGGCAGGTATAATTAACAGATGGAACTAGCTAATTACGTCCTTTGCATGTGAGCAGAAGACGCAACTGTTAATTGCTATTTGCACATTTATTATTCCAAGCACTGGGACTGCTGGCATTTACTGTGACATGTGCCCTGTTTAAAAACAAACAAACTGCACTCCTGTCTGTGCTGTGGTACAATTTAAGGCCTAATTAATATAAGCTGCTATGCTGCCCCGTCGCTTTGAGCGGTGCGTGGAGGGAGTGCGCTGGTGGCGGTGGCCCCAGGCCCTGTGGCCGGCTGCCGTGGAGCCGCTGGCCTGGCTGTGCGGTGGGGACAGCGCTGCAGACCCTGCGGGGCCACTCGCGGGGAACCGGCCGTTGCCCCGCCGCTCCCAGGGAGCCACGCCGACCCCCGACAGCGCGTCCCCGCGAGGCTGTTCTGGAGATCGCTTGGGAGCCAACGTGCACACCCCGGACGGCAGCAGGAGCAGCCTCACTGCATCTGCCAGCCTGCAGGTCTGGGACCCGCTGCCGCTCGGAAGTTTCTTCCAAAATCCCCATCAGGAGTTCGAGGATCCCTCACACCGAAGCCTCTCCACTTCAGAGCATGTCCTAGTCCGCGGCTCATCCCTACCTCTGCTCCAAAATCAACAGCAGGAGCCAAACTTCCCATCGGGGGAAGGCTCCCTCGGAGCCTGCAGTGACTCCGCACGTGGGGGCCCAGCCGGTGCTGCACCGACCGGGGAGGGGGACCTCAGCGTAGCCCCCGCGCCCCAGCCGGGCCCAGGACCAGCAGCGCTGGAGCGTACCCAGGGCAAAGCTGAGCTGGTCTGAAAAAGCCACTCTGCCTCTCTCTGTCTCTCTAAAATATAATAAGAAAAATAACAACTGTGTTTTCAGAAGTAATGATTAAATCTCTAGTCTTGAATAAGTATTTGTTTGAGATCAGTGCTCAGAGTGCGCCTTAGCTCGGTGGTTAGTTATATAAATATCAGAGATGAATAGCAGAGGAATTTCTACCTTTTCTATTAAAGAGTTGAGATGGATTTCAACGACTACACTTACATCAGGGGGTCTGAGCTAATGTTCTCTGGGTGGAGGCTCTCCTCTGTGATTGGAGGAAGTGCTCTCTGAAGTGCTGTTATTCCCTCGCCAAGCAGGACACGCTGCACCAACCTCCGCTCCACGGTTAGCGTGGGGTGAGAGGGCATCCCCCCCACGGGCTCTCGCCAGCACAAAGAGGCTCTGAAACCACGGGAGGAATGATGGAGCCCGAGCCCCCCGCTCCTGCCTCCAGGAGGGGCCAAACATCATCCCGCGGAGAGCGGGGCTGGGGTCCCTGGCTCACCACAGTGTTGCCCCTCTGAGGGGCTCTGGGGGCAGGGGAGCGCCCAGCCCAGCCCCCTGCCCCGGGGCTCTCGCTTGGCCACCTCCCTTTCCCCCTGGGGTTTGCCTTTCCTTCGTGTTTCCAGTGAAATTGTTCCTCTGAGCCCCTCCCTGGGGCAGGGGCCGCGCTGGCCCCAGCCCGGTGACCAGCCTTTGCGTCGCAGCTCGGCGGGGGAGCGCGGCTCCGGGTGCCACCGTCTGCCCGCAGGGACCCTGCGCCCGTGGAGCGAGAGCTGCTGGCTCCAGCCATACCCGGCCTTGGAGAAAAGCATCCTCTGACCTTGGGACCCTTCCTGGCTGTGTGGAGAAAGCTCCTTGCCAGTGAATGCATTTCTGGGCTTGTTAGCAGGAGAAATAAACCGGACTGAATAAGCCTCTGGGTAACAGACTGCGGAGAAGTGCCCGGTGCTGCCAGGCAGCAAGCGGGGCCGTTTCCCCACCCCCACGCATCTCAAGACGTGTCTCCTGCCGTGGAAACGAGTGGCCAGAGTGGCTGAGCTTGGCGGAATTCCCCTGGAGAGGCGGAATGAGGCCGCGGGGGGATCCCCAGTTCTGTGCCTCGGCTGCACTGCGGGGCTCTGGGGGTGCTTCAGCCCCCGCGCTGACCAGCCCGGCGTGGCGGCACCCGGGGCCGGGCAGCAGCACCGTCACCTGTCACCCCGGCAGAATAAGGGCCGCAGCCACAAGGGGCCTTTACTCCCCCTGCGGAGGCAAAGCCCTCGGCGGGCTGGTCCAGGTGGGTGCTGGGTGTCCTGGTGGGGGAGCAGATGCCTTGGGGCAGGGGGGTACTTGGAGGGCGTCGGAGAGAGCCCAAAGAAAACAAGTCTGGGAGCAGCTGGGAGGAGAGGGTAAAGGTGCAGCTCTGCAGTAGGACTGTCAGAACCGGCGAGGCAGGTGCCCTATGAGACACCCCCGCAGCAGGTCTCTTATTTTCAAACATCTGCGTTAAATGACCAGAAATCAGCCCTTGCCGGGCAGCGTGGCCGCGGCAGAGCCGGGCGGGCGATGCAGGCTTGCACTGGAGGTTTGTGCAGAGGGTTTTGGGGTGCAGCTCCCGCTGCGCGAGGGCGGGAGGTCAGCGGGTGCAGGGGTGGCCTGTGGTCGGGCAGCTGGGCGCTGCTCTATGGGCAGGAGCTGCAAACCACTGCCACCCGCCTTCCCCGTCCTCCAGCGTAAGGAGCTGGGTGCCATGTTCGGGTGCTCGTGCTGACCACTGAAGTACGGGGGGGTCAGGGGATGGGCTGCACCAGTGCTCCCCCAGAGCGCTCCAGCCCCTGCGCTCACCCCTCACCGCTGAGGACAGCGCTTCCCCCAGAGCCCGCCCGTGGTGCTGGTCCCAGGGCCTGGCCGGGACAGGGCACCATGTGAGCACCGGGGGCAAGCGCCCAGAGAGTCCCGGGACAGCCCAGGTGGCCCCGTGTGGGAGAGGCTCCAGCAGGATTTCTCATCAGTGCAGCAACCACCACACAGAAATCCCAGAGACCGAATTCCGAGTGCATCCAGTATGTGGGGTTAATGGAGAAATACAGACACAGAGCAAAGTCCAAAGCCGCAGGCAAAACGCTTCCCGTGTGACGAATCCCAGCTGCTGCGGCTCAGCTCGGCGCAGCGATGCGGTTGCAGCGTTGCCCTCTCGCTGCCCGGGCCCTGCCTGGGGCTGGGAGTGCGGAGCAGCTCCTCTCCTGACACCACCCCTGACACCACCGATCCGGGCTTCCGCCTCGGGCGTGTTGCGGGCACTGAGCTCCCGAACGGGGCTGGGGGAGAAGAACAGATAGAGTCTGAAAAAATCCGCAGGGTATTAATGGTCAGTTCAGCAGGCGTGGGCAAGTGTTGTCCTCAGCAGACTGGCACCTGGAAAGCCTCCGGGATAGCAGCGGCCTGGCCACCGGACCAGAGAGGGACAGACAGGGGCGTAATGTCTTTCTGCTGGGTACAGAGAAGGGTCGGCACGGGATAGCTGTGGGCACCCTGGAGCAAATTAGCTGATGTGGTAACCTGGTCGGTGCTGGAGAAAGGTCTCATCATCTTCCTGCCAGCACCCAGCGGCACCCAAAGGAAGCACAAGGGTTGGGTGGGTTTTCAGACCACTCTGCCTCACCTGAGCCGCGTTTCAAAGCAGGTACCTCCCGCGGGAGTGCAGCGGAGCTCTGGGGGACGTGGCACTCACAAGCCCCTGCGCGTGCCTGGCACGGGGAGCAGGGCTTGCACCAGCACCCGTCGGGGCCAGTGTGGGCTCAGCCCCCTTCTCCGTGGTCTCCGTTAGAGGAGGAGAGGAAGCGCCCGAGCGGGGCGTCAGGCCCCTGTCCTGACTGTAAGGACCACGGACACCCTTCCTGCTGCTCCGCCTGCGTTCTGCCACACCGTGCTGCTGCCTCGGCCTTACCACAACCCTGCACCCACTGGGCACCGGGAAGGGGCTCCCGTGCTGGCACCAGCGGGCTGGGCCGGCCCCACGGGCACACAGGAGGAGGCTGGCGGGTGCTGGGGTGAGCGGAGCAGCGGGGTCTGCAGCCCGGGCTCCTCCACATGCAGCACGGGGCAGAGCCCCAGGCTGGGGGGACTGGGGGTGAGCTGCTGCGTGCCCCAGCGCCCGTCCAGGCTTCCCGAGCAGGGCACCCACCCGTGTCCAGGTCTGAGCCCCTGGGCCGGAGCTGGCGAGGCAGCCGGCAGAGTTAGTGCTGGTTTGCTTTGGGAATGGGGATGAGGATGAGGGAGAAAGTGAAATATCGATAAGGATGTGAGAGATCCCAGCCCTGTGCCCGGTGCCGCTGCGGGCTGGCCGGCACGCTGGGGGGCAGATCCCCTGCTGGGTGGCAGCTGGATCCCGGCCCCCCCCAGCCCCCCGACACCAAACCTCCGGCTGCCTCCGGAGCAGCTCACCCGGTGAAAGGGGAGCCAGTGTGGTGGAAGAACGAGGCTGTCGGGAAGTACAGAGCGATGCCTCTGCCGAAAGGCATCGGGCAGGGCTGGGCCCCCCCGGGCAGGTCGCTCCCCCCATCTGCACGGGCATTGGGGGGAGCCCGGCAGCCCCCCGGCTGCTGCACAGCCCCGAGAGCAGCCCCTTCTGCCATCAGATTGCTGCTGTAAGTAAATAGCAACGTTTATATTAATTGGTTTGTGTTTCCTTTAAAGAGCTTGGGCTTTCTGAATCTGCAGTTAACTTCTGTGGGCACCTAATGAGTATATTCCGTGCCAAACACCGGCGAGTGCCGTTAAACAGCTCTTTGGGAGCGCTGGGCATTGACGTGCCAGGAGAGTTAGAAAATATATTCAAATTACCTGAGTGAAGCCTGGGGACGCCTGGTATCAAAAGCAATCTCTTCAACCTTACCTCAACAGTGAAATTATGGACTGGAAATTTCAGAAAGCTTGGAAATGCAGAAGTTAAGTTTCTAATACTGATGTTAACTCAGGCTCAATTGGATTTAACTTGTCCATTTTATATAATACGTCTTGATACGCACTTTGTCATCAGACTCCAAATAGGCAATATTTAATGTGCGCAAGGCGATGAGTTCTGTGTTCCTGTTACAAATACATATTTTACATGCCTTTGATTACTCTCATAGTACAATTTGAGTTCTACACTGCTATTTTATATTTTCAGAGCACAAAAATGGAGGGGCAACGTGGAAAAGAAGGAACAAAACCAAACAAGTGACCTTGGCACCAAACAACTGACCTTGGCATTAAAACCGCCTCGGAGTTGTGTCTGATGTCCCCTTGGGGCACAGCTCCCGGGTCAGCAGCTCGGGGGCAGTGGTGCGGGGAGCAGCCGGGGCTGGCGGGACCCCGCTGCAGTGATTTTAGGGGACTCGAGGGAGAGTCCTGGTTCGGAGCCTCTCGGCCCCAGCAGTGGGCTCCTGCAGAAGGGAGAGGCTGTGGAGCTGGTGACAGGGAGCAGCAAGTACCCGGACCCCGAGCTGGGATGTTGAGGTGTGAAATGTTTGAGCTCTTCTCGAGGAATTGCATTGGAATATCCTCGTCCCAAAGAAGTAGCAGATGCTGTAACTGCTTCTTTAACTGTTATTTGGTTTAATCTCTTTATTTAAAGACTTCAAAGCTGGTCCTGGGTACTAATAAATTGATCAGGTATCGACCTGGTGATTTGAATAAAATAACCATGGAGCAAAGTGGGAGTGGGAGGCTTCTGCTCTGGAGGGGCCCCCGGGCTCTGTGGAGGAAGGCTTTGCCTTGCGAGGGGTGTGGGCAGGTTTGGGGGTGCTGGAGGGTGGTGGCTGAAGCAGAACGGGGTGAACTCGTGCAGGGCCATGAGACGGGCACGGTGACACCCTCCCTCCCTCCCTCCCGCACCCTGTGCTGCCCCCCTGTCCCCGGGGGGCCACCGGAGCTGCCTGTGGGCTCGGGCAGCACCTCCCGGCACCGCACAGGACTGGCCACGCCGTTTCATCTCCTGCCTGTCCCCTGCCTGTGCTGCCTTCAGGCAGCTACTCCTTATTCCAGCTGCTCCCACCACGATAAACAAATGTTTTCCGGAGGTCAGGTCTAAATGTCCTTTTGCAGAGCTTGCTCCTGGTCGTCCCTCCCTGCACCGCTGTGCGCAGCTCTTTACAGCGCCGGGAAGAATTACAATTCTGCACCACAAAAGCAGGAAACAGAGCTATTAATTTCCTTGTGAGTCTGCAGGGCACTGCCAGGACAGATGCTGCTTTAAGTAAATGTTACCCGTTTCAGGAGGGAAGGGGAGATGCACCGCGCCGGGCCGAGTCCCCCGCACCACCCACCACGAGGGACTGCGTGAGGGGCCCCACGAGGTCTGTCTGGGAGGAAGAGGAGGGGGGGAGAGCTGAGCCCCTGGGGGAGACCCTGCCCTGGCTGGGGGTCTGGAGCAGGGCTGGGTTACGTGCTTGCAGCCTGGAACGCCAGGCACGGGAAGGCTGGAAGGCAGGGTGGGTAGAACTGTCTAAACACCCCCATTCTTATAATTGAAGCAATTGTGAATCATTTGAAATGCCAAAACCTTGACAGGATAATGAGTTAAATCCAAGAGCGTGAATTCAATTACGTCTTGGGGTGCCGCTCGGCGGGAGCTGCCGCAGCACGTGCCCGGAGCGCCGACAGCGCGGGGGCACCCGACCCGCCAGCCCGGGAGGTTTCCCGCTGTCCGGGGGTGCTGTCCCCCACCCAAGCAGGCTGGTTCCTGGGGGGCTGCAGAGTTGTGGTCACAGCGAGCCCTGAGGTTGTCACCTGCAGCAGCAAGACCTGCTGACCCTTTCTGGCACTCTGGAAAAGGTTCCCCCCTCTGCGCACCCCCACCGGTTCCTGCTGCCAGCCCAGGGGGGGTCCCCTCCAAAACCCACGAGGGTCCTCGCGGCTGCACGGTCTGTGTGCTCGGGAATGGGGCGAGGCCCCCTGTGCTCCCGTGGTGCTTCGGCACCGATATTGCAGGAGCATTTTTAAAGCAAGTGGCCAAGGCCTGCGCTGGTCGTGCTGCGGGGTGCTGGGGGGGTCGGCCTGTCCCGCACGCTCTGGGCTCCATCCCAGGGCCGCAGGGCCCGAGCCCCCATGGCCACAGGCAGCATGTGCTGCCGTCCCTGCCTGCCCTGCCCAAACCGTGCAGAGCCAACCCGGGGCCAGGCCTGGGCTGCCAGGCCCACCCGCTGCCCCCCAGCTGGTCAGATCTGGGTGGATTTTCCATCCTGAAAACCGTCACTCCTGCTTCCCAGCTTGGCCGGATCCGGCGGGCAATGGCTACGTGAAAGCCCTGCAAGGTTTAGAACAGCAGTGGCTTTGCAGGATGATGGATGTCAGTGCCTTTCTGCCTCAGCTTATTGAACAGGGTGAATTTTTATGGACATCTCTTTCCTCATCTCTATTCATCCAAGTGTCTCTGGAGCACACGTGCTGGAGAGGCACAAAACCAGGGGCCATCAAACTGGTGCTGGCTCGAGGGCAGAAGGGAGTTGCCCGTCTCTGTCGGGGTTAAGAGCACTAGGGTGCTGTTTCCAGAGCCCGTGTCCCGGCAGCCCCTCCATGGGGAGCGCTCTGCTCCGGAACTGTGCCGATGGGATTTGTCACCTCGCTGGCAGTGGCTCGGGGCCATCGTCCCTGCGGTTGCCCAGGGCACGGCTCTGGGTCAGCGAGCACCGACGGCACCAGGCAGGTCCCACGAGGGGACCCGGCACCGAGTGGCTGTTGGTGGTGCCAGGACAGAACCAGCTGCCTGTGGGGAGAAGCTGGGGAGGTCGATCCCTGGGTGGGGGGTCTGGTGGCACAAGCTCCAGCCCTTCCCGCCAAGTGGGGGGACAGGGCATCCCGGGGGCAGCACCAGGCTGGGCTCTGCTGCTGCTCGCGGCCAGGAGCCAAACGCCGGTGGCAGGGACATGGCTCAGCACATTGCAGTGACATTTCCAGGAGGGGACAGCGGGGCTGGCTGGGGGGTGAGCGCTGAGTGCCTGGTGGGTCCCTGTCCCCTGTCCCCTGTCCCCTGCCCCAAACCTTCCCTCCCATACTGCCATGCGAGGCCGCCTGCCAAGCAAGTCAATACGAATCAATCAATGTTTGCGCCCTCTCAATAACTCTATTACATCCTCAAGGACAGATCTAAACCACCCAAACGGGCCTGAAGCAGATGCTTTGCTGCCAGAAGAGCGGGCGCGCAGGAGATTGTAAATCATGCAACATTAATGTTGTCACTGACAATGAAAAGCTCTGTATCTCCGCATCTGCCTGTGAGTGGTGGCCTTCAGATGTGCTTAATAAGCACCCGAGCTCCTGCGCCCACAGGAGGGTGGGTGAGGGGACGTGGGGCAGCGTGCCGGGGCCGGGGAGCGTGCGGGGCACGAGGCCCTCACCGTGGGGCTACTGGGTCTTAGGGCACACGCCCGGCGCTGCTTGCCCGGCGCTCGCAGGGCTGGGGGGGGTGACCTGCCGTCCCGGGGCTACGCAAATAAAACCTTTCCTGACGTACTGGAGAGAGAAGAGAGCCTCTGCCCCACCGCCCCGTGCTGCCCGCTCTGAGCTCCGCTTGGCTGGAGCAAGCGCGGGCGCCACGGCCACGCCAGCCCCCCTCGCCAGCGCAAGGCGGCCGGGCCAGCGCCGCTTTGGCATTCTCTGGATGTGCGAGACGCTGTCAGAGCCGCCGCTCTGGAGCCGGCCCGGCAGGACCGAAAGGTCAGAAGACATTCTGTCGCTTGTAAATAAATAATAATAAATTACCATGTTTGAGCACACTCGGGAATGCCTCTGCGTGCAGAAACATGGGGCTGGATTAACGCCCGGTGCTGACACGGGGATGGGAGGGCTGGAGGGGCGCTGCCGCCCTCCCGCCCGCGGCCAAGGGCACGTCCTGCCGCTGTGGCAGCTCCACCGTGGCGGGGATGTCACTGTCACACCGTGGGCAGCACGGGGCAGCCCCACTCGGGTACAGACCGAGGCCCGCGGGGGCTGCCGTGTCCCTGCTGGCGCTGGGGGCCGGCTGGCCATGAGCCACCCGCGCTGGCCGCAGGGCTGCCCAGGGCCCGGGGGAGCAGCGTCCGGCCCAAGGAGAAGAGGCGGCCGCAGCCGAGCCCCACGCCCGGCGGGACAGGGTCGGAGCAGAGGTGAGGGGCGGCTGCCGCTGCATCCCCCAGCAGAGGGGCCTGGCGGGGAGAGACGAGCCCTCCGCTCCTCCAACTTCAGAGCAAGCTAAAACTCAGTTTATGTTTTCCCTCGGCCCATGGCTTGCCTCGGCCCCGGTAGCTGCTCCATCTACCCAGCCTGTCTGTTGGGGGACTATACGAGCATTCATATGGAAAAGTTCTGTGCCTTTGAGTCATTTTTCATTAGCTGCAATACTACTGAGCAAAGCAGAGCTGGGTTTGTAAATTAAAATGGGTTGCAGTTCAATACAGAATACTTCATTTGCAGCCAAGTTAAATAAGAGAATTGACATAAATATAATGCAATTACTTTTGCTACTTTCATAATGCCTTTATGAGGAAGATAACCATCCGCATGAATACATTATCCCACGGTATCTCTGCATCATTTCTGGACTTAACTCTTTTGAGTGGTATCAGAAGAATGGATACATTTAATTAAGTATCTTATTTTAGAAGTCAATTTTACGATGATCAGGAAGCAGTATCTTTAATTTTCAGTCGTGGAAGCAACTTTCTTTTCATCTGCAGACGGTTGTAGTTTTGAGGATGCGATCTCGCACGGGGTCACTACGCGCGTGTGTCTGGCAGGAGAAGCTGTGAGGTCTGGGTGTCCCCTCCCAGCCCCAGACAGGAGGAGGCTCCCGGGGCCCCCCCGCCGTGCCGACCGCAGCCCTGCCCGCTCTGCGGGGTCACCCCTTCTGGGGGCCGTGCGCGGGGCGGCCGGGCAAGCAGATCCATTGCCGGGCTGGGCGCGACGTACCCCCCTTGTCCGGGGCCCTCGGTGCCCCCGGGGAGCGGGCAGGGCTGGGGTGCAGCGGCAGGGCCGTAGGGCAGCTCTGGGGAGCTGGCGCTTTGCTCACTGACTCCTTACGCTTACAGCAGCTTTTTCACCTCTCTGCTGCCTTTACAATTAATTCTCGAGTGCTCCAGTGTGGTTATTACCTGCTGCGCCCCAGCCCACCTCCACCAGCTTCCTTCATTAGCCGTGACTTCTAATCAGCACAGAATTAATTGCAGATTTGCTGGGAGAAAGGTGTGTTTGATAAAGCACGTCTCTAGGGGGACTGTTGTATTTATGTTGCTCTCAGCAAACGTTTCCTGCGGGGACCGGCAGACACAAAGGGACAGGGAGGTGCGATGGCAACGCGGGATGACGTGGGACGGGAGCAAAGGGACCCCTCAAGCTGTTCCTGGGGTTGCTGTGTGCACGATAACCCCCCTCCCGTCACCCCGTCTCACTTCAGTCTTAAAATACGGAGTACAAAGAGAGAGAACAAAATCCCTGAAACCGGACTAAAACTCTTTTGAAATGTGCTTGGTGTGGAGCAGATGGGATCTGTTTCTGTCGGGAGGGGCCTCTGCAGGCACATTCCCCATATTTGCTTTTACATCAGTAGCTATTTTAGACTTGCAATGCCACTTCTCTGCAAGTGGCCAATAAAAATATCCTGCTGGAAGCGATGGGATTCTTACCTCTGTACTTCGAGCAGAGCTGCTTGTCTTGAGTGCAAAGCGCCTTCAGCTCCCGGGGCGAGCAGCGTCCTCGGCGGCTGACACCGGGGATGGCCGAGGCACCTCGCAAAGGCTGCGCGGCCTCGGTCCCTGCTCCCCGCCGTGTCTCTGGCCACGGTCCCTCCAGCCCCAGGCCCCCGCGGGGACACCCCCTCAGCACCCGGGGCGGGCAGGATGCCGCCTTGCCTTCGGCCCTGCGCGCCACGCGGGCGAGAGGAGCAGTGTCCCCAGAGCCCTCGAGGGTGGGCAGGGCCGTGTGGCGTGGGGGCAGCTCTGTCCCCGCCCGTCCTGCCCAGCTCTGCTGCGGGAGCACGGGGGGGGGACAGGGGTCAGGGTGTGGGTCAGGGTGTGAGCGGGACCTGGGGCTGGCGGGGCCCCGCAGCGCGGGAGGGCGACGTGCCCGGCGCCCGGGGTGCGAATCGCCTGGCGCTCGCTGGCTGCAGCTGCCCTCCGTGGCATTTCAATGCCACCGCTTTCATCTCAAGGCTGAGCAGCTGCCTTTTAACATGTAGAATATGAGAGGCTTATGACAAAATCAAACAACACTTGCTGGAGAATTGATTCTGCCCCTTGTTCCCCTCCTTGCTGGTGCCACCGTATTACTCCTTGGTGAGTGATACATCAGCCCTGGAGCAGCGCAGGGTCTGGGTTTCAGGGTGCGCTTACGGCTGGCTCTTCAGATGAGGAATAGCAGCCCGGCTGCGGGTGGGAGGATAAAAAGTCTCTCTAAAATTCCTCTGGCAGATCCATACTCCATTTCTGGTGGTGTGAAAACAACTGCACAATTGATTGGCTCTTAAGTCCAAATTTGTGAGTTGCAGAAAGTCGCTGGCTCCAAAGTCACTTAAATTCCCTGTGTGTCCCAGAGGTGCTGTTAGTTCTCGGGAAGCTGAAACCGCAGAGCCAAGCCCCTCTCCTTCACGCCCACCTGCCTGGAAATCATCTGAGCCCCGGAGAGCTCACGTAATCCAATTGCCGGGGAATGGATCCCTGCCCTGCACAGGGCAGCTTCTACGTTTGGTTATGCAAGAGCAGGTGAAGAATCCCAATCTTCCCCTTAGTTATTCCTTCCCTACCTTCTCCCTGATTGCTCAGTACAAAAGCTTCGAGCCGTCTTTAAACCAAATTGCTTCACAAATGACAAATAACATGAAAATAGGCTTCATAACCAGGAATAATGAAAGAAATCATTCACTTTGATATCAGGAGATGGTCTGTGTTAAAGGAGCCCTTCAGCCTGAATAGCAGAAAAGCACATTGCAATTTTCATGTACTTACTGGGATAAAACATGTGACTCCATGGATGCTGCAGCTGTCATTTCGTGCTGGTCTTTGCACTTTGATTCTGAATTGCATAGGTTATCTTGACACTTGCTGATAAATTTTAAATCACCTCTTTTGCCGTATGTGAGAAGGGGCAGGGAGAGCATAAAGGAATACAAACGTTAATGATAATTTTTGGTCCTTGCCAGTGAGTGGGAACAGCCCTGGGGACGGTGTTCAGGTATGTGTCCCCATCTCTGAGACCCGCCTGCCACAGCGGCCGTCCGGTCTCCTGGGCCTGCACCAGAGCACAGTTGCCTGCACCGGCTCCGCACAGAGAGGGCGGCCAGGCCCACGCTGTGCCCATCGCCCACGGGGACGGTCTCCGGGCTCACACCGTGCCCATCGCCCACGGGGACGGTCTCCGGGCTCACACCGTGCCCATCGCCCACGGGGACGGTCTCCGGGCTCACGCCGTGCCCATCGCCCACGGGGACGGTCTCCGGGCTCACGCCGTGCCCATTGCTCCACTCAGCTCCTCACCTACACACCATTGACCAACACAATAATCCAGTACAGTGTAACTAAGCAATATATCTGAGCAATAACTAACAATTTTCTGAAGCTTTTATTTTGGCAGGTATGAAGATAATGGCTAAAAATAGGCGTGCCCATCCTGACTGGCAATTAAAACATCATAATTTTGATTCCATCATGTTCCAGTGCACAGGGGGCCCTGCTGGGAGTTAGATCAACTTGATGTGGCAAATTTACTCATCAAAACATGTATAAAAAGTGGGACAACTCAGAGAAGCGCCAGCAAGCAGACCCCTGCAGAGCTCCCCGGTCAGACGTGCCGCACTGGCGGTGGCAGGCGCTGCCAGTGTCCAGCGGGGGGTTCAGTGCCGTGGGGCGCGGGGTGGCTGTGCCCGGCGGGCAGGCCAGCCGTGGCCAGAGCAGGGCTCAGCACCCGCCGGGGGCTCGCAGCATCACTGGCAGCACCCCGCTTCCCAAAGCTGCTCCCCTCCTGCCTGACTGGAGCAGCCAGCGGGGCCCTTCCTCTACCTCGGCAATGCCTTTGCCCTTCTCCCCTTCCCTTCCCAGCTCAGACAGAACAGCTTAGGGTTCAGAGAGGGTTTGCCCCAGAGAAGTTCAAGTGTTAGGAAAACCTCCAGTGCAAACTGATTAATTAATCTAATCAGACGCATCTCTCTAGAGGAATCGGATTAGTGCTTTTTGAATAAGGATTGTATTAAGCTGATAAGTTACAAATGCAATGAGATGCTGATTTATCACAGAGAGGACTTGACAATTCTCACAGGTTCATGATCTCATGCTCAGGGCTGCAGGTTGCTGCTGAGCAAATAAACCAGCAACGTGTTCCCAAGTTTCCTCTGGCACTGCAGGAGCCACAGAGCCTGGAACAGGCAGGGAGGCAGCTCTGCCAGAGCTGCACGGGCACCGGCCCGGAGACCTCCACACCCAGCGCTGCTGGAAAACCGAACTCTGGGGATCTCCACAGGGCACCTGCCCACGGCCAGGGGTAACGGGCGGCTTGTGTGAGTGTTTGCACACTAGGACACCCTGCTGTCAGGTCTGGGAGCTCTGCCGGGGCTGTGACGCCCTTGGGGAGGCCATGGGGGTGCTCAGAGGGGGCAGAAAGCGTTACCCCACAACACTGACTGCTCTTTCTTGCCAGTTGCAGCTCAGTTCCATGAGGGCAAAGGCTGATGCACCGATAAGGACAGACAAGATTTGATTTTTTTAAATTTATTGCCAGAACATGAGCATATTTGGGGGAAGATTTTATCTGAAGATACAAATTCTGCTCCTCGCCTAGCTCACACTCGAAACGCCAGAAGAGACTTCTCTGCTCTCGTCGTGTGTGAATGCAAAGCACCATCTGTTTCCTCTTGTACCACAAGTCTTGGCACGCAAAGAGTTACCAGGTGCTTCGCTGTCTGTCTTCACTCTGAGACAGAAAAGTCCCCGAGACACTTAATCAGGGCAGCACATCCTTTACAGTATGTCCATTAAGTGACTGTCCACGGGACACCAGACATCCATCCCCCAGTTAATGAAGCGTCATGGGCAGAGTCGACCCACGTTCAGCGTGTTTGAACACACACGTGGTGCCCGGTGCCTGCAGCATCCAGTGCCATTTCAGCTGGTGGCACTGGGACGGGCTCTGGCTCGTCGGGGATGGATGGGAACACTTCCAAGGTCCTTGTCCCCCAAGCAGGGGACAGCATGGGTGCCCTGTGGCACAAGGCGCTGGCTCCGCAGCTTGCCCTGGTCCTGGCTGTTACGGGGAGAAGCCCTGGAGGTGCATGGAGGGACCAGGTCACCTCATGGTGACAGGGGTCCGGAAGGGGCCGGGCAGGCGCACGGCAGCGGGCAGGGTGCCCAAGCCCAGCGCCAGCCTTCGTTAGGCGCTCAGTAAGCCGTGCCACAGCAGCTCTGTCAGCAGCCGCTTCCCCCGCCTACGGATTTCCCCACAAAGCTGTTGCTTTTCTTGCTGCACTTCCCTCAGCATTGCTTCAGGAGCCCAAGTGAATGTCTCGACACAGCTACACTTGTCCTTTGCTCGGCTCTGTGCTGCCAGCACAGCAAAAATACGACTGAAACGCTCCTAGCAGCAGCCGCCCGGGGAAGCGCCATTGGTCATAGTTACAGGGTGCTTAACAAAGTGTAATGAAACGGCAGGTGCCGGCACTGTGCCTCCCGGAGTCCCGTCTATTAGTGGGAGGGAATGGGAATGCCAATCCACAGCAGGCCTGGCTCCCACGGGACGGGGCTCTCGGGGGCAGCACACCCAGCCTGGTGCCCCACGGGCTCAGGGCACACGCTCAGACCCACCGAGGAAGCCCCGCGGCACCCGCTCTCCTCCCTCATCACCTTCTCCAGCCGCCTGGACAGAGCCCGGCAATGGAGAAGGCTGGCGGACACACCTCTTCCTCCTCGCCAGGTCTGGGCTCGTTCCTGCCCACGTGAGGAGCTGGCCCTGCAAGAAATGCAGCAAACCCTCCTCTTCTCCAACCCCCAAATCCCTCGTCACCGTTCCTGGGGTCACTGTGCAGCCTGGCACAAGGCTGAGGAGCTGCCAGCACCACGGGGAGCAGAGGGGATCCCTGAAATCGCCACTCTGTGGGCCCATGTGTGATGGGGATGGCGGCTGCCTGCAGTTGGCCGGGCTAATTCAGCTGGGAAAGAGCCTTTATGAGCCGGCAGCACACATACCTGCTCACCACCGCCTGCCTCGCCAGCCGTGGTCTCTCCTGCCCCAGGACAAGAGGATGAAAAGTTCATGGAGTGAATTTCTCAGCTGGAGGAAAGGCAGAAACAAACACAACTTGAACTATCACAGCAGGCGCATTGTTGCCTGCTGCTCAGGAATCAAACAGGCAAGCAGGCAAGTGGCTGATCTTAAATACAGGCAGCAGCTCCCCAGCAGCCAACTGGGGCACCCAGGAGAGGTGGAGACCTGCCTTTGTTTCTCCACCAAACAGGGTAGGAGCCTCCCGCAGCCCCAGCAGAAGGCTCAGCCAGCCCCGAAGGCAGCCGGGCTCTTGGACAGATGCAAAGCTCCTGCCCGCAGTCAAGGCAAAGCCCTTCCTGAGCAAACAGGCCCAGCTGCAGCGCTCCTGCTGCCGCCTGGGAACAGCAGCGGTGGGAGCCGGTGACCGCAGCTGCCTCCCGCTGCCCGCTGCTGCTGCAGGGGAGCCCCCAGCGCGGGGCTTCAAGAGCCTCTTTCCCTCTCTGGGGTTTCCAGAGCTCCTGCACTGTGGCAGTAAAGTGCTGCACAAAATTAAAGAGCCTGGAACAGAAAGTTGCTTTTCTTTCTGCTCCTTCGGGCAGAGGAGATAAAAGTCGATGCTGTCGCTACCCAGCTTTGCTCCGCACCAGCGCATCGTGCCTGTACGCCCAGGCAGCGTGGCAGGCACGCAGACTCCGCCACGCTCAGGCACGGCAGCAGCACCCAGCCCGCGGAGCGAACGGCTCCAGCGCCGGCCTGGCCGGTGTGCCGAGGGACATCCGCTCGCAGGGCACAACGGCCGCTGCCCCGGGCTCCCCATCCCGCCAAGGCCCGCCCGGGTGCGGAGCCGCTCCGAGGGGCAGCACCGCTGGGGCCGCTCGGGCCCCTCTACAGGCCAGGGTGGCCCAGGGGGTTCTGCAGGGCCGGGCGGCAGCTGCGGCGCTGGGGGCCGGGCAGCGCCTGTCGCGCTCTGCCTTAGCTGCTCCCGCCATGGCAGCCGGGCAACCCGCGGCCTGAATGCCCGAGTTCCTCCAGGCCTCCTTCCTGAGCCTGACTCGTACAGCGCAGCCGCCTGTTTCTAGGTAAGAGACAAACCCAGCCGGAGTGGTGAGATGCCCCATGGCACAGCCCGGCCGTGTCCCGGGGTTGACAGGAGGCGTCTCACCACCGACTTTCTTCTCCCTTTCCCCAGCGAGCTCCTCGGCCAGCGCGGTGCAGCTAAAGCCCAGCCTGACCCTGCTCCACTCGTTCCCGCGGAAGGCGAGGGAAGGGTTTGCTGCTTTGAAGCCTCTTCAGAGGCTCGCTGGGGGGCTGATGAGCAGGAGGCGCCTGGTGCTGCGGGGAGGGGGGGTCTGAGGAGCGAAGCCAGCCCCAGGTCCCCCGGCCAGGCGCACGCGGGGCCGGGCTGTGGGGAGCGGGACTGCGGCCTCCCGCCGTGACAGAAGGGGCCGGGAGGGAGAGGGATGGGGCTCTGCCTGCTCTCAGCCAGGCGCTCCCCAGAGCAGCAGCTTCGACCCGCAGCGCTCAGGGAAGGCACACGCAGGCTTTCCCCGCCGGGGCTGCCGGGCCTGCAGCAGCCGCCAGCCCGCAGGCCGCGTTTGCGAGCCGAGAGCACACTCTGCCGAGCCGCCGCCGAGCCGCAGCCGGGCCTGGGCAGCGGCCGGGGGGCTCGGCGGGGCCCGGGGAGCTCGGCGGGGCCCGTGCCCTGCAGCCCGTCCTGCCCAAGTGACGGGGCTCTGGCAGCGCGGCTCAGCGCAGGCCCCAGGCCGGCCCGGCGCGGGTGGGCTCACTGGCCCCGGGGCTCTGCCCGCCGCAGCAGAAGCGAGGGCCGATGCTGCACGTCAGGCCTTGCCCATGTCACCCCGTCCTGCGCGGGGTGGGAGCTGGGAGAGGCCCCGCTCCAGGAGCGGGCGGCGCAGGCAGGGTGGCACAGGCAGACACTGCAGGTAGGGTGGCGCAGGCAGGGTGGCACAGGCAGGGTGGCACAGGCAGACACTGCAGGCAGGGTGGCACAGGCAGGGTGGCACAGGCAGACACTGCAGGCAGGGCAGTGTGTGCTGGCCCAGGGCTGTCTCCTGGAGCCGCAGGCAGGCAGGGGCTCCCCTGGCCCCGTGTGGAAGCGGGCCGGGCCACCGGGCCTGCAGGGCCCCTGGGAGAGCCACACCGGTCCTCGGGCAGTGGGGGCACCTGACCCCGGCCCGGGCCCGGCGGTGGGGACACGGGTGCTCCACGGGGCTCCTCTGACATCCCCTCGGCTCTGTCCCGCTCGGTGCAGCTCCGGGGGCCGCGGGACAGCTCGAGGGGCTCCATGGCCCAGTGCCGGGCCCATTGTGGGGGCCCGCTCGGCCCGGGGGTCCCACAGCACAGCCCGGTGCTATGGGCATGGCTGCCCCGTGGGGTCTCTGCCCCTGGCCCAGCTCAGGGCCCTGAGCATGGTGTCCCCCCTGCCGTGCTGTCCCCTGTCCCTGTCCCTATCCCTGTCCCTGTCCTCTGTCCCCTATCCCTGTCCCTGTCCCTATCCCTATCCCTGTCCCTGTCCTCTGTCCCCTATCCCTATCCCTGTCCCTGTCCCTGTCCCTGTCCTCTGTCCCCTATCCCTATCCCTATCCCTGTCCCTGTCCCTGTCCCTGTCCTCTGTCCCCTATCCCTATCCCTATCCCTATCCCTGTCCCTGTCCTCTGTCCCCTATCCCTATCCCTATCCCTATCCCTATCCCTGTCCCTGTCCTCTGTCCCCTATCCCTATCCCTATCCCTATCCCTGTCCCTGTCCCTGTCCCTGTCCTCTGTCCCCTATCCCTATCCCTATCCCTATCCCTGTCCCTGTCCTCTGTCCCCTATCCTATCCCTGTCCCTATCCCTATCCCTGTCCCTGTCCTCTGTCCTCTGTCCCCTATCCCTGTCCCTGTCCCTGTCCCTGTCCCTGGTCTCGGTCCCGGTCCCGGTTCCCACCCGCCGTGCGCCCCCGATGCCGCCAGGGGGCGCTGTCGGCCCGCCGAGCGCACGCGAGGCCGCCCGGCCAGTCCCGGGGCGGGGGGGAGCGGCCGGTCCCGGGCAGGGCCCGGGGTCTCACCGGTGTGACAGGCCGGGACCCTGCCCGCGGGCCCAGGGGGCTCCTGCCGGCCCCGCGGGGGTTGCCCTGCCGGGCCCGGGGCCGCGGGGCCGGGTGCGCGCCCGGGGATACCGGGGCCATTTCCGGCGGATCGGGAAGCGGAACCGGCCGCTGCGGCGGCGCTGGCAGCGCGATGGCTTCCGCGGGGCAACCCCTCGGGTCGGTGTCTGCCCCGGCCGGGGCACAGAGCCGCGGCTGCGCTCCTCCCTGGCGCCTGTGGCGCCGACTGGTCACTCAGTGCTGCCCCCGGGCGCGGCCCCGCCGCTGCCGCCCGTCGTGTCCCTTGTCCCTCGCCTCGGGCAGGCAGGGCCCGGCCTCAGCGCCGCTCGGCCCTCCGGCAGCGGGCGGCCAGGCGGAAAGTTATCCCTTGCCACTTACTCAATAGATCGATTGCTTAATATTTTAAGAATAGCTTTTATTCTTCCCTCAAAGATTCCTGAAGGCCTCGGTGACAAAGGCTTATTTGGTACTCGGTAACTGTTAGCACCACGTTAGGCCCGTGATTCGTGCTAAAACCCTGCGTCCATCCCTCAGCGGGTTAGGGCTCCAACCCTGCCCGGTGCCTCTGCGGGCAGGGCAGGGAGGGGTGCCGGCACCCCCCGCCCGCTGCCCCCAGCAGAACCTTGGCTCCCGCCTGCTGCAGCACCCGCAGCCGAGGGAGCGAGTTCCTCAGGCTGCTGCGAGCCCTGGGGCACCCACCAACAGGTCCCCGTCCCCTCCGGCACCCTCCAGCGTGTTTGGCCCCGGCACGGTGGTGAACTCGGTGCGTTTGGGCTCTGGCAGGCTGTCACCGCAGTACTGTCCCCGTGCCCGATCAGAAACGGACGTGGCAGCTCCGCTGGACCCTGGAGCCACACGGGCCAAAGGCTGGAAATCCCGTAGCCTTTGTCTGGGAACATTCGGCCCAGTCCGGCATTGCAAAAAGCCGGCACAGAAAACGGGTACGAACCACAAACCATGCAGGAGCCCAAAGCTCAGGAGCTGCTTTCTGTCCCCGAGGAGAATGCAGCGGTGCCAGGAGCTCTGGGGCCCTGGGGAGCACTGCCTGGGCACAGCTTCCCACCGCGCTACCTCAGCGTGCCTGCGACATCTGCAACATTACAGCTGAACCACTTGAAAAAAAACATTTTTTTAAAGAAAAACCTTGCCGCATTACTAAGGATTTGACAGAGGCTTTAAAAATGCTTTGCCTGGCTGGAGCCCTGCAGGGCATGAGATCTTCTGTGACCTCTGTCCCCCGCCGGGGCCTGGGAGAGTGGCTGCCGCGGCCGCAGGCAGGGACTGGCAGGGGTGACAGCAGGCAGTGCTGTTCGCCGCCTTCAGTTTGGATCTGTGCCCAGAAACCCCAGCAGTGGAGACAAAACTGCAGCACTGAACACACTGAAAAATAAAATCAGTGGGAGAAGGCTTTAGCAGGGAGATTTTTTCACCAGTTTGCTGCTGCGTCCCCGTCCCTGAGAAAAGCCGGAGCGTTCCGCGGCCGCTCAGAGCTCAGCCAAGGCTGCCTTCTTGAGCGGCTGAGCTGAATTCGTGGCCCTGCAGCCTTCACGCTCTGTGAAGTCCTTCTGCTGACCTCCTCTTGAGTACCTTCCTCACTCACAGTGATTTACATCTTCCAGCCGCCCTTAAACACTTCTTCGGGCTTTACAACCCAACTGCTGCCATGTGTGTTCCAGGGCGGGTGCTGAGGGCTCTGTGTTATCCATGAAACACCATTTCCACACAATGCTGGACCCGGGCATCGGGCGTGTCCCTGCCAGCTGGGCTCTTGCTGGGCTCTTTGGGTGGCTGAGGGAGACCGATGGTATTTTCAGCTCATCCCCTGTGCTGCCCCGGTGACGTGTAGGACGCGCTCCCGGGCAGGGCTCAGGCTGTCAGGGCCGTGTCCTGCACACGCAGAAACACGCACGAGGTTACCACAGCGGTGCTTGTGCCGCGTGGTCGCTGGGTGGGGGATGCTCTTGCTCTGTGGTACATCCCTTCCCCTCCTCCTGCTCCTGCCGGGTGCCAGCCGCAGTGCCTAGTGCCCTCGGGAAGGCAGATGCCCAGCTCCGAATTGTCCTGCGGTCCGTCGTGATTTTTGGTGTAAAGGTCTCGGCGTTCCCCTCTGTGCCTGTACCTACAAGAGGGAGTTTCACTTTTCCCTTCCTGACCTTGCCTTCAGCCCCCCTCCTGCCTGCAGCGCCTTCCCAGCCCTATAAATACCTGCTGCTCCGGGGGAGAGCTCACCGCCGTGCCTCCCGGCTGCCCGCCCCGCAGGCTCACACATTTCAGCACCTTCGTTCTCAGCATAAACCCTTTAAATCACACCTTGTCTGAAAGTGTGAGGGCCTAGCAAACAACACAACTTATATTGGTTCCTGGGCCATCTGGGAACCTGATTTAGATGTAACATTTTCTGCAGTCACCTGGAGGAGGCTATGGATGAAATATTTCAGGGTTATTGATTTCTATATCCATCAGTCAATCCCCTTTATTCTTCCTTGTTACTTCCAAAGCCACCGGTGCCTAACAAACCGCCCGGGCTTCCCGCTGACTTAGCGCCGTTCCCTCGGGCGCACAGCCAGCACGTCCCGCTGCCCGCACGAGGGGATGCCTTATTCGCCAGTCCCAGAAACAGGTTCTGCAAATCCCAGTGCGCTCAGTGCCTCCGGCCTGCCAGGGTTGCGTCTTGGACAGAATCTCTCTGTCGTGGTTTTGGCAGGAGAGCTCCTCAGTACCTGGCGCTGCCCAAGCCGGCACGGCCACGGCGGGTGACTCGCTGAGCTCCGCAGTGGGGCCATCGGCTGCGTCTCTGCCGGGCCGGGCTGTGGGTGCTCACGGGCACCAGCTGCAGCTCTGGGGATAAGAGCTGCGACAGAAGTGAGCACAGCACAGAAGCGATGCTGATGCCACGGGAGGCTGGAGTCCTGCTCCTAACGCTTCACATGGATCCTTCAGCAGTTGCAGCCCTGGAGCAGGGTGGGCGCAGCCGAGACCCGGGGGCCGTAGTAGCAGCGAGGGGAGAAAATCCCCAGGTTCCTGCAGCAGCGCATGTCGCTGCTCCGAGAACGGGTTATTGCCGGCAAAGTGCTGTGCTCTGAACACTAGAGAGCAGTGGGCTTTTGCAGGGATGCTGCTGCCTGCCCTGCCCAGGCTCTGCGCTTCCACATGGCCTGTCTGCGGGAAACCGGCCTTAAACCCTTGAGCGCTGAGCCAGGGTCCCGCGGGAGATCCCACCTGCAGGCACGCCGGGCACCAACCCCTCCTTGGCTCCCCGCTCCCCCAGCCCGGTTTTGCAGAGACAGCGTGTCCCCCCTCGCAGCCAGGGCCTGGGGCGCCCACAAACAAAACCAGGGAAAACGTAGCACGTCAAGGCTCGGTGTTCCACGGCCTCCCTGCCCTCCCTGCCCGACCCTCGGCTTTCCCCGCCCGACCCTCGGCTTTCCCCGCCGGAGCCACGAGCACCCAGAGGAGCAGATTTCTTTAAACAAGGGAGATGCTTCACACTGAGCTGCTCATCCAACACCCACCTAGGGCTGTGTGTTTATTTTCCTAGATAAGTCAATGACTGAAAAATGAGCTTTCTAAGCTCACTCGAGTTACTCCGGATTGGTATTTAATGAGAACAGTAACCTTTGGCAGTCGGGGCAATGCCGTCCTGGCTGTGCATTCAGTAATAGAGACACTTGATAACGAGGGTGTGACAGCACAGACATGCTCTGGCTTTAACCAAATTACAAGCTCGTGAAATTTCAGAGGTGCAGCCCGGCCCCTTGTCACTTCTGATTTTGCACTAACTTTTTTGCACGACAAATGCAAAAGCCTCTCTCGTACCTGTCTCTCACCCTCTCGTCCTGACGTGGGGGGTGTTTGATGAGCCCCCACATAGGAACAGAAGAGGAGAGGGACAAAATAATTATTTAGCCCAAACCTGAGGGCCGTGACTGGCACTTTCATTAAGGGAAATCGATTAACTGGTGCCAATTGTGCGGTCGCTCTCCCCAGGCGCTGCCGTGGCTGTGCTGCACGGTGGTGCGGGGCTGCAGGGCCTGGCTCGCCCCCCCTGCTCGCGGCTGCTCACCAGCCGGGGGAAGGACCACTGCTTGGGCACCACAGCAAGAGGAGCTTTAATGAAATGAAGTTGGCAGCTTTGTTCGAGTCCAATAATCTTCATTTCATAGGGTGCATGGCAAAAGCATCTGCTCTTAGAAACTTAATGTGGTGTGAAACTCAGAATTAGGAGGAACAGGACCAGCGTGTCCTCACAACTCTGCTGGGTGCAGATGGCGGTAACCAAGGCCAGGAGCTCAGTTCAGGTACTTTGTTACGTAGGTGTCCGGAGAGCAGCCGGGGTGAGGCTCGTTCCCCAGCAGCGATCCTGCGTGGCAACTGGTGTGGGCTGTGGAATCGGCGTCGGGCCCCGCGTCCCGCTGCCTCCCTGGGCCCCCGCGGCCCCGCAGCGCCGTCCCCTTCCCTTCCAGAAGGCCCAAGGGGGGAAGTGGCTCAGGTGTCAGCAGCGGCCAGAGCCCTGGCACGCCGCTGTGCTCGCCCCTCCTGGGACACCCGCGGCCACTGACGCCACTGCTTTGTCCCCCATCACAGCCGGCGTCCCCGCCACGCTCCCACGAGTCACAGGTTTGTCAGGGGGCGGGCGGCAATAGCAGCCGGGGAAAGCAATTTGTGAAGAGAGGGCTCTTGCCTTTGCAGCCACCTCTGCAATTTAGTTGTTGAGCATCTCCAAAGTTTGGCACCGGCTGAACCCAGAGTGCCAGTTCGGTATGATAAATATAGCATCTGCATGCCGCTGCTGGGGATAAAAGGTTGTTGATGACCTTTCTGAATGAAATCTTGGAGCATGTGGAATAAATGTAGAAAAGGTCATAAGTGGAAACTTTTATTATGTGGTAAAGTCAAATGTCATTTCTAATCAGTCAGTAGACACCTGGGCCTGCGGTGCATGGCTGCCTGCCGCCACATCCTCCCCGCAGCTGCCGGGCGCGCGCTCTCCTGCCCACACCAGCCTGCCCGCGCAGGCAGGCCTGCCTGCTCCCCCAGCCGCCCGCCGCAGCCAGCAGGGTGGGGACCCCCCCAGGGACCGGGCTGTCTCCCCCCGGGTGCTCACAGTTGCAGTGTGTCCCCCAACACAGCTGCAGGGTGGCTGAGAGAGACAAAACCCAGCGTGAGCAAAATTAGCCAGGGAAATAGGGGCAGCTCTGGCAGATCTCGTCTTAAAATGAGCCCAGTATAGCCTCTGGGGGTCGTTTATTATAATTTTGTATTAGTTTTAGAGAATGTGAAGAGGCTGAAATCTCAGTCCTGGATAAAGAGATGGGGACGAGGGGCAGCGTGCCCCCGCGGGACCCTGCCGGGTGAGGGTGCCTTTGGGGGGTGTGAAGGGACCAGCGAGAGGCTCGGTGACAACATGCTGTACGTCAGGGAGCAGCCTGCCAGGGGAGCTGTGTGACTGCACCCCTGAAAAGTGTGGGCACCTGGAGACGTTCTGACCATAAATGTGTTACATGGAAGATGGTACAAAAGAGGTGAAATCAGGAAAAACTCCTGCGAGTGCCCTGTCCCAGCCAGGGAGCAGGAGGGTAGTGCCTGGTGGGGGCCGTGGTGAGGGTGGCCCACTGCCCTCCTGCCTGCCTGCCCTCTGCCTGCCCTCTGCCTGTCCTCCTGCCTGCCCTCTGCCTGCCCTCCTGCCTGCCCTCTGCCTGCCCTCCTGCCTGCCCTCTGCCTGCCGCCCGCCTTTCCCTGCCTGCGCCAGCCTCTGTGCACGAGGAAGCAGCTCGGCAGCTTCCCGCGATGTCCTGCTCCGGGACGGCTGTGGGGGAACAGGGTAACCGTGCTCAACACCGGGCTGTAATGCTCGCGTCAGTGCTGCAAACAGCTGTTTCAGTTGCATGAAAAGCAAAATGTAGACAAAGCGTTTTGTTTTCAAAGGCTCATTAGCCGCAGCTGCAAGCCGAGGTGCTGCTGAGAGGATCCTCTCAAGCTCCTCTCTCCGGGTCTTCTCCTGGCCGCCTTTCACAAATGTTTCTAAGAATGTGAGTTTACTTTGTGTGAATGTTTTAAGAAAGAGTGTAATTGAAATTCTCTTCCCAGTGCCAGGGAAGATGACTCATACATCACTCTGTTATTTTCTGTATAATAAACAAGATGGAAAGCTGGGGTTGGAGGAGCTGGACTTAACAAATAGCTGAAGCTCTTTGCATTCAAACAGAAATGACATCAACATTTAAATCCCAAACAGCCCTGCTAACATTACATTTGCAGTCAGTGTAAAGGGCCCAGACAGCCAGGAGCAACGGTGCAAATGCGTGTTTGCATTTATCTTTTGCAATAAGTATTTCCAGTTGTGTACATGAAAAATTATATAATTTCCTGGGTTTGAACATTTTGGGTCTTTCGGCACGTACATCAGCGGGCTGTGAGGTTTGGGCTGTCCAGAACAGGCTCAGGAATCGGGCAGCGCTTTGCAGACGCGGCTTGGGCAGGCGGAGGGGCCCTGGGCTCCACGCGCTGCCGGTGCGACCGTGTGAAGAGGGGGAAAAGCGACGGGCTCGTCCCGGGTGTCTAATGGGGACATGGGGAGGCTGGACACGTCCCATCGACAGCCAGTCCCCAGGAGTGCGGGCAGCTGCCTGCGGCCAGCCCCGGCTTCAGCTTCCCCAGACCTGCCCGAGCTCGGAGAAAGTTTTAAAACACATCCCGAAGGCTCAGAAGCGGCATCTCCGCCGTGTCCCCAGCATGGTGCCGGGGCTCCCGGCACACGCAGGCTCTGCCAGGGTCCCTGCCCGGTGTGCCAGCCCCGGTGTGTGGGTTCCTCCCACCCCGCTGCCCCGGCCTCCAGCCGCCACCGGGGAGAGAGGCAGAAACCACGGAAAACAAATTGTTTTCCTCTTGCATTTCTCTCTTTTGCTAAAAGCCCCAGCGCAGTAATCTGAGTGGCATTGTTTAGCCAATTACTAATTTACTAGGAATTAACTTTAATGCATTAATAAATGTTGTCATTTTCCTGACAAATTATCATAATAACGCATTTTAATGGGCTGCAGGAGTCGGGAGAATAGTGGGAAATAAATATATTTTAGTATTACTTATTCACTACATCTGTACCTAATTATATTTGCAGAATAATTACACTGCCACTGCTTCCCCGAACTGTGTTTGTGTCAGCAGCACGGGGGTGATAAATCCCTGCCAGCAGCCCCCCCGCAGCGGTGATTACAGTCTTTCATCACCCGCGGGGGGGCCCCGGGGTGACACTGTCCGGCCGGGCCCGCCGCCAGCCGCCCTGATTTACTTACCTCTGCGCAGGAGAAACTAATTCAGGAGACGGATTGCTGGAAGGACCCTCCGTGCGGAACATGAATCATTCTTTAATCACAGCCTACCCTGGGCGAAAGAGCACGGCACCGGCGGGAGAGGGGGGCTCAGCCCAGCCCGCAGGGTCTGGGTACCGCCGCCATGGGTCGGAGGATCCCCCTCCGTCCCGCTCCCCCCTCACCCTGCCGCTGGGTCCCTGCGTGGGGGGCGGTGGGACACGGGGCTGGGGGCACAGGTTGGCTCCGTCGGCGCCTGGCATGTGGCACCCGCGGCCTGCGGAGGGGCTGGGGGACGGGTCCCGGCTGCTGCCCGCGGGCGGAGAGTGGAAACCCTGAAACACTGGGCCTGGCTGGCCCAAGGGCTTCTGTGGCCATTGGCGGGTGGTGTGGGACCTCCCGGGCAGGGACAGGGGCAGGGACAGGGACAGGGACAGGCAGCGCTACAGGCAGGGCACTGATGTGGAGAGCCCAGAGCCCTGGTGCAGTGACAGAGCGGCTGGCTGCTTCCTCGGGTGCGGGAGGAGGACAGCAGGACAGAAGGACAGCAGGGGGATGGCAGGACAGGAGGACAGGAGCAGGACAGCAGGACAGGAACAGGACAGCAGGACAGGAAGACGGAAGGAGAGGAGGAAAGCAGGAGGACAGGAGGACAGCCCTGCACACGCTCTCGCAGAGGTCAGGGCGCGGGCCGGCCGTGGCCCCGCTCCATCCTGCCACTTTGTGTGGGCTCTGCCGGGTCCTGGACAGCAGCAATGAACCACAATTATGCGAGACTTTTCGATCAGAACAGGTTTAGTCAAAACTCATGCATAAATATTAATGTCCCCAAAGATTTTGAACAACTATTTGACATAAGCAGAGCAAATATTTAAATCAAACCTGACTGCTGTGCGTTGCAAACAGACGGGGCAGTTCTGTGCATGACGGCAAGGCCTGGCTGGCTGCTGCGGTGTGTGCGGCACGCGGGCCTGCACCCATGGGTGCCCCCTGCTCCCCCGGCTCCCAAGGGATTGTGCCAGCCATGCAGGCTGCTCCTGGCGAAGGGGAACCTCTGCCTGGCCTCGTCGCAGACTGGGGGACGGGGCAGCCCCAACCTCCCCCGCGGGGGCCGGCACACGGCAGCTCCCAGTGGCAGTAATTCCCTGTGTTCTCGCCCATTTTGCCCCACTCTCAGCCCTGTCCGAGGGCGGCACACTGGGCACACGACGCCTGACAGCCCTGCGGTAATGACCAGGGGTATGTGCTGTCATCAGGCAGCACGAAAGGTTATGAAATGATAACTGGCTCCTCTCGGCGCTGACGAAGCATGTCCACTTCGGGCAAATTGCTGTTTTCCCGGTTAATGGTGTCTCAGCCGCTCTCCGGGGACCTGCCCGAGGGCTGGCGTGGGGCTGTGCCCCCCCTGCTGCCGGCTGGAGCTGCCGGCCCCGCGGGGCTGGGGGCGAAGGGCACAAGACAGAGGAGCCGGGGCGCTGGCAGAGGAGCCGGCAGCCGGAGGCTGATCTAAACCCTCCCTGCTCCCGCTCCCGCTGCTGCTGCTCGTAACGCAGCGCCACAGACCCGGCAGCGAGGACAACGGTTCATCCCCGGTGCCACTGCCTGCGCCTGTCCTCGCAGAGCAGATAAGCTCTCTGCTGTAGGGAAGGCAGAGGCCTCGCAGCCCTGCCTGCTCCCTGATCAGGCTGCGCACTAATGACACGATCGATGCTCATTGATTGTTCAAGGCCATAATATCAGGATGCTATCAGCCCAAGTGGCAGTTGCACAGAGACCTGGTGTCTCTGGCAGTCGCAGTGCAAAGCAGCGATAACAGGACTTGGCCTGAAATAATTGCCTGGTCTGTCCGCGTGGGCGAACGAGCCGGTGAGCGGTGCCGGGGTCCGGGCGGAGCGAGGGGACAAGCGGTTCCTGCTTCATCGGCGTCCCAGGGCCAGTGCTGGTGTGTGGAAGGAGCAGGAGGCGTTCAGGAGGTCACTGAAAGACATTTTTCTACCTCGAAGTATACGGGGATTCTCTGCCAGGCCGCTGGGTGCTCTGCAGCCTCCTTCTGACAGGAGGGACTCGGCAGCGTTTGCCCCTCGCCCTCGGCTCTGAGGGATGGGTGAGGTTTAAGGCAGAGCCCAGGGACGCCTTTGGGCAGGACCAGGCTCTGGCCGTGCTGCCTCTGTTTCTCCTCTTCCTCAGGTGCCCGCTCCCGGCTCTCAGCGGCATTCAGCATGCAAGGGGAGCCGCAGGCAGCCTCGGGTGCAGAGATCCCGG
The DNA here is from genome assembly GCF_965140245.1 of Athene noctua. Taxonomy (NCBI): domain Eukaryota; kingdom Metazoa; phylum Chordata; class Aves; order Strigiformes; family Strigidae; genus Athene; species Athene noctua. Next base: position 19,921,025 of record NC_134051.1, on the reverse strand, counting down.
GCGTACCTCAAGCTTACGCAGAACTGGATCAGGAAAAATGCCCACAAATGTGCTTTTGGCACATGATATCCTTGTAAGGTTTAGAGAACAGCCCCGGTTCTGTCCCTTCCAACAACAACATCCTCTCGTAGGTAAAGGGGGACAAGGTGGCAAATGGCAGCAATCGCCTGTAGAAACAGGCTGGTTTGAGGCTACATATGTTGGCACTAGTCAGTCTAAAATAAAAATAATTGCAGACCATTAAAATAAAGCAATTTCTTCAGATGAGAAACAATTATGCTTTTCAAGGCAAGTGCACATGTCTTTACACCTAGTAATTATCAATTACAGAAGATACCTGCTCTGTTATCTCAACAGCATCTCCAGTTATCTTTTTCATTGCTAATTGGGATGGATTTAATTCAGAACTCAAACACTAATGATTTTGACCTTTATGCTTATTCCTGAGATGCGATAACACTTTAAAGGCTGTGAAAAACTGATCTGCCTGTTGTTTGCGTTGCGCGTCCCCACCTTTTAAGAGGGAGAATCTCCCTCCTGCCCCGGTCTGTCCTTCCTGACGCCTCCGGGCTGCAGAGGAGGGGGCGTGCAGCCCCCAGCCCCAGCCCCAGTGCCGGGGGGTCCGTCCCAGGCTCCCCCTGGGGTGTGCGGCCGGGGGCATCCCCCTGCTCCCGGGAGCGCTGCTCTGATGGCAGCGCCACGCAGCTCCCGTCGGTCCTCCCTCCGGGTGATTTACAGCCAAGTTTTGAGTGTCCCCACAGGGCCCCCGGCAGAGCGGGGCTGGAGGGAGGGAAGCTCTCTCATTGCGCTCCGTCACAACCTGCCGAGGCCTCTTTTCACAAGTACTTCCCTTGTCGCCATGTGATGTTTAAAAATCGCCTTTTAAATCACTTTGAAAAGCATCCATTGAAGCCTGGTCAAGGAGCAGCTTTGGGCAGCGGAACCGCGCGCGGTGCTGCGGAAGCTGCAAACAGCGGCACAAACCTTGGATTTATCGTGTTCTGGCGCTTTGTCTGTGCATTCAGCGAGGGCGAGCGTCTCGCAGGGCCCCACGACGTTCACTCCCGGGCAGCATTTCCCAGTCTCTTCCTCTCATTTAAACGTCAAGCAGGCGGTGTCATGGGCAGTGAGGGGTGCACAGAGTCCCTGTGGGGGACGGACATGCCCGGGGTGGTGCTGGACCCCACGGTCCCTCTGTCTGGAGCACCCGTGGGCGCCCTGGCTGCTTCCCGGGGCTGCGTCCCTGGGCCCCGAAGCTGCAGGGTGCTCTGCAGAGTGGGTGCTGGCGGCCGGAGCGGGGTCACCCCACGCTCCGCACACCCGGGCAGGGCTGCGGGCTCCGGCGCAGCCGGGCAGAGCCGCGTTCCTGGTGCCACGTGTGAGCGGTGCCGTGGGAGGCCCCAGGGCAGGCGGAGGCGGTGGTGTGGCTCCACGTGTCTCGGGGAGTCAAACTTCCTCCTCGGCTCCTTCTTCAAAGCAGATCTGATCTCCACGTTCAATAAGCACGTGTCCTGGCTAAATCCCCTTTTTAAAGGCCCTGATTTCTTTCCTGTCTTTGAGGAAGATGATTCCCTCTCGCCTAATTAAAGCCTCATTTCCACGAGGAGCCCTTGGGTTAGCTGGATTCTCTGCTGGTGCTGTGCCGGCCAGTGCATCCCAGCGTGGGCAGCGCTGCCTCCACGCGTGGCTCCTCGAGCGAGGCTGGTGGGGGCAGGAGGTCCTGGGGGGCAGGAGGTGTGCTGTATCTCTCCCGGTTCCTTGTCTGCTGCCTCCAGCAGCTGCAGAGCAAATCCAGGTGCCGAGGAATTGCAAAGCAGGCAGAGTGTCAGGAGGAGGTGTGCAAGAAACCCCAAGGGTGGGTGGATTTCCATCGCACCCTTAGCGCTGTCATTAGCATCGAATGTTTTCATTATCAGTGAGCTTGGAAGTTCGTCTTTAATCTCCAACACAAATCGTCCTTATTACTTGCAGATGGTGAAAACCCGCTCACGCTGGGTCGCGCGCTCAGCCCTGCCTTTGGAGCTGACACGTGGCCCCTTCCCCTCTCCTGTTCTGCATTACATTTGTGAGTTTTAATATTTAATTGGTGTTTTTTGCTATTTTTGTCTCCTGGCACTTTGCCGCAGTTGAGAGGTCAGCAGCCTGCCGGAGTGGAGGGGGAGCTGTGGATTAGTTCATCAGGTTTTTATAATTTATTTGTTATGGATGCTACACCAGGCCTTTCCCAGAACCCTTGGCTGCCTCCCTTACCTGTTATTTATAGGCTTCTATTTCCTGGGCTCTGGCAGCTCTGCTGATGGAGCCCTCCCTGGGGGGCTTTGGACCCCACAAACCTCCTGGGGGAGAGCACGGGCGGCACGAGCCCCAGGTGACAGCTCAGGGCCTGGGGGCACGGATGCCCACGGCCGGAGGTTCTCCCGCTTTGGCCGGCAGCCCCGAAGAGCAGCCGCCGGGCCGGCTGGCTGGTGGGGCTCGTGCCGCGGGCGGGGGCCGAGCGGGGGCCGCGGGCGGTGAATCACCACGCTCTCCCCGCGGCTCGAGCCCGCACCGGAGCAGAGCGCCTTGCGCTGGGCTGGCATTGTGCCTCTGTTGTCTAGGCAAAGGTTTCCATGACACTAAATAAAGTGAAATATGATTTTGCACAGCTGGATTCTGTCTTAGATGCAGGTTAGGGACAAGAAATGTGCATCCAGCAGAGAGCTGTAGGTAGCAAATTATAAGGGTTGTGATCCGTGATGGTGACAAGCAGAAAAATACCAATTTTTAGCAGCTATTCAGCTGGCTCCCAACCAGAGGTTTACTTCCAAAGCCACATCTTGTTTTGTTGGCCTTGCATAATTGGCTGCGACGAGGAAGAAGAGTGTTCAAGGGATGTTGTACAATAAACGAGGAACCAGAGGGGCCGTATATCTGTGCCTGGGCAACGTGCCAGGGGCCCCCTCCCCGTGAGACTGCCTCGTGGCCAGGGTGGGGGCCGCGGCCCCTGGCCCTGTGCCAGTGGCTGCCAGACCAGTGCACGGGCACCCTGGGCTCGACCTAAACTGGGGTCAGGCTAAACCAGGCCTGTCCATCACCTGCCAGCCCCCGGGGTGTCCCCCGGCACCCCGTGCTGCGGTGCCTGAGCCACAGGGGCCTGGGGGGAGCGAAGGGGGGTTCTCCTGCCCTGCGGCACCTCCTCAGTGCCCGGCCAGTGCTCTGGTTGCCCTGGCACCCCTGCTCCGTGCCGCATTCACCAGCCCAGGGCATTAACGGCGGTACCCGAAGATCCGCTCTGCCGCGGCCGTGCGCTGACCCGCAGCGGGCTCTGAGACTCCTGCTTGCACAGGGATTCTGTTCAAACACCTTCAAGGTGCAGCAGCTGATGGGATCGTCTCTGTGAAACTTGGAAGCGAGCTTTACAGACCTTATTTTAAGAGGTTTAATTAAATGTTATGGGGTATCAAGTATACTATGTTAATTGGTGTTAATTTGGAAGTTGTCTGAATTCTGGAGACTCAATTAGAAGTAATTAAAATCCATTCTTATTTATTCCTGCATGCAAAATATGTGCTGCTTTTCCACTCTTCCCATCAGAAACAAAGGGCATGCCAGGACCCAGGGTGCACCCAACTTTTGGGGAAGAAATGGGTGGGCAAGCTGAGACTGGGAGGACGAATCAGAACCAAGCTGCGTTACGGCCTCGCTGTGTAGGGAGGCGGCTGGAAAAGAGCTGTTCTGTGGTTACAGCCCAACCGATTCCCCCAGTCTGGGGATAAGCAGCGGCTCCACGTGCTGGACAGGCAGGGACAGGCAGGGCTGGAACTCCTGGGGAGGAATGGGGGCAATGGCTTGGCTGCCTGAGAGCGCACGAAGCGGGGGTGAGCCGGCCCCTCAGCCCCCGCCCGGCGTGCTGCAAACCCCCAGTGCCTGCAGAACAGGAATGAAAAAGTGAAGAAATAAATATCTAACTGCAGGAGAGGAGCCGCGCGAATGCCCCAGCCTGCCCGCTGCCAGGCCCCGCCGCCCGCGCTAACGATTACACAGGCGATGGCTCTACAAATTAGCCATGAAATTGGGACCTGACGGGAGCTTTGAAATTAGGAATTTGGGGGAGAGTTTGTAAAATGTTTAAAAGGCAGAAGCAGCACAAAGCCTCGATTTTAATTATTGCGGTTTTAATCAGTGGAATAGTTTTTTTCTACCCTGAATGGTGAAGTAATTGGAAATGTGAATGGAGTGTGATTATTGTGTAAATTACAAAACGAGGACGAGCAGCCCAGCCCGACGCAGGGCCCTTGCTCTGGGGAGGACGGCGCGTGCCGGCGGGCGCCGGGTCGGGGCGATGGGGACCCTGCTCCGGTGCTGGCGGTGTGTGGGGGCCGCGGGTGGGCACGGGGCCTCCGCGCCCCGCTGGGGGTTCCGCCAGCTCTGCCTCCTGGCACGGGCAGCTCCTGCCCGCGGCCGCCCCGGGAGGGCTGGCGGGACGCGCCGCGCCTGGCACCGGCCACCGACCGCCTGCGGGGTGAGCGGTGTGGAAGTCACTAGATAGCAAGGAAGGGGTAGACCTGCCGTCAGTCATGTTTAGGTAATTGGGAGTAAATAACTCCTTCCATCCTCAAATTGGGTGACTTCATACGCTCGGCAAATGGGAGAAACAAAATCCCGATTTTCGTTCGCCTTCCATGCACGTAGTAAAAATGAACCTTCGTCTGCAGCAATTCTGAGCTAATGAAAAACGAATGAGGTTTTAAATCAACCCAAAACGCAGAGCTCTGCTGCCATAGTTGCGTGCGGCTGCTGTAGGACAGCCTCTATTTCCAAGGCTCCTCATCGAATCCTGAATAATTTTATTAGATTTTGAGCAAGGCTGTTGCCAAAACATTCATTACCGCACCCAGCAAGCAGCGGGGAGACAAAGGGGTGTTTGAGGGGCTGATGTCACGGGCGGTCGTGGCTTCCTCTTCTCTTTCTGGAGTTTTGAAGGGCTGAGGTTGATTTTGTGGTGTTTGTACGTCGCTCGTCTGGTGCAGAGTGACCAGCCCTGCCTGATCGCTCCTCCTGGAAGGGTCTCTCTTGCGCGGCCTTTAAATCATGTCTGAACACGACATAATTCTCCCATGTGCCTGGTGACTTCTGTGTATTTGATCAGTTCAGATTCCATAAAAATGTAAATAATCAAAGCCCTTCTGCTATTATTTATAACGCCTCACTCCGGGCTGTAATTTATGTATTAATTTCGGCTGCAAGTTTCTGAAGGGAGGGAAAAAAAAAAGATTAATAATCGGGTGTGTGGCTGCCACTGAACGCCATTGCTGCCAGTGTCTCCGGAGGCCCCTCAGACCTGGTTACCTGCTCCCAGGGGACCGGGGGGGCCAGTCCCTGCCCGGGGACCTGCTGGCGGGGTGCCCACAGCACGTCCCCGTGGGTGCGGGGGGTCCCTGCCGGCCTGGGCAGGGGGATGCGCTGCAGGGACCCCTCAGCACCCCCCGACGTGCCGCATCATCCGCCGGCTCGGAGGCTGAAGCTCACGAGGGTCTTCAGAGCAGGCGACCGACGCGGAGCTGCTGGTGGGCGACGTAACACGGGTGGGTTTGGGGCGACGCCTGGCGCTGCCCACCAGCCCCCAGCCACCGTGGGAACTCGCTCCAGCTCGGGAGCTTCTCCCTGTGTCAAATCCCCCCCAGGCCGGAGCAGGAGGCAGGAGAGGGCTCTGCCCCGCGGCCCCAGAGCCGCTGTGGGGTGCCCATGGCTGGCGAGGTGACCCCCCACGGCGTCACGGAGCTCCTGCCTGCGCAGAGACGGGTTTTCCATCACCCGGCCCCGGCAGAACTTCCCTCCCACACACTGATGCCGCCGTGAGGGGGTTCTGCGGGGAGCAGAGGGGTTGGCTGGACGCTGAGCACCAGTCAACGGTGGTGAATCAAAATGAATCAGCCAAACACCACCTTTCCCAGAGGAGAAGGGGGGCTGAGGAACACGGGGCTGTGTGTGGAGCGGAGGGGCAGGGTGGTATGGGTGCGCGGGGCGAGCTGAACCCCCGTGAACTCACGCCACGGGGGCTGCTCTGCCAGCCCGCCGGGACGGCTCGGGCCTGTCCCCCCAGAGCAGGGGTGCGGTGCCAGTGGGGGGATGCAAACCTGCCCGGCCACGCCGGCGTTACAGCCCCGCTATTAGCTGTCTGTTAAGCATCGTATCTGATCCCGGTGCAGCATTATATGCATTTCTCTGGGAATAAGCTCCTGCTTGACACAGTCTGTGATTGCTTTTTTAAAACCATGCGGGGAGGATCAGTTCCTTCATCCACTGATAAGGTATCAGGTGACAGAGGGATCAGCATCCACCACATAAATCTGCAACTAATCCTTCGGAATCAATATTTTTCATTAAGAACCTGTGAGAGTTGGGCCATTATAGGGAAAAATCTGTTTAGGTTGACACCTTGATGAAGTTATTCAGTTCAGGGGCTTAAGTCATTGAAAGGTAATAAAGAGCAAAGAGCACAGAAAGATCGAGGTGCCGGTTATGAGAACTTGCGACGGGAATAGCGGCTTTATTGCAGAGAGAAATTACCATACTGATTTATTGTGGAATTACAAGAACTTTAAAAGGCTGGCGGCACTGCCCAGATGTCAGCACTGGCTGGAGACGCTGCCCAGGTGTTCCCCCTCGCACCGAGGGCTCTCCCTTCCCACAGGCTTTGCTGTGCCGCCGTCTGCCGCGGGTTTGCTTTGTCCTCCGAACGCTGCGGGTGCTGCCCGAACCGCAGCCGCCAGCACGGGCACTGCTGGGGGCTGCGGGCGGCGGAGCCCGGGACTCCACAGCCGGGGCACGGGGATCCCCCTGTGCTCGGGAGCTCCAGGTGGCCTCAGGGCCATCAGCGCCGCAGCAGAGACAGGGTGCAGGGTGAGGTGCTTCTCCCGCTGCCAGAGGTGCCTGCGCATCCGTGCCCCGTGTCCCTGCTGCTCCTCGGCCATCTGTGCCCCGTGTCCCTGCTGCTCCTCGGCCATCCGTGCCTGCGTTGCTGGTGTTCCCCAGGAGCGCAGGTCTCGCTGCCTGCCCAGGCTGCTGGCAGCCGAGCGCCCTGTGCCATCGCTGCCGTCTCCTGAAGCGCTTCCAGCGGCAGCAGCGGTGTCCGCTGGGCTCCGGGTGGGGATTTGCTCCCGTCGTCTCCCTGTCCAGCAGCAGGGCCAGGGTGGCCACTGGTGGGTGCTGGTTGTGCCGCCCTGGCAGGAGAGGAGCATCTGCCCGTGGAGCTGCCGCAGGGCCCCGTCGGGAGGGCACCCTGGGCAAGCGGCCGCTGCTCGGGGCCCAGCGCCCCAGATGAACTGTCAGGAACGGGTGTACTGCGGGGAGGCAGGACAGCCCCAGCGCGGGGGATGCTGCCGGCCCCTCTGGACACGACACACAAGAGCGTCAGGAGCCGGGGCTGCTGCCACTCTTCCAACCCGGCTTTAATGATTCAAGAATTCAAACTTACCCTGAAGTTTTCTTTATAGGTTAACCAAGGTTAATTGTGTGAGCTGCAAATGAATATGTCTGGCCCATAAATCCCCAAACCTCATTAAAGGGGATTAAATGATATGACTACTTTGTAAATCCTAAAATTTCATGCAAACTTCTCATAAACAATAACATGAGACCCCTGACGTGCTCAGCCTCTGCTAATCCTGGCGCTCGCGCGGAAACGAGCATCCGCCCCCCTGCAGCTTGCGAGGGTGGGCGCTGCTGGCAGCGGCACGGGGGGGCCGTGTCTGCATCCCACCCGTCCCCGGCAGCGGCTGCGCCCACAGCGTGGCATCCCCAGGCCTTGGCCGGGCACAGGGACGGTGCCAGCCCTGCCCCAGCGCCGGGCACCGTCCTCCAGCCGAGCCGGCAAACGGAGGCGAATGGTAATCTCTCAGATCTGGGTAATGCCGGGGAAATTCTGCAATAACCGCCTTGGCTCGGAGCCACAACTGATGTGTTTTGTTCCAGAAAGATTTTGTTTTGCAGCTCCTTCAGCGATCATTTGTTTCCATCCTCACTGATACCCAACACCGAAACACGGCGGGGAGGGGGGATACGGAGAGCAGCACCCAGGCAGAGAGCAGCACCCGGGGCGGGCTGAGCAGGCCCGGGTTTGCTGGCCCGGCCATCACCGCAGCCCTGCGGGGACGCTGCTCCTCTGCCATGACAAAAAGACATAAACCACCCAAATCTTAATGAGCAATTAAAAGCTAATCAAAGGGAAATCTGTCAGATAAGGATTGTTGTGTGGTTTTATACTTGGCTTTGCATCTGTTTGTGGAACAAAACATATTGTCAGCGAGATTTGTAGCCCTGAGATTTGCATTGTGGTTCCTGGATCCAATTCAATTCAGAATTGATGGGTTGGGAAGGATGGGATTTTTATGTTAACAGCAACCTTTGTCTTAGATTTAAGCGAACGTGCTCTGTAAATAGGTGCATGTGCTAGACACATTTCCTTAATTCATAATCATGAGGAGAACTGCTGTTGGTTCCTCTTCTCCCTCCAAACGGCCCCTTTCCCCCAAGCCCTGGAGGGGGGATTTGGGTGTCCGGGAGCACGGCTCGGCCCTGGCCGTGGGACCGCCTGGGCACTGTCCCCCTGCCCCGGCCCTGCCTTGGTCCGCAGGAGCCGGAGCTGCCCCGATTCTTCGGTGGAGACGAGGTGCCCTGTAATGGTAGGGCACATTTCACTATCAGTTTCATTTTATTTTTGACTGAATTAAAAAAAAAAACTGAAATATTTTCAAAAGAAAAAAAAATGTTGCAGGCCTTTTCACAAACCATTCCTCTTGCTCTTTGCTGGTCACGGAGCTGCTTCAGGAATGTTCTGGCTAAATTTCACATTTGGGAAAGGAGGAAGAGAGGGGTTGGGGTTGGCTGTGCCGATGGTCCCAGCTTGGAGTCTGTGCAATTCCTCCCCAGCCTTTTTGGACCCCGGCGAGGGGTGCAGGGCTGGTGCCTCCTCTCCCCGTGGGGCTGTGAGCGGGGGGGGCTGGGGATGGCTGCGGCCCCGCAGGATCTGGCCGCGGGCTCTGGGGCTCTCGGTGGCTGCGGATGCCAACGCGGGACCTGCCGGGAGGGAGATGCCGGCATCCAGCCTCCCCCGCCAGCCCAAAACCTGGGGACACAGGGACAGTGGGGACAGGGCTCCCTGCAGCGCTGGCGGCACCCGGCCGGCTCGGGCAGCTCTGCCAAGGCAGGATCGGGCCGTGGGGACCGACGGGCGGGGGCTGAGCCCGGTGGAACGCTGGCGATTCCGCCCTGAGCCTCGGCTCCCCTGCGGGCCCCCACCTGCCACTCCCCGCGGCTAACGGATTTACTGCGTTCCCAGGTCAGAAGACGCTCGTATCCGCAGAGTTTTGCTGAGCAAATGTTGCTTTTGAGATCTGAATAGAAACTAATTGTTCCGAGTATCTTTCACGTTCCTGATCTATTGATTAACCACCGAGAGTGGGAATCCCTCTAGAAATACTCTCTCAACTCACTCAGTCCACATCACTCCAGCTGCTTAACTAAATCCCTTCCAAATCCTTGCAAAAATCTAATTGAGAGCTCCTGCTGCTGAGCGGAGGTGCTGCAGCCTGACTCAACCAGTAAATGGCGTGTGAATAAGGGAGTCTATTGTTGCCTAACATGGTCCCATCAATAATAGATACCAGCAAACCTCCGAAGGAGCTAAAAATTTCTCCTTTAGGTATGAATTATGGATGCAGTTTAGTGTAATGTAGATGTATCTCAAAGGTTTCTCCCAGTTTATACGCTAGTAAAAGCTAGCAATTTGCTTGTGTTCCACCTATAGGCTTTTTAAAATAAAGAAACTCTCTCTTCTGCAATAAATTCTGGCATTAATGAAGGTGAAAACAAACCTTTAACACGCATTTCAAGCTCAGAATGAGCGTGTCCGGGTGGGAGGTGCGCGGGCTGCTGCGGCACCACCGAGCCGTGTGCCGTGGGGCGTGCGGGGCCGACCCTCCACCAGGGCCCTCACCTCCCGCCCAGGGCGGATGGGCAGGGGGGGCCCTGGCCTCGGTGGTCGCTGCCCCGGGGACATTCTGGCTGCGGTGGGGCAGGGCAGTGGGGCGATCCAAGGGGTGCTGAGCGCAGCCCAGTCCCGCGGGGCGGCCACGAGCAGGGGGGCCTTGCGGCTCCGCTGCCGGCGCTGGGGCTGTGCAGCACCCGAGGCCTTCTCGTCCAGGACAGGCTCTTAAACTGAGGCCGGTGGCCCTGTGCAGGGCAAGGGGCTGCCGGCAGGGTGGCCCCCAGCGCGGAGGCTCAGCCCCCCATGAGCTGCGCAGCCGTCCCTGCCCTGAGGAACGGCCCACAGCCCCCGTAGATCTGCGGGAGACACTTGAAAATCCCGTGTGCATCTCCCGGGGTCAGAGGGCTAATGCTTTTTTTAATACCCTCTGATAATTAATACTCTACATCTACAATGAAAGATCATTATAAAGAGATTTGCTATAACTACAGTAGCTCCTTCTCGAACACATAATGAACAGCAATCCCGAGGGGTCAGCTTCTGTCAAAAAAAAAATCCATAGCTGCAGATTCATGTCGGCGTTTCCTACATCTCCAACAACCGCTGAGCCGCCGGCACTAATGAACTGACGCCGGCAGCCGCAGGCCCTGGCAGGACCGGCATGGCAGAGCCCTCCGGGCCTCCTTTGGGGTGCCGCTGGGTGCTGCTGGGTGCCACTGGGAGCTGCTGGGTGCCGCTGGGAGCTGCTGGGTGCGGGGGGGAGCTGCTGGGTGCAGCACAAGCCAAGCAACAACTCTCTCTGTCTCGGCTCCTGCTCCAATCCTCAACAGAAACCCCAGCCTGTCCCTCGGCGCGGGGCTGTGGGGACTCCCTAGGGACTCAGGCCATCGCAGTGCCACCACGGTGCCACCCCCAGCTCTGCCACTGGCTGTCTGTCCCCGCCTGTCCGGTTATTGCCACCAAACTGGGGGCACCCGCAGCTTTGCAGCTCCCCCCTGGCCGGTCCTGCCGCCCGGGGCAGTGGGGGGACCCCAGCAGAGCGCCCGGGGCAGGGGAAGGGCCCGTTTGTTCTCTTCCATGGGAGCGAGCGTTCAGCAACAGCAGCGTTTCCAAATCTGGGACCAGAACTAGCAGGGAAATTCCCCATTTTCCAAAAGCATTGGCCCAAAACACAGTTTATACACAAAAATCCTTACCATTTAATGTGAGTGGTAGAAAGAATCTTTAAGCACATCTTCTGCAGACATAATGTTTCAATTTGCAAGTTTAATTTTTTTCTGTTTTCTTTCAGAGAGGCGTTGACATATCTGTATTTATTTTTTAAAGACAGAACAAACTTTTATAGACCTTCTGCAAAACCTTGTAAAAATATAATCTCTTCTTGTGCCAGACAACTGGTGCCTGCTGACTCAATTGCTTTTATATGTGACAAGGCTTGAAAAAAATGATTGCCATCGCCTAACTCTGAACAGATTGGAGTGAAGTGCAGGACTCATCAATCAGAAGTGCCATGTCGGGCGTGCAGAGCACAGCACCCTGGTGCCGGGATCATCCTGATGGTTTTTTTCCTAAATCTTCCCTCAGCCGCTGCTCCCGCGGGCTCCTGGGTGCTGCTGCGCGGCTGGCGCAGCGTCATCGCGGGGTGACAGAGAAAACCCAAGTGCTGAAAGTCAGGCACCGCTCCCAGTCGCCGGCAGCTGTTTGTCAGGCAGAGTAATCGCTGATGGGCTTCCGTAGGAAGAAACTGTCTTCAATTTAATACACATGTAAACCAGCGTTTAACAGCCCTGACATAAACCAGTGAACGACGTGGTCCACGGAGCGAATCTCACCCGCTGCTCCCGCCGGGGTGGCCGTTTGCATCCGTGTTTAAGCGATTCCCGCGCCTGCGGACGCGTCCCCACGTCCCCAGGCCCATGCCGGTGGCCAGCGGGCTCCTCTCCGCTGCGCTGGGGCCACGGCTGGCTCGGGGGCAGCGTTCGCTCCCATGGGGGCCGGGGACAGCAAAGGGGGGGTCACTGCCGGTGCGGGCAGGGCCGGGGCTGGAGGCGGGTGCGAAGGGAGTGTTGGGGATTAATAAATTTAGGAGGTGACAGCCCAGTGTTTTGCAAGTGTAGGGGTGGTATTTCTTGAAAGTTTTGTGGTACGTGTACTTAAGCAGGATTATTGATTTAAGCAGGTATGTGGCGCAGCATTGGAGCCGATCGATATGTGCATTATTAATGTGCTCTACTTATACCTAGTGATTACTCATGAAGAAGTGGCCTGTGCTGGGGCCAGAGTTCAGACTGCTCTGCCGTGATAAATGCGTTTTAAAATTGCTGGATTTGAGTCGCCGGTGTTTGGCTCCACAGTCCCGAGTTACTCGTCCTTCGCTTGCTGCTCTTCTGCCACGCTTTGCACCTTCCCCTGCCCCCAGAGCGGGGTCCGTGTCCTGGGGAAGTCCCCGGCTCCCCGCGGCCGCCTGTTCCTCCCGTGGCAGCCCAGTGACCGCAGCTCTGCGGCACGGGTCAGCCCAGCCCCGGGCTGATCCTGACGTGGGGACGGTGGCATCTCACCGGGACTCAGTTTGGTTCTGAAGTAAAACCCCCTAAGGCTGCATCTGCCTTCTTGTCCGACCCTGGCAACACCGACCGCCGGGTGCCAGCGGGGCCCTGCTCACCCTGCCCTGTGCTGGGGGCCAGAGCCGGGGTGGGCTGGGAGGGGGGACGTGAGACCACTCGGTCCATCTTTGCTGCTCTCTGAGGCAGGAAAAAATCCTCCTTAGAAAGGGTCGTCCCTGCTCATGACAGAAGTTCGATGTGCGAGAGGCTCCCCTGAGCCTGGCACAGCCCCACCGCCAGCCCGGTGACATTCTCCGTGCTCGGGGGTGTCTGCAGGGACACCGCAGCATGAGAGGACTTGAGTTACAGCAAGGCAGTCTGAACTCGGGGGTATTTAAGTCACTAATTAAGCACAGGCCTTGCAAGCTGGGACTTACTGAAAAGGGAGATGCCAGGGGGCTATTTCTGAATGCTGCTCTACAGCTGAAAATTAATTCTTCAAGATGTTGTGTGGATTAAAAGGACTGGAGCTGGTAATTAGCAGCTCTGGGATGCTGCAGTTGCAGCCAAAGGAGCAGCAAGTCCCGGGGCAGAGACCGGCTCAGCCCTGGCCCCAAGGCAGTCGGGACGTCCGCGGTGCCCGCGGTCAGCAACTGCACGGGGCCGGGGCCGGGCAAACCGGCGGCACCGCCCGGCCCCACGCTCACGGGGCTCCGACCCCCAAAACCACGGCAGGGAGCTGCCTCGCCGGGCTGGCCAGGACGGGGGCAGAGCAGCCCCCCACTTTGGCGGAAGGACACGGGCAGTGCCACCGCCAGCGCTGGGTGAGACCCTCTTGAGTGTCAGCACTGATGAAACTCTCAGCGGACAAACTGGAGATGATTTGGGTATAGATGCCATCTTTCATTACCGCTCTCCCTCGTTGTTTTGTTCCAGCTTTCCTGCAGTATTTTCTGCACCATCACGTTCACATTATCCCCATGAAACATTCCAGTGGGACCCTTCTGCAGCCTCTGAACTCACTTTCTCCCCAACTGGCCTGTCCACAAGATATTGGAAAATTTGACTTTGTCCTGAGTGGTGATTAACAACAACCAAGGAAGATCTGAGGGCTCTGGCCAGAGATGCCACAGGGATGGAGATGTCCCCTGCCCGCGATGGAGAGGGGCTGTGGCAGTGGGGGGAGGCAGCGTTGGTGTCTCGGGATGGTGACAGGAGCGGGGCAGGAGCTGCCACAGTGGAAGAGCTCCCACCCTGCCTGTCACCCGTCACCCATCACAGCCCCGCGCCGGGCGCTGGCGGGTCGCTGGGCAGAACAGCCCCATGCTTCCCACGTGAGCAATAGGCAAGCTCTGGCCAGAGTTATTACCGTCTGCATTTGACCCACACTTTGTTGCTTGCAAAGTTTTGTGAAGGCAGACAGTTACCTCGACTGATCTCCTTTTCTTGTGAGTTTGGAAGCAGAGCGTCAGGCAGCAACCCAGCTCCTCTTGCCTTGCAGCACACCCTCATTAGAAACACCCAGACAAGCTCAGACTCCGCAAATCAAAGGCGCCGGATCTGTGCAGCACATCTGAGGGATTCGGGGCTGTCACAGGTTCCTGCATGTTAAATGAGCGCGGCCGAGGATGCTCACGCTGCTGCCGGAGAGGGACGGTGTCCCCAGCCCAGCCCTGGGGCCAGGGATCTCCGGGGCCACGGGGCCACGGTGGAGCTGCCGGCCCTGGTGCCTGGGGAGCCACAAGCAGCTTGTGCTTCACCGTTCCCGGGACACCCCGTGCCTGCAGCAGCCAGCGGTGCTCCTGTTTTCCAGGGGAAAGGGGCTGATGCAGCCGCACAGCCGGCCGCGAGGAGCGCGGGGTGCTCCTGGTCCCGTGGACCCGGGGGTTAACCCGCACTTGTCTGAGCGTGCTCCAGGCAAGAGCCTTCCTGGGAATTTCCATGCCAGGCAGGCGAGCACAGCTGTAAATCTGCTCCATCTCTCTCTCTCTCTCTCTCTCTCTCTTGTTGCCTCTCGTTTACATATTTTTTCTTTCATCTTGCAGCAGAAATACCAACTTTGACAAGCCCCTTCCCCAGAGGACAGCCTCATTAAAGTGAGAATATTTGGGGGTGGCTCTGGATCACAGGCCCAAGCCAGCCCGAATCACCCACGACGGAGGAGCTCAGCCAGCCCCGCCACAAGCCACCACCTCACCGGGGACTCTGCAACGTGCAGTCGCTGGAGCGCCCGAGGCCGGGGGTCCCACAGCCCCAGACACCCCCCAGCACCGCGGGTCCCCCATGGAATCCCCCCACGGGCCGAGGTGGCTGCACCGGGATGGAGAGGGCGTCCCCTTGCACAGGCGTGTGCCCACCTGCGGGCACTTGCCTCGGGAGGGGTTCGCTGCTCTGCCAGCACGACGGGGTCACCGCGGTGCCTCCGCTCACCTCCCGGCAGCGCCACCCCCACCCGCCAGCCCGCTGCCCCCCGCCCTGCCGGCGGTTTGGGAAGGGGCCAGGAGGTGCCCACCAAGGGGAGTGAACCCACGACCCCGGGGAGGGGGGATGCGCAAAGCTCCGACCCGCAAAGGAGCCACAAGGCTGCGGAGCTGAAGGACAGAAAGGGGAAGGGGAAGGATGTGTCAGAGCAAAGACCGGGGGATCCTCTGACACCCACGGGGAGAGCGGAGGCTGCCGAGCTGCTGCGTGATGAATGAGAAACCCAGAGATTACAATAATTTTGTTAAAGAGTTCTTAGCTCTGCTCTGCTCTTCTGATTAATGGGGTTTTGTGGAGAGTGCAGGGAAAGGTCACCCGACACGTGTTCAACAGCTGATGACATTATTCAGCTCTGCCAGGGAATTGCTCCTCCGAAATACCCGCGGACGTGCTTCCCCGGCAGCTACAGGGTGCTCAGCACAGCGCAGACCCCGGAGCATCGCGCCAGCTGTGCCAGGGGACCCCGACCATGCTCACGGGGGTGAAGAAACGCTGCAGACAAGGCTCGTGTCCAGATCTGCAGAACGAGGTGGCATGGCCACCCTTGCCACCCGCCATCCCCTTCTGGGGAAGGGCCGTTGAATGACAAACTGTCTCTGGCTGTGCTTCCTACCACAGGCAGATGTGTGGTGCCTCATACACATCCCATACATCCCATACATCCCATACATCCCATACATCCCATACATCCCATACATCCCAGCCATCGTACGGGGCCGGTGCATTCCGGCAGGTCCGTACCTCTCTGACCCCTCGCTGCAGCTGACCGTGGGGCTCGGCAGCCCCGCTCCCAGGCGCTGGGTGGTGGGTTTGGTGGAGGGGAGGCTGAGACGTCTCCTCCAGAGCCCCGTGCCAGCCCCGGAGCCCAGGGCCATGCAGGACGCGGGCTGCAGAGCTGTCCCCAAGGGCGTCCTGAGGCTGCAGCAGCCCCCACACAGCCCAGCCCGAGTCGGGACCCCCCGCACCGGCCAGACCCTCGTCCCCGTGCTGCTCCTCCCGAGCCGACCCGAGCTGCTCCCAGCTCCCAGCTCCATCCCTCCGGACACACAGAGCACCCCCCGGCACACCACCAAACGTAGGAGGAGACCAGGAGTTCTCCCCAGCCCGGTGTGTAGATCCCAGCTCAGGGCAGCCCTCGGCGGCTGCTCCAGGCAGAGCTGGCCCAGTCTCCTGCCATGCCTTCTGCGCACCCCGTCAGCCAGCGCTGCCCCCCGCCTCGCCAGCCGCGGCTCAGCCCCTGACCCCCGAGCCGTGCCGCGGGGCCGGTGGAGCTGCCACGGTGCCAGTCGCGGGGCGGCCGCTCCTCATGCCAGGCTTGCGCCCGCAGCGCCTGCCGTTCGGGCCGTGTCCCCACACCCCTGTCCCCCACACACAGACGGGGGCACAGCCCTCGAGGGGACCCTGGAGCAACCCCCCCGGCAGCTGGGGAGAGGCCAAGGCCATGCCCTGCTGCTTGCCGAGCCCACGTCTGCCATCGGCCGCGCTGGCGCAGGGGCACGGTCAAAGGCGGCGCCGGCACGGGTGGGCCAACGCATTAATCCCCGGTTGTTTTCCCGGGCGTGCCCACTTCTCTGCGGGAATCCATGTTCAGCCTCAAGCCAATGAAATAATCACAATTAGCTCTTAAAAACGGCGCATGTTCCCTGTCCGGGAGTTCCTCTTCTTGCGGGTGGGGACGCAGGGCAGTCCTGCAGGAGCAGCACCCGGGGCCGTCCCCTGGGCACCGGGCGCAGGCCGCCGTCCCGCAGACCGAGGTCAGAGCCGTTACTCCGCATTTAGCCCCTCGTGCACCCTCGGCTGTGTCCCTGAGGGTCCCGTCCCCACCCCCGGGGCTCAGCACCAGCGTGGCAGAGCGTCCCTTCCCCGCTCTGCCCCCTTTGTCCAGGTGTGCTGCAGCTTTGACTGTTTTTCCGTAATGAAACTCTTTTTATTGTTATATTATAATCTGCTGGGTGTAAATGGCTTGTCCAGCCAGCCCTGCAAATCACCTGTTATCATCACAGTCAATGGTCTGTGTCAACCCAATTTCACAGACAAACGCTTCTCTCCCTGACCACGGTCACTGACATGGATAACTCTGATTTACAAAGCCAATAAAAATAAAATCACTGAATTACTAAGAACCACTGACTTAATATAGGAGATTAAAATCTCCAAATTTAGGGTGACTGGAAGCCATTTAATACGTGAACAGTGGCAAATGGGTTATAGAAATGTCAGCCTGCCCAGGGTCAGGTGCTACACAACGGTGACTTATGGGTGAGAAAAGGGCTAATTGATAAGTTACCTTTAATGCTTTTTTTCCAGAGGCCAGGTTATTTATATCACAGTTTGTTTGTCATCTTTTACTTTTGGGGTCAACTAAAATTTTTTATGGTAAGAAAAAAATCTCTGCGTCCTGTTCATTAAAATAGCAAGGTCAGGCCAAAAGGTGGAATTTAGCTGGAAATAATCAGGTTGGTGTGATGAACTCCGGCCTCGCCGCCTCTTGGAGCAAGACACTGGCGAAGCCGGTGGCCAGAGGGACGAAGCGTTGGGCACCGGCTGCTGGCAGAGGCGTCTGGAGAAACTGCCGGTAACCGGGCAGAGAGCAGCGACGGGCAGGAGCAGGCAGAGCACCTGCATGTCCTACCCCGTCCCTCGCCAGGTGCCACGGTCACCTGCGCCGTCTCCGAGGGGGCTGGGGGCAGCAGATGGCCCCCGTGGGCTTGGGGAGGGTCCCCAGGGTCCCCCCATGCTCCCCCGGGGGGTGACAGGGCACCCGGGGGCTGCAGGGACCCTCCAGGAGCTTCCCCCAGGCTCCGTCTGCCTCTCCCTGTTTGTTTGCAGGATTTTTGCCCTCGAAGACCTTCCCGGTTCGTGCCTCCGCCCCACGTGCTGGTTGCGGACGTTTGCAGACGTTGTGTCACAGCGGGGTCTCCGGGACAAAGCCCACCCCGGCTGCGCGAGCAGAGCAGCCCCCGGCCCCCGTTCCCCTGGACACTCGGTCCTGTGCTGAGGTCGGGGGCTGAGCCCCCCGGGGCGCGGGCGCAGCCAGGAAAGGGGATTAAAGAGCCAGATGAAAGCGCAGCTCCCCGAAGCCGGTTAGGAGGGATGTGAGATCACAAATGAAAGGCTTGTGTAGACTTTAAACTTCACTCTGCCTTCATAAAGGTGTCAGCTGGAATTATTTTGGGCATTTACTTGCGTGGTCTAGTGCATCACTAGCTAAAACAGTTTTCTTAAATAATGGAATTTGCTGCTTGGCTCATGCATAAAAAATAGCAAGAACACGACCCAGTTGCATAATTTTTTAGTAATAAATAGAGTCAAAAGTGTTTAGCTCAGCTGCTGGCACAGTGAGAACACCCTGTGCGTGGGGACGCGGGGCAGGGAGCCCCGGGCAGCATGGCCCCCGTGGCTGATTGTGACCAGGTCCTTGGGGCAGCGGGGGAGACCCTGGGGGCTGCGGCGCCTCGGCGGCTCACGGTGGCCCGTGCCCGTGGTCCCGTGCCCAGGAGGGGCATTTCCCCGGGGGGGCTGCCCCGGCCTCACGTGGCTCCCGCCGCATCCAGTCCCGCAGGGCTCAGCCCAGGCCTCGCCGTGGCCAGCGTGGCCGCGCTCCTCTTCCCGCCCCAGCCGCCCCGTCTGCAGGAGCTCCTGCCCTCCCGGCAACGCGCAGCGCGGGGACCGTTTCGCCTCCGCGCTGTTGAGCAATTGGTGCGTGAAATATGTTTCTATAGGAACCCCCCAGATGTCGGCCGAGCACAGCCCGGCGCGGACGGGCGGCGACTCACCGGAGCTCGCACCGGGCGGGCGGGAAGCGGCGTGGCCGGCGTGGCCATGGCCTTCCCCTGCCCGCAGCGTCCGCCCCTCTCCCGCGGCCTGGCACCGCCCGACCGGGCTCAGCGGGACCCTCCGCTCCCAGCCTGCGGCCCCTCTCCTGCAGGCCCAGGCCTGGCATGGCCGAGGCTGCTGGGCTGCCTGCGCGCGCTGCCGAGGGTCTCTGGGCTGCTGCAGGTGGGTGCAGGACCAAAGGGACCCATTTACCAGCCTCCCGCTCGCCGGACACCCCCTGCCCTGGCACACCAGGAAACACGCTCCTGTTGCATTTCTGACCATTAAGAGGTTTTCAGCCATTAACGTTACCCGGGATGCGCCTGCAGATCACACGGGAGCTGGTTATGGCCCCGAGAAAGCCGTCCGGTGCCTGGCCCCCGGCGCAGGGCTGGGGGCCGGGGCAGGGCACAGTGGGACCCCCTCAGGACAAAGCCACCGTCCCCAGTGCGGGAGCCTGACGCCGCACAGCCAGTGCGAGCTCTGCAGGGACATGGGACAGGCTGGCCCTGGCCCCCCCCCGGCGCCGTGGGGACCTGGGGGACCGCAGGTGGGGGGTGCCCTGCCCGAGGGACAGAGCTGCCTCTGCTCCTGCCCAGAGGCCGTTTTATGAGAAGTGGCATTTTGATTGATGCCATTTGACACACAGAGAATTCCCCGCAGCGGGCAGGCACTCACCCGGCTGATTACGGGCTCTGACTTCTTTCTGTAATTAAAACTCTCCCTCCCATTTTAATTCCTTTGCCCCCAGACTCCCTCTTCTGGATCATCTCCTAATGTGACACTAAGTGCCTGCGACAGGCAGCCCGGGGTGGCCCGTGCCTGGACCCAGCACCGCGGGGTCAGGGTGTGCGGGGACACCCCTGCCCACCCCTGATCCTGCCCCGGGCAGCCGGGCCCCTGCCCTGGCCAGATGTGCCCCTGCCCCACCAGATGTGCCCCCGCTCCAGCAGAAGCCACATCCCGCTCTGTCCCTGGCCGTGTCCCCCCCGCGCTCCAGACCACGCTCCGGCTTGTCCCTGGTTATAACTGACCAAAGCAGGATGGGTACAATGGGATTTCAGAAGGATGGCGTGGCCTGCCCAGGGGGCTGATGGACACAAAAGGTCCCACTCGGGTTTTCTTGGCACCCTGGGACTCATTTTTAATGTAACTGAAAGGAAAACATGGTTAAAAACTGGATTTAACCCTCTGCCACGAGCTTTGTTCTGACTGAAAGTAAACGCCCAAGGAGCAGAGCCCAGCACAGAGGGCACACGGTGCCAGTGCCTCTGGGGGGGGACATTCACCGTCCCAGCTACTTCTGCATTCAGCCCCAGCGCCCCGCCAGATTGGAAGCTGTTTGCCACAAAAACATGTGCAGTTATTTTATATAAACAAGTTACCAAGCTGGAGTTTTACTGCAGCGGGTAAATACTGGGTCAGGCCCTTTCGCAGCAATGTCTCTCTCACTGTAATTAATATTGATTTTGTGCAGCTGAAATACAGCTACAAAATTTAATTTTGCAGCTAAGATTTTTTGACATCGCTGTTCTTAGAGATTAATGTGGGATTTAATGAAGGATTTGGCCTTTCATCTGTGATGTTCCCTCATCCCGTCGTGTGCCGCAGCCCCACGGCTGACTGCTCCATCAGGCGGCTCTCGGCTGTGGCCCCACACGTGGCACGTGGCCCCGTGTCCTCAGTGCCGGGGGGACTGGGGGGACTGGGGGGAGCGGGGCGGGCCTGCAGCTCCTGTGCCGCTGCTCTGCTTTGGAGGAGAACAGGGGCCTGGGGCGCTGGGTACGCCGGAGCAGGAAGCGCCGTCCCGGGGACAAAGCAGGGCTGGTTTCATAGTCGCTGCCCGCGGAGCGCGGTCAGTCATCAGCTCTGCCCACCCCAAGAGGGACCGTGGGGCTGTGGGACGCTGGGACAGGGAAGGCTCCTCTCCTCACGCCCCGAGGTGTGCGGTGGCTCCTGAACTCAGCCCTGAAGCAGAGCTGGGAATTGTCCTGCCTCGGCTCCAGGTCCAGCAAAGATCGAGCTGGGGGCACGGGGTCCCGTCGGCCCCTTTGCTCTGAGCTGGGATCAGGGTCTGACCCCTTTAGTCCTCTGCCTGTGCCCAGCAGGATGAGGCCAGCGCGGTCCTGCTGCACCTGCACCAGCGACTGGGCATGGCATGGCATGGCACGGTACGGCACGGCAGGGACAGCATGGGACAGGATGGCCTGGCACGGCAGGGGACAGCATGGTATGGCATGGCACGGCACGGCACGGCTGGGCAGCACCCGGCGTCCTCTGCCCCAGGGAATGTGGGGTGGCACCGTGCTGGGCAGTGCTGGGGTGGGGGGATGTCACACACAACAGGACCATGTGGCCAGAGCAGATTTTTCGCTTATCAAATCAAGGAGCAGCTGGACTAGAGGATTAGAAACCAAATTAATTACTAATGACTTCCCCGGTCCGCCGGCGGTTCCCACGGGAGTCTGGCAGCGGCGGTGGGTGCCCCTGGCACCGGGCGGGCAGGGAGCGACTGCTGGGCAGGACGAGGGTGTGGAGCTGGCGGGGGGGGACCTGGCCCCCACAGGCAACCGGCAGGCCCGGGGGGGCCCCGTGGCCCAGGCTGGAGCATTTCCAGGCGTGTCTGAGATGTGGCCCCCCCAGCCCGGGGGCAGTTGGAGCTGGGGGGGGGCGCTCACTGTGGCTGGGCCCTGGGATCAGCCTGTGGTGCCTCAGTTTCCCCGCGGGATCCTGCCCCTGGGGCAGCACGCTGGCGGGGGTGTCTGTGTGTGTCCCCCCGGCACCCCGCGCCGCCGGACCCGCCGAGCTGCCGCAGGGCCGGAGCGGGGGGGCCGAGCGCCAGGTTTGCTGGCGCAGTTAATTGACTCGGTAAACAAGCGCTGGTAAACAGCGGTTCCTGTCCCCATTAGCCAGGACAACTGGGCTGGTTTCCATCTGCTTCCTGACCTGGATATTAAATTGCAGCAGATCATGAAAATATGTCGATGGGAAGAAAGTTTTCTTCTGCCTGCCAGAGCCTTGTGCTCCAGGGTGCAAGTGCCGGGCAGAGGGACAGAGGGACAGAAGGACGGAGGGACGTGGTGGGGAGGGGCGATGCGTGCTGTCCCTCTGCCAGGGCCCGTGTCCCCACGCTCCGGCCCCCGCCGTGCCGCGGCCGGGGGACACCCAGGGGTCCAGCACTGCCCGGGGGGCCTCTCTGCAGCGCTGGGGGCTCGGGGGGTGTCAGCCCCCAAAGGCCTGGAGAGGCTTTTCAAACCAGATCCGTCTCTGCCTCTCCCTGCCTCTGGGTGGAGGTGGGGGGTCTTGTTAACACCAGAGCTCGCGGGGGAGCTCCCCAAGGACACGAAACCTCCCGGGGTCCCTGGGGAGGGGAAGGCCCGGCCGCCCCTCACCGCAGCCCCCCGGCACCCCGCGCCCAGGCCGGGCCCGTCCCGCGGGATGGGGACACGCAGCGTGGGGACAGCGCGGCACTGCGGCCCTGCGCGAGGCCGAGGGGCCACCGCCGCCCGCCCCGTCCTCCCGTGGCACCGCCGGTGGCCCAGCGAGCGCAGCCGTGCCCGGGCACCGCGGGAGCACCCCGGCTCCTTACGCTGGGCTAATTGGTTTAAAAGAGATTGCTGGGTCACTAATTACGGCGCCTATTGAACAGCACATCCCAGCTTAGGGATACAATTAAAAGTTCACCCTAATTAATCAGGGGTAATTAACAGACCTTGCATTTCTCTGAGATTAATTAATCAAGGAATCCAGAGCAAATCAATGTGGGCAGGAGGGAAGCAGGGGAGGGAGCGAGCAGGCGTCGCGGGGCCAACGTGCTGCCTGACCCACTTTCCCGGGCTGAGAGCGGAGCCGGGGTCCCCACGCCGGCTCCCGGGGTCCCCGGGGCTGGGCCACCCCCCGACCTCGCTCATCTCCCGCACGGCACGGGGGTCTGCGCGGCCGCAGGGACACGGGGCCTGGCTCCCGCCACGGGTCCAGCCGGTGACAGCACCGCGGCGGCGCTGCCGGCGCCAGGGGGGTCCAGCCCGCGGGGTTCAGCCCCCCAAAACCTTCATCTCTGCTCTGCCCGCGCCTCGGCCACGCACGGTGCCCGGGGGCCGCGGGGCCGGTGGCTGGAGCACGGCGGCGGCGGCTGCAGCCGTGCCAATCGTTACCCGCGGTTTGGCTGCAGGCGCTTTCTCTCCAGCTCCCCAAGGAGAAGCGCACTGAGATAATCCAGACAAAATGATGGATGTACGTCGGTGCCTTGTGTATGGATCTGGCTCGGCGTTTGTAATATTTTGTTGCTAAGGAAGCCCTCGTTTGTGGTGTGATAGAGGACCCCGTGCCAAATCACGGAAATGGATGTGCTTGTAGTGGGAAACTTAATCACCAGAGGGGAAATGCCCACCTCGTTTTTCTCATGAAAGAGCAATGCAGCACTTTGATTTTTGGCTCCAGTATAAACAGGGTGTGATTAAATATTGTTTCCCCTCTCCTTCTTGTCATTAATCAGGATATAGCTGTGAGCGCTGGGTGTGACGTGGGGACACTTGCTTTGATTCCTCAAGTTCCTAAATGGTTTTGTTCTCTTTTCAATCCCATTAAAAATAGAAGGCAGGGTGTTTCAAAGTGCTGGAGAGCGCTTCTGATCTGCAGGTTGCGTGTGCACCGGGAAACGCGTCTGCTGCAGCCAGCGGCTGTGCCAGCGGGAAGACCACCGGCTCCTGCGGCCGGGCCCCACCGGGCACCGGCGTGAGCCAGGGCTGGGCCCCCGCTCCGTCCCCGGGCAGCTGGGCCTCCACCAGCCCCGCCGGCTCCTCCTGGCACATCTGGCACCTCCTGCGCAGCCAGAGGACGCTGCTATGTCACCGGCACCTGGGTGAGGCTGTTCCCAACAGCCGGAGAGGGGTGTTGATGCCGGGGGTTGTGCAGTGAGGAGAGCGCAGGCAGCGGCAGCCCAGCCCCAGCTCAGCCCGTGGCACAGGGCAGGATGGATCCAGCCCCGCAGCCCCCTCCTGCCCCCCTGGGCTGGCAGTGCCCTGCAGCTCTGCCCCTGCCTGCACATGCCCCACATCCCTGCCTGCATGTCGCCAAGACAGGGAGCACTTGGCTTGTGCGCTCCCACCCGTGAGCTTCACTTGCTCACAGCTCGGGATCCCGTGGAAATGCACCAGAAACTGCTCTCAAATAAGTTAATTTTAGTGCAAAGCTGCCACAGAAGCTTCTGGTGTCCTGCCTGGCACAAACTCTTGTGTCTGGTACAGCCGCACTCCCCTCCCCGGGCTGCCAGCGGCGGGTCCCTACTGAGCAGCCCCACGGAGAGACCCTGGGGGTGCAGGTCTCCTCTGGCCCCCCCACCCCAGGTGAGGAGCATCCAGGCGGAGTCAGGCCCTTTAAATTGGTGGCAGGTGAGGCTTTAAATGGCTCCAGCAGTGCAGGGCTGGGGTTGGTGTTGCCTGGGCCTCCTCTGCATGGGCTGGCACAGAGCTTGGGGGAGGCTTTGGGGGGTTCCTAGGGCCCCCCAGCATCGGAGCCACTGGACTGCTTGCCTGGAGGGGTCAGAAGAGGAGGGAGCGGCTCACAGATGCCCAGCAGCCCCCAGGAGATGGTGCAGGTGGATTGGTGTTGGGACAATTGCAGGGACACCCCCACCCTGGGCTAGGGGGATGCTGAGCCCTCTGCCAGCACACACACACACCCCCTTTGGTCTGTTGTGGGTGTTTAACCAGCCCGTGGCTTCCATCGTGGGGAGTGACACCTCCTGGCACTCAGAGAGGGTCTCCCCAGTGCGGTGAGGAAGAAGAGAACAGGCCTTCTCCACCCAGTGATGCTGCCAGAGGACGCGGCAGTGATGGGAGTGAGTGTGAATTACCCCGTTCTCTCCCTTCAGTGTGAATGGGGCAGCTTGATGCTTATTTTCTGCCTTAAAGTTTACATAAGGAGAGGATGAGGTTATAAAGCTACAGAAGAGCTGGGCTGAACATGAGGTGACACTGAAAACAAGCTTTAAAAAAAAAAAATTACCAGCTTGTGTTTGAGTACAGATTCCTCATTTGCAGTTAAATATAATTGTGAAGGTCTGTGAGCCAAAGAGATATTTCTAGTTATTGGAGAACTAGCTCCTGCCCCTGTGATCCCCAAGGAATGATAATGAGATTTAACCTAAGCAGACGCTGCGGAGAGCCGGGGAGAGCTTCGTGCGTGGTGGTGTAATGATGAGGAGCAGGGGATGGTGACAGGGTCCCCGGCTGCTGCAGCGTGCAGATAGCTCTGCCAGCCACGTCACGTTCTGTGCCCGCGGCTCGAACGGCGGCTCCGCGGCACGAGACACAGCCGGGGGCTGCCCGGAGCCCCCTGACACCGGGGGGTGCCCCTGGCCCCTTCGAGGGGAGGAAGGATGCTCGGGGCAGAGAGAGGGAGGATCCAGCTGCCCTTGGGGGCCAGGGCATGCAGAGCCTGGGGGTCACCCTTGCTCTGCCCACTCCCAGGGCCCTTCCCCTTCCCTCCTTGGGGCCCTCGTGCCCCTCCAGCCCCAGCGCAGCCAGGAGGTGCCCAGCTCCGCGGGCAGGATTCAGCCCGTGGTCCTGTGGCAGCTGCCGCCGCTGTGGTGCCAGCCCCCGTCCCGGTGGGAGCAGCCGTCGCCTCCGTGGTGGGCAGCAGGGCTGGGGCAGGGGCTCGGGGGTGCTGGAGCACCCCTGCCCACCTCCAGTTACGGTCTTTGCAGCGTCAGTGACAGATATGTAAGGATTAAATTGCAGTAATCTCTGTAATCTACTCAGGGAGATTAAAGCCTCCCCCCGCCCCCAGACTTTATCCCTTTCATTCCGGGACTCCGCTAGCAGTGATTACAGCCGGGGGAAGCCATTTAGCTTTTAAGCACCACTCCATCCTGCTTAAAAATGCATTTCAGAATCAAATGAGTTTGTGCAGCATGGCCAGGGCTGGCTGCTCCGGCTGGGCAAGAGGCTCAGAATTAGGACCGAAGTAGCTTGCGTCCAAGTCAAAATTAAATTTATTGTTTCTGGCCTTATTCAGAATACAGTGCTTTTCCAACTGATTAACGAGACTTAACGGGAGTTTCGGGCTCAATTCAAGGCAGCTCGGAACGTCTCAGCTTCCACCCTGCTGTCTGACGGGCACCTTCGGCCCCTGCTGCCCTTGGGAGCCCCCACACCCCCACACTTGATCTGGGCGCCCTGCCGGCCGCGCTGAGCGGGTGATGTGAGCCGAGGGGCTGCGGGAGCCGGGATCAGCCTTGGGAAGCGGCTCTGGGGCCCGGGCACCTGAGGTGCCATTAGCTGATGGGACTCGCATCGCCTCTGTCCCCCGCCCCCCCCAGCCTGGGGCTCTCGGGGGGGGGGGGGAAGGGGGGAAGAACCATCCGAGCGCTGACGGCTGCTGCGGTGACGCCAGAGCTTTTGGCGTTGGCTGGGGCGGGAGGGAAGAGTCCCGGAGTGTGGGACTGGCCAGGTCCTGCTGCGTGTGTCCCACCACGGTGCCCGCGGTGGCCCAGGGACGTGTCGCAGGTCTCTGAGCACCATCAGCCCCAACCCCCATCCTCGCACCCTCCCGGCCCCCCACTGCTGCCCACGGGCCTGGCTCGGCTGTGCCCCTCGCTCCTCCTCTTCCCAGCTGCAAAACACCAAAATCTCCTTTTTAGAGCTCCAGCCAGGACAGGGAGAAGGGGTTGATGCCCGAGCAGCAGCCCCCGCGGCGGGGGCTTTGTGCCGGCGTTCAAGGGCACTGCCAGGGCCGTGGGGCTCAGCCCAGCAGAACCCCCCAGGTACATGTACCGCTCAGCCGTCAGCTCCCAGCACCAAGGAAGGTGGCAGCTTGTCAGCCCAGAACCCAAAGGTTGGTAATGACATACATATTAGACACAGAAAACTGGATTAACAGTGACACTTTGGCCCTGAGGGCTTTTTTCTGACTCTGGAAATAGATTCTAACCTTGATCTCTTCTGCCTACAACCTGAAGACATCAAGGGCAGAATACCACCTTTAATCTTATTTGCTATTTCCAGTATGCATTTATTGCTCCCCTTTTTTCCCATAGGTTTCATGTGCTCCTAGCACAGACTTTCTTTGTGTATTTCTGTAAAAATCTTCGGATCTCTACATTTCTGCAGCTGTTCTCTCTTGGCCTGCCTGTGCTTGGGATGAGCCCTCGGACTGGGTCCCCCCCGGTGACCCCCCCAAGCTGGGAGCCCCTCGGCAGTGGCTCTCGCCTGCTGTCAGTCCATGGCCCGGGGTGGTCGGTGCCTGGGATGGGGGGGGGGGGGGGCAAAGCAAAAGGGCTGGGGGACAAGGACACACTCCAAATCCCTTCCACAGTGTTTGTGTCACAAGTGCTGTCCGGGCTTGGCCCCTGTGGTCCTGTGAGCTGGGCACTGCTCGGGCAGGGTGGGAAGGGGGGAGCAGGAGGGGCTTCCTGGGGGCACTTGGAGAAAGTGTCCAGGGGCAAACCAGCACCCAGGACCGCGGGTGAGCTGCAGCCGGCCTGTGAGGGGCCCTCGGGGGTAATGCTGGGCCGGGCAGTGGGGCTCGAGCTGCTTTGGTAACTCCCACCCCAGCAGGGAGATTGGAGACCTTGGGAGCGATGGAGGAGGACAGATGGGAAAGATCAGCTTGGGGAGAGAGCCAGGAACCCCGGAGAGGTGAGGGGGAGAGGGGGGCACCCGTGGGACTGTGAGAAGGGGTAATGGCAGTGGAGAAAAGACAGAGGAAGGTGTAAGGCTGGCAGCAAAACGCAGCGGCGCCAGCTCGGTTCAGGAACGGGTGAAGGGGGGGCAGAGGGGGGCGCAGGACCTTCTGCATCACTCGCAGCCACCCCCCAGCCCCTGTGCTGCGGAGAGGGGCACCTCGGCAGCCCTTCAGGGGCTCCTTCCTCCCGCCATCCCGGGGCAGCTCCGGCAGGTGCATGGGGCCCTGTCCCCCCCCCGCGGGGGGATCCCACTCGGGGCCCGCTCCGGGGGCTCCTGTTAGCGCAGGTGACAGGGCTGGGAGCGTGCTGGGAGCGTGCCGAGAGCACCCGAAAGCTGTTGTTTATGTGGAGTGGGGGGTAAACAGCAAACATGTCATGGGAAAGACGTGCCCTGCAAAGATACAAAGACTGGGAGGAAGATTGTCAGCTTCACAAAACATTTCTCCCTTGCGAGCAGAGAAACCTGGAGGTGTCTAGGCATCCACACCCGCTTTATTTATCCAGACGCCTCTAATGTTCATGCTTAAGCAATGTGTTTGCTGCCGAGGCTGGATCACCACATGGAGGCAATAAAACGGCTAAAAATGGAAAACCCAACTTTTCCACAGATTTGGCAGTTTGTCATGGAGCGGAACCGAGCGATGGACACCTCCCGCGCTGCCGGGCAGCCCGCCACGGCCCAGCCCCGCGCCCCGCTCCTGCCCGGGGAAGGGCAGCGGCCCCGGCCGAGGGGCTGGAGCCCCGTGGGCTCCGTCGGGGCCACTGGCCGCTCGCCTGGGATGGAGGCCGCGCGGCCCGGGCGAAGGCCCAGCCTGGCTCTGCCTCCCCACCTTGCCCCCCCTGCGCCCAGCCTGGCCCTGCAGGAGCTGCTGGTGCCCGGAGCCGCAAACACGGCACCGAACGCCCCAAGTGTGAGACCCCCGCGGGGGCAGGGGGCTGAGCTGGGCCCCCGGCTCCCGTCCTCCGCTCCAGCTCTCCTCAGCCAGCAGACTCTTCCTTCCCTAACAAACTGTTCAAACGCCAGGGAGGTGCGATCCACCGCGCCAGTGCAGGGCGGAGGGGCCGCTGGTGACGGCGCTGCTTTCCAGATGGTTTTTCCGTCTTCGCACCGGCCCCGCGTTCCTGGGTGCTGCACGAGGGGACACCTCACCCCCCACACCCCCCCGGGAGTGCCCGCCAGGGAGCTGGCAGCATCCTGGCTTGTGCTGGGCTGGCGCTTCTGCCTGTCTGCCTCTATCGCCATCCTCCTTCCCAAGTAACGAGACAAGTAGTTTTTTCCGCAGCTGAGGGAGCTCCCAGAGCTGAGGACGCGGGGACGGCGACGGTCACCGTGAGAGCGGTGCCGCACGCCCGCAGCCCTGCGGGAGCAGCCGCGCAGCACCCGGGGCTGGCGGGGAAGGGAGCGGGGGGACGGCGCAGCGATCCGCGCCCTGCCACGGCCCCTGCTTCTCCTTCTGGTGGTCCCGGGCCGGGCTGCTTGTAGGGCGCCACGACCCCCCCCCCCGGGCGCGGCGGCGCGTCCCCGGCCTGGCGCAGGGGCCGGAGTCGCGCATCGGCCCCGAGCCCTCCCGCCGCGCTCCCCGGTGGCGGCTCTCCCTGCCCTTGCCGGGGGCGAGGAGCCGCTGCTGCCCTGCGGGGCGCCCCCCCGCACCCCCCGCAGGATGCCGGTGCGGGGCTGAGCGGCCCCGGTCCCGGCGGAGGCAGCCGCGGGGGCCCCCTCCCGGCCCCGCACCGCCGAGGGCTCGCTGCCGGTGCGGGGCTGCCCGGGGGACCGCCCGGGATGCTCGCACCGGGGCCGGGCAGGGCAGCGCCGGGCTCCGCGGGGGAGCGGCCCCCCGGTCCCGGGGCGGAGGGCTCGGGGCGGCGGGAGCCCCCGGCCCGGCCCGGGGGAGGCTGCGGCCGCCGAGCGATCGCGGGGGCTCCGGGAGGAGCTGACGTCAGGCGGCCCCTTAAATAGCAGCGCAGCCGCCTCTGCCCCGGCACTTCCCGCGGAGGCGGGAGCCGGAGCCGCCGCCGTCCGAGCGCCGCGCCCGCCGGGGATGGGAGCCGCGGCGGCGGCGGGGGGGGCGCGCAGGGGCCGGGGCGGCGGGCGCAGCCCCCCCGGGCGGCCCCGGGGGCAGCGGCTCGCCCCGCCGAGCCGCGCCGGGCCGGGCCGGGCCATGCCCGGCGGCGCGGCCCCATGGAGCCATGGCGCATAGGGCGCCGAGCGGGCGGGCTCCGGCTCCGTCCCGGCGGCTGGCGCGGGGCGTCCTCGTCCTCTTCACGCTGTCGCTCTCCTGCTCCTACCTCTGCTACAGCCTCCTCTGCTGCTGCGGCGGCGGCCCCCCCGCGCCCCGCGCCCGCTGCGCGCCCCCCCGCCCCGCCGCCGCCGCCAAGAAACTTCTGCAGAAGTCGCGGCCGTGCGGGCGGCCGCCCCCCGCCCAGCCCCCGGGCCGCCCCCCGGAGCCGGAGCCCCCCCCGCCGCCGGCCGGCAGCCCCCCCGGGCCGGCCCGCCCGGGCGCCAAGCGCCTGCCGCAGGCCATCGTGGTGGGCGTCAAGAAGGGGGGGACCCGCGCCGTGCTGGAGTTCATCCGGGTGCACCCCGACGTGCGCGCCCTGGGCACCGAGCCCCACTTCTTCGACAGGAACTACGACCGCGGGCTGGAGTGGTACAGGTGAGGGACACCCCCCCGCGGCGGGACATCCACGGGCCGCCCCCACCCCCATCCCGCCCCTCCCGGCGCCTTCGGGGCGGCCGCGGGTCTCGGGTCCCCTCGTGTCCGCGGCGGGTCCCGCCGTGTCCCGCGGCGCCGGACGGTCCTTGTGCCGTGGCACAGCCGCGCTCCGGGAGTGCTTCCTCCTCCTCCTCCTCCTCCTCCTGCACGTCCCGCAGTGCGGAGCGGGGCCCGGGCAGAGCAGCCGTGCCCCCGCCGTGCCCGGCTCCGTGTGTCCCCCCCAGCGGGCACGGAACGGCGGGAGCCGCCCAGCCCTGCCGGGAGCGGCTCAGGGCTCCCATCCCACCCCAGGAAACACCCACCTGAGTGGCGGGGCCTCCAGAACACGAGGGATGAGGGGCCCACGGCCCCGACCCTCCCCGCAGCCCCGCCCCGAGCACCGCGGCACCCCCCCGCCGTCGGGTTTATCTGCGAGAGGGACCGTCCCCCACCATCGTGTCTCCAAACTCACGCTGGGTCTGGCCGAGAGCTCCAAGAACCTCCCGAGAACCAGCAGGAGATGGTGGGGTTTTCCTTTCAGCGAAGGCTTTTGTGAGGAGCTCGGGGGGGCTCGTGGAGGGCAGCGAGTGCCCGTGTGAGCGGGTCACGGCACCCGTGGGCTTGTCTCCGGCCCGTGGCCCCGCGCTCGCCGTGTCCGAGCCGGCACAGGGGTGCCTGGGCTGCCCCCGGGCAGGGCATCGGCCTCGGGAGGCAGAGGAGGGCTCGGCCTGGCCACGGCCGCCTGCGAGCTCGCCCAGGGGAGAGGCAGCCGCAGGGCCGCCCTCGCCTCACCTTGGCAGCGGGATGTCCCCTGCTCAGAGCCGGGCAGCGCTCGCTGGCTGCCAGGCGGGTCCGGAGGCACCGTGACACCGGTCCCGGTGTGTCACCGTGCGGGGCCGGTGTGAGTCCCGCCCGTGGCGGTTGGGGACCGGGAGCGGGTCCGAGCTGCGCTGCGCAGCGCGTGCTGCGGCCCGGCGAGGCCTTCGGCTCCTTTTGCGGCGGTGCCGGGAGAGCCGGGCAGAGCGGGTGGAGCTCGCCGAGGCTGTTTCCCCATCCCAAGGCTGTCCTGCTTCCCGCTCCCCCCGCCCTTCGAGAGCAGCTGTGGCTGTGTCCTTCGCATGCTCTCACTCCTTGGGGGTCTGTGTCATCCCCCCGCCATCAGTCGCTGTCCCCCATCCTCCCCCACCCCATTCCAGGAGCCGGGCGCAGCGCAGCCGGGCAGAGGCAGCGGCGCCTTCGCTAAAGGGCGTCAGCGCGGCGGGACGGGCGATGGAGCGGGACACAGCTCCCAGCTGAGCCCCTCGCCCAGGGGGGAGCTGCGTGTGCCCAGCGCCTGGCTGCGAAGCCAACCCCCCCCCCCCCCAGTCCTGAGCTGGGGTCCCCCCCGCAGTCCTGGGCTCTTGTGCTCCCCGCGCACGGTCGGTGGGGGCGATCCGGGGCTGCCCACACCTCGGTGCCGGGGGGCTGCGGGGGCGAGCGGCCGACCTCATCTCAGCCTGGGATCCTCCCTGGGAAGGGGCTCGCCCGCGCGTGGGGGGACACGGCCTGTGACAGCGAGTGGCCGCGGTGACCGGCAGCTGCCGAGCAAGGTGGGGGAGCGATGGGGCACGGCCAGGCGAGCAGCGTGCGGCCCCGGGCCTGGCTCCGTGTCGGGATCGATGGAGAGATCATGCCGGAGCAGCGGAGCCTCCAAATTAGTTCAGCTAAAACAATTAAATGACACTTCCCTGGTTTTATCGCTTTTTTCTTTTTTTTTTTTTAACCTCACAAATGTGCCAAAACTTAAGCACAGAGGCTGCTAATGTATAAAACGTGGAATTGATTTTCCTCCTTGCAAGTGGAGCAATTAAATGCGGAGCAGGTCTAACCCGCAGCGCGATGAGCTCCTGTCGCTCTGCCAAGAGGCCGGGGAGAGCCGGGTGGTGCCGACGGCCGCGTCCCGGGGAAGGGCAGAGCCCGCCTGCCCAGCCGGGGAGAGGTGAAGCTCCCGTGCTTGGGGGGTCTCTACAAGTAGCCCAGAGCACAGACCCCTCGGAAGGGCAGAGGCTTTCCCTGTCGGGAGCAGAGCCTGGCTCCGTCCTGCCCACCTCGTGCCCCCGACCAGAGGGACCAAGTCTTCGATGCGGCTGCGAGCGGCCTCAGAGCTGAGCCCCTGCGACACTCCGGAGACATCGGTGCCTGTTTTCCCACGTTCTCCCGGCCTCGGCTCTGCTCTGAGGCGGCAGCCGTGGCAGAAGCAGCGGGAGGGGACATCTCCTGATCCGCCTGTCCTTGCCGGCTCCAAATGTCGTGTTTGCTCACAGCTGCTGCCTGGACGGGGCCTCCTGCGCCCCGGGCAGCCGGGGCTGGCTCCGCTCGGGGTCGGCACACGCTGGGCAGAGCCCGGCCCCTCTGCCCGGGAGCTGCCTGCCCACCAGCCCCAAACGCCCGTGCCATCTCCAGTTCCCATCAGCCTCTAATCCACCTCATTAGCTACAGATACACTACAGGAAAGGTATTTTTAGCAAGATCTGTTTTAAGAGAACTGAAACCAAACAGCCAGCTACTGGGGAATATCGATTCATTACCAATCCTGGACTAAAGGCTCAATATAGAGCTTTTTCCTGCTGCAGGTAGCGTCTGCCAATAACCTTCAATATTTTCCAGAACACAGGGAAGCCGGTGTCGTTTAATTTGCAGTTAACTTGGAGCAGTGACTCTAATTACAGCATCTCAGGGTGCAGTTTTCCTCCCTGGGATTCCCGAGTGACCCTGTCAGAGGCTCCAGCGTTATTTTCAGAGGGGGGCTTTTCCTCGCCGGCCGGCTGCGGGCTGAGCCCAGCTCCTGCCCGGCAAGTTCCATCTGGCTCCCGCACGGATCCACCGTCCCGAGTCCTGCCCCAGGGACGGCGTTGGGCCAAGCCTGGGCGTCCCCACGTGCCGGTGCGACAGGTCCCTGGGGCCACCCGCGCTGCCCCCGGTTTCGGGGAGCTCCTGGGGCTGTGGCAGCGCCGGCGGAGCCGGGCGGCAGCATCGCTGCGCCGTCCCCTGTCCCCCCGCCCGTGGGAGGGAGAGGAGGGAGCGTGCGAACCCGCTCCCGCACTCCGCCTCACTAATTGCGCTCTGCTAATGGCAGGGTTGGCTCTCACACAAATGGGAGCCCATTAGGCTTTGCCCAACAACACGGACTGTTTTGTGGGCTTGACTGACAGTGCATTTTGCTAAAGTTAATTAGTAAGAAGAGAGGAAGGCAGCAAGCTTCAAGGATGCTTTGAAATTTCCTTGACTTCAGAGAGTGCCCTGGCTCTGAGGAGCGGGTATGAAACCTCCAGTGGAGACGTTTGTGTGGGGCTTTCCTGGCCGCTGCCTTGCCTCCGTCTGCGGGCAGCGGTCCTGCCCTGCCCTCCTCCGGGGGGGCCCGGGTGCCGTAGAGACCCTTGCTCAGGCCCCAGAGGGCTTCCTTCTGTGGGAGAAGGGCCGGGAGGTGAATCCACGCAGGGTGCCAAACCTTCAGTATTAATGATGTGTGTTCCTGCTCTGTCTTCCGTGACCTTGATTGTAAATGCTGCAGTTTGCTCTAACCTTCCCTTTGGTAGCGTGAAATCCAGCCCGTAGCCCGGCGTGGCCGTGAGCACAGGGGCTTTGTGAAGCTGTCGAGCGCAGGACGTGGATCCCTGGTGACCTTGGGTGTCCGTTGAGGTGCTGTCTGCGGGATTTGCGCGCTCGGGGGCCCCCAGCACCCCGGCCTCTGTGGCTGGGGACGGGTGTCTGCGGCCCTGGGTCCTCCGTGTCCCGGGTGCTTCCCCGGCAGCGGGTGCGTTGGACGTGGTGGAGTCACCCACACGCGACGTGGGGTCTGTGGGACCCGCTGCTGGGTCGGTCTGGTTGGTTCCTGAGCTCTGAAGAATCACCAAGTGGGCAACATATCGCCGGCACCAGCTTTTAATTAGGGAATCGCTGCAGCAGCTGGGGCACATTAGGTGGTTTTTAAAAAATGAATATTCATTTTTGAAGTTTCACCTGTGGAAGGAGTTGCCTTGGAAATGGGAGATGGGAGGCTCCAGCCTTCCATGGGCTCACGCCGGGCTGGGGCTGCTTGCCCTGACCCCGCGGCAGCCGGGGCTCCACGGGCACCACGCTGGGAAGGTCTCACCCCCCCGCCGCTTCCCGGCCACGCTCCCCTCGGCGCCGGCCTCGGGCTCTGTCAGACCCTCAGTCGGTGCTGGACGGTTACTGAGGAAGATGGGGGTTATCCATCGGCGCGTGGGCATGAGGGGCGGCGGCAGCGTGCCCTTTGGAAAAGATTTTGTTGACTTAAAGGACACTGTGAATCTCTGGAGCGTTTAAATGATTAAAAATGAATCAGCAACAAAGTTAATTACTGTGTTCACACTGCTTTTATGCATTGAAATGTCCCTCATTAGCTGTCTGTGAGCACTGGTGTAAATTCTTTGAACATAAACATTTATTAAAAGCAGTCGATCCGTCATTAAATCCGAGGCGGTGGCAGCGGGGCTGTGGACATGGTGCCTCTCGATCGACGGGGGCTGCGAGTCCGTCCCGCTCGGCGGGGGGGACCCTGTGCCCGGGGCCAGCCCTCGCCCCCTCGCCGGGATCTCCCCTCAGAGCACCCTCGGAGCCGTGCGGCTCTCGGCCAGGCTGTCCCCGTGCCCCAGACTCAGCTGGGAAGAGCTTTTCATCTTCCTCACACCTCGGTTTCTTGCGTGCTTGACCCAGTTTTGCTTAAACCTCCGTGTAGCTTTGCTTGAGCTTTCATCTACTGATGCTGCCGCGGTCCTGCTGAGCCCAGGGGAGAGCTAGTAGTGGCTGTCAGCTGCCTGCACGGTGCGGTGTGGCACGGCACGGCATGGCACGGCACGGCACGGCACGGCACAGCCCCCTCGGCAGCGGGCAGGGGGCTCGGGGGCAGACTCCTGCTGCAGTGCCGACTCCCGGGCAGCAGCCGGGCTCGCTCCGCCGTTGCCGGTGGGGTTGTGGCGGTGCCATCCCCAGCTCTGGCCGAGGGGGCGAGGGGAGGGGACCTGCCGTCGGGTCAGGGTGGCACGGTCCTACGGGCCCACCCCGCTGCCAGTCTGTGCTCTTGGAAGAGTTTCCGTGCTCGTCCCCAAGATGTCGGTGACCCCGCCGCCGCCCTGCGAGCCCCAGCCCCTCCGGCCCCGCCGGGAGCGGGTGCTCCCTTGTGCTGGGGGGTTCTGGTCCTAGCCTGGTGCCTCCCCTCGCCCTGGCCGTGCCCCGATGCAGCCCTGAGCCTGCGGCAGCAGCTGGAAGAGGGAGAGTGCACAACCCTCGTCATGAGAGCCAGCGCTCGGGGTTTTTGCCAAATTAAACATTTGCTTTTATGCCGATGAGTGGATGGAGCCCAGGATTACGCACACGTCAGCCTGCAGCCGCTGAGGAGAGCCCGGGCTGTGCCCGCCACGTCCTGGCGCGCAGCGACCTGCTCAGGAGAATATTTCCCCGGGAGCTCCCTGCTCTGCCCCGCAGCCCGCGGGCTGGCTGGAGGGACCGGCCGGGGCCGTTACGGGGTTCTCGGCTGGGCGCTCTCCCACACACACTTACCTGCAATATCTCAATCGCCTGATGAATTTTTGTACAAATTCCTCCCTTGGAGAGTGTTTCACGCATGTTCGACATCAAAGCAGCGCAGCCAGCGAGGGAGCACATGTTTCTTTAATGTGGGAGTGTTGTAGGGGCTGCAGGGTGCCCAAAGGCGGATTATAAAAAAATTAATAATTCAGGTCTAGGAAAGGTGCTGGTGAGACGTTAACTCCTTCGGGGCGAGGCGCTGCCGTCGCACGGGGCCGCGCTCGCTGCCGCCCCACAGCCGTGGGGCCGTGGGGGCTGTCCCGGGGCCGTGCCAGCCGCTGGAGGTACCTGACATGCCTCCCCCTCCAGCCTCTGATTCCGCAGGTTGGACGGGAGCGTTAGTGCCCGTTTCAAATGGCACTAAAAGGGCTTTAAGAACTGAGTAACTGCAATGAAAACAACCTCTAATTCCAGAGGAGCGAATGCCGTCTCTCCAGACAGAGTGGTGCGTCGAGCGGGGCATGTGGCTGGCACCAGGGATGCCCCCCACTCCCCCCAGTACGCCCAGTAGGTCCTGCTGCGTGGGGGCCCAGTCCTGGGGGTGTGTGTGTGCGTGTGTGTGCGTGTGTGTGCGTGTTTGCAGGGTGTCGTCACACACGTGCCTGCAGCTCCCGACTGACAGACTGTCCTGGGGGGACCTGTGACACCCCTGATGATTAAACACCTCTTGGCTGGTCAGAGCATCCCCCTCCCTGGCGGGAGCAATGGGAACGGGTGAAGTGAAAAGCCTGTGGCTGCTGAACGGCACCTGTGGATGGGAGCGGGCAGCGGAGCGGGCAGCGGAGCGGGCAGCAGCTCTCGCCGGGGCAGGGAGCTCTCTCTGAGCTCTTCTCTCTGAGGGAGGCGGGTGCAGGGCAGGGACAGGCTGCTCCTTGCTGCGAGGCCGGGGTGGAGTTTGCTCCCCTACATCCCTGATGATTTCTGTGCCGAACTGCTCTGGTGTTCCCTCAGCATCCGCGTTTTTGACCTCCGATTCTGCCGCATCGCAGATTCCCATCCCCAGGATTCGGTGCGGGGGCTCATGCCGGGGAGCCGGAGGGCTTGGAGGGGGTGCTGGGGCCAAGGGCAGCAGCTTCGGGCTGCCCTCGCGGCCACCAAAGCCACACCCCGCCCCTCCTGCGGCAGAGGGGACCCCCCAGCTCTGCCATCGCGGGGAGACCCATAATCGAGCAGGGTCATGGGGGCAGCCACCACGCCATCCCCCTCCCCGCGTCCCCGTCCCTGGAGCAGGAGGCGGCTCCGCTGACCCTCGGCACGCGGGGGGTGAGCGGCGGGTCTGGGGCTCCTCTCTGCACCCCGTGAGTGCTCCAGCCGTCCCTCCCCGCCAGCATCGCCGACATGTCACTGTCACCGCCACCGCGCTGGCGGCAGGTCTGGCACCCCTGGCAGCGCCTCGCCCAGCGTGTGCCGGGACCCGGGGCCGAGCCCGGCTGGGAGCTTTGCCGAGGTTGCAGGTGCCCAGGACGGGTCCCTGCGGCGGGAGCGGCTCCTGCCCGAGCCCTGGCCACAGGCCACTGCGAGCCGGCCACCGAGAGCCCTCCCACCTAAACGTTCGAGCCTTGGGCCTGAAACTCTGTGACATGCTATTTGTATGCAAATAACTCCGTGAATGCAGAAGTCCAAAAATATCATTTTAAAGTCAACTGTAATTAAGTTTGCAATGCATTTCCCCGCTCTTGCAGCCCTGGGGATCCCGCCGTTAGCGTAGAGATGAATGCCTGGATGACATTTCTCCCCCTTGCATGGTTTCACTGGTGATTTATTTATCTATTCAGGTTGTGTTTTGTTGTCTCAGCAGTCTCCGTTGTTCAGGAGCAGCAAACACTGGGAGTCCATATAAAAAAAAAAAAACAACTCTTGTCTCATTTCAGTAATTTACTATTCAGAGATTTTGTGTTTTTCATAATGGATTAGAACCTGTAATTTTGTTTTTTGAATACATGGACCTAATAGCTCACGTAATGAAAGTCTAACAAGCCTGAAGATGAGCCATTAATGAAACAGCAGTTTTATGATTCTTCACCAATATATTGTAATAGTGAATCACTTACAAAGCTGTCCCGTGCTGATTTATGATGAAACTTGTTTGTGATGCAGAGATACAGCCGTGGTGCCTGCCGCTAAATTAGCATTTCCTGACAGTCATTAAACAATGGGAATCGTAATCTGGATTTATGGGGTTTGAAGCGGCGCAGTGGGAAAGGCCAATTAAGCCACGTCGGTGCTCAGGTACCTCTGTAAAACAGCCCTGCTAATTTATGCTAACTAATTAGTTTGTTCTCTTCCAAATGAGGAAACCGGTTGAGAGCACGTGAGGGTGCCTGGGCTGGCCACCACGCTGCCCCGCTCCCGGCCCCACGCGCGGCCCCCGGCCCCTCGCCCGCGGGGCAATGGGGCGGCAGCTCTGGGGGCGTGCGGGGACCCCGGCCCCGTGCCAGCGCCCGGGGGAGCGCGGTGCCTCAGCCCTGTCCCCAGCAGCCTGGCGCAGGCCTCGGGGCTCGTCTCAGTCTCTCTCCGTGGGTCTCTTCCAGCTGCTCGTCTGGTCCCCCCAGGACCACGGTCTCCTCTCGTCCCCACGTCACCTTCACGGGGAGTGTCCTGGCTCAAGCAGGGACCCACCGCTGGGCCCCCGGAAAGGTGCAGCAGGAGGTGACGGGCTCAGGGACACCCCTCCTGCTCCCCGGGGTCCCCGAGGCCAGGCCGCCTGCGAGCCTCCCGCAGCCAGAGTGCTGCCCCATGCCGGGCACCTGTGCGCGCCCCGCATTAAATGTCCGGGCTCCGTTTTAAAAAAAATTCACCGTTCCTGATAAAACTCTCCCCAGGCAGCACCTGCCTGCGCCTCTCAGCCTGTTGTGCTGCACAGCCGAGCCCAAACCAGCCCCTCTGTGAACTCGAGACCCCAGCTTGTGCTGCCAAGTGGGAAACTGGGAAACGCGGCGGATGCGTCTGAGCAATGAACTGCCGGGCGGTGCAGCAGGGGGGCACTGCCCTTGTGCTGGGGCCGGTGCTCCCTGCCCGCTCCCTGCCCGCTCCCTGCCCGCTCCAG
This sequence comes from Athene noctua, assembly GCF_965140245.1. Taxonomy (NCBI): domain Eukaryota; kingdom Metazoa; phylum Chordata; class Aves; order Strigiformes; family Strigidae; genus Athene; species Athene noctua. The sequence goes on along the minus strand of NC_134051.1, from coordinate 19,882,207 downwards.
CCAGGGGACCCTGTGGCGCCATGACTCTGGCTGCAATGGATTTGATAGTTGACTCTGGTAATACAAGACCAATTTATAAATCTTTCCATCCCATTAGTTTTTATTTGATTTGGATGTTCACATGTCAAAGCAAATGATTTAATTAGTGCTAAGCTGGGCTGCAGGGATGCCACGTTTTCCCCTGGTCTGGTGCTCCCTCCCTGGCCTGGCAGCCTGGCTCCCCGTGCCAGAAACAGCTGGTGCCCGCAGGACCCGTCTCTGGCCGGGCGGGTGATGCCCTCGTGGGCACAAGCCCGGTGTCCCCGGGCAGCCCCTCGCCCCCAGCTCCCACCGGTGGAGCAGCACAGCACCCCGGGGCCTCATCCATCCCTCCCCACATCTTCCCGTGGTGCTGGTGTGGTGCAGCCACCGTGCTCCCGCATCCCGGCCCCTCCCCATGTAGGGATGGGGGGAGAAAGGCTGAGCCCAGGCTGCGGGGTGACGCGGCCGTGCCAGGACCTGCTCCCCTTCCCACTGCAGCTCCGGCGCTGTCCTTGCATCAGTAATGACTTTGCTGCTGATGGGGATGGAGCCGTCCCAGGGTCCCCAGTGGCCCGGCCGTGACCTTGCCCTCTGTCCTGCCTGGCTCTGGCCTCCTCAGGAGCGTCTCTGCGTGCTGCTGTGTCTGTGGGGGGCCCTGGGGTTGGTGCAGACACGGGAGTAACCATGGCCAGGGGCCCTCGGCAGCGCTGCAGGAGGGAGCTGTGCCTGCCTTCTCCTGCTGGGAGGGGACGCTCCCCCAGCCCCACGCTGGACACCACCTCCCGGTGCCCAGCCCGGCTCCTTCCTCACCATCACCTTCTGCTTCGCTTGCAGGAGCCTGATGCCGCGAACGCTCGACAGCCAGATCACGGTGGAGAAGACCCCCAGCTACTTCGTCACCAAGGAGGCACCACGGCGGATCTTCAACATGTCCCGGGACACGAAGCTGATCGTGGTGGTGAGGAACCCGGTCACCCGGGCCATCTCGGACTACACGCAGACGCTCTCCAAGAAGCCGGACATCCCCACCTTCGAGGGGCTGTCCTTCCGCAACCGGACCCTGGGGCTGGTGGACACCTCCTGGAACGCCATCCGCATCGGGATGTACGCCGTGCACCTGGAGAGCTGGCTCCAGTACTTCCCCCTCTCCCAGATCCACTTTGTCAGCGGAGAGAAGCTGATCACGGACCCAGCCGGGGAGATGGGCAAAGTCCAGGACTTCCTGGGCATCAAACGGGTTATCACGGACAAGCACTTCTACTTCAACAAGACGAAAGGCTTCCCTTGCCTGAAAAAGTCGGAGAGCAGCGGCTTGCCTCGCTGCCTGGGCAAGTCCAAAGGCAGGACTCACGTGCAGATAGACCCCGAGGTGATCGAGCAGCTTCGGGACTTTTATAGACCTTATAATATCAAATTCTATGAAACAGTCGGGCAGGACTTCAGGTGGGAATAAGTGTCCGGGAGCAGAGCTGCGGTGATGCGAGGCTGTGGGCTTCCATGAGGGGGGGCCCAGGGGGGCTGGAGCCAGGACCCCCCCGGGCCAGAATCCACGAGCAGAAGCAGGTGACGGGCTTCTCCGGCCCTCGGGAGGCCGGGATGCTCCCGGGCGAGCCGGGATGGGGGAAGACCCAGAGTCCTGCTGCCATGGGGTGAGTGCCCACCAGGCGCGGCCCATCCCAGCAGGTCGCAGCGCCGTGGTTTGCTCCGTGGGGTCCCATTTGCTTTTACCACCACATGGTCCCCGGGGATGGCCCTGTCCTGCAGCCTGTGCGCGGGCTGCTCCAAAGCACCTCCCTCCTCCGTGTCCCGAAGTGAAGGGGCGCTCCCGGACCCCCCGGCCGTGGGGCTGTCCCCGTGGGGCCGCGTCCCGCTGCAGTGCTGGGCGGGCAGAGCTCTGGCCGCTCCACTTTGCCTTTTGTCACTTACGCGCAGTGTGTAACCATGAGGACAGTGAGATGTATCTGCTTGAAAAAAGAAGTCTATGAAAAATGTTGTACCGATATTTTGTCCTGTGAATAAAGCACAGAATCCTGCTGTTACGGGTACTTCAGTGGCACTAGCGTCCTTGTTCAGCATGTGATCCCTTTGTGTAAATAAAGGCGGCTACCACCGGTCCCTCTGCATCGGCTTTTCTTAGGGCGAGGCTGGGAAGCCCCTGCGGCACTGCTGCCCCTGCGCCGCTGCCGGGGCCGTGGGAGCACCCGCAGGCACGGCCCCATCCCATCCTGTCCCATCCCATCCCATCCCATCCCATCCCATCTCGTCCCATCCCGTCCCATCCCACCCCACCCCACCCCATCCCATCCCGTCCCATCCCATCCCCTCCCATCCCATCCCGCAGCGATCCATCGCCGGAGCCTGCCAGCAGCCCCAGTAATGAGCACGGCTGGTCATGAATATCAATAACGGCTCTTGTTGGAGCGCTGTTATTTGCCTTTCCGAGCCCTGGACTGTTTGAATCATCTATTGATTTTTGTAGTAAATCTTGGGCGTTTCTGTCAAAGGTTGCAATTCAGCTCGAGCATCTAAATCTCCAGCCTCTCCCTGGTGCCTGCCCAAGCCGGGCTCTGGGCTGTCCGGGCTGGCTGTGACCCAGGAGGACACGGTGTCACCCCGCGGTGTGGGGGACACCGACACCCCCGGAGCTGGTGACACCGAGGGTCAGGCTGGGGGACACGTGTTGCTGAAGCCTGTGCTCCCCCGGCAGGCACCGCAGGATTCCCAGGGAGGGCTCAGCACCGGGGGATCTGCCGGTGTGCCCGGGGACCGTGCCAGGGCTGGTGACTGCGGGGAGCCGCGGCCCCAGGCCCCCCCCCCTCCTCTGGCCCGCGGCTGGGGGTGCTGCGGAACGATGGGCGGTGGCCGTGTGGGGATGTAACACAACCACGGACCCATTCTGGAGGCCTTACTGGAAGTGATTACTGTCCAGCGAGCTCTAATAGGAACAGATTGGAGGTAATTAACGGAGATCTAATAGAGCCCTATCTGCATCTCTTCCACCATCATCCAGCAGCAGCCAGAGGAGCTGCGGGGGGCCCCAGCAGTGAGGGGACCCAGAGCCAGCTGTGGGCAGGCGGAGGGAGAGCGGGGGATTAACGGCTGTCTGAAAGAAGATAGAATATTTTCTTGTATGATTTTTTCCTTTAAAGGAGAAAAACATTCACAGTGAGACTCACAAATCCCAGCCTCGCCGTAGAAAAGCCATTTCCAATCCACTCCAAGGAGGCAGAAGGTGCCAGGTTAGATTGATCCCCCTGACAATACTGTATTAGTGGGAAATTAGAGCTGGAGCCTGAGGAAACCGCTGCAATATCAAACAATTACTTTACATTTGTCCTTACAAATGGAAGGAGCAGAAATGCGCTTAAATCAAGTATTAGATTTCCAAAGGGTAAGCAAATGAGGGCTCAGGAAGAGCTGTACTGAAAATGCTTATCACATTAGGAGCTCTTAAAACGCAGCTTAAAGAGCCTCAGAGTAGACGATCTGCATGCCGAAGAGGCAGAACGGGCGGTTTGGGGAGGACGGGAGCGGCGCTGGTTTGGTGACACCGACACCGAGCAAAGCGGCTGCCAGCGGGACCCCCCGGCTCAGCCAGTCTGGGTCCTCCCCGCCGTGACTGTCCCCAGCCCTGGGGACTGGGGGGGCCCGAGCACACGTCCCGCTCCAGCCACCCCCTCCCTGAGCACGGAGGCTCTGAGTGAGCACCACGATGCATCGCTGGCCTCCTCCTCCTCCCCCCGAGAGCCCTGAAACGTCGGCCGGTCCTGCCAGACACAACAGGGCGATTTCAAGCAGACCAGCTTAGCTGGACTAATCCCCAACCCGGGGTAAATCTGCTCCCAGCTCCGGCTTTGCGAGCGCCCTGAGACCCGGCCGAGGCAGGCAGGAAGGGAGGAGGAGAGCCCCAGGCTCGAGGTCCAGCCACGGTGGGTCTGGCACCGTCCAAACCAGAGGACGGTCACCGGCCACCGGGACCGGCGGGGAACTGGAGGGCCCCGACGCGGGGACGTCAGTGGGTGGGCGCTGGGCTCTTCCCTGACCACTGAGGTCTGGTCACAAAACGCTCGGTACGGCCCTGAGCTGGAGCGAGACCCGCGGTGCGGCCGCAGGGAATGGGCTCTGAAAAGCACCTCCTGCCTTACCCAGCTGCCGCCCTGAGCAGCTCCCACACCGTGAAACGGCTGGAAGCGCCGGGAGGAAAGCGCTTCCTTAAGCGCAAATTTTATAAGCCAGCCTGTAAATTGTAACGACCGCTGTATAACTTTTACTGGCTGGAAGGTACGCGGCTGACGGCGACTGTTTCTTTGCAAAGGGGGATGGATTGCCTCTCTAGAGCGTACGGCAAAGCCTCGAGGCTGGTGTCCCCAGCCTGGCCGACGAGGGGACCTTTTGCTGACCGGATTAATGCAGGTGCCAGCTTCAAAGTGCTGGACCAGCCTCCCTGCAGAGGCTACAGCCGCAGGATGCCAGACCCGGAGCCGAGCGCGCAGGGACGCAGTGCTGCCCTGCACCCCACGTGCGGGCTGTTGGGGCGACTCCGGCGCTCATGTCCCGCCCGTGAAGCTGGTGGCACCGGCCCACGGTGCCGGGTACTCCAGGAGGTGCCAGGAGGCCCTCGGCGCTGGTCAGGAGGGTGCACGCTGCGTGCGAAGCCGTCCCTGGTGCCCTACGTCCCGTGGCTCCTGCTGCCCCAGCAGCACGGCCACGGCCGTCATGTGCACCGTGCTTTGATCACTCCACTCAGGCTTGAACCCCAGAGAGCAGCTGTTTAATATTTATCAGCTCATAAATACTTAAATGTAATGAATGTGACTTAAGTGGTCCCTAATCCTATTCACGCTGAGGAGCTCTTGAGACGCGCTGGGTCAGGGGAACCTTCCCAGGGTGCGTTTACATCCCCGGCGAGCGCGCTGCCCCGCGGAGCCACCGGCACAGAGCCACCGCACATCCCTGGGAGCTGCGGCACCGCTCCTGCCCGGCAGCAGCTTCTCCTCCCCAAAAGGTCCCTGGATGCCCCCTCCCCAGCGGAACCATCCCAGGACCCCCAGTCAGAGGTGCTAACTTCGACTTGGCATCGCCGTTAGCTCCTTCCCTTCCCCGAGCTCCACACCAGCAACCTCCAGCTGCGGCGCTGGACCAGCCCGTTAAATGAAGCCCGAGTACTTTCGCAAGGAGCATCATTCATCTCTCAGACCAAGGCAGGATCACAGCGCCATGAGCACCGAGAAGATTTGATTAACTTCGTGTTAATTAATATGATTCGGCTTCACTGCTGGCTCCATGTTTATTGGCAGCGGCGGGGATGGGAAATGCAAGCAAGGCCCTGGGAGCAGGGGCGGGGGCAGCCCCGCGGTGGGGGACCCCAGCCCTGTCCCCCCACCACGACACTCGGGAGATGCACCCCCGACCAGGGTTGGCTCCCACGACCCCCCACCACGGCCGTGCCTCTGCACCGAGCGTCAGACACTGCTCACACCCCCCTCTCCCGCCACCCAACACGGAGCTGGGCAGCAAATAAATACGATCGTTAACAGAAACCTCTAACCCCTTGGAAATGATTAATGCTCAGGAAGAGCTGGGATGCTGATGGGTTCAGGTAGGTCGAGTTTCCTCCTATTATTTTTTCACACTGCAGTGCGGGACGGAAACATGCTGTTGGCTGAACCCCGGGGCTCTGCCACCGCCGCCCAGGGCGGGTACAGCTGCGGCGTCACCCGGTGATGCCGGCACCCACCTGACCCCGCAGGCAGCGGCAGACACGGAACACGGGGTGGCTGGGGTGGCAGCTCTGCACCGGGGGCCGGCAGCCCCCCTCCGCAGCACTGGTCCCACACAAGGCCCTGGGAGCTGCGCCCCACTGCCCGGCCTCCCCTTCCCAGTGGGAACCTCCAGCCTCTCCCAGCACAGGCACCTCTGCCAGGCCCCAGGAACCACCCGCCTCCAACGCCCCCATCTGCTTTCCGTCCTCTGGCCCCGCTCTCCTGCCCGCAGGCACTCGGAGAGGGGCAGGGAGCTGCCCAGAGACACGGAGCCCCCCAAGGCCATCCCCTGCCCGCCCGGAGCACGGCGGTGACAAGCTCTGCAGAGGAGCTGCCAGTGCCCGCCGGCTCTCCCAGCCACTTCCCACCACGCACAACTGATTAACATGTTTAATTTGCTTTGAAAGTTTTCCAAGCTCTTCCACAAGCCCTGCTCAGCGGGCAGGAGCGTGGAGAAAGGAGAGGAGCTGATGGTGTCAATACCGCACCGAGGTCCAGGCATCACTGCATAATTCATTCCCTGACAGCTAATTAGCCGGCTGGTCCAATTAGGGTGACTCCTCTGCAGCCAGGGCTCAGGGCACATGGAGGGGGGCTGACACTTGCTGCCACGCAGGTGGCCACGCCGGTGGCTCGGTAAGGGTGTCGGGGGCCACACGGAGCTGCTGCCAACGGCCACGCACGGCGACGGCTGCGGAAGCGCCCGGCAAACCCCGGCGGAGGGTCGGGGCTCCCTGCAGCCCTGCGGGACACCAACTCCTGCGGCAGCCCCGCGGGCGAGGGGCGGCGTGAGCGCAGCCAGAACCGGGGGGAGCGCCGGGCACCCCGGGGATGGGCACAGCTCGGCTGGGCCGGCTGCTGCCGCGCTGGCTCCGAGGAGGGGAAGGGCGGCTGGCTGGGGGGTCACGCCGTGTGGCGCTGGAGCCCCGGCCGGCCCCGAGCCCCGGCGTGAGGCAGGACCACGCCGGCGCTGGCAGGGTCTGTGCAGCTCCCCGCTGCCCACAGCCCCGAGGACACCAACCCCGGCTCCGGCACGTGGCGGTGGCTGGCAGGCGGGACGGCTTAGGTATAAATATTTACCCAGCGACTGAACGGATTCAGCTGAGTTCATTCCTATTACGGGATCTGTTAGTAATTATCTGAATACGTGTTATTACCTGGGGACCTATAATCTGCCACAGTAATGAGTTCAAGTGGCTCATGTGGCATAATAAGCAGGAAAGGGAAGGTGGGCAGGGGCCCGCTGCCTTCCGCAGCCAGGGCAGGGCAGGGCTCAAGGACAGCAGAGCCGCTCGGCCTCGGGGAGCTGTCGCCGCCGCCGCACCGATGCGGGACACGACGCTGCCGCCTCGCCCCCCGAGCTGCGGGGCGAGCCCTGGCCAAGAGCTGGATGGAACCGCTGCCCCCCCGGCCCGGCGTGGCTGCGAGGGACGTGCTGCGGGACAGACCCTGGGCTGGGCACGGGGTGAGCCCTGGGCTGGGCTCTGTGCCCCGCAGAGCTGGGCTGCGGCTCGGCAGCATCATCCCAGCCCTGCCTGCCACACAGGCTCACCCTGCGGCTGCCTGTGACTCAACTGAAATAAATAAAGAGCAGGATGCGAGGCAGAGAGCTTGTTATCCTCCGCAGCAGGTATCGACATACCCCCGCGGTGGGCGAGGGCGAACAGCCCCCTCCTGGGAGACGTGTCCAGGGTCCGGCTGTGTTGGCAAAGCGCTCGGCCCAGGCTGCTGCGGCCGTCCAGCGCCCCGCACCGCGGGCACGGCTCCGCTCGCGGGGTGGGGGCACCTGCGGGCGTGTGGATGCCTGAAACGGCAACACACGAGGAAAAGTGCCCAGGAGTGACTGGGATGAATTACTCTGCTGCTAATCCCGTGAAGGAGCCGACCTGCCAGCTGAAGGGAAAGCCCACGATCCATCTCTCGTTATCACCCCCCATATTCCCCTCCTCTTGTCTGCAGTGCCTGGGCTCACACCCCAGCTCTGTGGCCAGCTGGTGTCCAGAGAAAGGGGCTTGGGCCCCCAGCCCTCCTCCTTACACCGCTGGATTTGTGTATTTTAAATATATTCCTTTATTTCAGAAATAATGATCCGAGACCAGCAGATAATCTCTGTCCCATCTCTGCCCACTGCAGTGCTGCCATGTGATGCTACTGTATTTAGCCACGGCGCTGTTATGAGAGCAATACAGTCATTAAGCTCTAATTTCTAAAACAAAGATAAAATTACGTGATTAAGATCTAATTAAAGTCTAACTACCAGCACCATGAATCACTTCAGCACACAGTTTAATGGATGTCTTTTGAAGCCATCACGCATTTTGTTCCTTCTGTGGCCGGTGATTTCCCTGCAGGGACTGGGTTTGCTCAGGCTGATGTTTGCTTTCGCTGTTTCTGCTTTGGCTGGGGACCACTAAAAATGTTTACATATGAGCGAGGAGCTCGAAAATCCATTTCTAACCAGACAGAAAATTTCACTTGACAAGCTCGTTCAGATCTGCATCTCTGTAGAAACAAGCGGCGCAGGGAGCGTTCCCCAGGCCAGCGCTGGCCCCCGGCCCCAGGCTGGGGGCACCGTCCAGCTCTGGTGAACCAGCACCCCCGCGGCACGCCGGATGGCCCCGGGCCCAGGGGCCTTGTGGCCGGAGCTCTGCAAGTGCCATTAAAACTCTCCTTGTTCGGGAAAAAAAGCAAATAAGAAAACCTCCATCACAGCTCTCGGACTGTTGACTCTAAGGGACAGCGCTATAATAATTTTGATGGAGAGTATTGTCATTTTCCTTTTTCCCAGCAAAACACTGTTGATGTCCCAGGGCTGCCTCTGCCAGATCAACACAAGCATGTTAATGCCGGCGTGTGGCCGCAGCCTAAGGCAGAGACGCTGCCCAGAGCTGCCTCCCCCGGAGCCAGCGGCCGCCGCGGCAGCTCCGCAACCACCGGACACACCGTCCCCGCCCCGGCCAGGGCACACGCGGGCTCTGGGGGTGGGCTCTGTGCCCACCCGGGTGCGTCCCCGGTGACGGTGAGTGCTGGAAGCCCCTCCAGCCCCCACCAGCTCCTCTGCCGAGACCCGAGAGCTGCCCGCGCCCTGGCAGCGGGTCTGAGCCCAGATGTGGGCAGCCCCGTCCGTCCCGGGGGTGCCAGGCTCCAGCCCAGCCCGCAGGCCAGCGGTGATCCCGCTCCGAGCCGAGGCAGCTGAGGCAGATTCCTCTGCACTGCGTTGACCCCGGAGGATTAGGAGCAAGAAAATCTTAGACTGACACAAATCCAAGGAAGGCCGGCGGGAAGGCCCGGCAGAAGCGCACGTCTGCACTATGAACGCAACAGCCGCCCCCACGGCTCGGGCGCGGGGGCAGCCAGGGACAGGCCACGTGGCTGCCAGGACCGTACATCCCTCCGACCAGCCCAGCACCGTGAAACCCCTCCCTGGAGGCCCCTGCGGTGGTCAGCACCATCGGGGGCAAGATGTGCTGCCCCTGCCAGCCGAGGCGGCGGCTGCCACCCTGCCCACGGCGCTGCCGGCACGGAGAGCTGGGCGGCACAGCCCTGCGCCAGCCCCCGGCGGGTTAATCACACCCACAGGAAAGTCTGAGATGGAGCCAGCCCGGTATTTCCCTCGGGGAGAGCACACGTGAAATGTCTTCTTCCCGAACGCTCACACGTGTGGGATGGATAGAAAAGGGTGTTGGAGGGAAACAAGACAAAGACAAACTTATAGCCCCATTTAGGTTTGTTTCTTTGCCTTTTTTTAGTAGAAGAATGCCTTGTTTTCCCTGCAACGACACATTAAGTGAACACGCGTCCTCCTGGGGATAGCTGCAGCTGCAACAGGTATCTAACAAACTGCTAAATGGGAAAGAAGATTTCTGTCATTTATCACACACTGTGAAATGAGGTAGTTCTCCAAATTGCACCCCCATATAATTGTTAGTGGATACAAACAAGGAGCAGTAAGTCAGGGTAATGTTCCCCAGATGACTCAGAGCCAGAGGAGATAAAGGAATTGAAATTCAGGAGTGCTCCTGGTTTACATCATCAGAGGGATGAACTTCCTTACAACGCTCGCTGCAACACAGCGGGGCTCAGACCCGGACCATGCCTGTACCAATAGGACAAACGCGCCCGCCCGGCTCTGAAACACGAAATCCCATCAAGGGGAGCCCCGGGAACTGGGGGCACTGGGGCAGAGCCGCTGATGGGGTGGGGACAGACGGGTAGGGCTGCAGCTCCCCGGCGCTGGCAGGGCGCCCGCGGTGCTGTGCAGAGTGACGGCAGCTCCCGTTGCCAATAAAACGGATCCAAAGCAGCGTGAGGCCCCATTCTCCGTGTCCCGCCGCCCCCCGGCGCAGCCCCGGCCCTGCCCGCAGCCACGCAGCTCCCCAGAGCCCCGGAGCCCCCGCAGCCGCTGCAAGGAGAGAAACCGGCCGTTAGAGAACGTGAGCAGCGGTCGGAGGAGTAAGAGGGGCCAGAACTGCCCGTGCTCAGGGTGCACGTTACCGACCCTGCGATTAAGACATTTCACGTCTCCTAACGGCAGCCGTGCGTGCCGACGGACGCCTCCCGCAGCAGAACTGCTGTCGGCCGCCCCGGCCGGGCTGTACCCCCGGCAGAGATGGCCCAGGGCTGTAAAGAGCCGAGCTGCAGGCGTGGTGGGAAACACGGGGCCGTGTTTCACCTGCTGCAGAGAGGACCTGCACTTCAGGCGCTGCAGAATGGGCCCACGGCGCGGCCCTGGGCAGGGGACGTCCGTGCCGCTTGGTGGAAATCTGCTCATTTTTCACCAGCTGCCCTGGGTAATCCCCCCACAGAGGCACCAGCCCCGAGCCACTGGTCACAGTGTTGTCTGAAAAGGGGGTTCATCACCCGCTGTGCAACGGGTCAACGCACACTCAGGGGAGTCATCGCTTTGAGGGTTGCGTGAGCCCCAGTGTTCGGTGGTTTCCCACAAATCCATCACACCGATGGGACTTTTTCCACTATATTTATGCCCAAAACTGGCAGAGTCAGACATTTCCCAAGCCCACCCTCTCTATGATGACTGGTCAGTAATTTACAGACAATTATAACACGCTGACACAATAGTTCCACTACTGCGCATGCTCAGGGGAAGGGGCTTCACCTGGCCAAGGGGCTTCTTGACCCGTAGATGTGATTTTCAGTGTTCTGACCAGGGGGGTTCAGCGAAGGATACACGGCCCCTGAGCCCGCCGAGGAGGCACTGCCCCTTGCGAGGTCCAGTGGCTCCAGGATGTCCTTGCTCAGAGGCGGTAGATCTCCTTGTTCTTCTGATTAGGATGCCTTTGGCGTTAACACAGACAAAGAGCATCCTGCTCGACCTAAGCATAACATCGCTACGTTATTCTAAAAGTTTAACCTTCAGCACCTCCAGGCTCAGCCGCGTCCCGCCGCTGCTCCCGCAGACAGTGGGGGTGCCGGGGCAGGCCCCCGCGCTCCTCTCTGGCCGCACCCACCAGCGCCGGCAGCGAGGGCCCGCGGCAGCCTTGCAGGGGGCCCGGGGGGACGCGCAGGGGCTCGCCGGCCCCGGGTCCCACAGGGATGCTGCTCGCGGGCGTGAACAAAGGGACAACGCTGCATCACCTGCACCCGGCCCCGCCAGCCCCACGGTCCCTGTCCTGGAGGGAAATTGGGTGGGATGAGGCGATGTGCTCGCGACAGACCCGTGCTGGCTGTTCCTCTCTCCTGGTTTACTCCCAGGTGCTCACCAGCGGGTCCCGTGTTTGCTCGTCTGCAGCTCCCGGGAGCACCCTGCGAGCAGCCCCCGCGCTGCGGCTCCTGCCCTTCCTGCGCGTTACCTGCGGGCACCCTCACCCCCATCACCTGGAAACGAGGGCTCAGACATGGCCATTAATGAGCTTCTGGCTGCTCCAGCTACCAGAGATTAATTTGGGCCAGGCTGCTTGAGAACAAGGGGTTGAGCTGCACAGTCCAACCTGGCCTTTCCCATCTCCACAGGCTCTGCCCTCGTTGCAGGGCTGGGGTGTGCACAGTGCTGACCGGCGTCCGTGGGGTTCCCTGGCTGCAGGCAACTGGTTTTGGGTGGTTATGGGAAGCATGATGGGGTTTACACCTGGCTAATCCCAGAGGAGACAGACTAGCCCAGGATGGGTGAGGGGTGGGGCAGGCAGAGCCTCGACACCCGCCCCTGGCACCCCTCCCTGCCAGCTCCGGTGGGACACGGCTCACCTCTGCACCAGGACAGGGGCTGCTGGGGGAAAACTTCAAAAGGGGGAGAAAATGTTGTTTCTCTGAGTTAATATTCCCTTGCGGATCCTGTTCTCCTCATTATTCTGGTCATTACTTAAGCAACAGCCGCTCGTCACTTGTGGTTCAGCAGCTGAGGGAAGGGCTGAGTGCAAGAGGCTAATTTATTTTCTTTTAGTGCTTCTCATCCATGGCAGCCCCTGGCTGCTCCTCACCACTGGTAACCAACTGGAGGCATTTCAGATATTTCTAATGTATGACAGCAACTGGGAAACAGAAATTACCCTCTCTGAAATAATTCCTGAGACAGATTTCTTTTGGCACTTTGCATTACATACGCAGAGGAAACGCGGGCTGCATGTACTAGTTAGCCTTTCCTGAGCAATTTATTAGCCCCACCATCTGGTTAAGAGCTCCTTTCTTTCCCCCAGACAAACATAACCTCGCTGGCAGGAATGGCATCTGCAGGCCCAGGGAAAAGGGGAGGAGGCAGCGAGGTGGTTGCCCACAGCTCTGCCGTGCCGCGTTGGCCCGCTAGGATCTTTGCCGAGCCGGGGGCTGTGTCAGCCCCACGGGAGGCTCCGAGCGGACCCTGCCCACGCCGTCCCGGATCTGCCCCAGTCCCGCAGCAGGGCACTGGGGGAGTGTGGTGGTGGGCTCGGTCCCCTCCGGCCCGGGCGGCTCCCAGGCTCCATCGGCGAGGAGCCGCCGGCATCATCTCACGTGCTGGGCCCCCGCCGAGACCCGAAGCGGGAGACAAATGATCTGCTTAGGATGCGCTGCCTCCTCTCCGCCTGCTCAGCCCAAATGAAATTAAAATATTGACAGAAACAATTTCTAGGGGGAAATTGGAAAAGTTAGCGGCGGCGGCGAAGCCGTGCGGCTCCTGAGGATCGCTCAGCAGCCACGAGCCCGGCTGCCCTCGTCTCCCTGGGGGCGGGGGACGGGCAGGTCCTGCGGCCGTAGCGCTGAAGGTTAAACTTTTAGAATAACATAGTGATGTTATGCTTAGGTCGAGCAGGATGCTCTTTGTCTGTGTTAACGCCAAAGGCATCCTAATCAGAAGAACAAGGAGATCTACCGCCTCTGAGCAAGGACATCCTGGAGCCACTGGACCTCGCAAGGGGCAGTGCCTCCTCGGCGGGCTCAGGGGCCGTGTATCCTTCGCTGAACCCCCCTGGTCAGAACACTGAAAATCACATCTACGGGTCAAGAAGCCCCTTGGCCAGGTGAAGCCCCTTCCCCTGAGCATGCGCAGTAGTGGAACTATTGTGTCAGCGTGTTATAATTGTCTGTAAATTACTGACCAGTCATCATAGAGAGGGTGGGCTTGGGAAATGTCTGACTCTGCCAGTTTTGAGCATAAATATAGTGGAAAAAGTCCCATCGGTGTGATGGATTTGTGGGAAACCACCAAACACCGAGGCTTGTGCAGCCCTCAAATGAATAAGCAGCGTCTCCCCGAGAGTGTGATTGACCCGTTGCGCAGCAGGTGACAAACCCCCTTTTCGGACAGCGACGGCACTGGCGAGCGCCCCGGCCCGGGCCAGCAAGTTGCTCCGGCCGTGACGGGCCACCGGCACCACGGGAGCGCGTCGCCCCGGACAGGGCGGCCCCAGCACTCGGTGCTGCTTCGTTGCTCTTTGTTTCCATCAGCCCGGGGGGGCCGGAGCTGCCGTTACTCACAGCCCCCTGTGCCACCCTCAGCTGGGGCACCGCAGGCACCGCCCCAGGCCACTGCACAGGCCCGGGCACTGCACCCCGCGGCGCGTGCGTCCCCCCACGCCGCACCACGCTGGCAGCCCCGTCCCGGCAGAAGGTGTCCTGTGGCAACACGCAAACCCGCTCCCGCTCCGGCCTCCTGGAAGGTGCAGGGACCTGCTGCCTCCGGACGTGAGAGCCTGGGCAGTGCGAGGGAAGCGGGTGCGCGGAGGGGCAGGGAGACAGTGAGCAAGTGACTGAAAAACAAAGAAATCGGGCTGGAATGACCCCGCAAGCGAGTCAGGGAGAGCACGAGCCCCTCAGCGCGGCGGGGGGCTTACAGGGCAGGGCCACAGTGGGGGTCTGAGCTGCTGGGGCTGGGGGAATGCAAAGAGCACCCCAATGCAGCACTCCGAGCACGGCCCTGCCCTCGTGCGGCTCCTGGCAGAGCCCCACAGCAGCGCGGTGCCCGCGGCAGGCTGCCAGCCCCCCCGCCCGGGCAGGGGCTCCCCACAGGACACGGGTCAGCGCCTCCAGCAAAGCCCCCGACGCCACTCGGTGTTTCGTGGCAGCTCTCAGGGGCCCTGGGTGGGCTCCGACCTGCCAGCACGCTGATCTGAAACAACAGACCTGCAGGAGATCAAGTCGGCTGCAATAAAATTTTCATTACCGTGTGTTTGAAAAGCTGTTGCACTATGTTAGAGAAGAAAGGGAATCAGTCATGGCTTACTAATGCACCCTAATGGGGCTCTTTGCGTGCAAAGGACACGTGGGGTCCACAATGTTTACCGGGGGCTGAGCAGCCCCAGTGGAGCACGCACGGGGCCGTGCAGCCCCACCACGGCTTGGCACGGCTCGGCATGGCACGGCACGGCTCGGCATGGCTCGACATGGCATGGCACGGCACAGCTCAGCATGGCTCAGTGTGGCACGGCTCACCACAGCACGGCACGGCTCACCACGGCACGGCACGGCTCACCACGGCACGGCACGGCACGGCTGGCACAGCCCTCCTGGAGAGTGTGTCCGTGCCGGCTGGCCCTGGCCCCCCAGGACACGGGGAGGACACGGGGAGGTCTGGCCGTTGGCCGAGCACACACGTGCCCCCGCTGCTCTCCGGCTCTTGGCTGCTTCCTCTCCCCCAGGCGCTCTCGCGCAGGCCGTGATTTGTACCTGCCTGCGTGTACGGCCGCACGGCTGTGCCACTGTTGGATTTTAAGGAAAAAAAAGTGGTATTTAAAAAGGGGCAATAAAGGACCTTAGCAGGCCCCGTGCTCGCAGGCAGGGAGCTGGCAGGCCCCTGGCACACCTCGAGCGGGTACCGGCCGGGGAGCACCGGGCCCTGCCCGCACAGAGCTCGGCAGCACCGGCGGCTTCTGCGGAGAGAGGGGCCCCCACTGCGGCACCGGGGCCGCGGGCACAGCGCCCTGCCAGGGGCTGCGGGTGCTGGGTGCCGGGGCGGAGCAGGGGGACTCTCCCTTTGCTCTGAAACAGGCACCGAGGTGGCGAGAGGGGATGAGGCAGGAGCTGCGTAAATTTGTCTGTTGCTAGAACTCTGATAAAAGGGAATATGGTGGTTAATTAAATCCATCCATAATCAGATGGATTTGGGGCTGACTTTGGGCGCTGCTTTTGGTAAACTCAGAATCATCTTCACAAAATGGTTTGGGAAAATAAAGCAAACTTGACATTTTGTACAAAGGCGCGTTCTCCCCGGATTGCCGGGGGGCGACCGGGGGGGCAGCACGCGCTCCCGCAGCAGCCGGGTGAGTCGCTGCCCCGAGCAGCGCGAACACCCTCGCGTCTGCCCCGTTCGCAGCCCTGCGGCACCACGGCCCCCACCGGGACACGGCGCCCCGGGAAGGCATCGCCACCACCGTCCGGCTGCGAGACAGCCACGGCGGCAACATCCCTGCCCACTTCTCCAGCCCCATTTTCTAACCCACCTTCCACACCAGGACACGGCGGCGCCGAGCGAAGCGCCAGCCGGAGCCCCTTACTCCTGTGCCACCACCAAACTCGTCGTCTCATCAGAGAATGAAATCAGGTTGGTTTGACAGGACCTACTTCTTTTCAACCACACTGACAGGCACAAATTTATATTCCCAGGCTCTAACTCTCCCATTAATTGAAGCTTGCATTAGTTTTTCCACCTGTTTGCCCAGGATTAATGTCAGGCTAATTGGACGTACTTGTCCAAGCCATCTCACTCACTCTGCTGCCTCTTGGTACAATGCGTTCTCCTCCCCCCCAACACCATCCTCCAGCTCTTTGGGATCAAGAGGGAAGCTCCCAGGGGAGTTGCTTCTGATTCCAGTTTCAACCCCCTTCTCCCCAAAACACCTTCGCGCAGGTCTCGGGGCCAGGCTGCCGCTGCACAGCCAGCACCCACCTGCGCTGTGCACCCGCACAGCTCCGGCCGCGGGCCTGCACGTCCCCCTCCAGTCCCACCATCTGCTGCACAGCTTCCAGCTCCTGGAGCCCTCATTTCCCAGTTTCTCTCTGCGACCACAAGAAACGATGATCCTCGTCTTTTACTGGCGATAGAAATCTGGTTTTGTGCGTGTGACGAGGGAGGTCTCGCTGCTCCGGGCAGGCGCCAGCCCTGCGGCCCCGATCCCCACACGAGGCAGCGAGGGCGGCTCCGGCCGGAGGCTGAGCCCGGGGGAGGCCGCGGAGGTGCAGGTGTCCCCACGGGACGGCCACGAGGGCAGCAGCATCCCCGGCGGCGCGGCCGGCACGTGGTGCAGCCCAGTCTGGCGCCCTGGAGGTTTTACGGTGCTGGTGCTTTGCTTGTGCCTTTTTTTCCCCCTTCAAAATCTTCTTCTTGAGCATTTAACAGGTAATTTGCATATTGCAGATTCATTTTTAAAAACAGTTTTAATGAAAGGGCTCCACTGCGTGTGTATCTGCGTGTGTCATCTGTCCAGGCTCACGCCATAAAAATCACCACCACTTGTGGAAAAGCTAATTAAAGGTAATCATGAAAAACCTCATTAGTCCTTATTTACATAAGTTACACAAAGAAATCTCCTAACCTTTAATCCTGGCCGTCACAACCCATTTAGCTATTCTCCCGCACGCTTAATTCAAAGGCAGCAGCACAGCCCCATCCGCGCGGCCCTCGGCCCCCCCAGCCCGGAGCAGACGGGCCGTTGGCTTCAGACCCGCCTGAAACGGCTCCGGGCCCGAGAGCGCGCGGCACCGAGGGCACAGCGGCAGGGGCAGCGATGCTGAGAGAGGAAAGAACAAGAAATAACCCCGAGGAAAACAAAGTTCCACTTCTCTGCACAGCTCTGTCATCTTCAGCACCAGCCTTGCCATCACCTTAATAACGTGCGACCGTGGCAGCGCCGGGGCTCGGCGCAGCAGCTGCTGAAGGTGACGGTCACAGTGCAAAGGTCCCCACGAGACCCCACGTGCCACGAGAGCTTCCACCCCTCCCCGGCAGGGCCCCGGCCTCCCGCGCTCCCGGTACAGAGACGCAGCTCAATTAGGACCTGTCGTGCCGTAAAAATATTGGAGCATTAAACGTATTAGATAAAACTCTTTCTGCTATTAAAGCAGATCATGTCCTGGAAATCTAAGCAGTAAGCCGTGCAATTTCACCCTGCGATAGGACTGGATTAAGTTCTTCCCACAAAAGCCTCTTATTGTATGAAAAAGACCATTAGCAACCTATGAAATCGATAGGGAACGCAGCCCTGGTGCTGTAAAACACCAGAATTAGCCGCAGCGCCGGCAGTAGCACCAATTAGGCTGGGGCCTCTTTCACAAACCCTCGCAGGAAGGAGCTTTCCTGAAATCAGGGGAGTTCTGCAGCCCTGCTGCGGGCGACAGGGACACGCCACGGCCCCGGGGGCTCTGCCCGGCCCGAGTGAGTGGCCACCGGGAGCCACCGGGCACACGGCAGCGGGATGGGGCAAGCGGTGGAGCTGGCGGACGGACGCCCACAGGCCGAGAGCCCTTCTCATCCTCCCTGACAGTCCTCAGGATGTTCAGCTTTTCTTGCTGCAAATTGGGCCGGGAGCTTCTACCCTCAGCGCCTCAGACTCCCACCTGCAAACTTCCCCCTCTGCTCCCGTGGCCGAGCTGGTTGCCCTGGTTGCCCCAGGCCCCGACGGCGTTAGCCATCGGGCTATTGCTGGCGCCCCCCCGGGCAAGGGCGTGAGGGCGAGGAGCCACACGGAGTCCCTGTCCCTTCCAAAGACACCGCGTTTATCTTACAGTGGCCCAGTCTTGGGCAGAGCTGGGTGAAATGCGTCAAAGCAACGCAGAATGTTGCAAACCTCATGAAAAAAAATTTTGACAAATGGGATTTTCCTCAATTTCTGCAAAGTAGGCTCGTTTCCTCTCAAGTCAGCGAGCACAGAAGCCGGTGTGGTAGGGACAGGCGTTACTCTGGCAAGCAGCTCCCGCCTTCCCTCTTGCCCCTGTGGCTCTGCAAACCCCTCTCAGCCCCCAGTCCCGATCCCGAGTGTCCAGGGACCTGCCCTGGGGAGGGCACCGGGAGGAGGCTGCGGCCACCACGCCCCAGCCCCCGGGTGAGCTGCACATCCCTGCGGGCTGCCCCAGGACTTGCACGGCTCGGGGTGACCGCGGCCCCGCCAGCGCTGACGGGCACAGCAGCATCGGTGCTCAGGAGACCGGGGTGGGCTTGGGAACGTGCCACCTTCAGCCATGGTCCCGGGCAGACAGATGGACACCCGGACCACGCCCGGGCAGCTGGCGGAGGGAGGACACGACCACCAGAGCCAGCCCCGGCACTGCCGGCACGACCCGCAGCCAAACCCACGAGCAATGGCAGAGACAACCGGACTGTCACATCCCAGGAGCTCCTCCGGTCCTCAGACTGACATCTGAGATTGTTGGCTGTAATTAGGATTAAAAAATGAAGTAAAAGAAGAAATAGAATTGAAAATGAACTTTTGGTAATTAAGAGCGCTGCTTTCCCCGCCCTGGCAGGGCTGGGGCCAGTGTCCCAGCGGTGCCCCTGCACGGCTCCGCTGGCATAACGGGGGGTGGCAGGAGGAGGCCCCTCGTGACTGTGCCCAGAGCCTCCAGCGCTGGTGACAAGTATTTAAATATTTAACGATCCCTTAAAGCGAGTGAGAAGCTCGAAGCTGAATCATCACAGAGAGTCAGACGCTGCGAAGGAGGGAACCAGAGGACAATCACGCGAGTGGCTCTTCGCGGGAGATGCGTCTCGGAGCAGCTGGCACGGAGACTCCCACTCCCGAGAACGCACCAACCCACCGGGCTCTGCCAGCGTGTTTGCACAGCAGTCATTTAATAGAAACCAATCATGCAAAACAGACACAGTATGAGTTTGGGGATTCATTTCCATATATTACTCTATTTATTGTATTCTCAGCCCCAGCCTGAACGTCAGTGGCAGCCGGAGAAAGTGCCAGTCTGGAGGAAGAGCCGGTGCCTGAGCCTGAGCGGAGACATCCCTGCTCTCTGGCTCGGGGTCTGCAAGTTCCACAGAAAGCGTCATCGCCCCCCCTGGGGCCTCCCAGACTCACCATTCCCCCACACCGGGCAGACTGGGAGGGAGCGGCGCTGGTGGGAAGGGGCCGGCCCCTGGGCTCCCTGCCAGCGTGAGCGAAGGCTTTGGAGGCAACGCCGGAGTCGGCCCCAGAGAGGGACGGAGGTTTGGAGCCGCAGAAAACTGAAGGCTGAGAAACGCTCCTTGGGCTTCACCGCTGCAGGAAGCAACAGCCCCGCGTGCCGTGACGCCTTCCCGGGGTCCTGCATCACGCCGGGACTGTGACCCGCCCCATGCGGAGGGCAGCCTGTCCAGCAGGAAGGAAAATCCTGCGGCCCCTCGGCAGCCACAGCCCGGCACCGGCTTCCCTGGGAGCGCTGTGCAACGGCTTCACCCCCACCTCTGCATTTACTCCCCCTCTCTTCCTGCAGCACCTTTTGGGCAACAGCCATTGCCCCCAGGGCCAGGACTTCGGGGTGAAGGCTACTGGAAAGGCTGGCTGGGATCGCGGGCTGGGAGCCCTCAGTGCCGCGGAGGGTCGGGTCTCGCTCATGCCCAGGGGCACGAAGCTGCACATCCCTTCGCCTTGCTCTGGGTGCCCATCACCGCGGTGCCGGGCCCGGGCCAACCGCCGCCCCCCGCAGCGCCGCAGGGCTCTGAGCCGTGGGGCGTCGCGCACCCCGACAGCTCCCGGTGCTCAGAAAACGCTGCTGCGGTGACACACCCCAGCCCCAAGGCCGGGCACGCGGGGACAGCTCGGCCCCACGTCCCGTCCTGGCACGCGGCTGCAGGGGCCGTGGCCTCCACCGGGAATTTCTAATGACCCCGCCAAGGGAAATTGTCCAAGTCCCTTGGATTTTTAAAACATCCAGTAACAGCAAGTGAGGGCGATACATTATTTAAAGGCTCCTCCACGGAAAGAAAATAATTTCAGCTTAGTTAGCTTTTTAGGACAGCCTAAGTAGAGAGCAGGGACAGCGGGGCTGCAGGCGGCAGGGCGGGCGGTGGAGCAGGACGATGGTGGAGCCTGCTCGGCCACGCCGGCACGAGGCACCGCGGGGCTGCCGGGCCCCGCCACCCCCAGGTGGCTTTTCCCGAGGCCCCCGAAGGCAGCGTGGGGCAGCCCCGGGTGGCGCGAGGAACCGGCGGTGACGGAGGGAGCCGGGCGGAACGGGCGCGTCGGCGCCGGGCGCTGATGGATTGGGTGTCAGCGGCTTTCATCCCGGGCCGTCAGCCACGCGAGCACCCGCATCTCATCTGTTAAACTAATGGATTGCTGGAGGTCATTCGGTAATAAGAAAGGGAGAGAAGGGTTATTAGTTTTTATCAGACATTAATTGGCCAAAATCGATTACTTACTTGGCGTTTGCAGTGTATTAGGGGTGTTTCCCCCCCAGAGTGCCCTGGCTGGGGGAGCAGAAGGCCGGCAGCGGCTCCACGGTGGCCACCACGGCACGGCCCGGGCACGGGCCCACAACCCCAGGCGCGGGGTGGCTCCGTCCCGGGTGGGCACCGGGGCAGAGGCCACCTCGGGCGGCTCCCGGCCACGTGCCCCTGTCCTGGGCTGCGGCACCGGGGAGGGACGGGGGGCACCCGGCGGGCGCCCGCGGGGCCCCGGGGCCGGGCCCAGCCCAGGGCAGCGCCCAGGAGCGGCTCCCGCAGCTGGATGTGGCAGAAATGATCCGGGAACCGCTCAGGTGATACCACATTTATCTAACAAGCTTCCAAATGAAAACTAGCATTTGGACTTATTGCATTCTGGCTCAAAATTTGATTACATTTTTCTACAGCTGTAAATCTGCCTTCCTTTCTGCAACATTATTATTAAAGCCAGTATTGAATTGGCGGTGTGATACGTAAAATTTCAATCCTGGCTTTGACATTCCAGGAAGTTAAAAACCAATTACAGTGTGTGCTTTGCCTCGGGACAGAATGAATCATTGAACACAGGCACTTCACCAAGAGAAATTAAAGGTTGAAGCAGCAACATGGGGAAGGTATTAAGTTAAAAATCAAAGGTCAATTAAAGTAAAACTGAGTCTATTTTATTTTTAATATTTTGCTTACATTTTCATTCCTTTCTGATGAACAAGGAGACAAAATAAACCTGCACTTTCATTTATTCACCAGGTAATAAATCTGGGCTGAAGTTGGTTTCAGGAGCTAAGAGGAAACAGTCAGGTGATAAAACTCCCAACCCAATAACCAGCATTAATCTCGCCGTAACGAAGCCGGCGCAGCCATGGGGCAGCCGCGCGCCCTCCCCGCGCCAGCGGCAGCTGCCGTGGGGCACCAAGGGTCCCGCCGAGCCTCTGCGGCCACACTCGCCGCAGATGCCCCCGTCACCGTCACCCCGAGCCCAGGAGGCCCCACTCGGCCCCAGAGCTCGGCCGGGACGGGCAGCACCGTCAGCAAAACACGTGCGAGAGGGTCGAGGTCGGCACTGAGGGGTGTGAAGAGCTACAAGCCGCCGGGGCGTGTGGGGAGGGCGGCAGCTGGTCTTGGCAAACCCAGGCGGCACGACGGCCCCTTCTGGTGCGCTGGGGGGGGACAGGGGGGAGGCCCCATGCACCCGTGGGGGACGCCCCTCGCTGCGGGTCCTGCGCAGAGGGAGCAGCGGGGGCGCGGGGCCGGGCGCAGCCTCACAGCTCGTGTCACACCACAACAGCGTCACACAACAGCGTCACACCACAACAGCGTCACACCTCGCACTCCCGGGTCCATGCTCGGCTCCAAGGGGCGCCCAGGGTGGGCTTTAAGCCCCGAAGCCCCAGCCCGCTCTCTTCCCAGCAGTGGGGGCTGCAACTCTCCATCCCACACATCTCGCAGCAGTGAGACCCCCCAGGCCAGCGCAGAGCAAGGCCTCTTCCAGCACCTGACCCACCGGCCGTGGGGCAGCCCCAGGCTGCCACCAGCGTGTCCCCAGGCTGCCACCAGTCCCAGCTGTGGCTCTGCCAGCTCCGGGCAGACCTGCTGCGGGCAGCCAGGCCCAGGCGCACTGCTCAGCCCCGCTGCACCTCCCCGAGCGACGGAGCCAGCACCGCTGGGGACCGGAGCTGCAGGCAGCGCGGGCAGCCCGGAGTCACAGACACTCCCCGCAGCAACGAGACACCCCTACACACACGATGCCCCCAGCACGGCGTGGGGAGAACAAGACGGGGGCAGCCCCGGGCAGGGATGGAGCAGCTCGGCCCCCCGGAGCTGCCCCCCACCCGCCGGGCAGCCCCCCGGGCCCAGCCCCGCTGCGGCAGCGCTCGGTGTGACCAGCCCCACCCTACAAAGTGCTTCATAAATAAATGAAGCAGCCGCCTCGCGCGCTCCTCGGAGCAGAGGGAGCCCCGGGAGATGAGATCACAGCCCATAAACTCATCCAGCGCGGGAGTGAATCAGCAGCACCCCCCCGCTCCAAACCAGGCACGAAAGGGGCTGCGGTTCGCTGGGCCTGGGCCCCCAGGGGCAGGATGGGTGCTGGCACGGCACAGGACCCCACCACGGCAGATATTTACCGACGTCACAGCGCAGCGAGCGGGGACGCCCGTCCTCCCCTGAGCTGTGGCAGAAGCTGTTGACCCCTCCTGTAAAACAAAAGATAAGTTGCACTTTCCGTTTTCTGCAGCAGTACGTCATCTGCAGATGCCTTTCACACGTGGACTTTAACAGATAATCCATACCCTTGAAGTGGAGTATATCATCTGCTCGTTACCAATGATAAATCATTTGCAAAATATTAAAATGCTTAAAGACTGTCATATGGGCTTCATGAATTGCTTTGCAACACACACACACTTCTGCCTATTAAAGGAGAAAATGTATTCATCGCGGACCCAGGCAGAGCCATCAAACTCTGCTTTATTTACAGGCTGGAGTACAAAGCTATCGGAGAGGCGCAGCGGTGGAGGGAGAACCACCTCCCGGGCCCGCCATTACCGCCCTTCTAGATAATCTGACCCCGGCTATGGAAACTCATTAAGGTCGTTAGGAAAGGCGGCAGTTCTCCAGGGAGCCGGCTGCTTCTAGATTAAAAAAGGGAGCAAGAGCGCGTGCGAGCGCTGCTAACCGTGCGGTTTATTCACATCTATACAAGTGCGCTAACCGCAGGGAAAGAGTAATCTAATATATTCTCAGACAATTTAAACTCATTTCAATAAAAAAAGAATTAGATGGAAGCGAATGGCAGGGAGAGCAGCTGTTCCAGCGCTGGTGACACACAGAACAAGCCGGTAGGGCCGCGTGGCAGCTTCCAGCCAGCCGCGGGCTGGGGGGGAGGGCACGGGCGGGCCGGGGTACCGGGGTGCCCCGGGGCAGCGGCTGGGCTGCCACCGCCAGGTGCCACTGTGCCACCTGCCCCGGGGACCCGCAGGGACACACCAGCCGGACAAGGAGCCACAGAGATCCACGACCAGCCACGACCCGCGCAGCCACCAGTGCTCACCGACGGAGGGGAGCGGCGAAGGGCCCGGGGGGGCCGGAGCATGAGGGAAGGGGCTCGGAGGCTTCCCAGCATCAAAGCCCCCTCCTACAGCAGCACCCCAGCCCCGACCGTGCCCGCTGGCCACCAGCTCTTTGTCATCCCCAGCAAGGAGCCCAAGCTCCAGGCAGGGGCCGGCAGCCGGAGGCGCGTCGGGGATCCGGGTCCTGGGGCACCCGGGGGCAGGACACCCCGGGCGGACCCTCAGCCACCTCGGCAAGGGCCAGGGCAGACGCCCGGGTTATCCCCCACCAGGGGCTCTGCGAGCGCTCTGGCTTGTTTGGTAAATAACGACTTTGTTATAAATATTCCATAAGCCCAGGAACTGCAGTGCATTAAAAAATGATAAGGTCCCTGCTTCCCAAGCAGCCACTCCTCTGCACCGGGCCTGGAAGAAGTGTTTAAAATCAGATGTCAGCTAGGGCCGACAGAGGAATTTGTTGTGGGGCTGATGAATAGTTTGAGAAATATTCAATACCTTCAGGAAGGATCAATTTATCACAGTTTGGCTCAGACCGAGGGGAAACATACAGCCATCCACACTGCATTCATGTATTCAGAAATGCAGGTCATTATGTTAGACATGCAGTTTCTTATTATTTTTTCACCGGATGAAACTAATGTGGAAAAAGGGCCATGCGGTGCCTTGACAAATCACTCCAGCAGCCAACGCTGAGCGCGTTTCCCCCGTTTAAACATCTCCAGAAGAGGCAGCAGGACCCGCACCAGCCCAGCGGGCGCCTCGGAAGGGGCCTCACCCCGCCACCAAACCCCGGCACCCGCAAAACCTCTGCTCCGGGGCAGCGGCCGCGCTCCGCTCCCCGGCTCGGCGCCACGGCGCAGACCCTGGGGTGCCGCTCGGCCCCTCGCAGCAGCTCTCGGATCTCGCCAGGCTCTTCTCTCCCTACGACAAAAGCCTGTGCCCGAGTGTCCCCCGTGGACGCAAAGGGCGATTTCATCAGTGACCCAGCCCCAGGGCCCGCAGCTGCCCCAGAGAACCCCCCAGTAAAAGCTGCGAGAGCGTCCGCCGGGCAGGCGAGGTTTGGGGAGCGCTCTCAGGCCTTCCTCCCGGCCTCAGAGCTTTCAATTAGGTACATACGTATTTATGAAATATTATGACAATTGAAAGCCCGTTAAGTGTTACAGTAAAAATCCCTACGTGCAAAATGACCGGGGCATCCGCACGGCCTTAACTGCTAAATCCATTTGGTAATCAGGTTAGGCTGCCAGGGAGAGGCTGGTGTCAGCGTTTTTATTAAAAGCTGGGTTTTTGCTATAAGAGGTACTAGTTTTATGTTACCATAAATTGTCAACAGTTGGTCAGATCCCCACAGAAAAAGGATCGATACCCAGCAGAGGGGAAAAAGTGCTGAGAAAGGAAAAGCGATACTCTAATTAGAACAAAATTTAAGAGTCCAGGGGTATGGATGACAGTGCCTAATATGTTATAATTTATTGACAGTCTCCCAAGATTGGGTTTTGTTCTGGCTCTCAGAGGCAGCCAGGTGTTCATAAATATCCCAACAGACAGCAGCTGCCTGCGGGCAGGGAGCGGGCAGCTCCTCGCACATCCACCCCCCGCGCCCTCGGCCCGTCCTCGCGTGTGCAGCCGCCATGGGTGGGGGTCTCCAGCCCAACACGGGGCTTTCGCAGCTCCACGTGTCTGCAGGTGGGCTGGGGGGGCCGCTGGTGCCCCCCAGGGCGGTGGCCAACGAGCTGCAGCCCCACGGGACAGGCACTTGCCAGCCCCAGGACCCGGCCCCCGGGGTACAGGGACGAGAGGGAAAGGCCGGACCCCCCCGGCCCACACTCCCCGGGTGTCAGAAGGCAGCAGTGACCTAATCCCGGCTTAGCACAGCGGTAATCCCGGCCGAGGACCTCAACATCTGCGGGCTCCAGCTCTGCGCCCAGGCCCAGCCTCCCCTGCTGACCCAGATTTAATAACCACTCGAGACCGAACCCGCCCTCGCTTAATTTCCCAGCGCATGAAGCACCTGCCCTCAGACCCTCGTAAACAAGGAGGCAATGAAATTTAATCACTCGAAGATCAAAGTTCTCAAGTGTTTTCCAATTGTCCTCTCGCCACCCTCCCAGCTAGGCTCAGGGAACTGCAACGTGCTCTCTATTTAATAAGTGGCCATAAAAACCCGGCTGGATTGGAGAAATATTGGCAAATATAATAAACAAAAATATATTAACTCTAATTCTGCGAAGCCTTTGGCTATATTAATATCTCTTTAATGTAATCACCTATAAATAAGTGATGACCCTATGATTTAATATGACATCTGTCATCCCCATTTCCATACAAGACACAAAGCAATTACTCTCTCTGGTGTGAATAAAAGGATGGGAACCCTACGTGTGACGGCCCCGCGCAGCCACCGGCTCCCGCACGGGGGGCTCGGCTCCGGGTGGCCGTTCCCACCGGGATGGACACAAACGGGGACCGGGGCTGGGCGGGTGGAGCCCACACACGCCCTCAGGTCCCGGGGCCACGCTGGGGCAGCACAGCCCGGCCTCTGGTAAACCGGCCAACTTCAGCATTTCTGTAACTGCAGCTGGAGATCGGAACGGCCGGTGACACGGCTGTGATGTGGGGACCAAGGGGGTGCACGGAGCCACCATGCGCTGCTGGGACCCCAGGCTCGGGCAGCTCCAGGGGCCTCCGGGGCAAAGCTGCCCCTTCCCGTTCTTTTCCAGAGAGCTGGAGATGACCAACGCACCCTGCGGCGCGGTGCAGCCTCCCGCTGTCCCCGGGGCTGCAGAGGTGATGAGGCGACGGCAGGCACCGAGGCTGGGCTGAGGCTCCTCGCCACACCACGAGGACCCTGCAGAGCCGCCTGACCCCAGAACCGGCCAGAATGAAGCCAAAGAGACTCGCCTCCTTCTCCCCACCCCCCGCCGACTCCTGGAGATCAGCCCCGGGAACAGCCAAGAACCCCAGGGAAGGGGCAATGCCAGGCCCTCGCACCCCAGACCCCCCAGAGCTGACCCTGAGCGGGACCACCGGGGCAGAGGCTCCGCAATGAGTCGGCAGCGCGAGCCAGCTGGCCACAGCCCCCGGGAGAGCCCCGCGGGCAGCCAGGGCTGCCTCGCCTCGGCTGTGCTTGGGCACGTATGCGACACTGCACCTCAGAGTGGGAAGATAAAAATACACACGCAGGAGGGAGGAGAGAGGAAAAAAAAAAAACCCAAACCCTTAAGAATCACAAATTGCATCGAAAGGCAAGTTTGTGGAGCACGAGCACCAGCCCCTACCACGCCGATCTGACAGCTCACTCAAGCAGGAGGATCAGAGGCCCCAGTGGAAACGCCCCCGGGCAGCTCCAACCACGTCATCTTCCATTTTTCCCTCCTGTTCCTCAGCCGAGGTGACGCGCTGAGTTGCCAAAGCGTTTCACAGCCCCTTCCCCTTCCAGAGCAGGGCCCGGGCGACCAGCAGCCACAGGGCTGGTGGCCCAGCTGTGCCCACAGCGGGGCAGCTCACCCAGCCCACGGGGTCACCTGCAGACGACGCAGCCACGGAGAGAGATCGTCCCTTCAGCCCGTCTTCCTCCCACCTCGCTCCATCCTCCTCGCTGGGCCGAGGCGGGGGCCGGAGCAGCCCCTCCGCATTCCCAGGCTGCCCTCCACGGCCGCAGAGCCGCTGCGCACACCCTGCCAAAGGAAAAGCAGGGCTGGGTTAGGAGCGAGCTAGGGGAGCACACGTTAAACTCTGTTACTCGCACACAGTTCAAGCCTCTGTTCAGCGAAGAACCATTAAAAAAAGCCCAAATAAACCAAACCTCGGGCAGCAGAGCGGCGCGGCCAGGGCCAGGCTGGAGCAGGGCCAGCACTGGCACCGCACGGGAGGGGACACGGGGACGCTGCCACCAGAGCCTTGGGTCCACCACGGCGAGGGGGCCACGGGGCCGGGGAGCCGTGATCAGAGACCACGGGCAGAAGGGAGCCGGGGCAGGCCTGAGCTTTCCGCTGGGCTTCAGGGGCAGGGACGGGGCGACTGAGCCCAGACACGAGGCACGGCGGGGTGCGAGGGGGACACGCGGAGCCCCCGAGCCCCGAAGAGGAGCCGGCTCATGTCCCCCTGCCCCCGGGACCATCCCGGGGCACAGAGCAGCCCTGCCCGGGGCGCAGAGGGCAGGCACTAAGCACCTGACCCCACACCTGCGGGCTAGAGCCCCCGCGGGCACACAGCACCCGCAGCCCAGCGCCTTCGAGACAAACCCAAGACGAGAGAAAGGGGGTCCCTGCGGGCCCCCCCAGGGCCCCCAGCAGCAGGAGAGCAGGGGCGGGGGGGGCGCACATCCCGCGAGCGAGAGCGGGGAAGACAGCGAGGCTGGAGCAGCCACTGCCGCGTCATCGGGCGACGACGCGGGCCTGGAAAAATGCTCAGTCAGGCAGGATGCCTAGTAATAAATTTATTGTATTTTATTACATATTCCCCTTTTTGCACTTAATTCCAATTCCTCATATTCAAACTCTTCTTTCTGAAAGAAAATGATTTTTAACATAAAAATATAAATTCTGCATATTAAAAGTGCATACACCTTGAATAATAAAACATACAAATAAATAATAAAAGGCATTGACACAGTCTCATGCACTTGTCCTCAAATAATTTAAAATTTATGGTACAATGTTCAATCCCAAGTAAAGACAGCCTGCTTTCCAGATTACTGTACAGTTCAAAAACATTAAAATACAGAAGAGAATATCAAAGGTGTGGGCAAGCCCCACGTCCCAGTATCAGTGTACAGTGATGTGACATGCAGTTTTTAGAACTGTAGATATTCCAGTGTAAAATCTGACATCGTGTCCAGAAGAGAAACTGCATTTGCAACAGGACTTAAAATTCAATTTTAACCAATGGTGAGGCACAGTTGGTGAGCAAATCTGTACAAATTAATACTTGGAAGGCCACAAGAAAATAATCTAGCCACTTGTAGCCTGTATTCCCTTGTGTCACCCTACCCAAGGCAATGTAGCACCTAAAAATGGTTTCTTATTGCACTGCACAAATGCCACCCAAAGCCAACGCTAACCTTCTCGTGTTTGTGCTGCAGGGCCTAGAGTGAGACGGAATTTGTGTTACACTTAGTTTTAATCTGTGTCTTTTAAAAAACACTATTTGCAGGTAAATTGAGTGCTATCGCCTTTAAAAAAATAGAAGACTCCCTAAACCTTTAGACCTAATATAGATATTGTACAAGTCTTCAGGTACTTTTAGTTTACAAAATAAAGCTCCTAATAGTAAATGCTTTACGGTGCTTTTATTAGGAAAACCATGTAGGGCTTTCATCTCACCACAGATTAAAACTAAATTTCAGTTCCCTCCACAGATAACATCAGATACCGCCAAATTATTTTGGATTAGTAGGCAAACGGTAAAAGAAAACAAAAAAAAAAAAAAGGTAACAGTAAAATTATTTGGAATGTCGTTCCCAAACTGCTCCGTGCTGGCTGACCAAGGTGGGGGGCACAGCTCCCGCCCTGCTCCCGGCCACCAACCGCCGCTGGGGGGGCAGAGCCCGGCGGGACCCCCGGGACCCCCCCTTCTTGCCAAGCGAACCCGCGGCTCGTCAGCCCTCGGCCACCCACCGCCCTGCCCGCGGCGCCCCGGGCTGCCCCCGGGACCGGCACCCCAACGGCAGCTCCGGAGCGCCCAGGGGAAGCACAGGCCCCCCCGCGGGCACCGGGGCCCAGCACGGCCCCTCCCGGGAAGGCTCCAGTACGGGCAGCACACCGACCACTGCAAACTGCTCCCCTAGCACGAAAACTCAACAAAACCTCTTTTTTTTTTTTTGAGTGCTCGTACGGCCACAGGCGAGCGCCTCTCCTCGCAGCGTCCAACGTGTCATTAAAGTTACATGGAAAATGGCAGGCTACAGACAGAACACTGACCGGGTTTTCCCTGTTAAAAAAAGAAAAAAACAATACAATACAGAAAACCAGTTTGTTCTCATTTCTACAGTTCAGATCCCTTTGACGTTGTGCTACACTCCAGCCTTGTCAGTAATGCGGAATTCTGCAAAGGAAAGAATCAAAGATGTGCAAACAAAGCGGGAACCCGGGGACATGCTCCTACGTGCCGACACGCAGCTGCACCGAGACAGAGCAGCAGGGCTGGAGGCAGGTGCGGAGCCTCCCGGCAGCTCCCCGGGCTGGAAGCCCGGCCCGCGGGGGGTTAGTGCTTGCATAGTTGGAGGGGCATGCGTGTGGGACCGCGGGGGAACGCCATGCACAGCTGCCTCGAGTGCGCGGAAAAAATGGTTGAGCATGCTCAAGTTTCAGCTTTGGAAAGCAAACAACCCTGCGGCCAAGACGGATGAGGGCACTTACAGTGGAATAGGTGTACTGTGATTAAGCTGCTAATTTTCTATCCTAAGCATCTTTTCTTTTTTAAGTAGCCATATTTGATAAGTTTGAAAGGGTTAACGATTTATACAGCCAAAGTGAGACACAAGTTACAGAGAACCGCGGGCACCGAATTGTCTATCAAATGTGATTAATACAAATAAAAGGTGCCTCTTTAATACACATCATTGAAAATGTGCTTATAATTTGTATACTACTAAACACTATCCAAAAGACGCAGCCCAAAAAGGGTAAAAATAATTTCTTTAGGTGACTCCAGCAGGAATCTAGCACTGGAATGATGGCGCTGCCTTCCTGAGCCCAGAGGGCTGATTCCAGGATCAGGAGCGAGGGTCCGACGGGATGTGGTGTGAAATACCGCGGCACAGGGCCACGCAGGGGAGTTCAACCCCAAGCAGACTGGAGACGCATCGCAAACCCCCCAGAGGAGGCGAAGCCCTCGGAGCTCGCGCGGCTGTTTGAGAGCAGGGACGGTGCTGGCCCTTCCCCCTTCCAAGGCACTTCTCCCCAGCGAGGCCGCCCGGCAAACCTCTGCGCCCCGGCGTCCCACAGCCCACCGCCCCGAGCCAGGACAGCCCACCCCACCAGCAGCCGCCCCACACACCGGCAAAGCGGCCACAGCCACGGCCATGAGAGCTCCAGGCCCTACGTGCCACCACCCAGGGGCAGGTGGCCATCCCTGGCCAGCAGCGACCTTCAGAAGATGGCAGAACTTGCCTCCTCCACAGGCGTGAGTGCTCCTGAAGCCAAAGGTGAATTTTAAGAGGTGACCACGTACAAGTGGCTGCTCCAGAACAGCCTGAAGCTGTCACTGCTCTCGGGATCGACACAGAGAGCCCAGGCAGGACCCGAAGATCCCTCTCGGGAGCGTTCCCTAGTACCGTGCCACATCCTCACATCTGGACAACGCGAGACACGTGGGCAGGAATTCCTAAGCGTGAAAGGGCTAAGAAGTATGTCTGCTTTAAAGCCAGAAGACTGATGTTGCTTTTGCCCCCATCACTTTAAGTAGGGCCTTTAGCAGCAACGAGGCTTGGTTCTACACTCCCGGTGAAGGCGGCGTTCCCGGGATCCGCACCCTCAACCCCCTCCTGGGCAAGGAAGCTCCTGCACTACTGGAAGCGCGATCCCAGAGAGCAGAGGTGCAGAGCAGCAGCAAACGGCCGCTTCCCAAACTGCTCTGTCACAGAATTGGCACCGCCACGGGACAGGGACGTGCTCGGGCCTCGCGCGTTCTGCCCAACGTGCCGCCTGCTCCCCACGAACCGCAGCACGCCCCTGGAAGTCAGAACGTTTTGCCTGAGGACACCTGAAGTCAAGGCAGAAAACAGGGCGCAGGCCGCCGGCCCAGCCCAGAGGAGCAGCATCTCGGGGGCTCCGAGGTGAGGGCACCGCCGGCCCGGCCTCCCCCAGCCGCCCCGCACCCGCGCCCCAGAGCTGCCGCTCCCGGCGGGACGGGCACGGACCCAGCCTGGCAGCGTGTGCAGGGCGGATCCTGCTGGAGCCGGCGGCAGTTGCCATCAGCCGTTATTGAGACACACAGAAAAAGAGCAAGACGGCACATCGGGGGACGGCAGAGGTTTGACTGCTTTCAGCACCAGCTACTGGAACACCAGGAGCTCCCATTCCTGTTTTGCCCCAAAAACGGGAGCTGCAATGACCGTTCTCATGCCCCCGATACAAACACACGGAGCTGGTGTTCAGCTAAAACACCAGTTTGGACATGGCTTCAAATTCCCTTCAGTCCAGGCATGCAATACAGGAGCAAAATCACCTCAAAAACCGTACGCCAGCTTCCAGTTTAAACTCCTTCAGTGAACGATGGCATGAAAAGAAAATGTCACTTGATAAAAATAACCTTTCACGAACGCCCCATGGTAAAATGCACAGAAAACTAGGTTCTGTCTATTAAAAGATACCAAACCAAGTTAGCACTAGCTACCAGAATTACATTCTTGCTAGAAGAGTTGTTACAAGAGAAGAGCCAACACAGTGCAAGACCTTAATACAGATAAAACCTTAAACAAATATTTCAACATCAACATTTCAGGGAGTAATTTAAGTACTACAATGTGAAGCAAGTCTTATCTGCTCTGCTGGATATAACAAAAATAATCCAAGTCATACATTTAAGAAGTAATGCAATCTTTGCTTCTCGTTGCTGCAATAAATGAGACTGAAACAATACCTGGGAGAAGAAATGCATCAAGAAGATGGTCATGTTCAGGTTTAAAAACAGTCCAGGGCGCGGAGTCCAGCACACTGTAAAAACATGCAGGCTACTGGCGTCGCTCCTGGGGCGCAGGTGCTGCGGGGGCCGGGGGCAGGGCAGGGCTCCCCGCCACACGCCGCCCCCAGCCCAGCTCCACGCGCACGCTGCCTTTTCTCCGGGGTGCCAGCCACCCCCAAAACGCTTCTCTGCCAAGCCTGCTGCAGCTGCGGGGCCAGCCGAGCACGAACCCTGACCGCGGAGCAGGAGGTGCCCGGCAGACCCGGGGACAAGGCTTCCTGCAGGTCACCAGCACGTCAGCTCCAGGGAGGGGGGGGACAGAGCAGCTCAGTCCCTGCTTGGCGAGGGCTCTCGGATGCGCCGACAGAGGAGGGGTACAGAGGCCTGTCCACAAGCTAAGCCTGGAGAAGCTCTGCCACGCAAGACTACGAGAGGCCCAGACCGCACTCAGAAGACAAGCGTGCCCACTGCCCAGCTGCTGACCCACACCGCAGGCTGCTGCTGTACACAGAGGATACGCAGCACGCTGATAAAAACTGATGGAATTAAAACCAAAAGATTACACCACATGTGTATAAAAGGACTTGAGGAATCCACCTGTTAAGAGGAATCTTAAAGAGCTTGAGGAACCTCCCCTGTAAGAAGGGCATGTAAACAAAGACGTGACTAGATATAGTGTTTGAACCCTGGTAGAGGAGCGGGGGCCTGAGGGGCCATGGGGAGGGGGACGAGCACGCCGCAGGCAGCAGCGCTCGGGGGCACGTGAGAAGTGCTCCGGGGTGTTCTGGTAGAGCCCCTCCAACCCGCGGGAAGAGGCTTGTTCAAAGCATGCTCAGAGAAGGCAGAGAAGACAAGACGACACTTGGCTTATCTAAACGTTACTCCTATAAATAACGGATGCTATATTCACACCACTACGACTAAGCATCTGAGCACATTAGGAAACGCTTCTTCTCAGGAGTCTGAGCAGGGGTCCCACCAGCACCGCTGCCACCCAGCTGCACGAAGACAGCTCTCCCACGGCACCGCGCCCGCCCCGCACCCACAGGTACGAGCTGGCAACCAGCTGCTGCGTAGTGATTTCTTCTGGTGCTTAATGTAGTGTTTCGGAAGAGAGAACGTAATCAAAGAGGATAGGGTAGAGGACGCCTTAGGTAAGGACAGAGCAAAATTCTCCGGAGACATAGCAACAAAAAAATGCAGGTTACGTTTCACAGAAATAAACTTTCTGGCGTTGGAATGCAAAAATGAAATCTGTTACACAGACGCATGTACGCACAGACACACAGGTACCTTTCTGTCCATCCACTAATGCTAGTCCCTCCTATACTGGCTGAGTATATACCTGAGAAACAACATTAGTGTTGAAATATTGCCCTTTAGAAAGCTTGAAAAATGGAGGGGAGCAGGGAGAGAGGGCTGAGAGAGAGCATAAAGAAGCGGCAGTCTCTCCAGTTTCCTTCGCATCCTCCACAGCTCAGAACAAGGCCAGACGCCAGCGCGGACACAGCCTGCTCGGAACAAGACCAAAGGAATATCAGTTCACAGCTCTACAAAGCACACTAATGTCAGTACAACTGGGTTTCAGATTTCAGACCCTGAATCTGAAGAAAGTTGTTGCATTTTCTGTAAAGAGACTCCTGTACAAGTGCTATGGGACAGCTGCATTCATGTTCAACAACGACTCCAGCTAGACTACTTGCATCAGTGCTGGCTGCCTGTGGCTATTTGGTTTGATGGCAGAATCAAAAGGCGCTTTAACAACTTGCAGTTAACTTCTCCTCAAAACATACATTAGGCACATGAACAAAAAAACAAGAGCTCAGAATAAATTAGCTTCTCAGCAGAAGAAAAGACACCTGGATTGCAGCATTTCACTGAGGTTCCAGAGAAGGCCGTACAGACACCTGCATGCTGGAAGGTAATTTTTTCAGCGGCTTGTCAGCAGCCTGCTTGCCACTGGAAGGAGGAGACTGGACTCCGGGATCTAGCTGGGAAGACTTGGACTTGCGGCTGGATAGCAGAGAATGTTTGTTGGGTGTGGCATCTTTAGGGACCAGTTTTTCTTTTGCAGTAATGTTGGCGTTGGTCTGAGGGGCTGGTGGGACAACACCTTTCTCTGATTTGTCTTCCAGCACGGTTTTACTGCCTGACTTGGAACAGCCACTCCCCGTCTTTTTCGAGAGCATCGTTGTCTTTCCCAGGTCTGCCGACCTCCGGGTCTCCTTCTGCCGTAAGGCCGATTTGAAGAAAGACAACCCCTTCTCTTCCGACTTGCTGTCCCTCTTCAAGCCAGAGCGCAGCCCGACGTTTGGGGACCGCAGGTTGGCCATGGAGGAACTCCGCACGTGCCGGCTGTCGGCCGCCCGGCCGTCGCTCCGGGAGTGGCTGATCCGCGGGGAGCTCGTTCGGGAACTGCTGGTAACGCTCGTTTTATCCGACCCCAGACTTATCTTAGAGCCCTCCCTGCTGAGGCTCCGGTCTGAAGCCCGGCTCTTCCCAGCAGAAGACCCCTTAGTCAATGAGCCCGAGGGGGTTTTCTTGGCAGCTGTGGAGGATGGAGAAGAACCTGGCTTTTGCTTCTGTTGGGCCGACGGGACGGCCGCCTCCGGGGGCTTCGTGCTGTGGTCCTTCCTCACCTGGCTGGGAGCAGGAGACCCGTGTCGCCCACCGGCCCGGGAGGAGTCCGTCCTACTCCTAGATCGGGAAACTTTCTGGGAGCTCTTTAGCTGAGGAGGAGAAGAGTGAGAGACTTTGGTCTCTTGGGTAGTTAAGACTGTCCTTCCCTTCCTCAAGCTTTTGTCCGGCTCAGAAACGCCCTTGGAGCCGTGACCCTTCTTAGGGGTGCCATCCGCCTTCTCTGCAGCCAGCCCTGCCCCAGGGGCCTTCACCTCCTTGACCGGAGAGCTCTCCACAGAATCACTCTGATCCACAAAGGCGATCTGATTGTTGTTATCAAAAGGGTCCAAAGCAGGGCGACTCCTGTCCGGCTGCACAGAGCTCTTCCCACACCCATCTGAAAGATCTGAGCTAGATGTCCTTACAACAGACTCCTCCCTGAACGCCCCTTCCATGACGGCCAAAGGGGCTCTGCGAGCCGTCCTGTGCTCGCGCCGACTGCCGTCGCAGGGCTCCAGGTAGCTGCTAGAGAGATTCCTCAGGCTGCCAAAGCAAGAGGTGGAGACTTTATCATCAGCAGCCTCCCCGATCTTCTCCAGGGTGGAGGCAGAGGTATGTACAGGGGAATCTCCGGAGAAGCGTGATGGGGAGTTGGAGCGCAACTGCAGTTTTGCGGAGAGGGACCACGAGGGCCTGACACCATTTTCACTCACTGCCAGCGGGCTGGTGACAGAAGATCTAGATGACAAGCTCTGACGCTGGACACTTCTGACAAACGGCCGAGTTGAAAACCCCCCTGCAGAGAAAGAGAGAAACAGCCTCAGTGTGAAAGCTGAGCCCACGGCGCTTTATCCACCATCCGCAGGCGCCGTTTCCCGGCACGGCTTCCTGCACGGAACCTGGATAAGGGATTCAACAACGGTTACTTGCCACTGGTCACCCAGAAGTAGCTCTCTGAAGCCTGTAACTGAAAATCCAGATCTTCCTCTCATCCCTGAACAGCGGGAGGTCAAACACACGCACTGCATTTTGGAAGTCCTTGAAATTAGCAGTGAGTTCACCAACTAGGATCACGCTTCCAGAGACACATTTTTCTGTATTAAAGGATATTTCCCACAGCATCCTGCAAAAGGCAAAGCAGGATCCCTACTTCTTTAGATAAAGCAATGTATTTGTATTTGCAAACACAAAGGTCAACAATAAGCATTTTAGAAATGACACTACCATGGCTGGACCTGGCAGTTATCACCAGGCTGCTGCAGGGACTTCACTGACCCGTGAAGCTCCACATTTCCAGCAGTTACAAGGCACTAGGCGGAGGAGCCAGGCAAAGCCAGGAACTGAGCAGTGATTCACACACACACAAGTGAATGTGCCATCTTCTCACCTCCCTGGGAGCCATCTACAGCACGGCAGCAGACAATTAGTACCGACACTCAGCTGTAGCGATACGTCAGCCTCCTGCAAAGGTGCCGCAGGGAAACCCAGAAAAAGCCACAAGCCCAAATACTTGATTGAGAGGTTGTGTTGAGGGTATTTCCTCTCTTTGAAAGGCTCATTAAGGTTCCTGCCCTGCTCTTCTCCAACCTTCAATACCAGAGAACAGCTCACCTGTGCCTGAACCCTTCTGCTGCTACCAGCACAGCACCCACCTCCCCCAGCTGCCAGAGGAACCATCCCTGGTAACCACGTCTTTTGCAGCGATTTTAGCAGGGATCTTGTAATAGAAAGCCTAGCGGGCCGTATCCCCCCTGCTCTGCAGTGCTGGTACACACCATCATCTTCGCTCCTTTCCCCAGTCAGCTCCACCGATTCCGAGAGCGAAGCCAGAGACGTGCGCCGGGACGAGGCTGCCGAGGCGATGCTGGGCTGCTTGCTGCCGGGGAGGCGGCTGACCCAGTGCTCGCAGAGCGAGGAGCTTGTGGAGCCTGCAAGGAACCGGGCCCAGAGTCAGGCAGCGGTGTGTGGCCGCAGCACACGCGGAACCTCGGAGGGCCACCGAGAGCCAGGACCGAGCTGTGCTGCTTGGGCCCGACGGACACCCCGAGCCTGGAGCTGGCCCACGCAGCCACAGCACCCGGGAACGCCAAGGGCAAGTCTTGACTCTTAGGGAAGAGTTCTGGTCACAGCAGAGACAGAAGTGTGCTGTGACTGCAGGGAATCCCTGCAAGAGCAGGCGGGCAGAGGGAACGCAGCACAAATCCTTTCCTTCCCAAAGGCACCGAGCCTGTCCTGCCCCCAGCTCGGATCCCACCGACACCCTCAGCCCCTGCCTGCCCGCCCCAGACAGCGGCGCTGCCGTTCCCACCTCCCGGCTCTGACACCGGCAGCTCCGAGCAGTCACCCGGGGGCGCAGGGGGTGCCCCCATCTCCAGGGCCTCTTTGCCACAACCAGGCTCCCCAGCTGGAGGGGGGGTTTCCCAGGGCCTCTGATGCGCAGCAGCAGGCTCAGACAGGCCTCGCTGAGCTCGGGGACAGGGAGTGGGGGCTCAAGCAGGGCTGGGCAGAAAGCTCTGCAGAGGGACAAACTATGCATGAAGGACAAATGACAATGCCAGCGGGGCTTACCTGCCACAGAGCTGTTAGCAGACCATGACGGGATTGCTGTGCGTCTCTGGTAGAAAAGAATATAAGCTGTCTGCTTGCAGACTTCGTTTTCAGAAAGTTGCTGAACATCACTGTCATCAAAGCAGTACCACTGGCCATCAACCGAGTTTTTGCAATATGCTGAGAGAAAAGACATTACTGTTAGACCTTCCTCACTCCTGCTGCTCTTTCCGAAACAGCTCACGTTTCGGGATTTTCTTTGTGCAGCATTACTCCTCAGAACAGAACACCATCTGGGTGGCTCCATTCCCATCACGTTCTGTCACTTGTGGCAGTCTGCCTCCACCAGTGCCCTCCTCCTGACCGAGCCCACCCAGGATGACACAGCCCAGAGACGTACATCAGACGGCAAAAATGGACACACGCATTTGCTGGGCTGCTGCATGAAGTCATACAGATCCCAGGAACCATCAAGCAACTCTGTCTATCTCTGGCTGCTCCGAGAGCTGCCAGAACAAGCAAGGAGGAGTTCATAAACTGGCTGTGCACACAAGGGGTAAATGCTTCCCATGTGTAACCACCTCTTGCAACTACAGAAGCTCTGTGCTGAATGGGCAAGAGCATTTTTGAGACATGAAAGGCCAGTTACATTACTGTGAAGGAAAAAAAAGAATAGCACAGAAAAATATACAGCGAGACATTTGGGGTCAACAGCCATTGTTCCATTCCTCAAAGTCATAAGAGTTACGCCCCCGGTATCACACAGCCAGCCCCTGTCAGCTGGGTTAGGTCCCTGTGTCAGGAAAGGTGAAGAAGTTAAGGACACTCAACAGAAAAACAGAACTGCTTTCTTTCTGAAAGGATCCAGCATACAGAACATCGCAGGCTACTTGCCTGTGTAGTGTCCCCCTTGCATGGTGCCGTGGTGATTGCAGACAGCATACAGGTCATAGATATAGTCTTCAGGATCCCTCCCCAGACCGTACGGTCTCCTCCAGGGTGACCAGTGCGACGGCAGACTCCAGCTGCTCTGGCTGCGCTTGACAACGTGAGGAGTCATGTCCAAGCCACTCAGGGGGAATTTAACCATGTTCTGAAGTTTCATCCTTCGGTCTCCTTCCTGCGTGAGCAGAGAACAGCACGGGCTGCAGCAGCAGCAGCGAGGCCACCGGGCCTGGGGACAGCAGAACCCCAGGGGAGGAACACCCAGGGCAGGAGCTGCCTCGGCAGAGCAGCGGCGCTCAGCATCACCGCGGACCCCTTACCTGCCTGAACCTTTTGAGATGTATGATGAGAACATCAGGCAAGGTCCAGAGGCTGAGGGTGATGCTACCCTGCTGCAGCTGCTTGCAGTGTGGGCATCGCCACGCGTCATCGGGGGCGAGCTGCAAGGAAGAGGCGTGAGCGGGTTTTAGTTCTCCAATTCCACCGCAGGTTTCACTGCGCCGCCGTTCCTCTGCCGCCCCGGCCCAGCGCAGACGCCTGCCTCCGGCAGCGTTCCCGGGGAGGCTTTTCACTAGCGAGGAGCAGAGCCACGTGCGCCTCGCACAGGAGGCGCTGCCCACTGCAAGGCGGAATGCAGCCAGTGCTGCGGGCAGAGAAGCTATTTCCACCTTACACACACCAATCCCTCTGACATGGCGGAGAAGGAAAAACAAAGGCAAAAAGCAGGCAGGCTTGGCAGCCTGAGTAAAAGTATTCTCACAAGAAAACCGGCGGCAAAGGAAGTAAGAACAGAAAGAAGACAAGAGTATGCCGAATTTCACCTCTGACACCCTGCTCTGACTCTCTGGAAACCCTCCTCCTCCTCCCTACGTCCCAGTGGCACAGACTTACAGCTGCAGAGGTTGTCACTGCCCACCGAGGAGAACGTGTCTTTTCAAAGCGCCTCCCTCCACAGCCCAGCCCTCAGAAAACTCAGAAGCCAGAGAGCT
This sequence comes from Athene noctua, assembly GCF_965140245.1. Taxonomy (NCBI): domain Eukaryota; kingdom Metazoa; phylum Chordata; class Aves; order Strigiformes; family Strigidae; genus Athene; species Athene noctua. The sequence goes on along the minus strand of NC_134051.1, from coordinate 19,842,837 downwards.
TTAAGCTGACAAACAACTTTTCCCTCATCTCTGAAAGAAGCGACAAGAGAGGCTCCGAAGTTATTAAAGCTCAATCACGGGTCTGCAGTCCACTTCCAGGACCATCCCTTTTTGCAGCAGATTAGAGACCTCCGGCAGAGAAACGCGCAGTGCTTGCGTGTCGCCGGCGAGGGCCAGCTCAGCCCAGCTGCCTGCCCTGCCCACACCATCGCACCCTCCCCGCACAGAGCGGGGCTGGAGAGCGGCCACGCTCCGGCAGAGCTGAGCTCCACGCTCCCTGCGCTGCCCTTCGGGGCCGCCCTCAGTGGGGGCTGCCCTGAGCCCACCCCAGCCCTGCTCAGCCTTGCAAACACACCAAGACAGAGCTGTAAATTCCCACGAAGCAGCCACGTTGTGCCAACCCTTTATAATGTGAATTCTGTGATTTTGTAATGTGTGCCAGAAAAAAAAAAATCGCTGTTTCACAAGGAGGAAACTGCAGAACAGGGGAGTACGTTCTCATCTCAACGTCTGGGGAGCAAAACACCCGAAAGCAGTACCTCCCACAGCTTTGTCCTCGCTGCAGAGAGACTCCGTTAGCAGGACTGGTAACTAGTGTTGCGTTACTAATTTAACTCTCCCGTCTGAAGAAATCAGTGTTTGCAGAAAACAGCTCCTCTGCGGAGCGTGGGAGTCCCTGCGGCACGCGGCCCAGCCGGACCGTCTACACAGGCTGGTCCCTACCTGTTCCTCTTTGGTGTAGAGTTGGAAACACTGAGATAAAGTGCAGGTCTGAGGTTGGTGATGAAGCTCTCTCTGCTGGCGGACGCTCTCGGAGTCTGGAATATACTCCTCTTCCGTATTCACAAACAAGCTGCAGCAGGGAGACAACACAATTGCCAGCACATCCGCGCGCTGCCGTCTGCAGGCAGAGCCCGCAGCTCCTTCCTGGCCCTGTCCCACCACACGTGAGCAAGAGATCCTGCCAGGGCGGCACGACCGAGCGCGGGGGCGAACAGCTGCAGCGGGCACCCGCTCCGGCTCCTCTCAGGCAGAAAAAGCTACTCACTGCCCACAAACTTTCTCACACGAGTATGATTTGCGGGGGAAGGAGCCCCAGGCGAGACGCCTGCTCCGTAATGCAAAACCCCGGGCACGGAGGAGAGGAGCCCGGCTCGGAGCAGGGCTGGGGCACCCACCCCAGCCCGTCCCTGCGGCCAGGGGCCGGGGCAGCTCCTGAGGGGTCTCATTTTGCTGAAGGGGACAGAATTCACACAAGCAAGCCGCAAGCATCGCTCTCGAGGTGAACACACTTTAAGGCTTTCTACTTCATACTTACTAATCTTTAGTTTCTTTGTCCCATTCTACCACTAATTTCACATGAGCCGTTCCCCCCTGTCCACATGACTTCAATGCCCTGGAGAGAGGAGCAGACAGGAGTTAGACCACCCTTCAGTCTGAGCCTACGTTATCTTTTACATGAGTGTAACTTCGCTAGCCCTACACCCTTCCTCCACCTCCACACAGCTCAAGTTTCCAAAGGAGTAAAAGGAATTCATACAGCAAAGAACATGGCAAAGCTGGCAAACTGCGTTTACTGAAGTGCATTAGTTCTGTAAATAAACACACACTTATTTAGAGAACAGCCATCTACAAAAATTCCTGAAAAATTAGTCACTAGAAAAAGAATTTTAAAATGAGGGGAGTAATACTTTCATTCTGTTCTCCGTTTCCGAGGAGGACAGACTCCAGATGGTGACACACAACTGAGCAATCCCCACACAGCTTCCCGAGGACGCTCAGCCGCTTCCCTGCTCCTCGGGCCGGCCATGTCCGTTCCACACACGCACCCCAAGACTGTCCCTTCTGCACGGCTACACCCCCGGTGCCCGCCGACACCCCCTCCGCTCCCGGGAACGAGGAGCAACTCACCTTTCCACTGTGGGATGGCAGAGGGGCCGCTCCTCCTGAGGTAGCAAGTACGTTATGCCCACGACACTGACCACTCGCAAGCTGAACGGGCAAACCTGCAACAAAGAGAGCAGAAGCCTCCTGAGCGGCTCACACCCCACGTACCTGCGTGCAAAGCGGCTCCCGGCACCGCCTGGCACGTACTTCATCCTAGCGGGTGTGTTTTACACGAGAAAGCAAACGCACAAGGTCTCAGATATGAGCGGCTAACCGAGGGGTGAGCTACAGCAACAGGGGCTTTGTACCCAGCAACAACTCTGCGGTGACCCAAGACGCCCCTCTCAGAGGGGGCTCTCATCAGAAACACCCAGTCACCAGGCAAACGTTGCAGCTTTGCTTTCAGGCGAACACCACCAACCAGGGGATCGCCAGCGCAGGCAGCACTAACCTCTCAAGTGCTTCTTGGGGCAAGGAAGAAGTGCAGCATGCACTATCAGCCTAATCTTGCCTGAACCTTTCAGCAAACAGACAAAAGCACTAAAGAAGTGGGATACCAGATTTGGATGTAATTGCACAAAGAAATATGGGGAAGCCACCAGTGCAGGGTGTGCAGCACGCTGATCACCCCAAGTAACTGCCTTCCCCTTTAGCTCCCACCGCACCGAGCTGGAAGTCTCGAACCAGACGAAGCATCTGCCTCACCTGCAGGCAGGCTGCAGGCCGCAGGAAATACTGCATCTTCTCCAGAATTTCCTTCTGCAGAATATCCCAAGCAATTGTTTTTTCCAGATGCAACACAAAAGGCAAGCCAAACCTACAGGAAGAAGTAGCATTTGAGGGAGCAATTAAAAGATTATTCTGTTCAGCAACAGGATCCCCAAACTCTGACAGTGCCACCCTCCTCCTCACTCGGCACCTATGGAGCTCAGCATGATTTGGATGAAACGCCCCAGAAACCAGGAATTAAAAACTTGTCCGCAGAGGAAAGATGCTGAGCTCTGAGGGGAGCTCCCGCTAAGGCACCACAGCCCTGCCCCGTGCTCGGGCTCTGCTGCAGAGCTCTGCCACCACCCCCCGGCTGCCACCGCTTCTTGTGACACAAACCTCAGCGGCTCAGGTAGTTCTCAGCCCGTGGCGGGCACAAACGCCTTTGCCACGGTTGTTTCTGCCTTGCCCCCACCCCCTGGCCACCCCACGTCACAGGATCAGGTCTCTGGAACCAGCGAGCTCTGCAGAGGTGGCATGTCCTTCTGACCAGTCTGCAGTCGCCACCTTCCAGTAACACTGGACTACTTGAAGTTCACCAAAACAGGCAGATTTTGCTGCATTCATTAATGTTTTTTGATCAACATGCTCTTTAGCACCCAACGCGAGCGGGGAATGCCGGCTGCCGCCCCTTCACCGCCTGCCTTCCCCGCACGGCGAGGAGAACCCAGGCCGGTTAAGGCGGCAGCGGCGGAGTCACTAACGGGGGAGCTGCCAGTCACCTTCTGCTCTGCTGTCCAGTGCACGCTCTGTTACACACCAGCAACACAATCTTGTCGGTCGCTGCTGGTTTCGTAGAGGACTGTTCCAGTTTTCCAGACTTCACTGTTCCTTGAGAGTAAGATATTGTTCGGGAGTGCTCAGTGCCACATTTCAAGTTATTCAGGTTATTGTTCACATGTATTCCTGAAAAATTGGGAGAAAGGAAACATTTCGTTATGTCATTTGCCTTTAGTGCCCTGATGGCCCCCTGAAGAAACCCTCCTTTGGCTGCAGAGGAGCAGGTCAGTATGGAATTAGACCATTTTTATGACTTGTATGAAGGCTTCAAAGAGCAATTACTTTCCACAGTGACTATTTCTTTACAGAAAGAAATTATATGCAAGTGCTCACCTAACTGATTTTTCACAGCAATTTCTACAAGCACCCATAGCTTTGTCTGCCCGCAAGAAAAGCTAAAGTGACAGAAACCCCACTTGTTACTTCCAATAATAAAATTTTCCTTTGATTACACTCTGTCTGCCCAGGATGCAATTATTGCCTTTCACTGAGAGGGAGATGCAGAGAAGCCGAGGTCTCCGAGCTTTGAAAGAGAAAGTGTTTGCTCATTTCTGAGACTGTTTATTCATCACCGGCAATCTGATTTTAAATAACACAATTTCAGCAGCTTCACCTGGTCCCTAGCAGGTCTTTAAATTAAGCCTGACAACAGATTTCCCATTAAGCCAGCCTGGCCTGCAGAATCAGCCCGGGAAGAGGAAGAAAGGAGTGTGCATCGCTTCTTGATAACCTCCCTGCTGACACCACCATTAAGCCTGCTGGAATGAGTCTGGGCAGAGTTGAAATCAATACACCACAACATCAACCACTTGTGGGACTTTTATTCTCAAGGCTATCCTTTCCCTCCCCTAGTCACCCGAGGCGGGCATTAAGCAGGTATCGACTTACCTCTCTGACTGAGTATACCCTCAGGCCTAAATATCTCGGGGGTCTCAAAGGCGAAAATGCAGTCGCTTTCATGAATGGTGTCCAGGTCATCAGTGTCGCAGAAGGACCGATGAAACCCATCGTAGTACATCTCCGTCAGCACGATCTAGAGTCAGCACAAGCAAACCAGAAGCCGTTAGATCATCCGCGCCTGGTCCAGCTGAGCTGCCCCATCTCTCAACTGGGATTTTCCTGCCAAGGGATGGCATTCCTCAAAACATCCTGGCGTCGGCCAGCAGCACGGAACAGGGAAGAGGACTGCCACAGAAGAGAAGCTGGGGCAAAGGCAGCACATGGAGAGGTTTAGGTGGGACCCGACAGCTTCCTGAGGCTCCTCACACAGAGGAATTCCCCAGAGAACTCCACTGCAGCACCTCTGGGTCTCAAAACGCCAACGTGCAGGGCAAAGCATGACCCAGACTGCCACTACCCTGCTTCCCCCCTTCAGCCAGGGGCAGGCAGTTTCAATTCCTACATATCCAACATGGGACAAAGCCCCCGCGCCCCCTCCCGCTGACAGGCGGGCACGTGGGTGACGAGACCAGGCCGTTACCTGCTCCGTGGGGATCTTGGTTTCTGAGGAGACGGCCTCCCGCAGCCTGGCCACGGTCCCGGAGATGGGCACGGGCACGCCGATGCGCATGCAGTGCGAGCACTTCCCCCGGTACACCACGGTGACGTAGAGCGGCCTGCGGAGAGCGGGGGCACCGCTGGGGCCGCGCTCGGCACTCCCGCCCGCGCCGCACGGAGCCGGCCCAGCCCGGGCGCGCCCGCCCAGCGGGGACCCCGGAGCCGCCTCACGCCGCAGCCAGGACAGCGTGTTTGGTTCCCAGAGTCCCTTCTTACTACGTGGCCTGGTGCTACTTCCTCCCGCCAGAAGCGACAGCATGTCTTCTCAAAAAAGCCCCCCAAAATTAAAAATAAACACGTCTATGACAAGGCAAGCGTAATTTTTCAACAAGGATCCTGTAACGCGGCTTTGGAGAGCCCAAGGCAGCCCCCGAAAGCCCTCGGAGAGCGCTGCTGCCGGGCTGCTCCAGCTGCCTCCCAACGCCCAGCCCTGCCGAAGCACCACCTCGGGCAGGACCCTCCCCGGAGAGCCCCTCAGCCTCCGCTCGCGGGGGGAGCGGGGCCCTCTGCACCAGACGTGGCACACTCGGATCGAACGCGTCCTGCATTATCTGCTCCACTGCTGCTTGAACCCGTGCAAGCTTTCTGCCTCCGAGACACGAGGCGAAGGAGCTGCTCACTTATACAATGGGTGGGTTTGCTGCGCGTCTCTATCTCTTCCCTCTGAATTTTTTATCTGGATTTTTTTTCCTCCCTGGAGCTTTTTTTTTTTTTGGCAACAGCTATCTTTCAAAAAAGCAAAACATTTTGCAGGAAAGCTTTTAACTTCACTTTTTGAAATTGGAGTGATCAGTGAGACTGTTCTAAAGAAAGTAAAAAAGTGTTTCATCCTTTTCCCTTTTTTTTAATTTTAAAATGTTATAAATTAAGTCAAAAGCAAAATCTTTTGGTTACCTGAATCAAAGATGATTTTTCCCCCTGAAATTAATTCTATAGGAAGTTAAGGGTGGGGGCGGAGGGCTGTTCTGAAACAAGTAAAAGGCTCAATTTTCCAATTTACCTGCAAAGCAAAAAATTAAAGCCCCATATGGTCCTATCTATCTTTTTTAGAGACTTACCGTCAAGATTTTGCTGACACCTCTTTTCCTTCTGTAGCAAATTAAACAACACTGTATGCATGGGAAACAGCCAACGTTAAGTTCCAGACAGTCACCTACCGTGTATGAGGCAAAGGGATCGGCAGAGAGATGCAGAGAAAAGGGTCAAAGGTGTTACTCTGCTTCTGGCAATGAGGGCAGGTCAGGGAGGACCTAGTACAAATATCAGTAATAGGACAGAGTTACACTTCATCTCCTCAGGAGGGGATAAATCATCAAATCACAAATAACAGCCCTCACACGTCAGTCAGCCTGGCTGCCCCTCTCTGCTCTTCCTTCTCCACACAGGGAGCTCTGCACAGAGCCTGTACACACCCAGCTGCTGTAAACGATGGGCCCCTCATTTCTAGGTCCTTTTAAAGTAATTAATCTCAAAGTTCATTACAGAGCATGCCAAGAAAAGACTTCACTCCACTCACTGAATTTGGCTTTTAATAAATGTTACTGCAAAACTAGTAATTCACCAACAGTAGCTCCAACGTGGAAGGCCTAGGAGGGTTTTGTCTTTGAAGAGAGATGAAGTGACAGGAAAGAGCGACAGTCAGCACTGCAGGTGTACAGATCTCTTACTCAGAAGGGAGAAACTCCAGATGATACATCTCACATTCAGAATTAACCCGCACATTAACCTGGCTTCATGTTTTATACCAGGTTTAAGGTTTCTCCTTTGCAAAGGAAGCCTTGGCAAATATTGGGGAGAAAGCCCGGCAATTAAAATTCTTATAGCAGCACAGCTACAAGCCACCGAGGAGCACCAGGCTATTTTCTTGTATTAGTTCTGAAATTAAAAAGCTCACTTCCCAGGAAGTATAGGAAACTCTTGGGAAAGCCCTGAAGGGACAGGAAAAGCTTCAGCTCAGAATTCCCAAGTGCCAGATAACAGGAACTCTGCAGGGTGCCCCGGCGGCTCCAGCACCTCCAGATCTTGCCGCAGGGTCCTGCCCTGCCCTGCCCAGCCCCGGGCAGCCTCACGGCTCCACTGAGCACTGGCTTGCTTTCAGGATGCATCAGGGCAGGTGAAGAACTGGTACGCACTGTAGATTTTCACAGAATATACCAAATTCAAAGCAGTGAAATTCTCTCTCTCCTCTGGAGCAAGATCCTAGTGCAGGTGTCATTCAGCAGGAATTCAGAGCTGGTAACACAGTGACACCAGCTCAACGGTACTGGGAGCTAGCGTCACGGTAGGATTATACGGGGATCACCAATACATGCAATAACGCCTCAAAATTTACAAAATATACCTGTACTGGGCTTGAAAGAGTTCCTGCACAAAGGTACTACTGATTGGAAAGGCCGGTCCCTCGAGCAGCACGTCGTCCTCCAGCGGTGGCTGAAAGAGAAGAGCAGACCCTAGCAGCACACCCAGGCGTGGGGGTGCCCCGCGCCGACGGCTCAGCGCTCCGAGTCCCAGCTGTGCCCTCCCTGCCCACAGGCACCAGAAAAAGGTCACAAGATTTTAAATAACAAGTGTGCTCTGCTGACAGGAGGGGTTATGCAGGAACGCGAGGTAAGGAAAGGCTGGGATCTGCCGGCGGGCGAGGGGCTGGCAGCCCCCCTCCTGCAGCGTGTGCGTGCTCAAAGGACTGTGCTGGGGGCACTGGCCAGGGGCAAGTGAAACGGCGAGTTACATTCACGGGGCCAGAAACAAACAGAACTTCAGCTCGAGCTTTTGTTCCCTCCGAACTATTGGAGTTGAGAAGCCAATGGGGAGATCTAACTGACAAAAACTGCAAAGTTACAGCTGCCGTCCCACGCTGGGTCCCAGCACAGCCCTCACCTTGAGCGGAGGCATGCCGCTGGAATTCACGACGTTGTTCAGATCTTCATGGACTCTGTCCAGAAGCCAAAGCAGGAACTCCTGCGCGTCGTGCTGGGCATTCCCGCGGTACTGCATCGCGTTCTTGGACACAATGTTCTGCAGAGAGACAGACGGCCTACAGCGAAAGAGCAAGAGTCGAGCTCTTCCCCTCGCCGAGCCCCCCCAGAGAAGCAGAGTTGAGAGCCCAAAGGCGGGGACGGGTGACAGCTCTGGCCAGGGCACGGCCGGAGGACAGGCCTGGGCCCGACGCACACCCCGAGTCAGAGCAGCAGGTGCTGCCTGGGGGCAGAGCCCCGCCACCGGCCCCCGGAGCAGAGCGAGGGGTTACGGCACTGCTCGGGGAGCACCTGCATCACCGTTTAGACAGAGTGGTTACAGGAAACCCAGGGCTCGACTCAGATGAGACGAACCCCAGAACAACTGGCCTACAGTCCCTCCACACCAGTCAAGGGCAAGGCAAGCTCACCCCGACTCACCAACAAGGACGGGCCGCGCCTCGCACGCTGACACGGGGCTGAGGCCGTTTTTAGCCATCCCTCTCCACGTACCACAGGGCCTGACACTCTTCAGCTCAGTCTTCTACTTGTTTAAGCTGAAGCAGAACAAGTATTTACTCTCCTGACATCCACTGGCGCTGCCCAGCTCCTTCCTGCTTTGGCGAGGTCACAGATTTCCCAAAACCTAGATGCAGATGCTGGTGCTAACACAGGGACAAAATTCCAGGAATCAGCCAAGATCAGCACATCAAAACTGCAGGTGCTGGTACAAACCCACCGTCCCCGTAACGTGCGGGGAGAGCACTTTGCATCAGGCTCCCTCGCAAGCACGTAACCGGTACAGTCACCGGGTAATTTTCTCCACCAGGTATCAGGTATCCGCTGCGCACAACTTGCTCATCCTAAATACCATCTTCTACTGCCACTGCTCGAAACAGAAAGCTTGCTTAGGGCAGAGGACTGAGCAAGAGGAAAGGCAGAGCTGGCCCTGGCATCACACGCCGTTACAGACGCGGGTCCCAGCCAGGCAGGTGCCGCTCTGGAGCACGAGGAACCGCAGCGTCGGGGAGCGAGCGACGCCAGAGCAGCGCGGTAGGGATGGGCACAGCTGGACCAGCAAACGCCGAACAAGGGAGGACTCAGACAGTCACGGGTGTGGAACACACGACTGGTACCACTTTGGATACACGCTGCGAGCCTGGGGAACGCACCTCATCTACTCTGGAATTTCCAGAAAAGCCGTCTCAGGACACCAGCACACCAGAGGGGTTTGCTCAGAGCTGCTTTGCTTCCGGACACAAACGGGAAGGGCCTGAAGGTCACCAGCAACTGAAACCTGCAGGCGGCAGATTCATCCTCACCCTGCAGCTCCAGGGACACCTTTCCTACTGCTGGAGCTTGCACTGAGCCCTCCAGCTGGGCCACGCACGCCCCTTCCTCCAGACAACACCTCCTCCTCCTCTAAAAGCCGATGGGAGTCCCACCAGGGTTACTAGGGCATCTTCCTCGCCAGCAGCCAACGCCAGGAAACGCTTCCTCTGCTCCAGCTCTCCAGCCCCGCTTTTACCTCCACACCACCACGCAGACGGCCGCCAGCACTCACCGCTGTGTGCTGGGGCACGGCACAAGCACCTGCGTTCAGCGGGATCGCTCCCTGGAGTACCGTGCCGTGGTGGGCTCACCCCAGCAGCTGGGCCAGGGCTCCTTCCCGAGGAGCAGAACCCACCTCTGCCACAGAAAAATCACCACGTTCTGCCTCTTCGAGGAGGCACCAGGCTGCAGCCGGCAGAGCCAGCCCGCTCCTCCTGCTGCTGGTGAAACAGGTGGGACCTTCACCTAACACACGCTCACGGGTCAGCCACCCCACGCTCCCACTCCACCAGTTTTAACCACAAAGCCAACGCTGAGCTTTTCTTTGTGAGAAACGGGCTCATAGCAAAGCTCACGCCAGTCGCACAGCAACTCCCCAGCCTTCCTGTGCCACATACTACCAGGAGAAGCGATCCTGTTTGGGATGTGCTGCACCTACAGCCTGCGGCCCACCTGTGGGGAGACAGAAAGCGCTTACACGGACTCGAGCTTGTCTGAGCAGGGTCCCCAGAAAGGGGCAAAGGACCAGCAGAGACCAGGCCGTACCTGCAGGGCAAGAACCATGCGGGAAGGCTGCGGCAGGCCGCACATGTGCTGTACCAGAGCTCCTCCATTTCTCTAATCAGACTTTGCAACAGATTTGAGAAAAGCGGTTGGGCTGCTCGCTTTATCCCTCTAGAAAATGGGGTCACCAGAAGAGGGGGGTGATGAAAAAGACAGGAGAGGACTGATAAACATGCACTCTCTATCCTCTATAATCTGTCCACCTGCCTCAAGGCAGCAAAATAAGGGAAAACAGAAATAATCTGCTCTCATTACATATGTGCAAACCCTTCTGACAACAGATTTACTGCCTGCCCAGTGACCAGCATCCTCCCACATGAAAACTGTAAACAGTCTTAAATGAGTAGCCCCCAGGGAAGCTCACCTTGCAGCACAGCGGTGCGAGCCCAGCACACCCCTGCTCGGTGCCCAGCACAGCGTGAGCCTGGGCACTGCTGCAAGCCAACAGATCGGGGAGAAAATGCCAAAAGAGTCTGTAGGGCCTCCAGGATTAAAGGCGACCAAAGAGCCTTCCCCACTCCTAGTCCCCATTCAGCAAAACAAGATCCGTTGGCAGGAAAAGAGTGACCAAACATGAGCCAAAAAATGATCTTAAGCCTCTCCAGGTACCAGCCTGATACCTCTTGTCCTCCTGCAGCAGAAAGCCTGGTGAATTACTCGTGTTGCACCAATTTATGGAATTTAACACTAACTGTGAAAATATAGTCAACACACTTGCAGATCCTGGCCCGATACCTAAACACTCAACACTCGCCCAGCGGCTATCGGGACAAGATGGCAACAACCTAGGGAAACCTAGTTTAGCTGGGCTAGAGACCCCCAACCCGCCACTGCCCCGACCAGAGGCGCTCGTAAGCAGAGCTCTCCTTAAACCGCCCTCTGCCGAACACCACCCCTGCCCACCAACTTTATGACAATCCCTGGTCTTATACTTCTCCCGCAGATTTACAGAACGGCAGTTTCTCCATCGGAGCACCATGCCTTGCTTTACTCTTACGAAAGCTCCAGGCTGACCCATCTCAGGGTGCTGACATCTCCAGCCCAGCAGCGGGTCTCGAGGAGCACTGCTCCCCTCGAGCAGGGGCGAGGGAGCCCAGCACCTTTCCAGCCCCAGGTCCCAGCCAACAGCCAGCTGCTGCTCACAGGATTTAGTGGGTCATCTAGAATTAAGAAAAATTAATATTCAAAAATATCCAAAACACCCGTAGCAAGGAGAAAAGGCTGATATTCACAGCAGCTGTGTTCAGTTGAATGCACTCAGACAACGGTCTAGGGAAGAATTTACGATGTACATGTGGAGACTTCCTTTGCAAACATTATCTTTGTTCAAAAAATTACACTGAAAATTAAATTTAGCCCTTAAATTACCATGTCAAGTTCCAAACTGAAAATCAATCACTGAAGCGTGAAGCACAGATTTCAGTCTGCTCCTAAGTGCTTCTCACTATATCTTTTCTCCACACCTCCACAGTAAGACACTCGCCTTTTAACGGCCTTATTCCCCCTTCCCGCTGCCTCCTGTGCCCCGCTCCGCACGCCAAGGTGACGGGGTCACTGTCACCGAGGGCAGGCCCAAAGGCAGCGCAGGTCACAGCAAGGCTGAGCTCACTCTTCCCAGCAGCGAGTTGACCAAAGAGGGCCAAGAGAAAGAGAGGTGCTGAAACACAACCTCCCCAGGAGCGCACGGTCCTCTCCGCAGCGATATAAAAAGGTTTGATATCATCGGGCCAGCACTAACGCCCTTCCCTTGGCACGCTAAGGGCCGCTGCCTTAGCGGGTCCAGTCTTGGTGAAGTTAGCCAACAGGTGCTGCCACCGCACTGCACGTCCTAGCTGAGACAGAGCTGGAGATAAAAGGATCCTCAGTATTGTTAGGAGGAAGTGAATCTGGTGCTTCAAGTGAAAAAGGGGGCGCGGGGGGGTCTGTAAGGGAACAGATGTAAGCAAGGATTTCAGCAATCCGGGCTAGCCCTGCCTACCGCCTCCCTCCCAGGGTCACCTGCACATCACTCCAGTCTAGACCCTCGCTGGCTTTCACTGACACGTGCTCCTGGGGACGTGTCATCCTACAGCGAGCCACGCGAGCCCGTAACAACACCCCAGGGCAGAGCAAACCCCGGGGATCCACAACAGCCACGGGCCTCGGGCTGTATCTGCGTCCTTCCTCATCTCGGCAGCACCTCCACAACTGCTCTGCCTTCCTCGACACTCTCACAGCCTGAGCGGACCAAGGATAAAGAGCTGCCTGTGGAGACAGATCACAAGATGCTGGAAGTGATTCAGGAAGCACTACAAAATATCAGATGCAATTCCTTCACAAGAGGCTCCGCTACAAAAACACTCCAGCAATAGCAGCGTGTTCCCAGCGTTACTCACGCTTCCTGCCACCGCAGCTACAAGTGGGTCTGTTATTGCTCAAACCTGCATCTGCTGCTCTGTGCAACGCCGTGTGCCTCCCCCCCAGTGCCCCCCGAGGTGCTGGGGCAGCAGAGCAACCCGAGACAGGCAAGGTGAAAAGGAGGAGCACCAGGCAGCAGCGCAGAACGGTCAACGCTACGGAACTAAATCCAAGTGAGGGACAAAGGCGCTGGCTCAAAGAATTCAACAGTTTGAGAAAAATACCAGGACCTCCTGAATAACATTTGATGGAAGTAATAGCTTGTCGTTAAGCATCAAACACCCTGAACTTCCTCATCTTTATTTTCTGAGACTCCTCTTCCGTCTCTCGGCAGCAGAGCTGCCACCCCGGCCCCCTCTCGGCGCGGGGTTCAGGCCGCGGCGGCACAATCTCGGTGACATCTGCACAGCTCAGACAGAGACGCGGTTCAGACGAGGCCACAGCTGCAACACCCCCTCCCCAAGATCCCTGCTCAGCCACCCAGGGTGCGGAAAGGTTCCTTTACACAAAGACAGGTAGAAGTCAGAACATAACCTCAAACTTTCTCCCCTCTTTCGCTCCTCGGGTAAGAGAGGACAACGCCTCGTTTTGCTGGTCCTGCTCAGGCTGAACCCACTGCAGCAGAGCGACAGCAACTGCAGCTGGCTGCAAATCTGAGTTAAGAAGCTACTGGTTTAAAAAAACCCACATAAAAACATATAAACCCCACCACATCTACCAACCCCCCATAGCTTTTCATCCTCTGCCCCTAACGTGATTAGGTGGTGTGTCCGCGCAGGCTCTGCCCATCACCGGAGGGTACCAAGAACAGGTCAGGAACGATTTTGCTGTGGCCCTTTCAGATGTGAGACGCCAGGAGCTGTCTCCCAAGCTCCCTTCCCAACACTTTTCCATGACTGGACGGCCGTGCACCTCCAGCCCCTTCCTCAGCTCAGCCCCTAAGAGCTGGGCAGAAGGACTGAAACCTTCCCTTCCCCCAGCTGTGCGAGCGCCGGCACACGGGCACCCTGAATGGAGGCAGCACCATCAGAAGAGATAAGAGGGGGAAAATCATCACTTCATATCGATCGCATACACTTATCTAACCCCCTAATGCAAGTACCCTATAACCAAACAAGTCCCTGTCCATCTATAAAGCAGATTTACGGCAAAGATGCATTATCATTTTTATCAGCCCACTGAAAGTTTAATAATCGTTCATCTATTGCTCTAAATAGATGCAATAAATAAAGGCAAACCTAGCTGAACTACTGGCCTCTCCTTTGCTGCTGTTATTGTTCCAAATCACAAAGACAACTAAAGGAAAAATGTCAGTCTGCTATTTTCCAGAGCGCCTCTGGTAGGAAGCAGCTGTGGAAAGGTTTTTGTATGTGAACGGATGAAGCCAGCTCGTTAGAGACCTGACAATGACACACATGAGCACGAAAGAAAGGCTATTCCTTATCTTTCATTGAACATCATCAAGTTATGCTCAACCAATTTTTTTTTTGTTTCTTTTTTAAACCCACAGACATATCTCTGCATTTGGGCAACTTCTATGGCAGACATCTCATGAAGAGTGTTTATCTAAACGACTCCCTCCGCTCACACACAGAAGAAGCAATTTCCCCTCTCTGAATGGAAATAGTCTTTTCTGGGAAAAGCAATACCTGGGAAACAATATGGTTCAGACCTTCTGTTCCTCCCCAGGCCCGGGGACAAAGCCAAGGCCAGCAGTGACCCTTCGCCCAACTGAAAGTGCCCGCAGGGACCACCACGCTCTTTCCTGGCCAGGGCCCTGCCACTGGCTGCTGCCAGCGGGACCCGCGCGGCTTCCAGCGCTTGGGACACGTCGGCTCAGCTGCTGCAGGCTGCACGCAGTGGGGAAAAAAACGAGCCTCCCCCCTCCACGGAGACTGGCAGCGCCGCACGAAGAGCTGGCACGGCGGCAAACCCAGCAACCCGCCCTGCCTGCCAGGAGCCGGGGATTCGGTGGCAGAAAGCCCCCGCAGCATCTCCCCACGTACACGGGGCACAGCGGGGCCCGCGGGGGCACAGCGGGGCTTGCAGCCCATCGAGCTCCGTGCCAGCCCCAGGGTTCACCCGCTTGCCTGGCACCGAGGACGAGGCGCTGGTCTAGCCCAGGACAGACGAGATCTCCACTGGCTGAGCTTTACCGCAGCTCTCCAAAAGGCAGAAAAAGATGGTTTTGAAGAGAGCGGGTCTGTCGAAGCAGCCAGGGTGGTCGTTCGCCCCACGGTGAAACCGGGGAGCTGGGGCTGCGGAGGCAGCACCCCGTGGGAGAGCACAGTGGCTCCGCGGGCAGCCAAGCCATCCTCGGGGCCAGCGCAGAACCGGGCCCTTGCCTGCTGCAGCGGGGGAAGCAAACACAGCCATTTGTTATTCCACTTCAAAAAGTGAAAACAAGAGGAGCGCGGCAGAGCCCAGCGTGCCAGGACCGGAGCAGGTTCTCCACTGCATTTAACAAGCCCGGACAAGAAGCGTCATCCACCGGTCCCTGCCTGACACCCGTCCTGCGCTAGCAGCTGCTCTCACCCTGCCAGGCTGAAGCCTTAGTTAATCCTGATTAACCATCTTTCTTCAACACGTAAGGAGAGAGTGAAGTTTGTCAAGGCGACGCTTTCCAGGGTTGCAGCACGCAGAGCTCCCTCCTCCGCGCAGGCAGTGGTGGGCAGAGCCACTGGCAGCTCCCAACACGCCGGAGCGGGCAGAGGGCTCGTGGCCGGGGCCAGTGGTCCTCAGCTGCCTCTCCCACACGGGAAAGGGACCCAGACATGAAGGTGGGTTGTCGGGTGCTACGTCCCCAAGCAGGCACGTTCCTTCCCTGGCTCATGGCAGGAGCATGGTCCCACCGGCTGGAAGGCACTGCTGGGAGCCGGTGCTGACTGCCGGGAGAATTCATTCTTATAAACAGCAGAAATATGATTTTGTTCTCAAAAAGTCCTTGTTTTCTTGCTATGCTAGCAGAGTCATTGGTGGGATTCCAAAGAGCGAGGGACTAAGGAGCAGAGGAATGCCCCGGGTGTGAAGCAGTTTGGTAAAGAAGCGCCAAGAAACGCCGGTGCAGAGGAGACTCGAGGGCTGGGCCGGGAGCACAAGGAGCTGGTGTTCCACTGCACCCCCGCGCCTCTCCCGCTCTCCCCAGGTTTTGTCTCAGGTCCCAGTTTAGAGCACAGGCCCCTGAGACAGGATCTGATCCCTACCGCTCACACAAGCCTCCCTCCCTTCAAGGATGCTGCAAAGCAAACGTTGATTTCACTGACACAACCATATGCAAAACAGTTCATTAAAGTGGGGCTCCACAGCAGTCACGCCTTCAGATGGAAGCTCCAAATGAGTCTACTCCCAGTCAAGCGGGGCCATTTCTAAATGCCAGCACGCAAGGCAGGGCACGGAGCAACGCACAGATCCAATTAAGCTGCCTAAGCCCAGGCATTCCCTCACCCTTCCACGCATCGCCAGACACGACACAGTTTTCATACTTTCACCATTTGTACTTCCATGGAGGAATGGGGAAAGACAGGCCTCGGAGCTCGGAAGCGGAGAACGGGTTTTGGCAACCACGCACCATCACCCTCCCAGCCCCACCGAGGGCACCCAGCACTGCTCCACGCTGGGCCTCCTCCGCGCCTCCCCCTCGCCCTTCTGGAGACGACCAGCCACACCACTTCTGCTTCCCCCTCCAGCAGAACCCCCCCGCAAACCAGCGTCCGACCCCGGACTCTGCACCCCGGCTCTCTGCTCTCCCAGCCTTCTGCTGCACTTACTCAGATCAAAGTTTGAAGTATAACCCAGAAATGCCCAGAAAAATCTTTGGATTTGACAAGTTAATCAGACTGCTGCTGTAAGGCAACCAGGATCTTGCTGCAGGAAACCCTTCTCAGGGGGTTTACGTGAGGAGGGGAAAAAACAGTAAAGAAATTGTAAGGAAATATACACAAAGAAAAAAGTAAAACAAAAACATAACCCCCCCCACACAATAATGGACTTGCATCTTATTGATCATTAACATTAAAAGAAGAAAAGTCTAACGTGGAAAGACTGCCAAAGACCTCTGTGATCCCCGTCAAGAGGGAAACATGTTCCCACGATGTCGAGAAGTGTCACAATAATGACACAGAAAATTTAGAACTTTTTTTTTTTCCCCAAGTAAAGCGTGTCAGTTCCAAATGTCCCCACTGCAGTGGCACCACTGGGAGCATCTGGACTGAACTGGAACAAGCACTTCGAGACCCCACGTCACCCAGCCCCGCTCAAGGCCCTTTTTGATGAACTCAGGAACTGAAACGCCAAGAACTAAGGGACGAGGGACTGGCAGGGAAGGGTGAAGGCTCTTCTGCTGCGTCTTTCACGTCCCGTTCCTCCATCTCTTTGTGTAAAGGGAGGACGGTCTGCTCCGCACAGAAATATTTTAGGCATAAGCAGTTGCCACCATCCAGAATAAAATGTCCGATCGCTGTGCTAGGCAGAGAGCAAGATGATCAAGTATGATCCAGGGGATCCCATTTCACACATAACTGGCCCCGTTAGCAAAGCACAAGGGCTCTAGCGCGTGGAAGAGCTCGTGGCTAACAGCTCCGGGTGCAGGACTGAGGGCTTCCAACACCCCAGCTGCACCGCCCAACCCGGTGCTCAGAACCCCTGTCATTTAATCTACAAGAGAAGGTAAAGATACTGAGCATGTCAATACTTTGCAGGAGTTCCTTCGTAATTCAGAGGAGTTATTCATTAATTCACAAAGAGGTGACCGAGGCAGCTGACAGACTGCTTGCCCCAAGCGCGGTATTAATGCCAAGTGCATTGCCAAAACACGAGCACCTTGAAACTGTGAGGGCTACACACAGCTACTGCCAAATCTTACACTAAACACAGGTTTAAAAATAAAGAAATAGAAGCAGCACTATTAACCTGGCACAATAATCCCTGCTCTGCTAACAGGGATTCATTCCAGGTTCAGATCTAATTCTGATAATCCAACTCAATCAAGTTACTATGATGTTGCTGTATTTGCTGTACACACTGCAGGTCAGAAAAATAGGGCAGTCTTCATCTTGTATGACAAAAAATTGCAACGAACACAGTTCTAGCATACAAAGGGTCTTGTTAAACATTGACATGCTTCACTGTGCAACTGGTTTAGCTATGAAGAAAGCCTCAAAACAGAAAACAGCCTCATCATCCTCAGGAGACCAGAACTCCAAGGCAGGCAAGGGTAGAGGATTTGGATAAATTTATACAATTTTTCAAGCCCAATTAGTTTAAATAAAAACCCGTCTCTCAAGACCCCCATCATCACCTCCGAGTGTCACAGAGCAATCCCCCATCACAAAGGGTGCTCTGTCCTCACTAGCTGATGCTCCCAGGAACTTTGCAGGCAGAACGGGACAGCTCCACGGAAAAAAACAAGCCCGAAGCACAGGCTCCTGCTTATACAATAGATGTTTGTCACCATTGTCACACCATCACAAAGGGGAAAGAGGAAGCACAAGCTGCAATATTGGCCCTTGTTATGAAAGCAGCAGCTCTGTTTGGGCAGGAAAATAAAAACCACTGAGCAATCGGAAGAAAAGGATTGTTAAAACAAACTGCAAACGAGGGCAGGATCAACAGGAAAGTCATCCAAAGCAGAGATAAAAAGCCAACATCCATCGCCCCGTCACAGTGCTCCTGTCCAGCCTCCCCGGGGTCCCTCCTGCTCCCAGCCCCGGGGCTGCTACCGGGGCACCAAACCCCTCTGCCTCCCCCTCCCCGTCCGTCCCCTCCCTGACCTTTTCCTACCGCTGCAGCCTCCGCGCCCCCCAGCACGGGTGAGGACGTGCCCCCATGGCCCCCTGGGCAGCCAACACCCCCGGGCAGCGGGAGCAGCGGGGCACGCACACAACTTCCAGGGCACCTCGACTCCCACCGCAGCGAGCAAGAGCTCCCAAAGCCTTCCCGGGGGCCCCTTCCAGAGCAGGTCCTTGTCCCCAGGACAAGCCATTGCAAACACCTTAGAGAACGCTCCGCACGGATCCATGCTGCAACCCGGGAAGAAAAGACTATTAGGGGAAAAAAAAATCATCTCCTGGCAGAGAGAAATGTCAGGTTTAAAATGCAGAAACTGGCAGAGATCCTTGTGTTTCAAGGAGATCTGACCAGAGACAACGTGCTGGCTGCTCCCCTCCCCGTGCATTAGCTCTCTCCTGGCCCTGCAGTTCCAAGACAAACCATTTTACACAAACCACTTGTTTTAATTGCATTTTCCTTGTTTTCAGCAGCAGGACTACACGATTCATGAACCTGGGGGATGGGCTATTTCTCAAAGACCAACCTAAAAAGGGAGAAAATACTACCAAGAAAGAACAGCTAAGGGTAAGGAGCATCTCAAAACTTGCCCCCTCAAAGGCCTCTGCCCACCAGGACTCAGAGACACTCTCTTAGAAAAGTTTTTCCTACCCCAAAGAAAAAAGGCTAACAGATATAAGAACAAGCAAGAGCATAAGTGTTATCCTTCATCGTAAAATATGCTTAGCGCCTGCAGATAAGTATTTAGGAATCAGGAAGCGTCTTTGTCCAATTATATTCAGTGTCAAAAGAGGAAAAAAATCCCTAAAATCAACACACATGAATTTCTAAGCACGCTGGCTAAAGAGCTCTTTGACTACCAAATAAATATTACTGTCAACAGCTATTACTGTTGGAGTGAAAGCACAAAATGACCCTCCTGAAAACACTTTTCACCCTTAAAAAAAAAAAAAAAATTAAAGCAATGAAGATAGGGAATGTTCCGCCTTCTATCTGACACAAGCTTGGGGAGATGTTTTTCTTGTTCTGAGGAGAAGCATCAGTTTTCAGAGCGAAAATGCCAATCTTCACCTTTCTCGAACCTAAGCCTGTTGTTTACATCTTTAAATTAACTGTGCAAACCTGCTGCTAAAAAAAATTTTAATTAAGAACACTGAATTTAATAGCAGGTTCAGGCTACTTAACTGTCTTTAGAGGTATTCATTTACTATTAAAAGTAATTGACCCCCGTAAGGAAACAGCCAAGTACTTGACATAATGACAAAGTTGCTCTGAGTAAGACCGGAGCTGCTGACACCAGGCAGCGCTGAACAGGACTCACTGGGATGAGATCCCCCACAGCAAGAGGCTTTTTAAAAACCTCCAGGGGACCTGGCAGGCAGAAGATTGATGGGCTCCAGCTACATCAACAGCAAGTAGAAAAGCGTTCGTTTACCGTTAGTGACGCCTGCAAATAAGCAAAGAAAGTTCCACCATAAAAACCCCCTTGGAACATGGCCTTAATTTAATCTACAGACCTGTTTCTCTTCCTGCTCCTGTCACTCTTATCTGAACACCGCTACCGCAGGCCTGCACAAACAGCGTATCTTGGCCTAGAAAGTGGTCTGCTTTCCCCTCTGATTTTATCAGTTACACTGACAAAAGATAATTCTGCTTTTGCAACCTTTTATTCCTGCTATTACTCAGGAGAAATCCACGTTTTCTTCCCCTGCCAGAACGCCTCCGGAGCGGTGAAGGATGGGGCTAAAGGCGAGCGCCCCGGGGTGCTGCCGGGACCGGACGCAGCGCAGCCAGCGGATGGGCTGCCCGAGCACTGCCCCAGCACTGCCCCAGCACTGCCCCAGCAGCAAACGCTTCTGAAACACCTGCGGCCTCTACCCAGCACCCCTGCGGCCACCTGGACCAGAGAGGGCAGGTGCCTCTGCGCCAAACAGCCGGGCTGCCCAGGGAATGCCCCACTCGCTGCGCGTGAGGGCGGGCACCACCGCCCAGAAACACGTGGGAGAAGCAAAGGGAGGAGGTGGTAGCCGTGCCTCGGTCCAAACGACACCGGGTGCCAAAGGGCATCAACACCTCAGGGGCCTCCAGACATCCCACTGACCAGGGGGCACACACGGGTACCCGTGGCCTCCACTGCTGCCTCACCCCATCCGAACCAAAGGCAGAGCCCGAGAACGGGCGAACCGCAGTCCTGCTGGATTTTCACACATCTGTGCGTCCCCTCTCCAACTCGTTCTGCGAGAGAAAGTCCCCCACAGCAAAGGTCTTTAAGTTAGCGGGTGGAAGCAACCACCTACCCTCTCATTCTTTCATACAAGAATCGCTGTTAGAATAAAACTGCACCGTAGCCTTACTGTTTCAAGACACAAGGTAGGCCTGGAGCGCCTTTAGAGCAGTTGCGTCTAATTTAATCCAAAAGCACCGCAGGGCTTCTCGAAAGCAGAGGTGCAAAGACCGTGCCCTCTGCTACACAATTCCTGGGGGAGCACGGCAGCGGGGCGCGGGGCTGCACAGTGGGGCAGGGCAGGGCACGGCGCCAGCGGATCGAACCGCGGCGCGAGGGCTCCAGCTGGGAGAAGGCCCCGGTATTAAACACGAATCCGTAAGAGCAGGAGGTTACGACCTCGTGCTGCTGCAACGCATTCCCCAAACGAGCCCGCGGTCCCAGAAGCTCGGGGAGCCAGCGACGCACACCTCTCAGCAGCCTCCTCCTCCTCCCGTGCACGCTCGCGGATCCCGGCTCCGGCACCGCTACAACAATTAGTCGCAACTTTTCTAACGGCAGCACAACAGAGGCATGAAACAGCAAAATGGACACTTTCACCAGGAAAAAAACGCAGAGCCATCAGCCGGTTTTCACCACCATTTCACCACAAACATAGCGGCAGCGCCTCGACCACAGGCGCTCACGCCGGGGACGAGGGAGCGCCGAGGGACAGACGCACCACGTCGCGCTCGGACAGCCGGCGCGTGCCTGGGGGCTGCTGCTGCTCCGGGGGGGTCCGGGGGTCCGGAGCAGGTCACCGGAGCAGCCGGCGAGGCCAGAGGGCTTTTCACACCCCGTGAGCGCTCAGACCGGCGGCCAGGCCCTGCCACGCCCTGACGACCAGAGCGGCGGCCCGCGGCGCCCGCCCGACGCAGGGAACAGGCCTCTCCCGCGCGGAGCCCAGCCCCAAGCACCGCGGCCAGGCGAGGGGCACCAACGGGCCGTGGCACCCCCACCCTGAGGGGCAAGGCGCTCGAGGGCCGATTCCAGGCGGCTCCTGGGCGGACGAGGCCTGGGCCCGGCGGCTGCCTCACACCCGGCCTTCCCGCCTCGAAGGGACGAGGCGGCCGTCTCCTCCGGCCTGGGGCCAGGCCCCGCTCACCTTGAAGTCGCGGCTGTGCTGCGGGGTGTACTCCAGCGTCCAGAGCGCCCGCACCAGCTGCGCCAGCTGCTCGGTGACCTCGCCGGGCGCGGGCGGCGGGCCGTCGGCGGCGGGGCTGGGGGCGGTGGGGGGCTGCCCGCCGCGAAACTGCTCCAGCGCCAGGAACTCGGCGAAGAGCTCGGTGTTGCTGAGGCACTGCAGGATGGCGTTCATGAAGCAGGTGTTGCCGTGGTTGCGCAGCCCCGCCACGCCGGGCACGGCCTCGGGGCCGCCGGCGGGCCGCGGCGGGGGCTCGGGGCTGCGCGGCGGGCCCGGCGGGAAGCAGCTGCCCAGGCCGCCGGCCGCCTGCGGCGGGGGCAGGCGCGGGGCGTGCGGGCCGCGGGGCTCGGGCTCGCTGCTGTAGTGCGAGAGCGTGGAGAGGGTCTTCAGCACACGGCTCATGAACCCGCCGAGAGACCGCCCGGACGGGGCCGAGGCCGGGGCGGCGGCGGGGGGTGCCGGGGCCGAGCCCGCGCCGCCGCCCGCCGCCGCCCGCCCGCGGAAGAGCCGCTTGCTGAAGGAGCGCTTCTCCTTGGCGCAGCCGGCCGGCGCGGAGCCGCTCACCCGCGACATGGCTGCGCGGCGGCGCGGCGCGCATCCCCGCTCAGCCCGCCGGCCGCCGCATCCCTCCCGCCCGCCGGGCCGCCGGGGCTCCGCCGCCTCCCGGCGCCGCCATGCAGCGGGCGGGGCGGGGCGCGCCGCCACGTGACCGCGCCGCCATCTTGGCGCCGCCGCCGCCATCTTTGCTGCTGGCATGGGGCGGGAGGGGCGGCCGGGCCCCGGCCCCGCGGGGACGAGCGGCGGTGGCGGCGCCCGCGGGGGCTCCCGCCGGCGGCCGGCGCTTGCCGCGGCCCGCAGGGCCCCCCCCGAGGCGCCGGCCCGGCCCCGCAGCTCCCGTCAGCCCCGCGGCCGCCGTGGGGCGGCGCTGCGCGGCCGCGGAGCGGAGGCGGGGGCGGCGGGGCCGGGGCGGGGCGGGCCGGGCCGGGCCGGGCCGGGGCGGGGCGGGGCGGGGCGGGCGGCGGGGGGTAGGGGCCGGGACGGGCGCCCGCCGGGCCATCTGCAGCGTCGCCGGGGCCGGGAGCGCAGCATGGCCCCGCCGGGCCCGGAGGGCGGCCGAGGTGAGGCGGGGGGAGCGGACGGGCGCGACTTCCTCTGGCGAGCGGTGTCGGGCGCTCGGGCACCCGCCGCGGCGGGGAGGGGGGGATGCCGGTTCACGGCTCGGCAGCGCGGCCCTGTCAGCGCGGGGGTCCCCCGCCCGCGCCCCGTCGCCCGCTCAGGCGCCCGTCGCGTCCCCCCGCAGGTGCCCCCGGGAAGAAGATCACGGCGCGGCTCAAGCGGACGCTGCCGGTGAGGGGCCCGCAGGCGCCGACGCTGAGCGAGCTGATGCGCTGGTACTGCCTCAACACCAACACGCACGGCTGCCGCCGCATCGTGGTGTCCCGCGGCCGCCTGCGCCGCTTCCTCTGGATCCTGCTGACCCTCAGCGCCGTGGGGCTGATCCTCTGGCAGTGCGCCGAGCTCCTCCTCAACTACTACAGCGCCTCGGTCTCTGTCACCGTCCAGTTCCAGAAGCTGCCCTTCCCCGCCGTCACCATCTGCAACATCAACCCCTACAAGTAAGGCACGGGGGGGGGGGGGGGGGCGAGGGTGGTCCCCGGCCTGGCGAGCTCCTCAGCCCCTCGCTAGCCCGGCGCCAGGCCCCTTGCCGGGCTCATCCTGCCGCGGCGCAGCGCTGCTCGCCAGCCCGCTCTGTCCCAGCGCTGGGTTTTCCCTCTCCGGCGCTTTCGGTAACGCACCCACCTCCGCGCGGATGCTCTGCAGGTGCCTGGGGGTTATAGTCGCGCCCTTCGCTCGCTGCCCGCTGAGCTTGGCTCTGTCGATTCAGCTTTCCGCTCCAGACAGTCCCTGGTCGGCTCCGTGGTTCTCTTCACATTCCCTCCTTCCCCAGACCAAAGTTCCAGGATTACAAACAACGCCATCTCCTGAAGAGCGGAGAGGGAACACCTGTCACTCCTCTTTTGCCTTTTCCTTTCCTTATAGGATGCTTCGCCTTTATCAATCAACAATGCTTTTTCTCCTGCCAAATTACACTTTACATTGATGACTGTTCTGCTGCCAGCTCTCCGCCCTGGTCCCTGCAGGCGGTCCAGCTCTCCTGTGTCTCTTGGCACAGATGCAGAGGTCTTATTTCCACAGGCTCTGCCTCCTCGGGCTTGCCAGCACAACCTCCGGGAGCCTGGGAGGGTTTCTCTGCAGTTCAGCCTGCTTTGCTTCCCACGCTCCTTGCCCCGAGGTCTCTCTGAGGGCACAGCTGCGGGTCTGCCCGCACCGCCGTGAGTTGGGGTGGTGGTGGGAGAGATTGATGTGAGCCCGCGACAGAGGGTTCAGTGCTGAGCGATGGGATTCACCGTGCCGCGGGCAAAGCGCCACGGCTCGGCGGTGAGGTGAGACGGGATGTCACCTTCTGTCCCCTCTCTCCAATGCAGGTACAGTTCCATGAAAGACTATTTATCTGAATTGGACAAGGAGACAAAAAAAGCGTTGGAGACTTTCTACGGATTTTCAGAGGGCAAGTCCAAGGTGCGCCGGTCAGTGGGTGAGTGGGACGGCGCAGGGAGCGACTTCTTCAAACAGATCCCTCTGCTGAAGTTCGAGGACTTCTCCAAGACGGCAACTGACCTCCGCAGTGGCCAGAAGAGGAAAATAGAGGGCAGCGTGTTTCACAAGGATTCGTCCATAGTGAACTCCGGGGATTCAAATGATATCATCGGCTTTCAGCTGGTGAGTGTCCCTCTCCCTTGGCCAGCCAGTTCCCGTGGGGCAGTGAAGGGCTGGTTTGGGTTCGTATCCCTCCAGCCAATTCTATTGCTTGCTTAGGTGGCTTTATAGTGAGTAATGCCCCAGCTGCCTCCGAGGCTGCCTGGCGATTCATCTCCAGCTCTCCGGAAGAGAAATACCTTCCTGAAGTCTACCCAGATAGACTCAGTGCCTTCTGTGACCTTTCCTTTGGGGCTGAAGCATTTGAGCGTATCACTTAGCCCTGAGTGAAAGGTCTCTGATGACTCTCTGTCCCCTTTGTGCTACTATAACTTCATACATGGTTATTACTGTGGAAGAGAAACGGTATCACACCTACCTTGTAGAATACCTAATTTCATTTAATCTGAAATGCTTTTTCCCCTTTGTAATTATCAGTGCGATGCAAACAACAGCAGCGAGTGTGCGCTTTATACGTTCAGTTCTGGTGTAAATGCTATCCAGGAGTGGTACAAGCTGCACTACATGAACATCATGGCACAAATTCCCCTGGAGACTAAAGAAAAATTGAGTTACTCTGCTGATGACCTGCTACTGACATGTTTCTTTGATGGCCTATCTTGTGACAAAAGGTCAGTGCATAGAAAATACCTGCCAGCTTAACAGCATACTTCAGAGTACGTGATACATAGTAATTGGATATTTGGTATTTGCTGAGTTCCAGCAGGAACCGATTCCATTTTTAAATGAAAGCAAACATTTGCATCTTCGTGAACTTTAATTATGCTCTTTAATTGAATTTGTCTTAGTGATCTGCTGTCCACGTTTCAGATAAACTCACGCTTTGGGGCAGAATCAAATCTACCTGCGGACAGTCGTGGCGGGGCGGTTCCTGCGCACACTGGCAGGGGAGAGGCATCCCCGCGGCCGGGGGTGGCAGCTCTGGGGGTGCAGCTGCCCCTGCACCTGGGCTGAGCCGTTCCCCTGCCCCGCTGCGCCGTAGCCCCTCGCCAAAGGCGTTCTGCTCATGTCTTCTCTCGGAATGAAGCCGTTTGCTTGGGTGGGAGGGGATGTTCGCAGGGAAGACGTGAATGTGCTTGAATCACGAGGGTGTGTCCTCAGCCTCCCCTGCGTGACAGTGCCTATGACATCTTTTCTGAAAAATGAAGATTGGTGTTGCTTTAGCCACCTGGCTGTGGATGGAAGAGGACTCTGTCCCCTCCACCACCACCTTCCCGCTAGTTCTGTAAATGCTTCCCCCACCTCTCAGCCCCCATTCCCACCTGAACATCTCCTATACTTTTCATTTCCCGTTAAACCAGATCATATCTCCACGTAGTTTCAGGATATTAAGAAAAAGACCCACACTTTCCAGCAGAATAAACTGCTTGCCAAAAAAAAAGTAAGAAACATCCAGTCCTGCTGTGTCTCTGCCAAAACCGCTGATTTTCTCCCACGGGCAGTTAAAACTGCAGAGGGCAACGTAACAATACTGGATTTCTTTCAGGCACTTCACTCGTTTCCATCATCCCCTGCACGGCAACTGCTACACATTCAACAGTGGCGAAAACGGGACGGTGCTGAGCACCTCCACGGGCGGCAGCGAGTATGGTGAGGAGCGGGGTTTGCAGAGGGACTGCTCGGTAACCAGCGGTTCCGCGAACTGGATCCTGCTGGAGAGTGATTGATGTGTTGGCTCTAGATGTGCAAGCTGATTGGGGAAATGCTTGTTTGAACTAGCGCAAACAGTTGCCAGAGAATACAAAGATAATATCATTGCATCACTAATGTTTTCCATCTGAAATTACTGCTTCCCGGTTATATAACTTCTTAAAGTAAGTTTCAGCCGCGTTCTATGGGACATTATTTGTTTGCTGTACGTGGGGCCGCGGAGGGATGTTGCTCGCTGCAGTGTCTCAGTCCAGCACTGCGAAGGCCTTGCTAGGCCTTCACAGATAACATTAAATAAACTCTGCTGCCCTCCCTCACCAGAAAAAATGGCTCAGGCTTCTGGTGCAAGCGCTCCTGCCTTGTCTCTGTTCTCCAGGCTTGCAGGTGGTTCTGTATATAGATGAAGCAGACTACAACCCCTTCCTGGTGACATCCACGGGAGCCAAGATCATCGTCCACGACCAGAACGAATATCCCTTCATCGAAGACATCGGCACAGAAATTGAGACGGCAGCGGCCACCTCCATAGGGATGCACTTTGTGAGTGGCAGCCACCTTGCCTCTGGGCGCCCACATCCCTGCCCTTGGAACAGATGTAAATATGAACCCATCCGGGGATTGAACGTAGCCAGCAGCTGGAAGGTGTCTAAAACCTCACCCTCCAGCGCCCAAAGCGCCCTGAGGAAGTAGCAGTTTTCTGAGCAGTTTTCCTTTGCACAGAGGCTCTTGGAAAATCAGGTCTTTGTAAACCCAACAGCTGCTGGGACTTTGTTTGTTCTCCCTTTTCTCCCGCCCCTTGACTTTCCAGGGGATTTTTTTTGTTTTGTTTTCACAGCAAAATCCACAACCACAGAAATGTGTTGTCAAGTGCCTCGTTTCGCTTTAGCAATAAGCAGACGAGTTTGCATCCCACGCAGGTTCCAGGGGCGGAAGAGAAGGAGCTCGAGCTGTGGGTAGCCCACGTTAGGGTCAGGTCCGTAGAGGCGGCTGCAGCACCACCCATTTCATTGTTTTGTGGGTGTAAGTCTCCTTTTGCTGGGTTTCTCGCTATCCCAGCTGTAAAAAAAAATACTCGTGGGCAGCAACTGTGCCTCTGCCAGCTCAGTGAAGCGTCTTGCTGCCAGCAAGGGCAGGGAGGGCTGCAGCTCCAAATTTCCCCCATTAGTGTAGTGCAGAAAAGGCATTTGACCCAAGGGGCTTCTTTCGGTAGCCGAGAAGTGAAAGCAGTGCCATCAGGCAGGGGGGCTTTCCCCTTTCATGTGGATGGGCTGTTAAGTGAGCATTTTAGCTCTGCCTTTTCTTCACTGATGGTTGGGTCAGATGCCTCAGCCAGCCTGCTTATCTCTGCGGGCTGGGTGTGCCACATCGAGATAGCCCACGCATCAGAAAAGACAAGAAAACCAGGGCTGATGTTTTTAAAACGTGCGAATAGTTAACTATCTTGCAGCTGTCTGGAAAACTCTGGCAGCAACTGCTTGATCTAACCAGCGGGGTAAATGCTACCTAACAAACAAAAAGTGAATAGGAGGGGACCAGAACCGCGTAAAGGAGGCAAAGTCTCTTAGCTTTGCACAGGAGAAAGTCACTGCAGGCAGAGGCTCAGTATTTAATGTCGTATTTCCCCAGCACAGCAGGTTTGGGCCGTTGCATATGGCATAAAACCCAAGACTGGACATATCTATGTGGCTACGCTTAAAAGATTTGGCACAAGGAAGTGATCCGGTTGCATCCTAACGTAACGGCTGGAGTAGAAGCTGGACGCAACTGCTAGACTCGAACCCAAAGCTGGTGACTCCGTAGCGCCAGTAAAGGGGGGACTGCGGGGAGTCACGGTTGTCAGGACAGGGCTGCACCCCGCGGGGGAGGGAGCAGAGATGTCAGAGACGTGCAGGCTGCGGGCGCTGCTCCACACGGCCGTGGCCAGGTTATCGCTCCTGTGCTTCTGCTGCGCACTGGGACTCCCCCCCACCTCGAAAAATAGTCCAAGATGTTTGGAATGCAAACAAGGCATTGCTTGGTAGGAGTTTCAGCGCTTTAGTTAAATATTTAGTTTGGAAATTATTTCAGTACCTGAAGGAACAAGTAAGCTTTTGTAGGAGCATAAGCCACGACAAAAAAACCCCACGCAAAGAATCTGTCCTCTGCTAGAGGATACGGCGGCAGCCCGAGGCAGGTGTCCTGGCACCAGCCTGCCCGCAGCAGTTAAAGCATATTTAAAAGCTGGTTTCATTCATTTTCCAGAAGTAAGCCCTTTCTAATATTGAAATCACCTATTTGTGCTCTCTCCAAAGAGAGGTTTGAGCATCTTCCTCCCAGAGCTGACTCGCACCGTCCATGCCCGTGGCTGCCCAGTCCCACGGGCTGGTGCTGGCGGCTCTGGCCTCACCCTCCCCTAGACCTACTCGGTGCTTTAGAGGTAAGCCGGCCATCTCAGGTTCCTGCTAAATTGATCCTTTGTAGGCTTAGCCCCTAATTTTAAATTCTGTAGAGAAAGATGGGTCAATGGATTCTTAAGTGGATGACACTGCTTGTGGTTTCAGGCCACTTTCTTTGTTACAAAGCGGGTAATTACTGCAGAAAGAGAGTTTAGGGGTGAGCGAGGTAAGGCAGCCTGCGGGGAGCTGACGCCGCAGCCTGAATCCTGAGATCAGAGATACAAACACTGGATTTAGAGTGGCTTTAGAGAGGTGCTGTTGAGCACTAGCACAGCCTCAAGTGCTGTTTTGCCCACAGAACGGCAGCAGCCAGTGCAACAGCAGCTCAGGAAGGTGTGGGTCCTCACAGAAGGCAAACAAAAGAACCCCCCAAACCCAACCATCAACCCCCCTTCCCTCAAAACACAAACACATCCAGGATAAAGGATGCATAGCCTCTAGGACTTTGCAGTGAGAGAAACCATACATACTAATTGCTCTGCTTTGAAAAAATCCTCACTGTTATGTTTATAGCACCTCTGCATTCCTGCAGAGGTTTTCAAGGAAGGCAGCAGATAATCCACCAGAGTGGTGCTTTGGGAAATAGATACTACAAACAAAACAAAAAACCCCAAACAACAAACCCTTGTTTTGACAAGTGGTTGACAAATCTTTTGAGATGGCAAAAGGTAAACATGCCGTTCAAACCTGCCCCATCACTTACAGTTTCAGAATTGTGATGAACTGCCACTAAAGCCTTTGGTTTCTCTGTGAGCTCCAAATAACAAGATTTGTTCTTTCCTGGTTCTCAGACTCGGTCTCGCAAGCTGAGCAAACCCTACAGTGACTGTACGGAGACTGGCGCTGACATTCCAGTAGAAAATCTCTATAACAAGAGCTACTCGCTCCAGGTAAACCTGTTACCTTTGGTTTTATCAGTCAGAAAACCACCTCCATAAAAAGCTTTGCAATTTTCTGCAGTTCAGGATCTGAGATTGTGAACAGTCCAGCCGTAGGGTTGCTGCTTTGAACCGCTGATGTAAAATACCCCAGCACTTTTCAAAATCCAAGTTTTATTCTGAAGTGGTTGGTGTTTGACGTTCCCTTAGGCACCCTGTTAGATAAAGAGAGAACATTAGCTCATTAGGCAATTTTCAAGCAATGTGAGACTGGAAAATATTGGCCAAGTAAATGTTGCAGCTTAGTAACCCTTGAAGCCAGAAATTGTGACCTTTAGGACTCCAGGAATAACAGATACCATCTAATCAGTATCCAGATAGCAGGATGTTTGTTTACAGAGCAAGTTTCCACTAATTTTGCATGGTTTCTGTAATTGGGTCCTCTTGGAGAGTGTCAGTTGTTCTGGCACTCTCCCCTTGAAGACTTGTAATTATATGAGCTGCTGCCTACTGCAACCCGAGGCTGGTTTTTACATTATGGGGCATTACACCTGAAATCTGCTGTGATGCATTGCCAGGTCGGATCACGCAGGCATTATCTCAGGTTTTTAATAACAGTACTTCACCGAAACTCGGGGATCAGGAGGGCTGGGATCAAAAGGCTTGAGAACTGGGATTTCAAAAAGAGAAGTTCAGTTCCTGCTTGTTCCAGCTGATGAAGTGTTTTAGCACAAACCACTGACTCTACTGCCCTCCTAATCCCTACAACTCCTGGTCTCCAAATGAGCACCAGCACGACTCAGTGGAAGCTGTGAGCAGTTCCACAGGCGAGTCACTTCCCACGCCTGGTTGTTGATTCTCGGACCACGTGCCGTGGCAGACCAGAAACCTCCTTGGCTGTGGAAAGAGCAGCTGCAGCACTGAAGCTTTTGATGGCTACAGGGAAGCGGGGGCACTCACAGAACCCCCCTCAGAGAGGATTATGTTCTTATTTCTTGCACTAGAGCCTAAACCCGCCGTGGCACTTTCTGCCCGTGTTCATGTTCACTCGTGACAGGGCCCGAAGGCCCCGGGAAAGGAGTTCCCACCTTATGGCTCCCACCACAACGGGGGGGTGTTTTCAGGTGCCTACGGGCCGGGACCCTGGCGTTGCAGAAGTGCACAGCCTGTGCTTCTCAGCTCTGGGTTTGTCTCCCCCAGATCTGCCTGCACTCCTGCTTCCAGAAGGCCATGGTGGACTCGTGTGGCTGCGCCCAGTACGCCCAGCCCTTACCGGCCGGGGCAGAGTACTGCAACTACAAGAAGAACCCCAACTGGAGTGAGTAAAACACCTCCCGCACCACACGTGCCTCAGCTGCCCGCTGCTGGCCACGGCCCTGCCTGCGCCCCGCACCCCCCCGA
The DNA here is from genome assembly GCF_965140245.1 of Athene noctua. Classification (NCBI taxonomy): domain Eukaryota; kingdom Metazoa; phylum Chordata; class Aves; order Strigiformes; family Strigidae; genus Athene; species Athene noctua. The sequence continues at coordinate 19,812,046 of NC_134051.1, read as the reverse complement.
GGCACGGCCCTGCCTGCGCCCTGCACTCCCTGGCCGCAGCGCTCTGGGAAGAGGCGAATCTGCCTTAGTCCCCGTAACAGCCCGTACCGCAGCGCCTAAAGCCGCCCCGCGTTTAGCCTGACTTGTTTCCTGAGCAGCCCCAGAAGTGTCGAGTGGCAGACTTGGCTGGGTGAGGCAACTGTTCATGCCTGTAGCAAGGGACAACCACTTCCCAGAGTATTTTGCAATATTTGTGGGTAAATCTTTTTATCCCCACCATGTAGGTGATGGCCACAAAGGCCACCTACATCCCAGCAGCCCCACTCCAGCACAGGTAGCAAAAAAATCACTGTGTTTCCTTCCGGCTTCTCATCCACACGTCCCCCTCCCCTCTTGCAGTGTACTGCTACTACAGGCTGCACGAAAAGTTCGTGAAGGAGCAGCTGGGCTGCCAGCAGATCTGCAAAGATGCCTGCAGGTAAGTGCTGCCCACGACCAGAGGTAGAAAGCCGGGGCTGAGGCGGGGGGGGAGTTGGAGCTCCCAGCTGACAGCCTGCCTCTCTCCGCAGCTTCAAGGAGTGGGCGCTCACCACCAGCATCGCCCAGTGGCCGTCCGCCGTCTCGGAGGTCAGTTCCTGACTGCGCTGGGCCGTGACACCAGTGTGGCACAACCAGGAGTTGAACAAACCCGCGGGTTCAGAGGGAAGCCAGGGGGCCCCTGGGTGTTCGTTAGCACTTCAGTGATGCTCCTCCCAGAGGCTCAGTCTGTAGTGGCCAGGTCAGGGCTTCCCCTCCAGGAGTTCACCGTTAAACTAAGATTTAGTCTGTGGGCTGGGACATCCCCTCGGGGACAGCTGGCCCATCACAGGCATTCAATTCGGGCACCCAGGCTGGTCCAAGGAGCGCGAGCTCCCTTTCCAGGGGATTTCTGCACGAGCACACACAGCTATAGCAGGATTTTCTCTCTTTTTTTCCAGGACTGGATGCTTCGAGTTCTCTCTTGGGACAAAGGGCAGAAAATCAACAAGAAGCTGAACAAGTAAGTTTCCATGTCTGTGTTTCTAACTTGCACCTCAAGCTCAGATATAATCTCAGCAGCCCTAATGATGGCAATTGGGGAAAAAGCTCCCTTAGAGCAGCCCAGCCCTACTGGTCCAACTGGTTATTTGCATAGTTTTTCAGTACCTTTCATGTTATTGTTTTACTAAAGCCTCAGCCTGCCTTCTGTTTTGCCTCTCAGGACAGACCTGGCGAACCTCATGGTGTTTTACAAAGACCTGAACGAGAGATTCATTTCGGAGAATCCTGCCAACACAGTAAGCGAGCGCGGCGGCTCCTCCTCCCACAGGGGCTGGGAGTTTTCATTTGGCCGGGGAGCAGGAAACTGTCCCCGGGCGACGCTGCCCTTTGCAGCCCCGTGATCCGGGGCCACTTTTCTGGCTGTCCAGCCCAAGCCCTGCGCTGTAACGGTGCCGTGGCCGCGCACCCGGCACCCACGGGAGCCAATAACCTTCTGCTCTTTTCTGTTCCAGCTCGTCATTCTTCTTTCCAACTTCGGAGGCCAGCTGGGCCTTTGGATGAGCTGCTCGGTTGTTTGTGTCATCGAGATCGTCGAGGTCTTCTTCATCGATTCCCTTTCCATCGTAATGCGGCGCCAATGGCAAAGGGCAAAGAAATGGTGGAACGACCGGAAAAGGGACCGCTCGGGGAAGGCCCCGCAGGCCGGCGAGCTGGAGAGGCAGGGCCACGATAACCCCGTCTGCATCGACGAGGACCTGCCCACCTTCAACACCGCCCTCCGCCTGCCGCTGCCCCAGGACAGCCCCTTGCCCAGGACTCCCCCCCCCAATTACAGCACTTTGCGGCTCGAGTCGGCCTTCACGGAGCAGCTGCCCGACACGCTGGAGCCTGGGCAGCGCTGACGCGGCCGTACCCGCCCGCCCAGGGGCCAAAGAACGAGGCGGGTGCTGGGCCCGCGGCACGCGTCTGGACGAGCGCCGACGGGCTGTCGGGCCAGACCCTTATTCAGGGATTGAACTTGCAGTCGCATCTTCTCTGAGCAAAGCTCAGACTCGGAAGCCAAGGGCGCAGAGACTTTACGTCAGGAACTTCAAGCAACGTCGGGTTTCCAGTTAATTGTTGCAGGAGATGGCTGGAGCAGGACGGGGCGCTGAGCTGGGGCGTCTCGGGCGCGTTAGAGCCGGCTGCAGGCGCCCCGGTGTGTGTGGGCAGGAGTTGCCCCACAGCAGCAGGCTGATGCCACACGGAGCATTAACACGAATTGCTCTCTGCTGCGTGGCTGGACTTGTGGGGAAAACCCCGGGGCTTTCAGGAATGCAGCACGATGTCTGTAGGGGGGGGCATGGCAGGGGTTCGGGAAGACCACAGAAGGGATGAAAGGAACGCTCTCACGTTGAATTGTGATTCGGCACCCGATCCCAAAGGTGGCCGGAGGAGCTCTTTGTTCTGAGGTGAGAGGTTAGGGCAGCCGTGGATGTGCTGGTAGAACAAGTTACTCAAGCTGTGGAGACCCTAAGTATCCCCAAAGACTCACCTCAAAAAGGGCATGAAATCGAATTCGGATCACGACAAGGAGCTGCATACTCCGCAAGCCTGTTTCCTTTCACACCGCTCGAGCCGGCCATTAAGCGTAACCTCGGAGCAGCTCGTTACGCAGCACGTGGCTTCCCCGAAGCCTCCCAGGGACCTGGCTGCCCTCCTCCTGCCTGACCCCACGCTGGCCATGCCCAGGGAGGCTTCTAGAGCACCCCCCTGCACCCCCCCGTGCCCGGGGCTGCCTTGCACCTGCCTTCTGCCTCCTGCGCACGTGCCGCTTCCACCGCGCCGGCCGGGGGCTGCTGCTGCCTCACCCCCGCGGCTCCGGGACGCCCCCAGGGACCCCGCTGGGGTGGCAGCGCCCTCCCCCTGGCTCCCCGTCCTGCTCCCCATCCCTCCGAGCGCCACCGGTCCCCCGCTGCCTGGGGGGAGGTGGAGGATGAATTGGGCCCGTGCTGGGTTGGCTGCTCAGGGCTTCCATGGAGCAAAGAGTGATCCAGAACCTGCGTGTAAAAGTCTCTTTTCCTTTCTCTACCTAAACTTATTTTATATAGGACAGCAAGAATCCAGAAAGGTTCTTTAATGTGCAATAAAACATATTTTAACTGAATTATTTAAATAGCTGATAAACTGAAAAAAATAAAGATATATTTTTGAATAACTGCTTTGCCTTTTTTTTAAAAAAAATAAATCAGTGCTCTGAGTTACAGACTCGCCCGTGCCTGCCCTGGGGCTGCAGAGCGCAGCTGGACCTGGCTGGGGGCAGCGGGTGCGTGGTGAAATGCCTTTCGGAGGGCGGCATCGGCCAGCGAGGCGATGGGCAACGCTGGGAGCTCAGGGATCCCCCGGCAGCTCCGCAGGGGAGGGGAGAGCGGGGCCTGCTCTGCCCCGGAGCCCTTCTGGGCGCCCAGAGTGCTCAGAGCAAACCACTGCCTGGCCCCCTCACCTCTAGCAGCATCAAATAATGACGACGCTCGTTACGCCAGACTTGCCCCATTTGCTGTAGTGGCAAAACAACCCCAAGAAAACCAGAGCAGCCTGGGCAAGCCACACGCCTGTCCGGGCCACCTCCCCCTTCGCACCACAGGCGTGAGCTGTCGGGGCCACTGCGGCGTTCAGAGCCACACCGCAGCTCCTCCCTCACCAGCCTGCTGCTTCCTCATATAGGAGCCGCTTTGGCTCGGGTAGTCCTGACTAAGGACCCTCTTCTAGATGCAGATACTTGCTAAAACCAGTTTTGAGTCCAGCTCCTACAAAGCAGAGCCTCCTGCGAACGCTGGAGCCAGGGGGGAACATCTCCCTGGGCAGCAGCAGACAAATACAGCGACATGGGACATATCCCATCTGTTCTCACCTGTACCCGGTGTGCCGTGGTGCCAGCAGCTCTCGCAGGGGCCCCGAGCTTCGCTCACCACAGGCAGCGCTGAGGGGGGGCTGGAGGATCCCCGTAGCAAGCTCAGCCCAGCTCCTTCCCCACTGCTCAGCCTCCTCTTCCTCAGACTGCCCCGCTCCCAGCAACACTCCAGCTCCAGGAGCTGGGTTAAATCAGGTGCTACTCGTGTAATCAGCCCCTCTGGAAAGGAGGGAAACTCCCGGCAGCTGCTGCCCGGAGCATCGAGCTGCACCCGGGTCCCGCGGCCAGGGCAGGTGTTGGCAGCCGGCACGGCTCAGGCCAGGCCGCGGCGGGGAGTTGCGTCCCCCATGTGTGTGCCACAGGCCGGTCCCCTGGTCTGTCTCTGGGGTACCTGAGAGTTCACAACACAGACAAAGCCTTGAGAAACACCTTCATTAGGGCAAAGCCTTCGTTAGGGCAAAGCCAGACCTTGGTTGGAGCTGTAAAGCAGATGACGCTCCAACCAGTGGTAATTCTAGAAAGGTTTGCATCTTTAAAGGCTTCCCAGAGAAAAACAAAAGTCTTTTAAAATAAACAAAGTGGTGCCAATCCTGCAAGAAAGCTGTTGTACTGACTGGTCAGACTTTACACCCGGTAACTGCAGTTCTCATGAGGAAAATCTATGATTTGACTGAGAGCAAAGCTGCTGGCGCGCAGCGCTCCCCTGCAGCACTGCACTGGGGCCTCCGCTCAGTCACCCGGGACGCGTCCTGCCGGGCGCTTTTCGGCGTGAGAATCCCGTTCAGCTCTGGAAAAGCCCAGGTTTGCTGTCAGTGCTCTTTGCATTAACTTCTCAGGGCAGGCACAGCACCTTTTCCACTTGTATGAATAATCCTCAGGAGGCAGAAAGCCACAGGGCAGCTACAGAAACGGATTACTTCATCAAGAATTAAATACTGAACTCTGCTGAACTCCTGAGTCATCTTCAACACAGAAAACTAGCCGGGATGGCACGAGAAGCAGGTGTGACATCGCTAAACATCATAAAGCGTTTGAAAAACTCAGCTTGGAGTTTACAGGAACACAGGCAGTAAAACTTGTGGTTCACTGATATCCCCTTCGCTGGGGCAGCCGCTGCTCCGAGAGCTGGGTGGGAGCCCCGCTCCCTCCCCATGGGGGTGGTATTCCCGGGAGACTTGGGGTGCACGGCAGGAGCCGGCCAGCCCCGGGCAGCCCCCGCTCGCCTCCCGGCCCTGGGGTAGACCTGCGTCTCCCTCCCGGACCTGGCCGCGGTGCCCAGGCTCCCGGGCGGGGTGACGATGGCCCCAGCGCCAGGGCTTTGGCTTCGCGGCCCCGCGGCGCAGGCAGCATCGCAGGCAGAGCGCTGCCTCGGCACCCGGGCGAAGGACGGGCTGGGAGAGGTGTCGAAACAGCCCTGCAGCGGGCAGGTGCCGGTGACTCACGGGGAAAGGCTGCCTGCACGCCGGGACCGGCCCTGTGGAGGGGAGGGGGTGCAGCATGGGAACCTCGCTCAGCTCCCCCACAGCTCCAGCAGCAGCCGCTGCCGGAGGGGAGAGAGTTGTGGGTGATGGTGGAGCTTCTGGGCTGGGGGAGGGCTGAGGAGGAGGAAAACTCAGCTGCACAGAGGTTTGCCGGACGGCAGGAGTCTGCCCGCGCCTGTCCCACCCAGCGATGCGCAGACAGAAGCGGGGCTGAAAGCGCACGGAGCCGCGGCGCTCCTCCATCCCGCCGGGGAGCGGACGCCTCCGCACAGGCGTTACCCGCGGCCAGAGCCAGGCGGCCTTCCTCCCACCTCACACAGTCACGGAATCGCGCAGGTTGGAAAAGCCCCTCGGGATCATCGAGTCCAACCCTCAGCCCGACTCTACAAAGTTCTCCCCTACCCCACATCCCCCCACTTCATACACAGCTGCCCCGTAACAACCCTCAGGGCATGGGCCGAATCTGGGTTTTGTCAGAGAAATCTTCCCAATCAGACCCAACCCAAATCGTTTTGCTTGCGGGTGCCTGATTTCTGTAGTTACTGTCCTGACCCCCCTCCCCAGAGCAGCACTGCCAGGGCTGTGTGGGCTCTCGTCCTCCCACGAGGAGTTCGGGGGCTGGTTTGTTGTCCCGCCGCTGCCCTCGCTGCTGGTGGCTTCCCCAGGGCTCCAGCTCCCTCGCACAAGTGTGCGCACATGCGCTGAGAAAGCCACGGCGAGGGGGGCCGGTGCAGAGACAGACTCCAGCTGCAGCGGCAGGACTTGCCACTTAAGTACTTTTGAGAATCAAAACTGCCAGGCAAAGGCTTTTCCTGAGTGGAAAACGAGACTCTCCCCCTCACTCTGTTTGTTCCACTGCCCAGCGTGAACAGCCAGCACAAAGGTGACTCAAAGAGACGGCCAAATGCAGGACAGATGTGTGGTTTCCTTATCAGATAGAATTTCACCTGGTAATCCAGAGAAAAGTGGGAGCACCCAACCTCTCAGTCAACCGGGATGAAAAACTTGCCCAGGATGCGACAGCAAGTCACAGATTCCTTGGAAAACACCTCTGAGACGCAGCCTGGAACCATCCCGAGCCCCGCTGGCCCGACCCCGCGGGGTGCAGCAGCAGCCCCAGGGACACGGGCCCTGAGGGGTGACTCCAGGCTCCCTCGGGGCGAGGGGGGGGCTGCCAAGGCTGCTCCCTGCTCCGGCACCCGGGCAGCACCGGCGGGGTTAAGGGCTGCCCGGGCCCCTTCCAGCCAGGAGAGGTTGGGGTGGTCCACAAAGGAGTTAAATGCCTCGTTAATGTAAATGGGGCTGGGCTGGGGAAAGGCATCTCCAGCCCATGCCTATGGAAAACCCTTCCAGGCTCTGAGCCCCCACCTGTGCCGGGCCATAGGGTGCAGCTCTGGGGAGGCCACAGCTGCAGGCTGTGGATGTTTTGATTTTACCCCTTCACCCCCAGGGCGGGCTGAGCCAGCTCCGGAACCATCAGCACCGGGAGGTTTCTCCTCCAGGCCCCCGAAGGGGCTCGCAGGGCTCAAACACCCAGCGAGGGGCTCTGTGCCTGGGACACCGGGGCTGCCGCCAGACCCCGCCGCTCCCACCATCTCCTGGTGCCCCAGGACGCGCGGGCAGCGCCGCAGCAGCCCCCTCCGCTGCCAGATGCCCACCCAGCTCTGCCCCCACGCCAGCGCTCGCCAGCCCCACCAGCCCCCCAAACCCCACCCATGCTCGGTGAGGGCTGCTGGGCCTCGGGAAGCACTTGCCGGCCTGCGGCCACGCAGTTTCTGCTCAAAATGAGCCCTGGCCTGCAGCTCTGAGCCCTGCACCCTGCACCCACAGGGCACTCGACGCTTCCTGAAGCCACGGCACAGCTGCCCGACCGCCTCGCTCCTCTGGCAGCAAGGGCTCCCCAGCCCCTGGGGTTCTCTTACGGAATCTCTTTCTCCATCCATCCCCCTTCTTCCCAACAGCAGAGGTTCTTCTCCCACATCCCAATCATCTGCTGACTCCGCTGCAGACACCCCCCTCACCCCGCTCATCCCTCTCCCGAGCCGAGGGGGCTCGGGACGCCCGGCCCGGGGGGCTGGGGGTGGGCAGGGGCCCTGCGGGCATCCCTGCGGCAGAGGGAGCAGGAATGCCGTGCGGCGGGTTCCGCAGCAGCCAGCCCTGCTGCACCCGGGCTCTTCCCCTCGGCCCGGGCGAGAGCAGCCGCAGGCGCAGGGGCTGACCCGGGAGCTGCGCCCGCTCCCCAGCCCGGCTGCAACACGGCCCGAGGTATAAACAGGGAGATAACCCGCCTCCGGGGCTGCGGACAGCGTGTTCCTGGGGCTTTGGCCTCTCTTGTACCATCCCTCGTGCTTTGGCACTTCCCTGTAACACTCCCGCACTGCCTTGTCTCTCCCGGTCTCAGGCTCCTGCCTCAGTTTCCCTTCCAGAAGGAGCTGGGTGGGAGCTGCATCCCCCCGGGGGCCCCGACTCCCCCCGCGCTGCCAGGCGTGCAGGCAGGCTGCCGGCCCCGTGCCACTCTCCACGCGTGCCCCCCGCCCCGTGCCGTGCCCCGCGCTGCCCGGACGGGGTTCTTGCCCTGGCAGCCGTCAGGCAGGACACGGGGCGGGGGGGACGGTGCCCGGCAGACCCCCCCTCAGGCCGAGGGACACGGGGCGGTGTCACCCCGACCTGCCTCCTCCTGGAAGCGCAGCCCCCTCCAGCCTGCGGATACGGGATCACTTCTGTCTCCCTCCACCCGTGCGCTTTGACCGTTTCTAAAGGTGGGGAAACGTGCGTGTCCTCTCGATTTATTCACCTGCAGTTTCCAACGCGCGGCAGTGCCGCGGTGACGGGATCACTGCGGCTGGATGCAGGTGCTGGCCAGAGCCACAGTGAATCACCTTGTTTTCACGACGCCTCTGCCCGGCACCGTCCTCCCTTGTGTTTTAAGACCTTCTTGCCCAAGTTTACATAACGAACCCTGACAGGTACAAGCTGTTCCCCCGGTTAATCACAAAGGGCAATCCTCCCCGCTCTTGTTCTTGCTATAAAAAGTCATCAGTCACAAAATATTTCACATTTCCCCAGAACATGGGAGAGGGCCATAAACCATGGCCCATGGGGAGCTTTATGGTGCCGCGACATCCTGGGGCCGGACCCCACCCGCAGCCACCGCATCATTCGATGCTGGAGTCACAAATGTTTATTCCAGTAATCTACGGCAAAAAGGGCCGATGACGGCAACTAATGCCCTATGACAGCAATTAGTGATGGAGCAGGGCGGCCGGGGAAGCCCCAGCAGTGACAGAGGCAGCCCGCCGGCGCCGCGGGCCGCCGGGTCTCACCCACGCGTGGGGCGAGTCGCGATGCAGCGATCGGTGCCCTTCACACCCAGGCTGGGGGGGCTGCGCCTGCCCCGGGTCCTGCCCCGTCCCCCCCGCTGCGGAACCAGCAGCAGAACGTCCCGGCGCGGTGGGAGCCGCCGGCAGCACCGAGCCCCGGCACGGCCCAGCCCCGCTCCCGCCAGCCCCGCGGCCAGGCCGTGGCCACCGGCTGAGCGTGCTGTGCCAGGCCGGGGGGGCTCTTCCCTCCCCTCTTCTGCCGCTTGTAAAACAAAACCAGCCGGGGTTTTACTGCCTGATCTTTGTAACGCAAACAGAGGTCAGTTAAAAAGGTTTTATACGCAGCGGGTTACCGGTGCAGGTTGGCTGGAGATGCTCGCTAACGTTTGACTGTGGTTTTACTGGTCACAACTGAATTACTCTGTTCTGTGCAGCGACAGCGTGGCTCTAAAAGCACACCCGATCAACCGAGCAGTTAAATGCCCAACGAGCCCGTCTGCGCCCTGCGCGGGCGATGCCCGGCTTCCCCGGCCGCGCGGGGCCGACCACCACCGCTCTCCTCCCTCGCAGCAGGGCTGCCTGCGCGCCCCAGAGCCGCCCGACTGGCAGCCGGGCTGCAGACGTGACTAATATTTAGCACGTAGGCCTCGCGGCTCCTGCTGAGCGGCACCGTAATTAGCGGGTGCGTGTGCGCTGGCCGTGCCGGCCCGGCGCCCGGCCTGCGAGAGGGGCCGCCCGCAGAGGCCGGGCAGGTAACGCCGGGCACCAAAGCCCCGGCACCGCTCCCGTTCCTGGGGTCCGAGGAGCCTTTGCAAATCCTGGTGAAATCCCTGAGCACCCAGGAGCGACCTTGGCACCCACCTGCTGTGCCGAAGGGCATAATTCGGCCCGAAGCAATGCAGGTTTACACACAGAGAGCAACAAGTAATATGTTTTTTCCGGTGACCTGAACCGAGTCCTACTAACGGGGTTATAATTTTGGAGCAACTTCCTCCACGGGAGCTGACCTTGAGTCTCTGTGTCGGGCTCTGACACAATCACCTCTACTCCTCATCTTTATGTACAGGCCTGAAAAACAGCCCAGAAACATTTTCAGCCTTCTTTGCATCCAGTCCAGACACCATTAAAGAATTTTCCATTTACCAGATAAATTTAGGACCAGATGGTACTTTCAAACCCTACAGATTAGCCCGACGGTGCCGTTTTCGGGGCTGATTTGCCCCGTGTATCCAGTTTCCCAGCTGTGTTTGGCTGCTGCCAGCGGAGCATCACGCCACACATCACCCCCACTCGCAACACAAAGCCTGGGGTGCAGAACGGCTTCCCGTGGTGTTTTTCAGCTGTATTTTTAGAAGGAGGGTTTTGCTTATGAAATAAACTTTCTTATGAAGCAACCGAGAGAGACACCAGGAAGTCAGGCCAAATTCAAGGTCATTCGGCTTCACAGCTGATGTTTCAAACCGCTGAACACATGCAGCCTGCTCCATTTTCAGCGTTAGAGCTGCCAGTGCTGGTGACAGACATTGTTCTCCAGGGAGATAAGTAGTGATAGAAGGGCAATTATTTTGACAGGACAGAGGTTAAAAACTGGGAAAGTCCTGGTACTCACCATCAAACCTGTTCGTTCTAGCTTCACTTGGAAATGTGGTTTAAACACAATTCCACTTCTGAATGGCAGGAGGTACGCTTGTGCAATTTAAAACTAAAAATCCCTTTTGTTCCCAAACAACAAAACACGGGGACATTTGGGAAAGTCTGACCAGGTCCTGACTGAACAAGAACCTGTGATTACTTTTCCTACCAAGAGGAGATCATTACCTTTTACAATGCTTTGCTGCTCTGCGGTGATTTATAGTTCCAAAGAGGTTTATACATGTTTACTGTTCTGCTGTGAGGAGTTAACGTCTCCCACAACGGCTCAGGATGCTCAAGGTTTTACCTCTAAACCCTGTTTGTGCCGCAGTGCTGGGCTCAGGGTCCCACCTGACGGCACGCGGTGCGCTGGCCCCAGAGTAGGAAAATACAGAAAATAAATGTGTGGGGGTGTGTGTGTGTCTCACCAGTGTGTATCAGTGTGCGAGATGCATAAGATTGAGATTAAGTCCTAAAATCCAACAGCAGACGCTAAACACTGTGGAAATCGCAGACAAGGGGGCTACGGGGGTGCACCCGGCCCCGTCCGAGCCGCTCGTGTCCCACCCTCAGGAGCAGAGAAGAGCCGCTTCGTGGTTTAATTTCGTTGCCATTTTACGGAAGCAGAGCTCGTTTCTCCCAACAAGAGACCGTCACCAGCATCAGACGCTCCTGGGAAAGCGCATCCAGGGGCAGCCCGGAGAGTAAACACCGCTGTGCAGGAGGGCTTTTTGTAGAAAAAAAAAAAAAAAATTAGAAGGTCTTATATTTCTCTTTTTTTTTAAAAAAAAAAAAAAAGGATTATAAGATATTTGAGAAAAAGATTATACGATCTTTTAAAAAAAGGGTTACAGCCCGGCTCAGCGCGCCCGTGCGGGTCGCCTGCCGCTCTGTGCCGGTGCCAAAGGCCGTCCCGGGGGGCACGGGGGGGCCGCCGCAGCACCGCGACGTCTCGAAGCAGAGCCAGGCCGTGACCCGCTGCGGGCGGGGGTCAGGGCACCGGCCACCAGCCCCGGCCCTGCCGTGACCCCCCCGCCCCTCCCGAGCGACTCCCGCGTCCCGGCCGCGCCCCACGCGCTCCTGCCCTTCCAGCCGGGATTTGTCGCCTTTTGGGGCGAAAACCCGAGGAGCGGAGCTCAGCCCTGGGCGGGGGACGGACACACAAGTGCCCCGGCCCCTTGTGCCGCCGGGACCTCCGGGGGGGTCCGTGGGACCCGGGTGGGAGCAGCGGAACCGGCCGCGGCCCCCGGGGGGGTCGATGGCAACTGCCGGGGGAAACTTCGAGCGAGACTTTCCCCGCCGCCCGGACCGGCCCCGGCTGACCCGGGAGCGCCTCCCGCGGAGGGAGGGCCCGGGTGTCCCGCGGGGACGGGACAGGGGCGGGGAGGGGCGGGGGCGGCGGCGGGGCCCCTCCCGGTCCCGGTCCCGGTCCCGCTCGCAGCGGGCGGCGCCGCCGGAGCGCGGGCGGCAGGTACGGGGGGGGCGGCGGCGGCGGGGGGGGGCCGGGACCGGGGGGATGCGCGCGGGGCCGGGGGGACCGGCGGGGGGGGCCGAGGCCGGGGGATGCGCTCGGGGAGCGGCGCGGGGGGGCCGGACCTGCGCGGGGCAGCGAAACCACCGGCGGGGAGCGTGCGGCGGGGGTGCGGGGGGAGGCAGAGTCTTGTTTATGGAGGGGGAAAAATGAGGGGGGCCCTTTGCTGAGATTGCGGGGGGGAAACCTTCGGCTGGTCGCGGTGTCTCTCCGCACCGACCCCGCCGGGAAGGCGCCCGCTGCGGGCCGGGGGGTGTCCCTGATCGGGGGGTGTCCCGGGCCGGGGGGTGTCCCTGGCCGGGGGGTGTCCCTGATCGGGGGGTGTCCCTGATCGGGGGGTGTCCCTGGCCGGGGGGTGTCCCTGATCGGGGGGTGTCCCGGGCCGGGGGGTGTCCCTGGCCGGGGGGTGTCCCGGCGGGGCCGGTCCCGTTTCAGCTCTGTTTACACGGGGTTTTCTTTCGTCTCCCTGACAAGGTGGGGAGGCGAACCGCAGCTTTCTGAGTATTTCGCTGTCTCCGTGGTTGTGGGCAAGGTGCCCCCCCCAGGCTGCTGCCCCCCGGTGAGGGCAGAGGATGCTCCCTCACCATGCTCAGGGGAGATCTGCCGTCCCGGGGGGGGTTTGCTCCTCTTACATCCCAGGATTCACGTTGTGCATTGCACAAGCAGCGGAGCTGGCTCTCAGCAACGTGACCTTCCTGGCACGGGAGGGGTCGGGTTTGTCACCGTCCTGGGACGGGACAGGGACAGGGACAGGGACAGGGACAGGGCAGGGAGCGCGGGGTTGGGGGGGGCGCGGGGGATGGAGCATCTGCCAGAGTCGGGTAACGCTGCTGAGCGCCCCGACTGTGAATCCCCCCGGCGCGGCCGGAGTCTCTTCACACACGAAGCATCCACCGGGCCCCCCCCGGCTCCGGAGGGGCTTTCACTGCCCGCTGACACTGCTCCACTTTTTCGGCTGCTGACCTGGTGATGTAATAAAAAAAGTTTCCTCTAATTCGCAAAAATACCACTACATGGCATAAATATCTCCTCTAGGAAAACAAGGTCTTTTCCTCGGGCTCTGGAGGAGGTGGCAGGTGAGCAGCCGGTGACCAAAGGGGAGTGACTGTGCGTGTCCCGGTGGAGAAAGTTCTGAGTAATTGCAGTATCAGGCCCGGTAGTGTTGGAGTGGTTTTACAGCCGAGGTACCACCCCTGAGCTTCCAGGAGCGTGCTGAGTTTTGCTTATGTCTTTATTTCCCTTAAGTGGCAACTGCCCTAGGAAAACCCCAGAGGAGATTCAACACAGTCAACACAATCATTTCGTAACGTGGGAGTCTGATCTCACCCCTAAGGTGGAGGAGTTTCACTGGGATGATGCTGGGATGATGCAGGGCTGGCCTGGCGGCTGCTGGGGCAAGGGGAGGACACCTCCTCCCCAGCGGCACGAAGCAAACTGCGCTACAACCAGGAGCAGGTTGCTTTTGGGACAGTGTCGGTCATCACGGGGACGGCCAGGAGAGGGGCACGTGGCACCCGAGCACCGTGGGGGTCTCGTGTCCCTGGGTCAGCTCCTGAGAGTCGCTTTAGGTGACACCGGCGTGCGGGCGAGGGGTAGCCCGGAGCACGGCAGCGGGGGGGAGGCGAGGGAAGCGGCCGTGGCTCCCCGGAACCGCCGGCAAAGGAGACGGAGTCGGCTCCTATCGGCGCTTAGCGAGCGGCTCTGCCAACCGAGCAGCGCGACAGCGAAAGCTGCAAAGGAGCAGGAGGAGCGGGGGAGCGTAACGGGTGCGTGTGCCCCTTCCCTGGCCGGGGCCTTGCAAGCGGAGCAGCCGAGCAAGGAATGAAGGCAGGGAGCAGCAGCTGGGGGCTGTCACAGGTCCGGGCCCTCGCGCCCACGCTGTGCGAGTGACGGCGGCAGCAGGGACGGAATTTTGTAACTGTGGGGCTGCCCCGCGTGTCGCTCGCCAGCGGGAGCGGGCTGGGCGTCCATCGAGGGGAAACACCTCCGAGTGTCCAGCCCTGGCCCTCCCTCGGCTCCTGTCCCACCGCAGCCCCCGCTCCCTTCCTCCGGAGCTGGCGGAGGGGGCTCTGGTCCCTCATTTGTCACTTCTCTGCTCCAGGAACAGCCTGCTGATGGGGGAGAGCAGGACAGGCCCCAGGCTGCCACCAAAACCCGCACCAGCCCCGCTCCGAACCGCTCCGGCATCCGAGCACTGAGCCTCCGTGCCCGGGGCAAGGAGACCCCCGTAACAGGGGCTTTGGCTTCCCGTCGGACAAGGCACCTCGCAGGGTGGCTTTCAGCAGTGAGAAAGAAACAAGGAGTCTATTCTGGAAACATTCTGGGAATAAAGGTAAGAAGAAAACTATTAAAGTGAGAAAAAAGATTGAAAAAAAAAGTCATCCAAGTATGATCAAGCGCCACTTTTGCTTCATGCCATTTCTTTTATCAAATGACCTGTGTAAAAGCACAGCTTATGCCTAAAGGAAGAGCAAGGCCAAGGCCTTCACCCTGCTGCCATGTTGCGATGTCCCTGCAGAACCCGTGACTGCTCGGCTGTGTTGCCAGCACACCTTTGTTAACTTGGGTTGTTAATTTTGGGATCCGTGTGTTTTTATGGTGGGGCAGCGATGCTGCAGGCGTCCTGCCTGAGGATGCTCTTCCAGCCGACCCTGTCCCTGTCCTCATCTCTGTCTCCATCCCCATCCCCGTCCCCTTCCCTGTCCCTGTCCCTGTGCTCCTGCTGGCAGATGCCCCTTGGGGCCGTGGGACGGGGCAGCACTTGGCAAAGAACAGGTCCCATGGCTTTGACATTGGGGACAAAACATTCTGAATCAGTTTAAAACATATTGAAAAACTAGTTTAACTTTATTTTCCATAGTGTGGCCTGAATCTAACTTGAAAATGTGAAAATGCTGCCCTTCAGCACCCTGTTTTTGTGGGTGGTGAGTGAGGGGGAAGACACTCCAGTCTCAAAAGCCATTTGGAGCTGGTGTCCCTCTCCCCACGCAGCAGCTGAGCGAGACACTGTGCCTTTGCAAAGAGCACTCTCACCTTAGGTGGTTAAATGGAAATAAATTCAAGGTGGAGAACGAGTGTATCGATGGCTTCTGTAAAACTGTGAGCAAAGGCAAAGCAGCATCAAAATGAGCTGTTCAGCACCTTTGGTGTCACTCAGCTGTGAAAGTGGAGCTTTACTCCACGTGCTCTGCTCAAGCCATGAGGGAGCTTCTCAGCATTGCCGTCGGGAAAACAAGCTGCAATTCAGCCTCAGGAAACAATATAAAAAGAAATAGTAACTTCTCCCAGCGATGTCAGGTGCTGAGCACCCACAGAGGTCTGTAGGAGCGAGCGGGATCCCCCCGAGCCCACGCCCGGGCCGGGCCCCGTGCTCTGGCAGCCGCTGAGGCCGCGGCGCACGCGGCCAGTCAGGTCCAGCCAGGCTGGATTCTGCCCAGCGCGGTGTAGGTGTGTTTGAAATTTTAATCTAATCTAAATCTTTTATTGGATTTCTTAAAAGGCGGAAAATATTTACTAGTTTGCCTTGCTCGCCTCTGTGGATGTCAGTGTATTTCGGCGGGAGCGTTCTCTAAAGCAGGGAGCGACCCCGAGGCCGGCCCTGGCGAGGGGTTTGTGCTCACGGCCGGCAGAGGAGGCTCGGGCAGAGCGGCCGCGCGTTTCACCTCTTCCCTTCAGCCACGGGTAATTAAGCAGAGGCTGAGGTCGCTGCTCCTGTTTTCCTCAGAGTCCTGCCCAAAGCCAGCAATGATGCAATGTAAGCTCCTGCTGGGAGGAAGCCTCTGCCCGGGGCGGGGGTGGGAGCCTCTGCGGCCGGGGGGCCGGGGGGTCCAAGTCCCAGGACACGTGTTCTGACACATCAGGCTACGTCTGACGCCTCATGTAATAGGAAATCATCACCTCTCCTTGCATCATGGAGGGAGATGTCATAAAATCTATTGGGCTTACCCTTTTATCAAACTGCATATGCTCCTCAGGAGATTTTGCAGATCTTCCAATAAATCAATGACTCAGTGTTACCTTTTTTTTTTCCTGAATAGTAAGAAGGACACAGTTGGTCCCGCTCTCCAAGAGGCCTGTGCGACCCTTCAGCTTCCTCTTTACCTCTGGGACTCTGTCTACACACAACTCCGCGTTAATCTGGTTTCTGCTTTGCCGAGTACTGCTCATTATTGAGATATTGCTGGATTACTTCAGCACTCTTTCTTCTAGGATGCTGAGTTATACACACATTAATCTTTAACTATGTTCTCCCACAGTTTAAATATGAAAAATGTTCTAAGCACCTGACTCAGGTTTGTTTTGAAATCCTGCCTCGGGATATTAAGATTTAGTAACACAAATTCTCACCTTAAAACAGCAGCACAAAATGTTCTGTTTACTCACAACGTGAATGTAAAATATGCAGCATCCCTCACATGAGCAGTGGGAGCATACCGATAGTATCTGACAGACAAAGGAATTTGGTGGAAAAAACCCAATCCTTGTCCTTCCTCTGGCGGGCAGCAGCACTGAACAGCATTCCCGCTCCTGGGAAGGGTGCTGCTGGGTCCAGGTCCTCTTCTCCAGCCCCCTCCAATAGCCCGGTGCACTGACATACTTTTTACTTTTAAGAAAAACTGTCCTGAGCCCTGTATTAGTTTGAATACTAAATGCTGTTGGCCTGAATTCTACCCGAAACCAGCTCACGTGTGTACTGCGTGGTCCGTCTAGTGCTGGCAGAGGTTTCAGACGATGTGAGGGAGGTACCAGTGCGCACACAAACCACCGACTGCCTGAAGAGTTACCCGGTTAGTTACTGCAACATCTGCAGGGCCTGGGCGGGTACGGGGGCACGGCCCTGGCCAGCAGGTCCGTGTCACTGAACTCCCGTGGGGCCAGAAGCGACCCCAGAAGGGATGTGACAAAAACGTTCGCTGCTTTTGGCACTGCAAAGCACCACCCCAGGCCTCGTGCCCTCTCAGGGCTGAGGGGCCGTCTCGCCGCCGCGGTGTGACCCTGCAGAACATCTGCTCTGACCTTCCCTGGGGTGTAAACCCACGGTGGTGCCTTCGCTTAACTCCTCCGCTTCTGCTCTGCGGACAGTGCCATGTACCCGGCCTAACACAAACCCTGCATCTCACCTCTTTCAGTGTCTTTTCTCCCCCTTGCAGGCAGCAGCATGAACCTGAAGAAATACTTCATTCGGGCGCTGCACCGCCTGCAGAAGGGCCCCGGCTACACCTACAAGGAGCTGCTGGTCTGGTACTGCGACAACACCAACACCCACGGCCCGAAGCGCATCATCAAAGAGGGGCCAAAGAAGAAATTCATCTGGTTCTTCCTAACGCTGCTCTTTGCGTCTCTGGTCTTCTGGCAGTGGGGTATCCTCATCAACACCTACCTCTCCTACAACGTCACTTCCTCTCTCTCTATTGGCTTCAAGACCATGAAGTTCCCCGCTGTCACGGTCTGCAATGCCAACCCTTTCAAGTAAGTTCTTCTTTGGCTAATTAACCCGGTCGTGGTTTAACACCCTCAGTTGTACAGCTGGTGGAAGGGACTGCGGAGCCGTTCCTGTCTCAGATACCACGTTAGCAGCATCGATGGACTCACCAAGTGGCACCAAAAACCAGATAAAGGAGCACAATAGGAAGGCGAAGGCTCAGGTCCAGAGGAGGGTCCGTGTGCTGCGAGTTTGCCCGGTTTCCCATATTGTGTCAGTTAATCTGATGATGGTTGTTGCCTCCCTGTGAATTTTCCCTGGCTCAGGGAAAACTCGAACTTCAACTCACCTGTTACAGCCAAAATCAGTCTCTCAATCTTTCCCTACAATTCCTTTCTTCCTCCCTCCTCGCTGTGCAGGCGCCTCTTTCCGCTCACACGCTGCCCATCGGGAGCTGGTTAACCACCTGCGGCGCTGGGACGCGGCCGTCGTCTCAAAGGAGTAACTGGGTTTTGTTAAAAGTTCCCTCAAATTTACACCCACGCAGTAGCGTAGCCCGAGGCAAGATGCTCTTGACCGACACACAGGAATTCGGGTTTTTTCCTCTGCTTGCTAGAGGTGTTTTGTGTAAACTGTAGTGAATCCCTGAAACGGAGCGATGCGGCGCTGGGCTGTCCCTCTCTGCTCACACCGCAGCGCTCCGTTTGCCCTCCCGCCCCAGTTGCAGGCTGCTGGGCTGCCCGTGCCCCAGCACGGAGGCTCCCGGCGATCTCCAGGAAATCTCTAGCAGCGATCCGAGCTGCCCAGGAAGGTCCCAGCCCGCGGAGCAGCAGAGCTGCTGCACGTCCCCACCACCCCTACGCCGCCTGGTAACGGCTCTCGTCCTGCAGATACTCAGAGGTGAAGCATCTGCTGAAGGAGCTGGACAGGCTCATCGAGGCGGCGCTGGAGAGGATCCTGCAGCCCACGCCGGGGAACGGCAGCGACAGCAGCTCCCCGCCGCTCGACCTGGGGCTCTGGCACCAGATCCCCCTGGTCCTCATCGACGAGCACGACAAAGACAACCCCGTCATCCTGGACATCTTTGAGAGCAACCCGGCTGCTGGGGGCAACGAGACCGCTGCGGGCAACCAAACTGCTGCTGGGGGCAACGAAACCGCTGCGGGCAACCAAACTGCTGTTGAGGGCAACCAAACCGCTGTTGAGGGCAACCAAACCGCTGAGGGCAACCAAACCACCGCTCCACCTGCCCCAGCCAACACGACGTCGGAGGAAAAGAAGTACAAGCTGGCGGTGAAGCTGGTGAGGGGGGTCCCGGGGGAGGCAGGCGGGGAGGGCAAGGGCCGGGCAGCGCCGGGCGCCTCAGCAGGGGAGATCGGTGGCTCTTCCCCACCAGCTGCCCGTGGCCACGCTGCCGCGGGGCTGCGCCAGGACAAGGGGCTGCCTGTGCAGGCAGAGCCCTGGGCACAGGGCACGTGGAGCCCAGGGACAGTTGGCATGTTCTGGCGTGTGATTTCAGTGCTACAGAGCTGCCTGCTTGTGGGTTTGAGGAAGGCAGCACAGAGGTATTTTAAGATTTTTTTTAAATTTCCGAGGGGGGTGAGATCCCCTGCGGGGTACGCAGCCAGATCCCCAGCTGCAGCTGCTGGATCCCACATGGGGGGCCCGCAGCAGGATCGTGCCCTAAATACACTTCCCTAAATGAAAGGAAACCCAGCAAGGAGCCGTGTAAGTTATTTCTGTGATGAGATTTAAGTAGCTGCATGACATCAGTCAGTTCCTCAGGGAAAAGGGGCTGCCAGCAGCCGAGCACTCCTCAGAGGCAGAGAGCGGGCGCTGCCGGCGGGTCCCCAGCCCCTGGCCACGCTGTGCCGGCCTCGGGCGGAGGAGCTGCCCGCGGCGCAGGGGACGGTGCTGGGTGTCCCCGGCGCCGCCCAGCGCAGCCCTGCTGCGGGCTGAGCCCCGCGCAGAGCCAGGGCAGAGGGGCTCCGCGCGGGCTCCCGGCCCCCTTCGCCTTTTTCCCGGGTTCGGCACCCAAAATGCTGGCGAGAGGCTCAGCCCTGCCTCTGTGCCCCCCCAGTGCAGCCACCAGGGCTCCGGCAACTGCACGTACCGCAACTTCACCAGCGCGGCGCAGGCGGTGACCGAGTGGTACATCCTGCAGTCCACCAGCATCCTCTCCCGAGTGCCGCTGCAGGAGAGGATCCGCATGGGCTACCAGGCAGAGGACATGATCCTGGCGTGTCTCTACGGGGCCGAACCCTGCAACTACAAGTAGGTGCATCCCGAGATCCCTGACTTTTCTGTCACGCCAGGGATGGCGCAGGACGCTGAAGGCGTGACGGTCGTTCTCTTTTCTCTTTTCAAGGTATAGATCAGTTAGCAAAGAGACTTCTGCTGGTTCTTAACTGTAACAACATTTCCCAGAGGGTTTCTGGGTGTGATCCTGCTCCAGTGGGTTATTCTGGCCTAGTGCTGGCGTGAGTTTCAGTTTTGGACGGGCCGTTTTGCTCACGACTTGGATACAAATGGCATCGCTGGGACCTTCCCAGGGTGTTTAGTGGTCCCCAGCGTCCCCAGCACTGCAGTGCAGCTCCCAGTTACAGCCCCCCCCTCTTTCTACAGAAGGCTCATAGAAATGTGTTCTAGCCATCGTTGTTCCTTGTGAACACCAAATTTATAAATCCAGTTCTGAGAAATGTGAGCGCACAGCAGCCGCCCAGGCTGCGCTGAGTGCTGCGCCTTCCGCGAGGAGGGCAACAGAGAATTGTTATCAAAGAACGAGATATAACACCAGCCAAAACCTGTTACCGTAGCTCAGATCAAGCAATTATTTCTCTCATCTGTGTGACAGATGATTCCTTTCCATTCCGACAAAGCGTTATCCCCAGCGGCTCTGTCTCAGTACACTCCAGTACCTTGCTTTGCTTTTTTTCCTCAACAGCAGTTTGATTGAAATTACATCGCTGAAATTTCTATACAGGCATTCAGCAAAGGAAGCAATTTAAAGTGCATCCCAGGCGTAGCTGCCAAGCACCGGTCCCACCAGATGCATTATTTTATAACCCTTTAGTCCTTCCCAAGAGTCACGGGTTTATGTGCATGATTCTTCCAGGAATTTCACCCAAATCTATCACCCAGACCACGGTAACTGCTACATCTTTAACTGGGGCATGGATGAAGAGGCTTTGAATTCCTCCAACCCGGGAGCCGAGTTTGGTAAGAGCGAGCTCTGCTGGGGAGGAAGGAGCCAAAGGAGCGGGCGTGCTGGGGGTTACTCTGTCGGGTGTAACGGATTTACCGTTTCTGTGTCCCTGGAGCGCCGCAGCGGGGAGTGACGGATCCCAGGCGGGGATAAGCCCCAAGAGGGAAATGTGTCACATAGAAACAAGTAATGTGCCTACAGGAGTTACACTGCAGAAGGGTAACATCTGGATAACCAAAATATCTGAGGCAATGTCCGAATATTCACTCAGATATTTCCATCCTGTGCTTTTGCCATCACGTGTATTTATGCCCGTGTGAGGCCGACGGGACAGCCAGAGCCCGGCTCTTCCCCCAAGGATGGAGAATTTTGTGCACAGTGAAAAGAGATTAGACTCCTTTTTCTTCCACAGACTCGCATTTCGATACAATTCCTGTTCTGAGTGTGTTGTTCGGTGTCGCAGGGCTGAAGTTAATCTTGGACATCAGCCAGCAGGACTATATCCCCTACCTGTCATCCGCTGCCGGGGCCAGGCTGATGCTGCATCAACAGAAGAGCTTCCCCTTCCTGAAGGATCAGGGCATCTATGCAATGGCCGGGACAGAAACCTCCATCGGCGTGCTGGTGGTATGTGTGGCATTCCTCTCGAGCAGATTGTCTCAGAATAATGTTATCTGATGGGACCAAAACCAAGTTTGTTTTAAGTCTTGGCTGAACTGGCTCAAACCAAAAGAGTCAAGGTGTACTCTAGCCGTGGGCTGGAACAGTTTATGGAGACTTTTATGTAATTATCCTGGCAAAGTGCTTTATTGAAGGCAAAATACTGAGCTTGAATCACTGTTCCTTCTTCCTTTAGCATGTCAGAAGGTGCCTTGCTAAAACATGCTGCTCTTGGACACCCTCATCTGCCTCGATCCGCCCTGGGGAACGGGCTGCATCTCCTTCAGCTTTGCTGCCTACCATTCTTTGAGTTTTTTCCAAAGCCATCAGGGAATACAGGAATTACAGAGTCTCTAGAAAATGGGCACCAGGGACCTGGTGAGGAACTGAAGTTTGCTGTTTCGGTTTTCTTCCAGGACGAGCTGGAACGGATGGGTTATCCCTACAGTGACTGCACCATGAACGGGTCTGATGTCCCCGTAAAAAACCTCTATAGCCAATATAATACTTCCTATTCCATACAGGTAAAACATGTTTTTAAATCAAGCAAGACTGTGTAGGAGAAATTGTCAAAGCAGTTAAAACCGTTGACTAGCATGCAGGATTAGAAAGCATAACCTAAACATGGGAACCTTCTTTTCTGGTAATAACTCTGCACCCGAGTCCAGACACTCGGTAGCGCCAGGTCTGGGAACGATCCCAGCGGGTCCAGTGGAAATAACCGCGTGTTGCAGGAGCAAGACCGAGAAAACTTGCACCAAAAGGTGCGGAGCATCGCTCTGGCAGGCAGCACAGTTCAGCATAATCTTCCCTCTCACACCAAAACATCTTGTACGGCCCGGAAAGGGCATCAGCAGTTTTTGTCCCCTTAGCCAGGTACGAATTTTGTTTCATTCTGAGAGGATGAAAATGGTCATTTCTGTAATTTTCTCAAAAAGCCACAGCAAACCCCCCAAGATCTCTGTTGTTACAGGGGACCCCGCTATGTGTGAGCTACCAGCAAAGCCCTGATTTGCAGGCAAAACAAAGCAAATATTTTTACCTCCACATGCTGGAGGTAAATGCTGGTTCAATGCTGGTCCTGTCCTCGTAGCCTGTCGCCTCGGAGCTCGGCTCCCCGGAGCGGAGGGGTCCCACCGCCCCTGAAAGCCAGACGCAGCGAGAGCAGCCTCGCCTGGCCCCTCAGTCCCTTAAAAACCGCTGGTTCTTCAGCTTTTCCCCCTTTGGGCTCACGAGCAGCCCGGGTTGCTGTCACTGGTCGGTCACTGCCTCGGCTCGGAGGGCACCGGCTGAGGAGGCCTCGCTCCCTCCTTGCACTGGTTTCACTGGGAGGTGCTGGGCACCACTGGAGCCCCCAGGTGACAGAGGCAGCCCCCTCCCTCGGTGCAGGGGAGAGGGGCTGAAACCCCCAACAGCTTTGGCTAACGCCAGTTCCTTAATGCTGTAGGAAACACCGGGAAAACACCTCTTCCAGCGATCCAGCCGGGAGCGCGGAGCTCCCGGTGCTGCCCGGGGACCCGACCCGCTCCCGGCCGGCTGCGGGCATGGCCTCAGCCCCATGCCAATTAATTTATTTTTTCAGCTGCAAGAGTATCTTTTTTCCCCCACGCTTCCCATGCTTGGCTGAAATCTCTTAGCGACAGATAAATCAACCAGCACGGAGTCGCCTCCAGCCACCCCCGTGTGCCACAGGGCAGCTGCTCCCACGGAGCCATCCCCCGCGCCCAGGGATGGCAGAGCTGCCCCGTCTGCCCGCAGCGGCCGGGGGGAGGCTCTCGCCGAGACCTTCATGTGACGGTTTTTGTGAGCGGGGCCGGCCACGGCGGGGGGGCAGGCGTCTGTCCGTCTGTCCGGGAGCTGCTGCACTCCCGTCCTCTGTGTGAGCGACACTCACCCCTGGCAGGAGGGGAATGCACAGGAATAATCCTCTCCTGAGCACTCCTACTCTTTCTAATCCTTTTCCCCTTAAGGGAATTAAGTCATTTTTCACCCTGAAAATGCCTGCTGGTTTTGCATAGGAGATGAAGACAGACCTTTGCCTTTTCTTCACTTTAAAAGTGGGATGAGAAAGTTGAGTGTTTGTAAACCTTGAATCTCTAGAAAAATATAGTGTAAACATTAAGCACTGGTTAATTGGTAACAGGGTATAGCATAAGGGAGAAGCATTTCTGGAGGGTGAGATCTGGCAATAAGGAAAAACATCAAAACCATCTTGGGGGACGTTTACCTGAGGAATGCACCCCAGAGAAGCAGGGCCTCGGTCTGGCGGGGGGTTTGTATTTCTGCCTTTATACAATTACAACAATTGGACCGCTTTACCCTACTTTTTAAGATGCCTGTATAACGTTTAAGCAAATACTCGAAACGATTGCGTTATTGCTTAAAAGTTGCTAAATGCTGGCCGGGGCTCCGCGTCCACGTAATCCACGTCACGTCAGAGGCCTCTCGGCAAAATCAGGCTTTGGCTGTCACAAACTCTGCAAGCAGTTCGTATGGCACAGAAATTCTCTGGTTGTTCTACCTAGCTGGAGCTGTTAAATTTAATTATCTTTTCATAGACTTTGTTATTGCTTTGTGCACTGTTTCATCCAGAACCCCACTCCAGTCCCGGGTGATTAACTTCATGCCTCAGCGAGCCAACGGCAGCGCTGCAGCCCGGCTCGCCCGCTGCCGAAGCTGCGGCTGCAGCCCTCGCAAGGAGAGAAGCAGATGCACCGATAAGATAATTCAGATTTCTAAAACCTGCTCTTTGTGTCAAAGTATTTTTAGAGTCTTGGCTTTAAAGTGGAACCCAGCCCTTTGTCAGTACGCTGTGTAAAGCCTGGAGACAGCAGCAGTGCCCAGGGGTGTAACACAACATTTTTATTCTTTCACTCCCCATGACTTCCATGAAGCCCTAAACCAGCCCAGGAACGAGCAGTTTCTTCTGCAACTGGGAGCAGGCACCGAGATCCTTTTGCTCCTGTGAGGTGACTTACCCATGGGCTGCTCACAACTGGAACGTGCCTTAAAAGCTCCAGGAGCAGCCGTAAAAAAGCACCATCCCGACCAGGGGAACGGCAGCTTCCCCGCCAGCCCCGCCGCGGCACAGGCGGCACGACTCGCGCCGGGTGGGCTCTGGCAGCCCCCGCTCCCCCTGCGGCTTCAGCCTCCTCCGTCCGTCCGCAGCCACGGAATCATCTGCTCAACGTGAAAGAGAGAAAATCCCCCGGGGCCGAGTCACTCTCAGAGCCAGCGCGGGCTCCCGCGGCGCCGAGGGGGGCAGGGGGGGTCAGCCCAGTCTAACCCGCTCCCTCTTCCCTTTCCAGGCTTGCCTGCGCTCCTGCTTCCAAAATCACATGATGGAGATCTGTGGATGCGGTCACTATATGTTCCCTCTACCCGAGGGGGTAAATTACTGCAATAACGAAGATAACCCGGGCTGGGGTAAGAGCGCGGACAGAGCGGATGGCGCAGCCGTGCAGGGCGCTGGCACGCGGGGCGCGGGAGCCCACAGGGGCGTTATTGCTGCAGAAGGGCGGCGGGTCCGTGGCTTTTGCCGGCGTCAGGTCTCCCCGCGGCCGCTGGGGTCAGTGCCGGGCAGAGGGGGCAAAATCTGGGTCCTGGCCACGGGCTGAGGGGCCTCGGGTTCCGCGCTGCCCCCGGGCAGGGCTCTCCCCGGGACCTGGCTCCGGCCGACGGGAGCCTCTGGGTACCAAAGGGGGAGACGAGGCGGGGACACACACACCCCCCAGGCCTCCGCGCTTGCACAGCTCCGTCCCGAAACAAGGCCGGGCAGGGCCACCGGGCTGCGGGCGGGCACCCGCCCTCCTGCCCCTGCAGCTGCCCAGGGCTGGGCCAAAGCCACTGCTGTGGGGCAGGCTGGATCCGCAGAACCTGTCTGCAGAGAATTAAAAGTTATTTTTAATTTATTATTAAATTGTCTGACCCCTTTGCCTAGGTTTATCAAGGGGAAGGTTAGAGGGGGAGACAGCAAACGTGTGCAGCAGGTTCCTACCTAAATATTTATTTTATTAAATGAAACTGCTATAATCCAGTAAGCGTGGTCCTTCTCTAAACAGCTGCTTTGATTTTTTGTTCCCACCAAACAGCATACTGCTACTCCTCACTGAGATCAAGCATAAGACACAGGCAGATTTGTATTGACTCCTGTAAGGAAACGTGCAAGTGAGTACCGAAGCCGTCCCCGGCGGCTGTGAAGGTGCAGGGGGTTCTGCATTCCGCCTCCCGTCAATTCCGACCTTTCTAAAATGGCAGCAAATCCTGTGGGGCTGCTTTTCTGCCTCAGAACTGAAGTCCCAGTGACTTCAGAGACGGGGCAACTCCTGTCCTAACGCTCTTTCCTCTCTGCAGCGACACGCAGTACAAGATGACCATCTCCATGGCGGACTGGCCCTCTGAAGCTTCGGAGGTAACACCGATTCCGTGTTTTGAAACACAGTAATAACGACCTGTTCTTAGCCAGGTGAATCACTCGGTATTTCCAGAGCTAATGCCCGGGTAGCCAGCGCCTCTTTCGAAACGACGCATTTTCAGTGTGCAAACAAGCAGGTGGGCTGGGGCGGGACGCGGTAAGGGCTCGCGGGCTCCCTGTGCGAAGAGGAACGTTCCGCTGGGATCGGGGGTTACACGGCACAGACCGGGCGGCGTGGGACGGGCCGTGCAGCCCCCTCGGTACCCACATACGCCGCGGGCCGTCGCTCGCACGACTCTGCTCTCCAGAAGACCCTTCGTCACGTTGAGTTCCCGCAGAGGAGCACACGCGTCCCCCTGGGCGCAGGCAGCGTCCCCGGGCCGTACCCTGCCAAGGACGGGATGTCTCGTGGCTGCGTTGCTTAGATCAAAGATTTCCAATGTGCACCCGATTTATCCCCGCATGTGGCTGCCGAGGACGTTGCATCCATCTCCTACAGAAAAACTTCATTTTTATAATAGCAATGTTTAACCACGAACGGGCAGAGCTGCAGCCAGCACAACTCTGCCATCGCAGCTTGAGCGCAGCCACAGCACAAGAGCACCTGAGCAAAGGCAGGAGCTCTGCGTGGGCAAACCGGCCCCTGCCCAGGCTCCTGGGAACGGCCCTGGCCTTGCTCGGGGCACATCGGAGCTCACGGGCTCGGGTCACTAAAGCAAAATGCAGCTGCGGCCCCCCCAGGGCCTTGCCATCACGAATGCAGGGTCAGACCAGGCTGAGGCAGCGCAGGGAGATGCTGTAGCCCCCAGGTAACCACAGACTGGGAGGGGGGTGGGTGATGCTGGATGAACACGTTAATAAATATTTTCCCATGTTTTTAATCTGACAGAGCTGGATTAGAACTCAGGATGATGTTACTCCCTTGGGTTCCTGCTCCAGCCGGAGCCCAGAGAAGATGCTTCTGCTCAGTTCTGAATACATTTTGGTTTTTTAGGACTGGATTTTCCATATTCTGTCTTATGAAAGGGATATGTCAACAAATGTGACTCTGGACAGGTAAGTGAAGGGAACAACCACTTTATCTTTTCTGTGGAGCCTGCCAACATTAGATTAACATGAACCTTGGAGATGGCCAGCACACGCGTGTGCTAGTGCAAAGGGAGGACAAGACTGGGTGGGTGTTTGCCTGGAAGATACATAAAGCAAATCGGAAACTCCCTTCATGCACATCCTCTACTCTCCCCAGTGACAGACGGGGTCAGATCCACTCAAAGGTGCAGCTGAGTTAAAATCAGCATGAAGGGCAGCAGCACCTCGGATCACCTGCCCTGGCAGTTCCCAGCTCCCGGACCGTGACGTTCATCCCTTCGTACCTGAATCTCTGAACCTGCCAGCAGCAGCAGTGGGGGGATGCACCACAATTAGAGTAATTGATGACTTAGCCATTGGGAGACTAAACCCTGAATTAGGGGGGAAAGAGGAGGTTTTTCTCTCCAAGGAAAAAAACCCAAGCACTAGAAAGCAGGAAATGGTTTCACAGATACTGGCCGACCTGTACAGGTTACGGCCCTGTAACACGGTCTGCGGTGATGCAGGGACACCCAGGAGGGGCCACGGCCCCTCCTCAGCACTCAGGGCAGTTGGGAAAAACAAAGCAAACAGCCCCAAAGCAGCTTCCAGGTGCCCAAGCACTTCTTCAGGAGGAACTTCAGAACCTCCTCTTCCCTTCACAGTCAGTGGCACTTTCTAACTCCTTCCACGTGCCAGACAGAAGTTCCCGGGGACGCCCGTGCGCAGCCCTCGGTGGGGGACGCCCGCAGCCCGGCCCTGCACTGAGCTGCCGTTTGTCCCTTACAGAAACGGGATCATCAAGCTGAACATCTACTTCCAGGAGTACAACTACCGCACCATCTCCGAGTCTGCCGCCACGACGGTGAGTGCTTCCCCCCCGGCCGCGCTGCAGGCGCCGGGCGAGCGGAGGCCCCGGCTCACTCCGCTCTCCTCCCCGCAGATCGTTTGGCTGCTGTCGAGCCTGGGAGGGCAGTTCGGGTTCTGGATGGGGGGCTCGGTGCTGTGCCTCATCGAGTTCGGGGAAATCATCATCGACTCGCTCTGGATCACCGTCATTAACGTCATCGGCTGGTGCAAAGGCCTGAAGCAGAAGCGGGCGCAGGCGCGGTACCCGGACGCGCCCCCGACGGTGTCGGAGCTGGTGGAGGCTCACACCAACCTGGGCTTCCAGCACGAGGACGCGGGCGCCCTCCCCCGGGACGAGGCGCTGCCCCCTGAGCCCGGCACCCCCCCGCCCAACTACGACTCCCTGCGGGTGCAGCCCCTCGACGTCCTCGGGCCCGACAGCGACGCAGAGAGCGAGTGAGGGGCGCGGAGGGCAGGCTGCCCGCGCCGCGGCCGCCTGGCACCGCCTGAGCGAGCCTCTCCCCTCTGTCCAAACGAGAACTGGAAAGCCCTGGCTGTCCTCCTCGCCCCGCCTGGTGCTGTGAAGAAACCCTGTAATAAACCCCAGAGTCGGCGTCTGGCTTCAGCAGGTCGAGCTCGTACCCGGCAGCACGGCTGCGGAACCAGAAGTTCCTTTTTTGCGGGGGGGGGGGGGGGTGGGGGGGGAAAGCGCTTCCCAGCGACAAGAGCGGGTGGAGGCCGGGGGAGCCATGGTCGTGCGGTGGGTCGGAGCCTCGGGGTGGGTCCAGGCTACTTTCCACTTCTGAGGTCGCCGTATTTGCCCCCCAGACAGCTACAACAGGACCAGAGCGAAAGGAAACGGTCCCGTGGCGGCTGGAGCCCGCGGGCGCTGCTTGTACTGGGGGCTCAGATTGGCAGGGGGGAGGCACGGCTGTTAACTCCAGCCTCCCTCAGGACTCAGAGCGGGGAGGAAGTGCCCGGCTGTTTAACAGTACTCTCGGCAATAAATAAATGAATTCTAAAGTCACCTCTACGGTTGCAGTTGGCAGCGGGTGCAGCTCAGCCCGGCAAGAGGCCGATGGGGTGGCTCGCAGGGGGAGGCGCTGTGCTCGCCCCGACGGGAGGGTGGCCGGGGGGGTGCTGGTGCCCCCCGGGGTCTGGGCTGAGAGGAGCAGCAAGCTCAGCCAGCCCCCGGCTTCCCCAGGAGCTCCTCACATCCCACCGGGACCTGCCTTGCTGAAGTACTTGTGCACAACTTCCAAGAGGAAACACGATCGCGGTGGGTCGGTCACGAGTCGTTCTGGGCGGGGGGCGAGGGGGGTCCACGCTCCTTCTCGGCCTGAAGCTCCCCGGGTACGGGGTGCGCTGGGGCAGAGCGGGCCGAGGGTCCCTCTGTCCCCCCTCGGCGGTGGAAGGGGCGCGTGCCGAGGGCCACCACGAGCAGGACGGAGGAGCCGGGGACCATCTGCCCGGGGAGACGCTGCCGGCACGGCTGAGTCTGCCCCACACGGGGCAGCTCCCACCTTCAAAATTCACTGGAAAAGCCAAACCCCCAAGTGCCAGCGTGTAGCTGCTCCAACAGCGCTGCAGCAGTTACAAGATAATAATGTGTGGAGTAGCTGCAGCCCTCATTTTACAAGACAATGAATTTTTAAAATTTTATGATTAGCTCCAAAAGTAATGGCAACTTCAAAAAGTTTTCATTTTCTATTACTTCTGATACCTGAATTTTTACAGACCTTTCCCAATTTCACTTAGTGATCATAAGAACAAAAAGCTTAACCACTTTTTAAAAAATTAAATTCGGCTTCTTAAATAATGAAACTGCTTTGGAAATCCTGTTCTCAGCCTGTTTGGGTTTTCTGCCGTTGAGGAAGAGGGGTGAGGGTCAGAGTCTTGGTGCGTACCCGTGGTGTGCTCCTTCGCATAGGGTTCAGCTCGGGGACTGGAGTCCCCCACCTCTCGCTCGACAGTGGGGGACGCTCAAAAACGGGGCAGTTAAATCCTGCAGAGCCAGGGGGCTGAGCTGGCTCAGAAACCATGCAGAGGCCTCGCTGCTGCTCCCGGACCGTGCTCAGCAACGCGCCCGGCCGCGGCTCCTGAGCCTGACGGTGCCCAGAGACGGATGCAAAGGGAAAAACCTGCCCCCGAGCCATGTGCAGAACGGCCCCTCCTTGGGTTCGCCCTCCCGGCAGCTCACGGTTCCTGGGGCCTCCTGGGCTGGAGGCTGCGTTTGTTTTAGTCGCCACTGCTTAAAATCAGGAGGTAAGGAGGCTGTTCAGAAGCTGACGCTGTGCCACGTGCCAGAGCGGTTTCATTTGCAGAACTTCCTGCTCGTTCCACCAACTAGGGCTTTACGGGCCCTTTAGCATCTGGAACGATTCCTCCAGAAGAAGTTTTGCTTCAGAAACATCATCTTTTATATGGTTAAGCAAGACTTGCTACACAGGAGAAGAGGGAGATGACCCTTCATCCCTCAGCACCAGATTCCCTCTGAACTGGAACAGCTGAGCGGGGACCCAGCTCACAGCACTGATCCCCCAGCACCCGCCTGCCCAGGCTGCTGAGCAGCATCCTCGCCTCTGACCATGACTGAGATGAGGAGTGGGAAAAGAGGGGCAATTTACAGTCATCCGCAGCCAGAGAACACCTAAACTAAAAGATACAAGGAATAAAAATCCAGATTCAGGAAGCACCTTCTTAACAACCAGATGCTGCTCCCCGCCATCGGCCAGTTCTTGTCTGCAAGAGCCCACGACCACGCTGCCCTGTGAGGAACCGTCCAGCCGGGCCCGGCCCGAGCTCAGCAGGCGAAGGGCCCCTCGGGTGCTTGTCAAGACAGAGGACTCCAGGCCCTACAACCTGTCCCAGACTTGCCCTGCCCGACTCCTCGCTCCCCGTCGCCCTAAAGGGACGCTGCGCTCCCTGGGCACCCCAGACGCACAGCACAGCCTCCCTCACCGAAAAGGAGAGCTCTTGTGACGGGACAGCACCGCATCCCACCTCACAGCCGAGCTGCAAGCCAGCACCTGACACCCTCCCCTCCCAGTTCTGC